>NC_059079.1:6810552-7514052 GCF_020497125.1 Mauremys mutica
GGCACTTAAAGGCTAGAATTGGCCAAATACAGATGTGAGTCTGTCTCCAGTTCAAACTAAGTCTATTCAGAGAGGGAGAACCATATATATATTTAACAAATAATTTGCAAAACCAAGCCCCAGGAATGAGCCTAAATGACAGTAGGATGGATTTCAGTGTACGGAGCAATGGACCTAATCTTTTGTGGGTATAAATTAACTTCAATGGAGCTATGTTGATTTGCACCAGCTGAGGATCTGGCCCGACGTGTGTAAAATAGGGTAGCTGAGGATCATAAAAATATGCCTGAATATTGTGGTAATAGTCATGAAAAACTGCATCTCAGGGGTGGACTGGCTTTTTATGTTCACTGTCCACGTAAAACATTCCTTAGGCACTTCCTGGTTGATGTTTTTTTTCCCCTCCTATCTGGATAGTAAAACTCCATGGGGGGAAAATGCCGAGTAAGATTTACGTCCTCAGAAGTCAATGTGTTAATTTGTGCTGTGCAGTAGAGAGGCTATGTTGCCATATCATCATTAAATTAAGATGTTCAGGCCAGATGAGGAATCTTGATAACAAGCTTTATTGCACAAAGGGTTTCAGGTTTTGATTAGCCTCATAGACATAGCAAATGGAGCTCAGTGGGCTACCGTCAACGTAAAATGTTTCTGTGGCCTCAAGTTTTTATCTCTTTCTGATCGTTGATGTATTTGATCTTTGCACTGTGTTATCTACCCTTACTGTTTGAGTTCTCAAGTTAAGGAGCGCCCAATTTTCCTAGAAAAGTTCAGACTATATAGAAACAATTCTGTCTGCATGCTATATTTGTTGTGTCTATTCTTTCTTCCTTTGTTCTCTTTTCTAGAGCTCTCATGAAAGAAGGGAAATTGTGTGTGTGTGGGGGGGGTTTAAGAGTTCATCCAGTTTTGCCTCTCCTCCCCCCCATTTGAATTAATATTATCTTCTTTCATCCCATGTGTACCCCAAATTTCCACCGACTTCAGTGTGGGAAACTTGAGAAGGAGAGTGCTGGTGCTGCATCCTTAACTTGGAAGGATTGCTTCACATCCTACCTTTTATCCCATACTCAGCACTGAAGTCAATGGGAGATTGTCTAAATGAAGAGGACAGGATCTGACCCACTGATATCCCAGAAAGTTATGACTCTCTGGGCCAAACCGTGATCTGACATAAGTGTAACTCAGAAGTGATTCCCTTACCTCAGTGGAGTTACTCTGGATTTACATTGGTGTAACAGTGATCAGAATTTGGCCCTGTGAGATAGGAATAAGCCTGTGTATTAGAATGACCTTTCAGCAACAAGAACCTTTGCTTTAGTACAAAAATCCATAGTAATGAAAGAAGAGAAAGATTTTCAAAAGTCAGAATTATTGCTTCTAAATAGTGGACCAGAGCCTCAGCTGGGGTGAATCACCAGGGCTTCATTGACTTCAATGGAACTAGGCAGTTTTACACCAGCGGACAATCTGGCCTGGAATATTTGCAATGGTTTCCATGAGGCATCAGACACTCCTCAGCATAGGGATTTTTTTGTTTGCTTGTTTTGGATATTATGGAAGAGGGAGCGGACTACGAGAATGAATCTACTGACACTGAGGACAGTAACAACAACAAAGAGGGTTAATTTATATCATCCTCCTACCTACAAGGAAAAACACAGCAGTTATCAGGCAAGTTTATTAAAACCATAACACTGGCCAAAAGGGCTATAAAACTATAAATCAAAGCCGGTTAAATGTGAGTGTTTCCTTTAAAACAAGCATCTAGACATGAACGAGCATGGAACTTGTTTTCCCCCCAAATTCTGTTATCATCATGACTGTTGGGGTCTGATGCCAAGTTCATAATTTTAAGCATCCTGTTTGTAATTTTGCTGAGTTTTTAGCATTAGTACTGGTATTTTGGATTATGTCTCTGGCTTCAGTTGCTACATTCAACCAGCTGGGGTTACTGTGTATGTGCGTGTGGTCAAATTTACTGTGAACTGATTAGGATATTAAACAAAATGAAATAAACATGTAAAACTAAAAACCTTCCAGGAGTTGAGGTTTACTTCTATCGAAAGATTACAGCTGGAAAATATAACGTAAAATTAAATTCATTCCTAATAGCAGGATTTTTTTTTATCACCACTATTTTATTTTCAAAGAAAATAAGTAGAAATCATGCTTTATGTGTAAGTTCCTGTGTCTGTAATGAAAATATTCCACAATGGAAATATTTATTTTTAGGAATTATATCACCACATAGATTTGGGTTTTCTGACATTTTGTTAAACATTCCAGAGATGCAGAGAAAAGGAGAAAGAGAAGCATTTTCTTGATTTTTCTGCTGTTTTGTACCCCTCCCAAAAAATAGCCTCAAATGGTCTAAATCAACAGAGATCTGAGGATGACCCGAGTTAGTCTAATCTAATCTGTTCTGTCTCATTTCTTAGAGATGTCAGGAAATTATTTTCTTTTTCCTGCAATTTTTTTTACAAAAGTAAAATACTTCAATTTTTATTGAAAATGTTGAGGTTTTTGTAAAAACAACAACAACAACAACAAACAAACCAACCCTAAAACAAACCCCCAAACTTGACAATTGAAAATATTTTTATTTTGGGTCACTGAAAACAAAGTTTTTCACTTGCTAAAAACTGAAAACATTTTGTTTTTCACTGACCAGAAACTGATTTTTGTTCTTTTCAGTTTTTGGAAAATCCGTTTTCAACAAAACCCCAACATTTTTCAAGACAAATTGAATTTTTTTGTGAAAATTTCCATTTTGTTGAAAAGTCAGTTTTCATTGGATTTTTTTTTACCAGCGCATCCATCCACCCGTCCGTCTATCCATCCATCTACATATGTGTCCTTCACCACTGTCCCTGAGCACCTCCATAAATTAAAAATGAACAATGAATAAAATTCTCTAAAAAATCCCGGATCCCTATTTTCTTGCCATAGGGTGTGTAACTGCCACTGAAAACTATTCCAGTGGAAGATACTGTGTTTTGTGGTAAGATAATTTTTCTATTTTACGGGCCAAATCCTGGTCTCCCACTGGTGTAAATCAGGAATAATTTCATTGAGCTGAATGGATTTACATCAGGGTGAATGATATTGGAATCTGACTCTATATCTTTATTTTAATCTTACAGTGAATACACTATTTACAAAGTCATAAAAACAGGAAACAAGTTAAACCAGATTGCTCCTCAACAGAGGCCTAAATTACAAGAGAATCAGCTCCCTAGTTAGAAAACAAATTGGCACACAGAGTACATGTTTTTTTCTACAAAAATATGTTGTAATATTGACAATAAAAAACTGGGCCGGGTAAAGGAAATGAACTAAGCTCATGCTCCAAAACGTCTGTTAGTCTATAAGGTGCCACAGGACTCTGCTGCTTTTACAGATCCAGACTAACACGGCTCCCCCTCTGATACTGAACTAAGAAACGTCTCCATAGGATTGGAAGGTTCAAATGTTACACACTGTAAAATAACAGTGGTACAAGTTCCTCCCTGTGAGTTGCATTTTGATTAGTTATTTTTCAGCCCAGTCCTGTATATGATATATCTTGTTACAGGTTTAAAAAATTGCAAATATTAAACTTTGCTATAATGACCTGATGCAAAATTGGGATCTGGTTTCAGTGATATAACTGCAGGTGAGCAGAGTCCCGGTGTAGAAATGTTTAAAACAATCAGGTGTCCCCTCACAGAAGATTTGCCAGATTTTTGTGTTCTGAGACCGTTATCTTAATTCCAAGAGATTCTGCCCATCTCCTGTCCAGATTCAGGATATAGGCACTGGATTGGGACTCCAGAGACCTGGATTATTTCCTACCACTGAACTGCTGTGTGACATTGGGCAAGTCATGTCACTTCGCTTCTTCGTACTTCTGTGCCGATTTTCTTCTTTCGGGGTGGGTGCTCCGCCCCCGCTCCGCCTTGAGGTCCTGCCCCCACTCCACTTCCCCCAAGGCCTCACCCTTGCTCCGCCTCTTCCCACCCCTGCTCCAGCACCGCTCTGCCTCTCCCCACAGCTCCTCTCACCCACTGCTGAACAGCTGATCTATGGGTGATTGCGAGGGGGGGAGGGTGCTAAGCACTGACTGTTTTTGTTCTGCAGGTCCTCCAGCCCCGGAGCACCCAGGAAGTCAGTGCCTATGCCTCTGCTTCCCCTCTTATCTTGTTTATTGAGATTTCAAGCTCCATAGTCTCTCTCTATGAGAATGTACAGCACCTATCACAATGGTACTCTCACCTACTTGGGGCTTCAAAATACTACCATAATGCAAGCAATAATCAAACGTTGGGTGTAGCAGTTAATAGTTGCATATTATGAACCAGTTCACACACCACCCCTGCATGTGTTCACAAGGGTCGCAGTCAAAATATCTTAGAAATATCCTTAGCCTTATTAAGCCTCGTCTTCCTTGGCTTTGTGGACGACATGTTCAATGTGTTGAATCTTTAACAAAGTGTCCATTATCCAGAATGTTAATTAGGCATCGACGTTAAAGTTGTGCGCTGGATGGACGTTCTGTTTCATGAAGGGTTTTGAAATTTGGCTTCATTTGGGATCAGACGTGAGGTGAAGTGAAAACTGGAAAATTCCCCCTGAACTTTCATTTTGGGTTGATCAAAATATTTCAGTTTGGCCCAAATCTTTTCACTTTGACTTTTGTCTTTTACAATTTGTGTATTATTCTGTAAGATATAGGCTAGTACAAAATGAAACAAACACCCTTGGAAACAAAAAGTCATTTGAAACAAACGAACTGAAACGTTTTCTGAAATTTTTGAAACAGAACAGTTTGACATTGTTGGACCTTTTTTCCTAGATTTCTTCTGAAATGAAATTCCAGCAAAATCAACCCAATTTAGTGACGCTTTGGAACCACATATTCTGATGGAATTTGGCTTTGTCACATTTCTCTGATCAGCTCTAAGTGCACACAAAGAATTTTAAACATTCTGGCTAAAAATTCCTTAGGATTCTTCTTGCAAAATTCTTTTCATGGTTGTGAACTACCTCTATTTTAGCAGGATAAAAGGTGTCTGGAGTTGCTTTTACTAACTTTGTGCTTGATGTGAGTGCTCTTCTTTTGCTTGGCATGGTTGATCCCATTACAGTTAATGGTGCTTGGATCCTTTGGTTTTCATATATAATTTCCATTTTGCTGCTTTAAAAATCTTCAGCCTGGTCCCCCCGCTGGTATAAAATGACATAGCTCCATTGATTTTAAAGGATCATAGCCAATTGCCACCAGCTAGGGATCTGGCCCCAAGTGTTTTGATGTGGAAGATCAGAGACTGTTGACATTACAGCAGTTGTGGAGATGAGCATCTCAAAACAAGGTTCGGTACCTGGCAGGTGTTCTTCAATATTCATGTCCATACATACGTGAAGTAAGTTAGTCAGAAAATCAGTAAAGATTGGACCTACCCTCCACTGGGATCTTGCAGCACATGGATGGTTTTAATTATTTGCCAGTTCATTTAATGACGTCTTTCAAGGGCTACGACATTTTCAGCCTCTGGCACAAACAATATTTTCACTTCTCCAATAGCTGCTTCCTAGGATGGGTGGTTTTCCAAAGATGTCCACCCATCTGCTCAGTCTCTGATTTTTTGTCCTGAATCTCCCACGTTAATCACACCTGTATGACGGGTTACCTGCATTCATTTTGGCAGGGCCGCCCAGAGGATTCAGGGGGCCTGGGGCAAAGCAATTTCAGGGGCCCCTTCCATAAGAAAAAGTTGCTACACTATAGAATACGATATTCTTGTGGGGGCCCCTGCAGGGCCCGAGGCCTGGGGCAAATTGCCCCACTTGCTCCCCCTTCCCCGCCGGGCAGCCCTGCATTTTGGGGAGAAGAAGCAGTTTTCCCAGCGCTTATAAACAAGCCATCTTGGCCTCAAGATGCCACCAAATGGGTGGGGACAATGCCTTTGGGTCTGATCTTCTGGTTTTTGTTTTTATCAACATGGAGTTCCTCCTTTACTCTCACACTTTAACTGAGATTAGGATACAATGAGCCAGTTTTTCTCCTGATTCAATCTCTCTCTCTCTCTCTCTCTCACAGACACACACACACACAGAGGTTGTTTTTTAAATAAATTAATAGATTTTAAAACCAGAAGGGACCATTAGATCATTTAGTCTGGCCCCCTGTATAGCACAAACCATACAGTTTCAGCCAGTTACTAATGTATTGACTGCAATTACATGTGTCTTCCAGAAAAGCATCCAGTCTTGATTTGAAGACATCAAGGGTTGGAGAATCCACCATTTCCCATCCCTTGGTAGTTTGTTCCCATGGTGAATCACCCTCACTGTTTAATGTGTTTAATGTGTGCCTTATTTCTTTGGATTTGTCTGGCTTTAACTTCTAACCTTTGGTTTTTGTTCTGCCTTTCTCCTGTAGGCTAAAGAGCCCTTTAATACCTGATATTTTTTCCTTATGAAGGTACTGATTTAAAATGTTTATTAAAGTTAATGTTTAAAATCAAATTTACACAAGTTAAGAGGGAAGGTACTGTACATCTGGACTTGGGCTTGGGTTATAGGGGATTGCAAGTATCGGTTACAAGGTTCACGAGTACATACATATCACATAACCAGCATAGATCCAGACTCGGGTGTGGGAGTTTTAAAAGTGTCAGTGGATAAGTGGGCTCGGGCATGCCACCCATGGAATGTATTAAGAGTCCAAGTCAGTATTGGTGTAGAGAAGAAGTACACGCGTGGGAGAGGAAGTGGGTTATTTCCCTGGTTGGCGGTCTTGGTTACTCCACCTGGTACTGGTGGTGTCCCGTGATGTGTTTCGTGTAGCTGTCTCTGGACCACCTGATGGTGTCGGACACCATGAGCTGTCTCATGAGCTGCGCGTAGCGTCGACCAACTCCGCACACTCTCAGTAACGGCTCATTGTGGGGGTCCCAGGCACCCCGGGGTCCCATGATCAGGGCGTTATATCTAGACCTCATAGCCATGGGCTCTCAGGGTGTCAGCCAGTGGGGTGTACTTCAATGCCTTCCATGCTCAGGCCTCATGGAAGGCCGGTGACCTGTTTTCAAATGGCACCAGGGCATCTACCATGAGGACCTTCTTTTTTTCTGCGTAATCAAGTCCTCCTCATCTTCTTTTTGATATGCTAAACAGATTGAGCTCCTTAAATCTCTCTCTGCAAGGCATTTTGACTAGCTCTTGAATCTTTTTTAGATACACTATTTTCTGTCCATCCTCAGTATAAGAATTTGCAGCAGGTAAAAGAAGTGGGCTAGGATAAAGTTGCACCCAAAACTACTGATCCTTGAATTGGGGAACTTAATGTCTTTGTAGAGAGCCTTCTAGTCTGTCCTGCTTTGCCTACCTCACCCCATCTCTGTGACAGGATGCATTAGGTTTCCCTGTCAGATATACTTTCACATGAAGAGGGAGGAATATTTCTGGTTCATTTATGGATGCTCTTTATATAAAAATATTCATCAGTGAAATTCACAAATAGAAAAATAAATGAGGAAAGTAAAGTTTTACCATGTTTTAAGGGAAGAGGCAACTGTTTTGGAGAAAAGTGAAATCAGACCCAGTCCTTCAACCCCAAACCTGAATTCAATCTACACATGAGCATTTCTAAGGTTGAATTAAAACATGCTTAGTTAGTTTTTATTTTCAACTTTGTCACACTTCTCTGCTACTTGGTATCAGTCATGACCAGAAATAGAAATACTGTAATAAAAGCCTTTTTTACTCTTTAGAGTATTTCCAGCCAAGATGGACCCAGGGATGTTTTGGAAATTAGAGCTGGTTGAACAACTGAATTTTTCATATTTTAGTGAAAAAATGTCCATCAACAAATTTTGACCAGCTCTGTTGAAAGTCTCTCAAGAAAGCTTCATGTCATGAAATTTCCAGAGTAAAGAGGGCTGGATAAATTTGGATAGGCTGGATGATTAGCCAACCCTCCAAATCATAAAAGGTTCACAACTCATTATGAAGTTTCAGTACTGACAGTGTGACTCTGTGAAATGTTTGCAACAAAACCTGAAACCCGATGAAGCTGGGTTGGGATTTCAGTGTAAACTCAGACCAGGTGCACAGGAAGTCAGCAGATGTTGGCAAAATGTTTGAACTAACCTGAGTCAATTTATGGTTTCACACTGAAACACTGCAAGTGCAACTCTAATGGCTGTACATGGATTCCGAGCAAAAGCCGAGGAAGTTTGCTTTAAGTTTTTTTGTCTTGGTCAAAGCTGAAGCGAACAGTGAAACTCAGGGTGGTTCAAAGCATGTAAATCAAAACTGAAGAAGAAATTTGATTTTGCTCAGCTGTCATAGTGACTCCTTTTATATCACACATTCATCAATCCTGTAAAGGTCCTTGGCTTTATAAGAGGGATTAAGGAGTAAGAACCTTGTTATAAATGCCGTAGGTTCCTTTTTGTTTTAATATACCAAGTGTTATTTTCTCTCTGGATACGTCTATCGATAGTGTATTTAGCATTCTCCATTACATATGCAGTGTTCAGTGGGCCAGCTGGCTCCAGTGGGACCAGGAGTTGGAATTATGTGCTCCAACCTTCCTATTTGAATATACTATCTGTATAAGTGATAATACAATAATATTAATGTCATGCAGAGATGGGTCCATGCCAATAATTTCAGATCCAGATAGATAATTTATATTTTGATTTTTTTTTCCTACCTCAGGTTCTAGACTTTCTGACAAAACACTGTCCCATAACAGTGAGTGACAGTCTCAACCAACATAATCCTCCCACGCAGCTGTTCACCAAAAAAAACCCCAAAAAAGCCATCTCCAGCTCCAATTAAAGACTCTGTCCAACAGCCCTTCCCAGTTATCCATTCAGATAGGCAGGCTTTGAAGCAGAGCTGGGGGGGGGGAGGGGAGGATGTTTTTCCCATTCTGAGAGAATTTTAAAAAAAAATTTCCTGTCCCAAATTGGGAAGAAACATCAACAACTTGAATAATGGTGTGAACTGGGAGAAAAAAATGGATTCGGTCAATCAAAACATTTCATTTGGATAATTTTTAAATGTTTGGTTATAATTTTGACTTGCTTCCATTTTTGCATTTAGTTTACTATAAATTATTTTAAATTTCAAAACAAAGTCAATTTAAACCAGACAAGAAGACTTTGTCATTTAGAAAATGTTGAAACATCCTGTTTCAACAATTCCAGAATTTTTATTTTTTTTTCAAAATAAGAAATTTGTCGAAACTGACACTTTCTTCTGAATGGTTTTGGTCCCGATGAGTTGGCATTTTCCATTAAAAAAAAGGTTGGTTGAAAAATTGCTGACCATCTCTATTTGGAAACAAAGCTGAATGATAAAAACAGCCTACGAAAAAGACACCAGCCCCACATTCAGGTCAGAATCTAGATACATATCTCAGCTCTACCTCGATATGAGGGTACCTGAATCCAGGGTTCTGATTAGGGCCCATCTTTAAGGTCATATTTTGGATATCCAGTTTAAATGCAGTGGGTTCGATCCTCTGTTCTGGCTGAGTTGTGCTTTATGCTACTCCTATGCTGATTGAACGTGGACCCAAGGTATTGTTCTGGCAGCCAAACATTGCTGGGCATAAGGACTCTCCAGCCATGTGCTCTTTGTTCCAAGCATGCCCCTCACTTTGGGAGCCAAAGGGGTGTGTGTGTGTCGGAGGAGCTACAGCCAGATTACACCAGCTAGGATTGGGGGCATAGCAACATGACCTGTTCCCTTTATTTGTTATTTTTACTTTATCCAGTTTAACATCATGCTCTATTTTCAAATCATTTGAGTGCCATGCAGTTTGAAAAATGAAGAGCCTGAGTTATTCTTTTTCACAAAAAACATCTGTTTTTAAAATTCATTTAGTCAATTGAAATTTGCTGCAGGGAAAGAAACCCATTTTTCAACCAGCGATAGCGAGATCCAAGCTTTTAAAAGGGTTTTTATTTTCAAGGAAGCTGGAAACGCCAGGGATGGATTGTAGCTCTGTCCTTCATCATTGTCCCTTCTCCACAAGGACAGCTGTAGTGTCTGTTTATCTTCTTGTCTGAAGAACACACTCCTAAAAAAGAGGACGGGTACAATTCAGCGCAGACACTGGAACAAAGTATATAGCCCTTTTCACGGCTGAATTTTAAAAGGCTAGTGGAATCCAGAATCTTGAAAATCAATTAAATGTTTACATTTGACAAAATAGTCTTCAACTGAGCAATGATTCCAACACTAGTTATTGTTACCTAGCATTAGTTCAGATGAGATGCATTTCTTACCTTTCATATTGCTGCCTTTATTGATGCACAGACACCAAATACATCTCTACCCCGTTATAACGCTGCCTGATATAACATGAATTCGGATACAATGTGGTAAAGCAGCGCTCCGGAGGGGCTGGGCTGCACATATCATGTTCAATATCACACAGTTTCACCTATAATGCGGTAAGATTTTTTGGCTCCCGAGGACAGTGTCATATCGAGGCAGAGGTGTATCTGTTTCTCAGTCGCGCTAAGGCCCCCTTTGTACTGCTCTGGCAGTGTCAGAAGGGGATGGAAATGACCCCTAAGAACACTGCCTGCACGGAGGGACTCCCGGGCTAGAGTCGACCTGATGTAAGTGGAGTTCTTGCCCCCAGCCACCATGCTAAGGGGCATGTCAGGGGACCGTCCATTGTGCACTGCACTGTGAGTGTTCTTTGACTCCCAGGCCTCATAAGGGGCCATGGGAAACAGAGCATAAATTAAGGTAACAAGGAGATTGCTCTAAAGGGGGATGTCTACACTGCAGCTGCGAGCGAGCCTCCCCTGGGTAGACTCACACTAGCAGGGCTCGAGCTAGTGTGCTACAAATAGCAATGCAGATGCTCCAGCTTGGGCAGAAGCTCAGGCTCTCAGGCTCACCCGACCCCCTAAGCTTCAGAGCCCAGGCCGGAACAGCCACGTTGCTGCGTTAGGCACGTTACATTGAGCTATGCTAGCGCTAGCTTGAGCCTGAGAGTGGCGCTCTGCCTGCTTGGGCTGGGAGGTTCTCTCCCAGTGGCAGTGCAGACGTGCCCATGTATGTTTCTAGGGGCAGGCAAAGCCTATGGGGAGTGCACAGGTATCGTAAAATCAGCTTTGGTCCCACTAAAAGGTATTTGTGGTTCCCAAGGACTCCTGAGCAGAGCTGATTGGGATTTTGGAACTTTGAGTGATTTTCTGACAGGAAATGTAGTTTCCACAAAATCAAAAATATTCCAAGGGAACATTTCAATTTGGCTGAACATATTCAATTTTCTGTCAGGAAAACTGAAACACAAGATTTTATTTCAGGGTGGTTCGACCCCAATCGAAATATTGTGGACTGTTGACCTGACCCAACATGTATTTTTGAGTCAGTTCAACATTAAATTATGTTTCCCTATTGTGATGGATTGCCTCCTGGGAGCTATAGTTCAAGCACCCATTCTCTCTGGGCGCTCTGGCACGACTACATCTCCTGCAATGCAGTGCAGTCTGTCCTCTAACTGGGTGTATCATGGGAGTCACGACATCAGCGAAGTCGTCTCGCCAGGGAGCCTGGCCCATGGAGGAGAATGCATCAGGCAAGCTATACTACAACTCGCCAGGAGGCAATGTGCCACCATAGGGAAATCTGGTTTAATGTTGAACTTAGGGGGGTAGGGATAGCTCAGTGGTTGAACATTGGCCTGCTAAACCCAGGGTTGTGAGTTTAATCCTTGAGGGAGCCATTTAGGGATCTGGGGCAAAAACCTGTCTGGGGATTGGGCCTGCTTTGAGCAGGGGGGTCACTAGTAACAGCATTCCTGATTCCCAGGATAAAGTCCCCTCTCTTGTAAGTATGAATACATTTACAGTTAGCCATATTACAATGAATATTGTTGACTTGTGCTCACCAAACAATCCAGATTGATCTGTATCAATGATCTGTCCTCTTTGTTATTTATCACTCCCCCAATTTTTGTGTCATCTGCAAACTTAATCACTAATGATTTTGTTTTCTTTGTGGCCATTGATAAAAATGTTAAATAGCATAGAGTCAAGAACTGATCCCTATAGTACTCCACTGGAAACACACCCACTCGGTGCTAATTCCCTGGTTACAATTGCATTTTGAGATCTATCAGTTAGCCAGTTTTTAATCCATTTAATGTGTGCCATGTTAATTTTATATCATTCTAGTTTTCTAAACAAAATATCATGCAGTACTAAGTCAAATGCCTTAGAGAAATCCATTATATTAATGCTATTACCTTTATCAGCCACGCTTGTAATATCATCAATAAAAGATATCAAGTCCTTGGCTTCCAATCTCTTCTTGCAGCAATGCCCAGTATCAGATGCATGGCTAGCTCAATTTTTATGCGACTAATTTCTGCACTCCATCCTCCAATCATTTACTTGTGAGTTCAGGAGGAGTACAGTATAGATTAATAATATGCACAGTATGATACTATACAGATTTTCAATTACACCAGGTTGAAAAGGAATTGCTCCTCAACACTTCACCACCTCATGCCCCAGCTCTCATTGTAAAACACTCCTTAGTGGCTTCATGAAGCCATGTCCACCATCGCATTTGTGGCATCAAGCCATCCTGTGGACACTGCATATATTAACAGGAAGCGCTGAGGCAGGAGGAAGTAGGCTAGAGAGGTCTATGGTCAAGTCTAAAAAACATTCAGAGGCTCCAGGGTTCTCCTTACCTTCTTTCTTTTAATGGAGCAGTTCTTCCAAGGAATTCCTACACTTTTCCTCTTGACTTCAAGATATGGACATTTGCTTATGTTACTGCTTGGCCTCGCTGCTGTAATAGACCCAAGCTTGTTCTTGCCACTCGCTGAATTTATTTGGCAATGCTCACGCCTCTTCATTTCATTAGCAGATCGGGATGGAACGTTTATAAAAGGGCAATAAAAGCGAACAGACTATTGCTCCCAGACAAAATTATTTAAGTCATTTAAGTGAGAAGGGATCCAGAAACTGGCTGAAGTGCATCAGGCATCTGCTAAAATCATTATCACTTGAGTAAAAATTATCTGTAAATTTCCACTTTTGCATCGGGAGCTGCAGTGTAACATGGGCTGCGATGCCATTTTTCCACCGATTAGGAAGTCTAACAGCTGTTCCGTCTCGCCCCACACTTTGCTTATCCCTCCCTGTAGCTTTTTCTGCTGACTCGTGCTATAGATGCTGAAACATGTATGGTGCATCCCAGGCTTGGTGATTTTTTTGTGCGTGGTTGTGAGCCCATTCCTGCTCTGCCCAAGGATGAATTACCAGTACCTTAAATCAGCATCTTTTATCCTGCTTAATTTGTTTCTTAGCTGTATTTTTCCCCCTTTTAAACCTGTACTCTAGGTTTTCAGGAATAGGCCCAGTGCTAGATACTTTGGCAACTTGCACCACTGCTGTGTGGTGTGGGGCTGATATATTTAAAAGGACAGACCCCCTTGGAACTATCCCAGCTGGTGGGGAAGTGGTAAGTGTTTTATAAATATATATATATGTATATAAAAAAATTACTCCCATATTTTGTGGAAAAAATCTGATTTACTTGTATAGTGGCTTTTGAACCCTGCTGCTTCTAGCTCTGTAGGGGTGCAGGGGGAGCACCCTTAAAGGGGCAGAGCACCACAAAGCTGTCCCAGCTGGTGCAGCCGGACAGCTAGGCAGGAGTCATCCTTAAAAAATAAGATGACATAGGTGGTTAATTATCATGTGGACCAGGTTCTGACGTCAACAGCGTAAATCCACCGGGGTCAATGGAGTCACACTGGCAGAAGGAGAGAAAAGGCAGGCCCACTGACACTTTCCTGATTTGTCTCTAAAGTAACATGTGGTCCCTGGGTTTTGGGTGGGTCTGAAGTATTTTGACCAATAGCAAGACCGCAAGTGGCAGGTGTCCCCGAGGAGATAAAATGCAGAACAGCTGATCTTTGACAGGTCATATGACTTTCAGAATGTTTAGAAGTGCAGGGAGTGTTTGTACTTGAAAACGATTTTGATAAAATGAGCAGTAGGGTTGGCTGTAATTAATACACTGACTTAAAAGATTACCATGCCTTTCAGCTTTCTAGTGGAGTCTTATACTTGATTCCTGCATCCCTGGTAGTAGAAAACTATACATAAATGCCATTCATCTTGCAAAAAGGGAGATGGTTGCAGGAAAGGATTCTTTGTATCTTAATTTTAAAGAAGTTTTTAATTATCTGAGCAACTATCTGTTTAAAAAGCAAAGAAAGAAAGAAAGAGTTTATTACCTAGCATTATCCCTAATGAAGATAAGCAATCAGACGGCAAGGGGCTATGATTCATTTTAAGGAGGAAAGTGTTATTTATTCTCTTCCAGATTGTTGCAGGGAGATAGTAATATGAAGACATTAAAAAAGGAAAAAAAACACTAAGGAAAAAAGGGTGATTTATCTAAATGCACAGTAATGCCAGATGTACTGTACCTCAGTTTGTGTCTTAAACTACTACTTTAGGAGTTACTAAAATTAGAGAACTTTTATTTTTCATTTACCAATGCTGTATTTCATTGAACAGAAGCTTTCTGTTAAACCAAACCAGATGATGTTTTAAACTAATACTAATTGATTCCATTCCTGAAGTTCCTATTGGTAGCAAGTAAAACAGCTCCCTGACCCAGCTGGTAAATGTAGATTTTAGGATTGTCAATGTATTTTAACTTCTCCTTTGCATTTACAGTAACCACACACTCACATGTGGGCCCCGATCGTCCCCTCCCACAGAAAAAAACATGGAGGGGAGGAAGGATGGTCTAGTGGAAGGGACCCTGGACTATGGCTGGCTTCAGTGCTTCCCCAGACAGAGCCTGCCTGCCTGGGAGCTTAGCCAAGTCACTCAGCCTACCCTCCTCAGTTCCCATCTGTGAAATGAAAATGACAACTTCCTTCCCTCCAAGGGATGGTGTGAGGGTAAAATCCATTAATGACCGAGGTGCTTTGTTGCTATAGTGGTGAGGGCCATATAAATAGGTATCTTGCCATCCTGTCAAGGGGATAGGTTAACCCCTCCCATGATTTAGTTGGGGATTGGTCCTGCTTTGAGCAAGGGGCTGGACTAGATGACCTCCTGAGGTCCCTTCCAACCCTGAGATTCTATGATTCTACATGAAAAGGCTGCAGGGTCTACCACCCAAAACTGAACAGGTCCCCCCGGCTTCATCGTAACAGGACTCGTTGGTTGGGCCTACCTTCCAGAAAAAAACGGTAATCAACATGAGGCCGATGGATGATTACTTTGCAACTTCAGGGCCAGGCCTAAAACAAATGTAGCCAGTCATGCTTTAAACCAGTGGTTCTTAACCTTTACTGCAGCCTACCCCCCTTTGGTTCTCAAAAATATGGTCTCGCAGCCCTTATCAAAAATCGTTGAAGTCGGTCAGTTCTTTAAACCTAGATATATCATAACTATAGAATGAAAGAGAGAGAATTGTATATTTATTTTAATTTTGCAGTTAAAATTGAATGCAGTAATTGTTAAAAAATGTATTATGTTAATAAATGCATAGGTTTGATGACACAAAGTAGTTGCACGTAAGTGCCTGTGCTTAATTTGTGTTTTCGATGATTTACCGTCTGAAAAAATCTGGCCTGTCTCGCACCCCCAGAAAGGGCTTCTCGCACCCTCAGGAGGTGCGTGCGCCCCAGGTTAAGAACCACTGTTTTAAAAGAACCAAACAACAAAACCCCAGTGCATATTGGGACTAGGGTGTCCAGATACGAAGTGTGAAAAAAGGGGACACTTTTTTAAATCTAAGGGTGTGACTATATTTTAGTCCATGGGATCTTGAAATGGTCAATCTATTCAGCTCTCCAACATAAGGTTCTATATTGGGAACACTGACAGGTAATGAGGAGCTATGATATTAATAAATGTGGCTGTGGAACTGTCCTGGATTTTAAAAATGTATATATTTACAGATTGACATAGTTGAAGAGTGGAATAAAACTCAACTGGCCACTTATGACAGAGATGAAACAGACATGAGACAAGGAGATCTTTCCAAATTGTCTTTCTTTGATAGAGTATTACAAATAAGCCTGTAAAAATGTTTTCCATTTCGAAAGAGACGAAATAACATTTATTTACTTCATGTCTACCCATCCTTTCCTCTTCCACACACATATCTGTGCCACAACCTCAAGACATGCTTCGTTGACTTTTATATTTGAGAGTAAAGGTTTCAATTATAAATGTTCCGCAAAAGAAGAAGAAAAAATATCTAGGCCATTAAATAAGGCAGGTTTGAAGAACAGACATGAAAACTTATCAGGGAAAGTGTCTGTTTATGCACATCATATGTCTTTCATGATTTCGTTTAACATATAGAGCATTTGGGGAAAGGAGAGATGTTGCCCTTTACAACCTAAATTTGACTCATTCTTAACAATGGATTGTGGCAAACCAGAAGGAAGGATTTGTTTTCTTTATTTGACTCGCACAGTAAACACAAAGCCAGCCTAAAAACATTTCTGTTTCCTATTTCTTCATTGCTTTCCTCCCAATTGCTTCGTTATGAGATGTTACAGCAGTGATGAGCAGTGCCACTAGAGTTAAAGGACTTGGTCGGCTTTCATCCTTCCATCCATCATGTCCCCAGGGGGAGAATTGTGTGTGCAGCCTACTGTTTGTTTTGATAGGATTTCTTATATGTCATAGAATCATCGAAGATTAGGGTTGGAAGAGACCTGAGAAGGTCATCTATTCCAACCCCCTGCTCAAAGCAGGATCAACCCCAACTAAATCTTCCCATCCAGGGCTTTGTCAAGCCAGGTCTTAACCTCTAAGGAAGGAGATTCCACCACCTCCCTAGGTAACCCATTCCAGTGCTTCACCACCCTCCGAGAGAAATAGTTTTTCTAATATCCAACCTAAACCTCCCCCACTGTAACTTGAGACCATTGCTCCTTGTTCTGTCATCTGCCACCACTGAGAACAGCCGAGCTCCATCCTCTGTGGAACCGCCCTTCAGATAGTTGAAGGCTGCTATCAAATCCCCCCTCACTCTTCTCTTCTGCAGACTAAACAAGCCCAGTTCCCTTAGCCTCTGCCCCAGCCCCCTAATCATTTTCATTGCCCTCCGCTGGACTTGCTCCACATCCTTTCTGTAGTGTGGGGCCCAAAACTGGATGCAGTACTCCACATGTGGCCTCACCAGTGCTGAATAGAGGGGAATAATCACTTCCCTCGATCTGCTGGCAATGCTCCTACTAATGCAGCCCAATGTGCTGTTAGCCTTCTTGGCAACAAGGGCACACTGCTGACTCATATCCAGCTTCTCGTCCACTGTAATCCTCAGGTCCTTTTCTGCAGAACTGCCGCGTAGCCAGTCAGTCTCCAGCCAGTAGCAATGCATGGGATTCGTCCATCCTAAGTGCAAGACTCTGTTGAACGTCATCAGATCCCTGTTGAACGTCATCAGATTTATTTTGGGCCAATCCTCCAATTTGTCTAGGTCACTCTGGACCCTATCCCTACCCTCTGGAGTATCTATCTCTCCCCCCAGCTTCGTGTCATCTGGGAACTTGCTGAGGGTACAATCCATCCCATCATCCGAATCATTAATGAAGATGTTGAACAAAACCGGCCCCATGACCAATACCTGGGGCACTCCACTTGATACTGGCTGCCAACTAGACATTGAGCGGTTGATCACTACCTGTTGAGCCCGATGATCTAGCCAGCTTTCTATCCACCATACAGTCCATTCATCCAATCCATACTTTATTAACTTGCTGCCAAGAATACTGTGGGAGACCATGTGCCCTATGCTCTGGGTTTATCTGAGAGAAGGCAGGTTGAAGTAGTACAGCTGGCACTTGAAGTGGAAGATGGGGAGGTTTGGGATGATCTTTAGTGCCTGTGGGAGTTTGTTCCTCAGTCTGGAGGAACCCCCAAGAATGCTCTGTCTTCTGCTTTACCCTCATAGTCAAAAGTTCCATTGTGACAGAGGAGCAGAGCTGTCAACTGTGGTCCTCATCTCAGATATTTAGGTGAGCCTTTAGGTCTTCTGGGCCCAGACCATTGCATGTCTTGAGGATAAGGACTGAGATCTTGAACTTGATATGCTATAGGCAGCTAGTGTACAGAGTGGAGGACAGAGATTGAACTCAATCTGAAAAGTAAGTCTGTCAATTAATCGCAGATAATTCATGCAATTAACGCAAAACAAATTAAGTAGATAAAAAAAATACTCGCGATGAATAGCAATTTTAATTGCACTGTTCAACAGTAACAGAACACCAATTTAAATTTATTATAAATAGTTTTGGATGTTTTTCAACATTTTCAAATATATTTATTTCAATTACAATACAGATTACAAAGTGTACAGTTCTCACTTTATATGATTTTTTATTGCAAATATTTGCACTGTAAAAAAGATAAACAAAAGAAATAGTATTTTTCAATTCACCTCAGACAAGTCCACTTAGTCCTACTTTTTATTCAGCCAATTTCTAAGACAAACAAGTTTGTTTACATTTATGGGAGCTAATTCTACCTGAAAGTGAGAACAGGTGTTCACATGGCACTGTTGTAGCTGGCAATGCAAGGTGTTTACGTGCCAGATAGGCTAAACATTCGTATGCCCCTTCATGATTTGACTTGTAGTCCCTAAAAATTTGCATTGTTTTGTTTTTGAGTGCAGTTATATAAAAAAAAATCTACATTTGTAAGTTGCATTTTCATGATAAAGAGATTGCCCTACAATACTTGAATGAAGGTGAATTGAAAAATACTATTTCACAATCTACCCCCAAGTCTGGGGAAAGATAAACCTACTCAGACTTCAATCTGAGCTTGATCATGATTGGCTTTGTGTGTGTATCACTTTGGAGAGAACCAGAAAAAAAATCTGTTCAGTGGGATAGAAAAAAATGCTTAGAGGAAAAAAAAATCCTCTCTGTATACATCTATGGGCTACATCAGAGTGTCACTTCCCTAAGTCTCTTCCTCCATAAATTTCTTCCATGCACGGTGGTTCATCTCAAGGATTTTAAACTGTCACAGTAGGAGAAAAAAATGTGGTGGGCGCTCCTTTCTCCGTGACTGTAGATTCTACATTCCTTTTGATCTGACTAATAGCTAGGTATTGTCATTATTTATTTATTTGTATCGTATTCTGGTGCTTGGCTTTACCAACATATAACAAAAAGTCTCTGCCCCAAAGAGCTAACAAACTAAGGCTTGGTCTACATGCAATTTTTGTAGCAGTGTAACTATGACAGTTATGGATGTGGTATAGTTAAACAGGTACAACCTCTACTGTAGGGCTATGTCTACACTACCCGCCGGGATCGGCGGGTAGTAATCAATCTATCGGGGATTGATTTATCGTGTCTCATCTAGACGCGATAAATCGATCCCCGAATCAACGCCCTTACTCCACCTTGGCAGGAGGAGTAAGCGGAGTCAATGGCGGAGCCGCAGCAGTCAACTTGCTGCCGTGAAGACACCCAGGTAAGTCAAACTAAGATACTTCAACTTCAGCTACATGAATAGCGTAGCTGAAGTTGTGTATCTTAGATCGATTCCCATCCCCCCCACCCCAGTGTAGATGAGCCCTAGATGCAGTTATATTGGCACCTTTTACTGGTACTTGTTTCCTTTCCCTTGTAAGAATATACTGGTGTAAGGTGCAGTTATATTGATATAATTGCATACATATATTGGGGGAGTTGTATCACTTTAACTATACTGATGTAGAGATACAACTTTTGCGTATAGATAGAGTTGGAAGGATTAGATTTTTTATTGGCAAATGTTGGTAAAGACTGATTTCGCCGTAGACATGCAAACGGACAAAAATATTTCCATCAATAATAATCAAAATGTACAGACAAGCAAAGAGGAATGCTCCTTGAGAACTTCTTAGAATGTGACTGAAAGATACTTATTTGGTATATTTTGACATGTGATGTTGACAACTTGTGTTTTAACGGTTATAAAGCTTTAACTTTTTGAATCTCTGCCTCTACTGTCATTAAGTAATTATTGACGACGATGCCATCATTTTTCATAACTGTAAAAATTGAAATTGATAAAAATAGAAAACACTTAGTGCTCATATTGCTATGCCACTGTGAAAATGTCAATCAATAAAATAAAAAATGAACATTAATAACCGTCCATATTATACATGGCCTTAGTGTTAGAGGAGATAACAGGTGGACATATGGGAAAGCACAAGGTAATTGATTATGATCAGTACAATAAGCAGTGGGCACAGCACACCAGCTACCTGAACCATATTATGATTTTGAAGACAATGAACCCAAAAGAAAGCAGACATTCCACGTGTAGATCATTTCCATTTCTTCATCCACTCTGTTAGGTCTTCATCTTGCGCCTAATCAAGGACCAGGATTGGGCCCACCTATAGTAAATAGGTTTGTCCAGGAACCTCCAAAATGCTTCTAAACAGCCTTGATCTTTGGAAGGCTTTGGACATAAATTCGGGCCTGAGCTCCAAGGCTCAGATATGTGCCTAAAACATTTCTTCTGTAGACTGTTTGGAATAGAGAGGGTTTTTTTTTTCATTTTAAGATAATAAAAATCAGGGTAATTTAATAGGGCCCTTGGTTGGGTAATTGCCAAGAAAAGAAAAGCAGACAATCCATGTAGGCTGAGTGTGTGCTTTTTCTTTGCTAGTGTTAAATATTGTTTGGATTATTCACCGTATAAACATTAAATAATGTAATTTTGAATCCAGGTCCCAGTAGGGATTTAAATGTGATTGGTAAAGGATTAAGATATTAGCGTAATAATGCAGTATCAAAAAACTGCAAATTCCTTCTGTGTTACTTAAGCGTTTTCTGATCAAACCCATTGGAGTGGGTTTTTTTTTTAATGGCTGTTTCATGCAGTAATAAAACAGTGGAGGAATATAGCAAAGTTTTTCTGTTTGTAAAGTGGGCAAGGCAGATACTGTGGGTCTAATCCAATGGACTTTGACATCAAGGGAAGTCAATGGGCCCTGAATTTTCATTTCCATTTAGAAAGAACCTAGCACACCTTGAGTATTAAAAGAAACTCTCTCTCTCTCTCTTTCTGTGATGCTTGTAGTCCTTTGGCACATACAGTATATTTACATCTACAGTGTCTTCACATGAGGAGCCTGTATAAAGTACAAACAATAAATAGTATATATGGATTTTCAAGGAAGATAAAGAGCACTCCAGCTCGCTGGTTTTATATTACATTAAGATAGAAGTGTATTTGGTATGTTTAACACGGGATGCATGTATGCACGGGAGGTAAATATAGCTATATAGGGCCTGCATTTCAGAGATGCCAAGCACCCACAACTCTCATTGCTTGTGTAAGCATGAGGACTCACCCCTGTGGCGCCTCCTGCTGGTGACTTCTGGGAATTAGCTCGATTCCAGCTCCGGAGCGCCTTCTGCAGGCCGGTGATCTGCCTGTCCTCTGGCCCCTGTGTCCCTCCCTGGACCCGGTGCCCTTTTACCTGGGGTGCTGCTCCTAAGCAGTAACCCCTTTCTCTCAGGGTCTCCCCTTCCTGGGAAACCCCCACCCTCTATCCCCACCTCACCTCGGTGTATGGCTACTGCCAGTCATCGTCTAGCCCCACGCCCTGGGCAGACTGAAGTATCAGCCTACTCAGCACTGGCAAGGAGGGTTTGGACCTGCTGCCTTGGCCTACCCCTGGGCTGCCCTCTGCAACCTCTAGTACCCCTTGGCCTTCTGCTGTGCCGCAGCCTGGGGCTTTCCAGGCTAGAACTCCCCAGCTCCTCAGCCTGTCCCCAGCCCTGCTTCACTCAGGTACCCGGTCTCTAGCTCCCTGCAGCCAGGCCCTTCTCCCTCTACAGGCAGAGAGAGACTCCTCCTTCTGGCTTCTCTGGCCTTCTTATAAGGCCCTGCTGCTCAGTTTGGGGACGTGGCCCCAGCTGCAGCCACTTCCCCCAATCAGCCAGGGTTTTACCTTGCCCAGCCCCAGCCCTCTGCAGGACTTTTCTAATCCCTTCCAGGCTGGAGTGGGTGGTCACCCCGCTACAGCTTGCAAATGCGAGTTTTGATTAACCAGAACTTCTGGAAATCATGTGTCTGAAGTTGGGCAACCAAAAATGGTCTTTACTGCAGGGAGATCAACGTTGCTGCAATTGATGCAGTGGTGATTGATTTAACGGGTCTAGTGAAGACCCAATAAATTGACGACAGAGCGCTCTCTGGTCAGCCCCAGTACTCCAGCTCCCCAAGAAGAGTAAGGGAAGTCAACCAGATAGCGTCTCCCATCGATGCGATGCAGTGAAGACACCGCGGTAAGTTGACCTAAGCTACATCGACTCCAGCTATGTTATTCACGTAGCTGGAATAGCGTAACTTAGGTCGACTTACCCCTGTAGCGAAGACAAGCCTGGAGGCATCTAGAATCATCACCTAGAATGTCCTGTTTTCTTCTACTTTCCTTACATGAGGATCAGCAAAAGTTACCCTTGTGGTTTGCTAATAAAACTACATCTACACTGTAAGACATACAGTGTAGACGTACCCAAGCTAGATTTGATCTACATGCTTGAAAATCAAGAGCAGTGAAGGTGCGGCAGCATGGGCTAGCCATTTGAGTGCATACCTAGGGTCCTAAAAAACAGAGCAAAGATTTCTTTTCAGAAAAGGCCAGAGACAGGAGTAGGTCAGTTCCTTCCTTTTTAAATAATCTTTTCATGATCTGAACAAGATAAAATCAGACTCCCACTGCAGTTAGAGGCAAATAACGGTGCACACACATAGCCCATTGATGTCAAAGGGGCTCTTTGTGGGTGAAAGGATTAGCCTGCATTTTGCTGCAGGATCAGGGCCACAGGTTGCATTACTGGGCATGTGTAGACCAGTATGTCCTTAGATAAGAGGCTGCATCATCATGATACAAAGAATCATAATAGAAAAAGGGTCTAGATAATGGCAGTACTGTAGAGACATTAAGAAAAGTATAATGGTGACGTATTAAGACCTTGAGAGAAAGAGTGCAAATAATTTCAGCTATGACTCTTAAGATAATACAGGAGTGGATGCCAATTGTTCACTTCCATTTGCAGAACTACTTACCTTTTTGTTATAAGTTGTCCCAATCCTATTGGTTTAAGTAGAAATTCAAGGCTTAAAACGCAGTGTGTGTTTGTTTAAGTTGGGTCAATGGTGCATCTAATTCAGCGAGTTCACCCAAGACTAAATGTGTTCTCTGATTCTCTAGACAATAGAGCGTTTTATTTGTGATAACTAGTCACTGTCCATTATATTATGCTGTAATGGTTTAAGAGGGACACAAGAGTACCTACTAGCGGGGTCAGTTCCAAGCACTGCATTTCAGTAAATGAAGCAGGAACTCAAGTTGATGAAATTTGCAAATAAATCTCTCGGGAATCCTGGCCATTAAAAATTAGCACAGAATTAGATATCGTTATAAACAGAGCTTGGGGGAGGAGGGAAGTCTCCACAGCTATAGTCTCAAAAGTCCTTCGCATAATAAAAAAAGTCACATTTTCTGTAGATGAGGGAAAAACCAGAGTTGCCAGAAAACACTTGAGTTCACCTAATTGGAAAATAGAATTCAAATATTCACCATGATTCCTGTTAAAAATGGCCCAAAAAGAACATTTTTGAATGTTGTTTTGGAACTGAGCTAAAATATCCACTTCTGGTGACCATGCTGTTACTATGGTAATAAGCAAAAAATACCCATGCTTGAAAGCTGCTTGCCATAAATATGTATGAATTGTTTTTATGATCGTAAAACCCCCGGCAGAAACCAATTTGCCGCGTCTAAGTGATCTGATTGAGGGCAATCATTGTTAGAGGAAACCAAAAATATACTAGGCCTCTATTTTCATATTAAAATGCCATGCCTTGGTTTAACATTTCCAAGTGGTTATTTTAGTCCTTTTTGAAAAACACAAAAGCCTGTTGAAGATAGGCTAACTCTGATGACCAGTATATTATTGAACTTGTTTATCTCAGGGAATTGGGACTACCTGATCTCAATAGGTTTTTTGTTGGTTTTTTGGGGGGGTGGGGTGGGGGAGAGGGGGTTCTTTTTACTAGTTGCTTGAAATATTTCACAATTAAAGCAGAAGAGGCTTGTTCTGCAGTTCTCACCTTTTGTGGTCACAGCGCTGAATAGCCTTGAAACAGAGGGACACTTTCCCCAGTTGAAGTCTGGTGTAATTTCCCCTTGAATGGGCTCTCGTGATAAGAACAAGGGTCACTGGTTGGGATGGTATGCAATAAAGCTTGTGATTGCACGGTCCTTGGCCACCACAAAACAACCCCCAACACTCTCCTTTATGATAGCACAATTGGTCAGCACAATGGGCTGGGGAGAAAGCTAGAGAAACAGAGAGACGGGTATAGATATTAAGGTGGAGATATTAGTCAAGTGTTTGTCCCTCTTGGTGCGTTTCAAGTGCTGAAATGTACAAGTGGCTGAGAACAGGGTCCCCAAACATTACACTGAAAAGCAGTGAATGAGTAAAAAGGGATGCTCGTAATGGATCAATCTTGCCTATAGAATGCACCTTTGTGGTCAAATGTATAAGATAATATATAGCAGCTGTGTTATAAGCCAGCAAAGGGAAATGAATTTACAAAGCACAGTCTCTCAATAGATTTCCTTGTGGGAACGCCAAAAGTTTAAGCTCTAAAGGAGAGCTTACTGCTGACTAACACCCATGTCTTGTTACAGCGGAACCTGGCAGTTGGGTCAGATCCTACAGTCCTTATTTACTCCCCCTAAATGGCAACTTTGCCTGAGTGAGGACTGAATAAAAACTGAACAAGGATTTTGGATTAGTGGATTTAGGTAAAGCAAACTCCGTTCGTAAATCCAAATACTGAGAGCTGCTAAGCACTTGCCGTTTCATGGATTTAAATGAAGGGTGCAAATGCTCCATACTAGCGAGCTGATTGAAAAATTTTCAGTGGAACTTTTTTTGATAAAAAATGGCATTTCTGCAAAAGAGAAATGGTTGCAAAACAATTAATTTTTGTTAAACAAAAAATCAACCCCCTCCCCCAAATTTTGGTTTTGTATTTTTTAATTTTTCAATTACCATCTTTCCCACCAATTTTTTTTTTTTTTTTTACAAATCCCATTTCTAACTGTCTGTTCAATACTGCTTGAGAACTGGCCCCAGAATCCCTCAGGAATAGCCCCATCATAAAATAGAATGGAAGTCTCAAATTCTTTCATTGCAAAGCTGTGCGCAAATTTCCATTTCTGTTCTAGTGAAGTTCCTCTGTGGTGGAATAAGAAATGACTCCGTTACAAGAGGTCTCTACTGAGGTGAGATATTATACTGTGCTTCGGTGTCCCATATAGACAGTTATAAAAATCATTGTCATATGCTTTACAAAGAAAAACTAAAGGTGAAAGAAAATAGCAGTTGAGCTCATGGCTTAACTTCATTGCCATTAGCAAAAAGGGCTTTTAACCAAAATATGCTATTTTTCTCTTTGCCCTCAAACAATTTTAGTGAGGTTTCCTCCAGATGTCTACTGAAGGCGAGCTTCAATTTGACAAGCAGACACATTAAGAGGTTTGTCCCTGGTCAATCTCGAACGCAAGGCTTTGTGGATAAGAACAGATATTTTGAAATTGATACATTGTGTGATCAGCTACCAATAAAGCTGTCTCAAAACTGTTCAGAGATCTATCTATTTATCTATCCCTCACACCATCCCTCCCTCCCTCAGTACTGTCCTATCTGTGCTCCTCACACATATTTAAAAATAGAAATAAGAATCTGCCTCTTTTTCTCTCTCCACTTGCCCAGTTTTCAGGAGAAATACCTTGATTGGTTTATAAGTTTTGGGTTTGCTCTGTGTGTGTGCATGTGTGTGTGTGCACGCGCACATGCGTGTGTGTGCATGTGTGTATGTGCATGTGTGTGTGTGCATGTGTGTGTTTGCAGGAATGATTGCAGGATAGCTAAAGTGGAGAAATGAGCTTTGCATTCAGTTCTGCAAGCACTGAGGCAAGTGGTCCCCCTTAGCTCTTGCAGGAATGAGTTCCATAGTGTAGGTCCAGCTCCCATCATAATTCTATCTCTTGCACTCATGAGCATCCCTACGTTGATTGACTGTTTCCTTGTTCTGGCTGACCTTAGCTATTGTGAGCGGTCATGGTTGTGGAAGGATGTCTCAGGGAGATGGGCTCAGTCCTGGTGAGAGCTTTATCAGTAGGTTAATCGACAGCTTGAACTGGGCTCTATTCCATAGGAAGCCAGTGCAGAGAGCACGGTATCAGGTTAATACAGTCACATTACCTGTGTTGCTAAGGTTAATTCAGCAACAGTTTCCTAAGACTCTAGCAGATTAGAATACAGATAATCAGATGCTAAATCTGCTCCCTCATCTATGGCCATAGCAGGCCCTGCCTACAGTGGTACTGATATGTTTCCATTGTGCAGGATTTACAGAGCCCCTGAGAGGGGTGTTATGCCACACTGAACCTATCTCCATAGGAGACCTCTCCATGTCTTTGTACAAGGGGGCATGAAGGATGAACTGGGTAAGGAGAGATGGGCTGATGGATTGGCCACTGTGCTGAAGCTAAATATAGGAGAGGGTATCTTCCAAAATTCCATTGCTGCAGAGACTATCTAATTACTGTGGAGTGGATGGAAGTTTGGAATATGCTAACAAGGGGTCACGTTCTTTCCTTGATGCATGCGTGAAAGTTCTGGGAGATTTAAATGTGGAATAAGGGGAAGTCATAATATTCTAATTTTTGTTTCCCCTGAGGCAGTCAAGAGCTAGAGGACTTCACAATGAATTTTCTTAACTAGAGGGTTGAAGATCTGCTCAGATAAAAGGAAACCTAATGAGAACCTTCACCCAGAACTCAAACTCAAGCTCTTTGTGGTTCAAAAATATTCCATTAGCCTTTTTTTTTCCATTTTGCATGGTTCTCAATGTCCAGATTCAAGATGGAAACACCAAAACATCCCAGGAGAGGCTGATTTTGCAGGCAATCAGGCTAGAAGAAGGAAACCCTGGATATTGTGAAAAAGAGTAGGAGGAGAGGGATTTTCTTGGGAGATCTCCAGCCATGTTCTGCAGTTCCAAGAGATTCAGACATTGCATTTCAGAGGAGATTCAGCTAAGAGAACTAGGTATGGACTAGTTAGCTGAGCATGTGCAAGTGAGGAGGACTGAGATGAAATCCTAAAGAGTAGGTAGGGTGAATACTGCTGTCATGAGTTCTAGTCCCAGCTCTGAAACACAGAAGCAAATGGAAAGTTGACTTCAAAGGGGCTTGAGTAATATACTCTGTGTCATGTAAAGTGAGAACAAATTGCACTTATCTATGTACCTCACAGAGATGTTGTCAGGATTAATTATGAACTGTACTACGTTCTGAAAATGAACCACACTAAGAATGCTATTTTCCAAACCATCCGAGGTTGATCAAACCCCCTGAGTCAGAGTTCTTTTTTAATAGGAGAGGTTTCCCCTCTTTCCTTGAATTGTGAAGGACTTTGGGACAGTTTCTGAAACCGTTACTCAGCCTGGGTAGCACTCACGCACATGAGAAATCAGTAGTACCACTCAATGGGGTATTTGCTGCTCAGAATGAATGAAGATTGCCCTTCAGTAATCTTTACCAGAGGTGGGCCTGAACTGCAAAAATCTGATTCAGATTTCAAACTTTCCAAAGTCAGAGGCTGTCTAGATCTGGAGTTTGAATTTAGGCCCATCTCAAACAATTGCCCGATCACCTTCCTGTTCTTTATCTTTATGGTGATGAATCAGGCTAATATGGCCCTAATTCTGAAAAGTAATGAACATGGGCTTATCCACGTACCACAGAGGTATCCCGTTGACTTCAAGGGGGCACTGTGCTGGTTTATGGGACTGCGTGTGGACAGGATCCATTGCAGGATCAAGGCACCTTATTAATAAACACTGCAAAACAATTATACCATACACAGAAATATTTCAAATTAAGGCAAATAGAAAGTCCCTCAAAAGTCATCGGTTCTGACTGAGTCACATCTCCAAAGTTATTAGGACAAGAAAAGAAAGAAAGAACTTGACCTCCATTGACTGAATGCGGAAGAAGCACTCTTAGAGAATATCCAGTTGAGGGGAAGATTTTGGTGGATGATATAAAATAAGAGCAGGGGAGGGAAACGCAGGGCAAACCAAATACAAACGTCCGCTTGGGAGAGCAGAGCACTGCTAGCCAGACCACACCGCTGGCCAGACATCATTTAAAATAGATTATTCAAACAAATATTAATTTAAGTTCCTAGGATGGAATATCTGGTTGAACGATTAAAAACACTGTGTGAACATGCAAGTGGATGATTAATAACAACTGTGCTTGCATAGAACAGAATGTAAAGGGAAGGAATGTTGTAAGAGACACTGTTATGGAGTTAGATGTGCTTAAGTTAGCTCGGTACCTCTGGTTTCAGAGCCAACCCAATGTTCATGCAGGCTGTGTGGTCACACGGAGTTCTTCCTTAGCCCTGGCATATCCTCAGTACCCTGTGTGCTGGGGCTGGGAGCGCTGTCAAAGGGAAAGAGTCCATCACAGGCCCACTGCTCTAGTATCTGAGATCCCATGGCGAAAGGGGGAGTGACAGAAGCCTCATTATGGAATAGGGAGTGGCATTAGCAAAACCACCAGTCTCTCCAGGCATAGAATCCTAGGGTACGTCTACACTACCCGCCGGATTGGCGGGTAGTGATCGATCTATCAGGGATCAATTTATCGCGTCTAGTGTAAATGCGATAAAATCGATCCCCGATCGCTCTCTCGTCAACTCCAGAACTCCACCGTGGCGAGGGGCGGAAGCGGAGTCGACGGGGGAGCGGCAGCGATTGACTCGCCGCTGTCCTCATGGCCAGGTAAATCGACCTAAGATATGCCTATTCTTGTAGCTGAAGTTGCGTATCTTAGGTTGACCCTCCTCCCCGCCCCCCAGTGTAGACTTAGCCATAGAATATCAGGGTTGGAAGAGACCTCAGGAGGTCATCTAGTCCAACCCCCTGCTCAAAGCAGGACCAAACCCAACTAAATCATCCCAGTTTTTGGATTTTGAGCATGGATTTACAGTCCCATCCAGCACACTTCTTGCTGCAGTTAAGGTATGGGGGCTGATTAACAATGAGGCTAAGGCCCTTTCCCACCACTCTGGAAGCAAAAAGGGGCTTTAAAGTGGACACAAACAGCCATGTGAGGATACCCCTGCACCGGGGCTCATGAGGTGCTGTAGAACTGGTGTAAAGACATTGCACTCATTCTGCTCCCAGCACCAGTGCAGGGGGCAACGTCAGGGCATGGCCAGAGTGCACGTCACTATGGCAATTCTCTGTTCCCTGGAGGCCATGGGAAACAATGCATTAGGCAGAGCAGCCCTTTTGCTGCTCTAACTTACACTGAAGGCTCCCAGGATATGCAGATTGTGCTTTTAAATTAAGCTTTGCCATGGCAGCGAGTCTAAAGAAAGAAAATGATCACCCAATTTGCTGGATTTTGTGTGTGTGTGCGTGCAACAAAAACTCTGTTTCCAGAGACAGGGCCCCATTCAAAGTGAAATTTCCGCATCGGGGGCTCTCGGTGAGAAAAGAGCACTCTTGGTAAAGACTAAGATTCTTTAAAGGGGAACTTCCTCTGGTTTCAGATAGAATAGCCTCCTGGAGTGGTTAAATTCTTGCAATTTTTCTCTACTTTCCCCAATAACAGATATGAACAACTTCACATGTGGCTCTCAGGACAGGGAGCTGATGAAATACATATCATTTTTCTACATGATGTTTTCTCTGCAGTGTCTAAAAACATGTCCATTTATGTAGGAAACCTGAAAAGAAACCTGCACTGCATTTAAAGTGCTTTATTCATTTTGTCTAGCAATTAGATCAAAGGGCTGAGCATCAATAGCCTTGGTTGGGTCAAAATGTTCCAACCTGAGTGCTTCAAATTAGACAACTAATGCCATATTTAGGTATCTAAGTTAATGGTCTGATATTCACAAGTGTTTAACACCCACAGCTTCCATTAAGGTCATTTTATACTGCTCTGAGATTGTCAGATGGCATGTGCTACATAAATACCAATTATTATTGGCTTCATTTTTTAGTTCTGGATAATATTGTGCTTTTCCTGTAAAGAATCAAAGGATCATCTTCCTTCTTCTAGTTCTAACTATAAATACCCCCACACTTTGGTTTTAGACTGCTGCATTAGCAAAGACCATAGATTTCGTGTGTTAGATATAACGATAATTAAGAACTAATAATGCTTTGCATAACTATCTATCTCTTGTGACCCAGTTATTATAGTACCTTGGTGGAAAGTACAATATTGCAATAATCAGAGTAATTATTCAAAATGGAAGCTGCTTTTATCATTCTCGTTTTGGGCTGCTTCACATGGGTGTATTTTTCTTTTCGGTCGCACTTTCCATCTCAGTATTTCTAAGCAATTTACAAGCATTGATAAAAGGAATCTCAAAACCGACCTTGGTAAAAAGGGTAGTAATATCGCCCCCATGTGAGCGATGAGGAAACTGAGTCACCGAGAATTAAAGCCAATATTCCCAACAGTGAGGAGTGGACCTGGAAGTCAATGGGAGTTGCTTTTGCTAGCGAAAATCAGGCAGGCCAATATGGATTTGTGTGCATAATCGGAGGCCCCCAAATTTGAAAATCTGGGCCTAAGTGACTTACGTAAATTTATTCAGGAAGTCTATAGCACAGCCAGAAGCAAAGAATCCAGGTGATCTGACTCCCAGTCCTGTAAATCAAAAACCAAAGCCCCAAACGTCAATCACAAAAAGCTGATCTCTCCAGTTGTGCAGGCTGTAAGAACGTCAGCTCTATGAAGAAAATGAAGGCATTGAGCTCCTCCTCTTCTGTATCCATTATTCCCATCTCCTCCAACTGCTCTGGGTATTTCCCATTTCTCCAATCCTTTTGTGGCCACTACTGGCCTCTTTCATTTTGATTTCATATCTATCTCTCACCAATCACCCCAGAACTCTGCAGCCAGAGCTGTTGGTTCCCTACATACTTGATGTCAAACTCCTTCTGGAGATCATAGTTATTTCATGATACTTACATATCAGCGCTCAGTGTTGTAATTAAATGAATCCCTTTGAGCGCTTCCTTCTCTTAGTCTCCTTCCACCAATAAATCATACTCTTCCTAGAATTTAAGACCTAATTTAAAGGTCAGGGGTCTCCTCTGTATACTGGGATTTACTTTGGTAACTCCCTTTAAGGCAAATGGGAGTTTCATTCTATTTCTTTGTGCATTTGTGGAAAGCTAAATGATGGGTACAATTCTGATCTCATTTAACTTAGATTACCCCAGTGAAATTCAGTGTGGTGGAGTGAGAGTAAAATCAGTTCCCATGTCTAATCTGCAGAGATTTAAATGGTTTTCTTCAGTGTCAGAACAGGCATAAGAGGAAACAAAACCATTGCTACAGACAGTATAAATCAAGCTTTCGTAAAAGTAAAGGAAACTCAAAATCTGAACGGGTGTGGGATGGTCTTATGGTTATGGCACTGGCTGGGATCCAGGTGATTTAGGTGCAATTTCCAGCTCTCCCACAGATGTCTTGTGTGACCTCGGGTGAGCCAATGAGACTAATCGTGTATTTAAAGTTAGCCACATGCCTAAGAACTTTGCTGGATCCGTGCCAGAATCTCTTGGTGCTTTGGTTGCCTATTTGTGAAATGGACATTTTCTCCCACATGTTTTCTTTCTTGTCTGTTTAGACTGTAAGCTCTTCAAGGCAGGGACTGTCTTTTCCTACGGGCACAATGGAACCCTGATCTTCTTTAGGGCATTTAGGGCATGTCTACACCGGCCATAAAACATCCGTGGCTGGCCCCCGTCAGCTCACTCAGGTTCATGGGGATAAAAGTGTAGTGTAGATGTTCAATCTCTGGGATCCTGCAGGTTGGGAGGTTCCCAGAGCCTGGGTTCCAGCTCAAGCCCGAATGTAGACACTCCATTTTGTAGCTAGGCATCCAGAGTCCTGCAAGCCCAAGTCAGCTGACATGGACCAGCTGCTAGTGTTTCATTGCAGTGTAGACATACCCAGAGGCTCTACTATAATGCTGCTGCTAATAATGAGATTCTGATCTCAGTTGCAGCAATGTAAATCTGCAGTAAACCCATTGATGTACCCATCAATCCTTCCCTTTCTGTATTGCCTTTTTACTTCCACTTTCCCCTGATTGCATCAACAAATGTAAACTCATTGATGGCTGTGACGGTCTTTTAATAAGCATTTATACCGTGCCTACCAGATAGCCCCTTGACTGTGGACAGGTGTCCTTCAGCTGTAGTGCGATTCATATACACTATTAATCATAACAATTAGTGATAGCAGCCTCATCCCAACACAAAAATTGTCACTGAGAGGACTGCCTCATTCTGCCTGTGACTATGATCCATCTTTGGAGGTGGTTGAGAAAAAGGAACTGATGAGTAAAAATTATTTCTGATTTTTTTTTCAAAATGCAAATGTGTCCAAATTTTGAGGTTTGAAGTTTCACAATTTAAAAGATTGTGCCCAAAAAAGTGATTTTTTTTTACTTTCAAAATTGGAAGTATCATTGAAACTTGAAGAAGAAAAAAAGTCTGAGGTCTAATCTATAGTTGAACCTCTTCCTACCTAAAAATAAAACTCTGAGCTTGGTGCTCGATTGATCTGCCTAGTTTCTTGATGATCCTTCTTTACTGTAGTATAGAGATTCTTAGTCCTTTCCATGCCAGAACCATCGCCAGCATTCTCCTCCCATCAGCCAGGATCCCCTTCTCACTTAGCAGTATGGGAGCCACATGGGTCATGCCCCTGCATTCCTGCTTGTGACAACCCTGCCTGAAAACCTGAGCAACCCATTATCTCTCGACTCTTTCCACAAAACTGAGATCTTTCTCTCTGATGCAATTAGCCCCTGCCTCCCTGATGTCCCAGAGTACTGTATTGGGAGTCATTCCCAAATTCCCCAGGAGGCGTTGGGTTATCCTACCCTTTGTTATGTGTTTCTACAGTACTCAGCACAATGGAGCCCTGATCCATGACTGGGATCCCGAAGAGCCACCACAACACATACAAATAATGATAATAATTGTATCTCTGGCTCTTTGCACAACAAACATAATATGAAGAAACCACATGGGCAGGATGGGATCCAATTAATCATGTTTTCTGAATGTGCCCAACATGCAAGGTCTGGCGACATAGAATCATTGCTGCTCTGGTTAGGTACAGCCAACTTCTAAAAGATATGACACAGTGAGCACCAGGGGCGGCTCTAGACAGTTCGCCGCCCCAAGCAGGGTGGCATGCCACGGGGGGCGCTCTGCCGGTCGCCAGTCCCGCGGCTCCGGTGGACCTCCTGCAGGCGTGCCTGCGGAGGGTCCACTGGTCTCGCGGCTCCAGCGGACCCTCCACAGGCACGTCTGCAGGAGGTCCACCGGAGCCGTGGGACCAGCAGACCCTCCGCAGGCATGCCTGCGGGAGGTCCACCGAAGCCGCGGGACTAGCAGCCCCTCCGCAGGCACGCCTGTGAGAGGTCCACTGGAGCCGCCTGCCGCCCTCCCGGCAACCGGCAGAGCGCCCTCCACCCCAAGCACGCGCTTGGTGTGCTGGGGTCTGGAGCCGCCCCTGGTGAGCACCACTGAAGGGCTCACAAACTATTTAAAGGATACTACCCTATTCCTTTACACGACAATAACAACACTCCCTGAGCTACCACGCTGGGCTAGAACAGCGGTTCTCAAACTGTGGGCCGTGACCCCAGAGTGGGTTGCCACCTTGTTTTAATAGGATTGCCAGGGCTGGCATTAGACTTGCTAGGGTCCAGGGCCGAAGCCCGAGGACTCCAGCCCTGAGTGGCGGGGATCAGGTTAAAGGTCCCCCCACCTGGCGCTGAAGCCCTTGAAACAGGGCAGTGGGGCTCGGGTGGGCGGGCTCAGGCTTCAGTCCCTGCTCCTGGGGTCATGTCGTAATTTTTGTTGTCAGAAGGGGGTTGCGGTGCAATGAAGTTTGAGAACCCCTGCTCTAGAACGTTGTCTTTTTGAACGATAGGTACACTGCCACTTCATGCTAATGTTTGTTAAATGATATCATTGTAATGTTTTCAGTGAGACTTTTATTCCAATCTATCCTATTCTGGAGACAGCCTTTCTGATCTTATCTTTCCTCCTTCATCTGATTCCTGTATTATTATTATTTCAATAAATCATTTGTTCCAAATACTGAAATGCCTGTCAAAGCCCAGGGCTGTGATTTCGTCATTTGCAGGGTTACACATGACTTGCTCTGAGTGAGGGCACTACTGGTTCACGTTAAGGATTCTACACATTCATTTTCCTTTTGCACCCGTCGTCCAGAGTTGTTGAAATTACTTGTGCCAAACAGATTTCACGTCAGTGAAATATGAAGGGGAAATATGTATTAGTTTATTAAAATCCTGAAAATGTCAGAGTATTAGCAGCCATAATTAATATGTGTTTAAATTCTCTACCCGCAGCCAGACAGTCTTTTATTTTGTTTAAACTTAAGCTTGACGTTTTCAGTCAGCACGTTATTGTTTAACAGGAGGAGAGAGTGAACACTATACCACTTTCCTTAAGCAGACCAGGCCTTGGAATGTGTTCCATCTAACATACAATCCTGGTCTATTTGTTAGATACAGGAGGTGAAATTTTGATCCTGCACCCAGAGATCAGTTGCCTGAAGAGAAAAAAGAAAATCATTATAAGGCCAAATCCCAGACCCTTCTTATAGTCCCAGTCAACGTATGCTGTTCTTTGGGGGTAGAGGAGGAGAAGAGACTCAAAATCTTCCACAGCTGGTCAGAAAGTGATTTTTTTTTCTCCTGTGAAAAATTTCAGTGACAACAAAAATATGTTTTTTTCATCAAAATATTTGCGTTTTTTTCCAAAAACCCAGAAAATTAAAGTTAAAAAAACTTTGAAAATGTTTGGGTTTTGGTTGCCAAACACATAAACTTTTGACAAACAGGGACCGTTTCCACCAAAATATCCAATTTTTTTGGTTGAAAAAGTCATTTTCTGTCCAAAAAATGCTAATTTTGACCAGCTCTAAAGTCATTCCCATCTCATTGCTCTGGAGGCTCCGTGCACTCTCTGTATGACCAGTGCCCTTCTGCCTTTTCCTTCCCTTGATCGCTGTCAACTCTCCCCCAATACCCAGACCGAGGTCTCTGTTCCATCCTTAACTCCTCCCAAAGCAGGGATGTAACATTACCTCCTTTCCAGTTCTCTATGTACCTCTCTTTCAGTTCGTAGCTGCCATGTCTTGAGCAATTCTGGGAGGTGGTCTTGACTTGCAGAGTTCTCTGGTTTTAGTTAGCCTCAGACCTGTGTGGAGAAGGGGATGGATAGCTCAGTGATTTGAACATTGGCTGCTAAACCCAGGGTTGTGAGTTCTCAGTCCTTGAGGGGGCCACTTAGGTATCTGGGGCAAAAATTGGTCCTGCTAGTGAAGGCAGGGGGCTGGACTTGATGACCTTTCAAGGTCCCTTCCAGTTCTAGGAGATTGGTATATCTCCTGTTATTATTATTATCTTGCCTACCACAAGTACAAGAGCCCTATGAGGTCCCCCTCCCCCAGCTAGTGACAATGATTGAAGAGACAACTTCACCAGGCCCCACTTACAGGATATCCTCCTTTTCCATCCAAACAGGTCAGTGTCCGGTCCTGCCTCTCCTACCCCCAGACATCAGCTGAGAGAGCAGAGAGAGAATAAACCACCCTCAGTGTGACCCTGAGCAAGAATCTCTGAGGGACGGTATTTGGGTTGAGCAGTGAGGTGGTAAGAAAGGAGCAAGAGGTAGCGTAACTTTTAGTTGGGTGGGGACTGGGTGAGGGTGGTAGATGTTAAGAGAGCTCAGAGGGCTCTGAATGGAAGGGGAATTTTAAAGCCTAAGGCGGGGAATTTCCAAGGAGCCTCTGGGAGTTAGGTACCTAAATTCCCTTGAAATCCAGTAGGAGGTGGACACTCCGTTCAACTCCTTTGAAAATGGTTTGGAACTATCCCATGGTTCCCACAGGAGCTGGTGTAATTGTGCATGCCTGTTACTGTTCCCTCACACACCCTCGTCTTCCCTCCCATTTCTCGCCAGGCCCACTTGCTGCCTTTTGTTTCCAGTTAGACTGTAAACTCTTCGGGGCAGGCACTGACTTGCTTTGCATTGGTACAAGCACTTGACTCAGTGACTGGGCCTTCGATTCTGATCAGAGTCTTTGGGCACTACCACAACAGAAATGCTAAATAGGACTGTTGACAAATGGGTGACATTTTCAAAAGCAGCAAAGTCCCATTTTCAAAGTCCCATTTTAGGAGCCTCAGTCCCATGGACTTTCATCGACACTAAGTCTCCTAAGTGCTTAAGTAACTCTTGAAAACGGGATGCAGTCTCTTAAATCAGGCTGGTCCTTTCAAAAAATGTTACCCTTGTTACTCATCCGCTGTACTTTGTACCTGTTCTGGTGGCATCTTTACTCTCAGCAATTTGTACATCTTCGTCTCCTCATGAGAAACCACAGCTTAGACTCTGGAATGTTTTCATTGCCTTCCTTGGTAAATACTAAGGCTTCCCTCAGAAATATCTGCCGCTGCCTCCTCTGACACTCTTCCCCTGACTCAGTTCCTCAAGAGCCCTCCAGTCTCTCCTCCCTTGACCTCCTCCTCTCCCTTATGTATTTGTAACGTATTGTATTGTTTGTCTTGCAGGCTTGCTCAATCTTCACTCCTGCCTGGAATGATATTTCTGACAACTTTCTTACATTCCTTTTCGTTCGTCTCACGCATCTCCCCCTTGGAGCACTGACATTGCTGATTTATGTGTCTGTTGTGTTCCATTATTTCCTCTGTGATCCACATTGCTCAAATACCACATATAGCCATGCACAGACTACTTCAACACAGGTCAGCCATGTGCTTTAGCACCATTAGTCATTAGTATCTCAGGTATAAGCCAAATCCACCCACCAAACCACCTCACCTCACCTCAGTTTTGACTGAAGCCACTGAGGCCTTCTTTTCAGACTCCAGAGGATTTCTTGACTCCAGTACAGTTGTTGGCCGACCTGTAAGGTTATATTAGCCTTTTATAGCCTTGGTACTCTCAATTTTGCAGTTTTTTCACCCATTCACCTGTCTTTCCTTGTGATGGGGTATACCAGACACTCTGAGGCCCTGTGGCCCTGCCACATCCCACCCCAAAAAAGGGCAGTGGAGAGTGTTCCTCCAAACTGCCTAGAGTGGCTGTGGGGTCACAGCCAATCAGGACCCAGCAGCCTAGTATAAGAAGAGCTGCAGGGCCAAAGGGAGTTCAGTTCCTTGCTAGAGCTGTAGGAGCGTGGATGGGGTGTGGCTGGCTGATGAAGATGCAGAACCCTGGACAGGGCAGACTGACAGAACCCCGGGAGAGCGAGAGGGAGCCCTGAGCTGCTTGCTGGGACTCCATTAGGACAAGGCCCTGGGGTAAGAGTGAAGAGGGCGTGGGGTCACAGGGAAGTGGTCTAGGGAATTAGAGAAGCTGTGCAACATAGTTAAAGGGACACAGCTGATGGCTGCTACCTACAGGGTCCCTAGGCTGGAACCCAGAGTCGTGGGCGGGCCTGGGTCCCCCCACCCCTCATTAGTCACTGGGGGAAGTGGCCTGGACATTGAGGCACCCCAGAGGGAGAACTGAATTATAGTGGCCCAGAAACCCAAGAGGGTGAAGACATTGTCTCTAGGGAGGGAGCCCTGGGGCACTGCGCTATCCCAGAGCAGGAACAAACAGAGAGAAAGAGAGTGCAGGCACACACACTTGGCCAAGAGGGCACTCACGGGAGGTGAGTGAACCCCGTGACATTCCTGTTCAACTCTTGGCATCAAACAGTGTCTTGTAGGCGCATCATAGAATATCAGGTTTGGAAGGGACCTCAGGAGGTCATCTAGTCCAACCTCCAATGCTTCACCACCGAGCTCTGAGAGAGATCATGCCAATTTCTGCTGAAGTCAGTGGGATTCTGTGCTGTCTGGGGCACCCTGTACATAGCTGAGATTGAGCAAAAAACAATTCCTGGGACCAGGAACCTTTCCCTGCCTCATGACACCCACTTCAACCCCAAGACACTAAAAGCATAGCAGTGAGGAGGAGCACGTGAACAGGCGATGGGACAAGAAATGGAGCTAGCATTTATGGTAAAGCCTGGCCTATCTTCCCTGTGTGTCTGAGGCTCAGCAACGCAAGTTCCCCGTCAATAGAACTTCTGCCTGTGCTACCCTGGCACACACTGCTGGTTTTAACTTTCTAATTGTGTGTGTACCTGAGCCAGAAAGCACACTGCCAGCTGCAGTGTAGGGACACCGTAAAAGAGCTTGGTTTGTTTACCCCAGCAAAACAAGGACTGAGGGGGATACGGCTGATCTCTATAAATATCGCCAGGGAGTAAATAGGCCTGTCCCTGAATAATAGTACGTCCCTACCTCCTGTGGGAGCTGTGAAGGGAAAGTGATAAATGGCTGTGAGTGGCTCAGACACGCTGGTGATGGGTGCTATAGAGTGTTATGTAATAAAGAAAGGCTGCATTCTTTGTGGATAGTCAACAAGAAGGTCAGAGGTGATATCTGAAGTTTACCTGCACTGAAAACTGAGTTGCAAATTTTGCGACCACACACCCTTTCCTGAGCTCCACATAGTATTTGGGGGGAATCCGCCAAGTTGAAGATCTCATGCTTATCCTGGGTTAATTTGATATTTTAGCTTCCTCCCATGGCCAAATCATTAAGTGCAGTAGAGCACAAAATTATTTTAAAATATTCAAATAAAAATCATCCGGAAAGACTCCAGTCGGGTTTAAAGAATGGGACTGTTGCAAGTTGGGACTGTTCTTTATTGCATCCATACTGGCTTGCCCATCCCTGATTTTTGTACAAAGCCTTTTCATATGCCTGTCATGTACCTGGTCACTTCTAGATGGTTTGTTTATGCTCTGTGGTGTCTGGAGGCTACACACACCATTATCTTTCCCCAGCAAGCTAGGACATCTAGAGGTTGTCTCGCATCAAATGCACAGAGTCCAGAAAACTCTGGGTTTCCAGATTGCTCATCTCTATAGCCAAACCACAATCGTAAAGTTATCTTCCACACCAGCCTCAAGCCTTCCACCAGGTCTTCGTTGCAAGGTCTTTCTTAGATTGTAAGATCTTTGGGGCGGCGACCATGTGTTTGCACAGCACCCAGGACACCAGGGCTCCAGTCCTGATCATAGCCCATGGGCACAACTGAAAATATAACATGTTGAATAGTCTCCTCCTCCCTTTCCAGGCCCAATTCAACTCTACCCTCCACCTCTTTGCACTGTGACTCTCATCTCAATGCTGCCGTGTGCCCTCTGGCTACCTTTGCACAATTAGCCATACCCGCCTTGCCAGCCCATTTGTTTCCTCTTCCCACTCCCATCTTCAGATCTCCTTCTATGTTTGCCCTTCTACATGGAATGCCATCCTTAATCGCCATACAGGTGATCCCCTGGCTCTCACCTCTCTGATCTCTCCCAAAGATTCACATCTTCGAGATGGCCCACAAACCCTAACCCACCTCATCAGTCAAGTGCTTTCTCCACAACTGTCTTGCTAGGAAGCACAAAAGAGAGGACTATTTAACGGTACCACCTCCTTGGACTTTCCAGCACGTGTCAGTCTGCTGAATGGAAGTTCCCCGTGGCAGGGATTGTCCTTATATATGTCTCATGCAGCACTAGGGTAACCAGATGTCCCAGTTTTATAGGGACAGTCCTGATATTCAGGGTTTTGTTTCCTATAGGCACCTCTTATCCCCACGCCCTATGTCCCGATTTTTCACACTTGTGATCTGGTCAGCCAATGCAGCACCAAGCACGTAGTCAAAGCTTAACAAATAACCAATGGGTTTGCTTAGTGTTGAGAAAAACCTGCTCACAAGTCTGCTATGCATTTGCTTAACATTGTAGAAAGAAGCAGGCTCTGGCCTAGTCAAGAGAAGGCAGTCCTTTCATTCACTCTCTGGGGTGGGCTGAGAGTTTGCTTAGTCTACATATCGCCAAAACTTCGCTTCTGTCCTGAAATGAGTCACAGGAGCTTTCAGATAGCAACCAACCAAGTGGCTTTCCTGACAGTTGAGCTGCTTAGATTGGAGAGATTTTAATTTTGATCAGTGGATGTATTTCTCTTCCACCCCTTTGTGGCATTTGAAGAGACGGCTCTAGAATGCTGTGCAAAGGTCTGGTCATATATCAGGGGATGGATGCAGGATTTATGGAGGGATGGCAACTTCCTTATTTAAGTTAACCAGGGTTTTCAGACACGTACTCCCTCTGTGCTATCATTGGTCCTCCTCCAGCTCCATCTGGTTCTCCGGGAAGCCCATTTATAGTCTAGGGCATATAAATCTGAATGGCACGTGGGAACAGACTGCAAACCAGACAGTTACCATTTATTTTCAGTGGGAATAAGAACATAAGAATGGCCCTACTGGGTCAGACCAAGGGTCCATCTAGCCCAGTATCCTGTCTTCCGACAATGGCCAGTGCCAGGTGCCCCAGAGGGAATGAACAGAACAGGGAATCATCAAGTGATCCATCCCCTGTCGCCCATTCCCAGCTTCTGGCAAACTTCATATGCATCTAATTATACACTTGCCTGGCATAATTATTAATATTCAAATGAGTATTTATCTGCAAGCTCATTTAGTAGCCCAGGGGCATCTTCTTACTAAAGTGGGGGGGATATTGGTGCAATACAGAGAATCGGTGGGGTCTTTATTAGGATCTAGGTGAGTTAGGAGCACAAGCCCCATAGACTTCCAATAGGACTTGTGCTCATAAGTCACTTAGGAGGTTTTGACAGTCCTATGCAATATAACACTGTGCCGAGGCTTCCCAGGTCTGGCTAGACACCACCGTCATGGTGAGTTCAGTCTTGGCCTCCCCGTCCCAAGTAAGCATGGAGCCCCGACCTGCCTGCCTGACTAATCTAGTGACTTTCATCTCCCTGGGTCTAGCCCTGGTGCTTTGCCATAGCCTGAGAGGTTTAAGGCCGGAAGAGATCACCAGATCATCGAGTCTGATCTCCTGCATATCACAGGCCAACACACTAAACCCAACAACCGAAATGAGACCCAAGTGTTACAGCCCACGGGAGACTAAACTATGATGGGCCACTGGCAGAGAATAGGAGGGATGAGGTGCACCAGTGTCCATGGCCTCTGTAATAGCAGGGAATTGATTAAGGGAGCTATTCAGATGATCTCGGCAAGGGACCTGTGACAATGCTTCACAGGAAAGTGAAAACCCCCTCAGGTCCCTGCCGATCTGGGACAAAATTCCTTCCTGACCCTGTATCTGGGGATCAGTTAGACCCTGAGCATGAGCGTAGATAAGCAAGCATGAGGCATGGATCAGGAATGGTTGGTGAGAGTGGCAGAGTCAGTTTAGGCCCTTGACCCCATCAAAAGCACAGCAACCTGATCAAGCGCTTGCATTATTTGCAGTCACAACTAGCCCTTATTAAGTAATATCTCTTGTCTGTGAATTAGACCCTGATCCCGCAATGAGCTCCACATCGGCAAACCCTTGTGCCAACATGAAGCCCCCTTTAAGGATCAGGGCCCTGGTGAAAACCTTTCCACTGAAGCCGTTCTCATTGAGCTGGATAACCGACCAATACATTGTTATCTTTTGCTGGAGACAAGCCTACATTATGGTAGATCCACAGTCCAGCAACATACGCTGCCAGGGTTGTTTTGAGTGGTGGAGCAGCGAATCTAATGCAAGACAGAAGACTTAACAAGCAAGTGGAAATTTTTACATAAAAGAAAATATCTGAGGCTACAACCCATATTAATGAACTGAGAAAACAGACAGATGCACATTGGGGATTTGACTGATACCTGGGAGCATATTTTATTGTATTTTTTCATACTTTTACATCTGGCGCTTTCACCATATTAATGATTTAAGGAATAATTATTGTAAGGTTGAGTTTCCTTTTAAAAACTTTCAGTGTTCTATCCCGGAATTCATTCCAGATGCTGGTAACTAAAACTGAAGAAACATGCTTCAGAATGATAGTCCTTTCTGAGTCAGGATGACAGCAAAAAATGTGAGCTGACCAATGGGTCTTCTAGCTGCTTCGTTCTTTATGGGCTATCTGATTCCTTTCCAGTTTGTTTAAAATTTTTACCATGCAGATGTTCCTTCGGGTGACCAATTTTTATAGTTTTGAGAAGATTATATCGGTTTTCCGTGGTATTGTGTTACTGTATTTCTTGGATTTTTTTATAGCACTTGAAAGGCTAATTTCTTAATCAGACATTACTAGTGGAATGTAGAAAGAGAGGTTAAAAAGCCAAACTGGCCCTGAGAATTAAATACAGGTTCGTAATAATGTGAAAGGAAAACAAAAAGCATCAACTCTAGGATGTTGTTATTGCAGGAAAGTTGAGAAAACTGCTACGAACATGCATTTTTTATTATCAAAGGTGTTAAAATAGATACATAGCATATGTTTGGCACTGACTTATTGTTACACAGTTCTGCAGTATTCAGCTGTCTTGGATAAAAACTATCACTTTGATACTGGAAAATTATTATGAAAATGTTAGTTTTGGGCCTAGTAGTAAAAAGCCAAGATTGTCTTGCGTGCCAGTGAGGTTTCAGTTTAGCGTTTGCAGTGTTTCCAAAAACAGTCTTTGGCAGCCATTGAGTTTCAGTTCCATCAACAAGTCTGCCTAACATTTTGTCCTCCTTTATCATAGTCTAAGGCGAGCTGACAGGAACCAAAGGGTATGTCTACACTGCAGTAAAACACCCGTGCCTGGCCCGGACCAGCTGTCTTGCGCTCGTGCTGTGCGGCTCTAAAATTGTAGCATAGACGTTTGGGCTCAGGATGGAGCCCGGGCTCTGAGACCCAACCCACTCACGGGATCTCACAGCCCATGCTCCAGCCGGAGCCCGCACATCTACCCTACATAGCCCTGCAGCCTCAGCCTGTCAGGTGACCTGGGTCAGCTGTGGGTGTTTTATTGCTGGGTTGACATTCCCAAGATAGCCTTGCGCCACCAAACTCAGGGCTTGTCTACACAGGGCATTAATCTACACCACAAAGGTGTCAATTCTAGTGCACACTAGCGTCTCATACTAAGTGGACCCTGCTTGTGCGCACTAGAAGTCCCCTACTGCTTGTTAATGTAATACTTGCAGGGTAAGCGCAAGCCAGTTGGTACACAGCATGCTAGTATGCACTAGACTTTACAGCCCTCTACTGCAGACTGATGCATCAGGTAGACAACCCGTCAAAGGCAGATTTCAAATGCCACTTTAGGGCTGATTGGAAACCTGGGGTTGCAAAGATACTGTGGGTGCAAAGTGAAAAATTCAGACCCAGGTTTGCATTTCAGCTGCCCCCAAATTTTGTGTTTGTTCAGCTCTAGGGTTGTGAGTTGGGCTCCTGCCCACAACAGGCAAGTTGCATCCAAACTCAAACAAGAACATAAGAACAGCCGTACCGGGTCAGATCAAAGGTCCACCCATCCCAGTATCCCGTCTACCGACAGTGGCCAATGTCAGGTGCTCCAGAGGGAGTGAACCCAACAGGCAATGATCAAGTGCAGTTTTGGTCTCCCATGTTTAAGAAGGATGAATTCAAACTGGAACAGGTACAAAGAAGGGCCACTAGAATGGTCCGAGGAATGGAAGGCCTGTCGGAAACAGTGGGGGCGAAGGACCTCCATGACTTCAAGACTAAGCTAGATAAGTTTATGGAGGAGATGGTATGATAGGATACCATTAAGTGCCACACCTGGAGGTTTTTCGCCCGGCTAATGTGGCCTGCATCTTGCAGGAGGTCAGACTAGATGATCATATTGGTCCCTTCTGATCTTGGATTCTATGATTCTATAAGTGATCTCTCTCCTGCCGTCCATCACCACCCTCTGACAAACACCATTCCTTACTCATCCTGGCTAATAGCCATTAATGGACTTAACCTCCATGAATTTATCCAGTTCTCTTTTAAACCCTGTTACAGTCCTAGCCTTCACAACCTCCTCAGGCAAGGAGTTCCACAAGTTGACCGTGCACTGTGTGAGGAAGAACTTCCTTTTATTTGTTTTAAACCTGCTGCCCATTAATTTTATTTGGTGGCCCCCAGTTCTTTATATTATGGGAACAAGTAAATAACTGTGCATCCAATTTCTGAAACCATGACATTCCTCTTTTTGCTCGCCTGTATTTCCTGCAGGGCTGATTCCATTGAGTAACACTGAGTTCCTGGGAACAAAATAACAAACCTCCCTTCCAGCAGGAGAGGTGGAGATGTTAAGGATGCAGACTCGTACCCGTTTACTATACTTTCAAAACATCACATATTTGCAATTCGCAGCAGTGAACATCATAAGAAAAAGGCTGCTTTGTGAGTCAAAATTAAAGGTCATACTGTGTTTACAACATAGTAGTATTGAGCTCTGGAGACTTGGGATCTCCAGGCCTGCTGGGAAGAATGGAGTGGTTGCCACAGTTGTTGTGTTTGAAGGGAAGTAAACAACCATCCAGGGGGAACAAACCAGATTGTTTAATCAAGGAGGGAATAGCTTAACCAACTTGTTCATCTACTCCGCTCCTCTGAACAGCCCCTAGTATTCACCATTATCTATTGCATCTTTATTAGCTGCTAGAAGCCATCTGTCTCCAGGGCAAATGATCATCTCTGCTCAAGGTAGTCTAAGCAATGGAATCAGAGCCCCGGGTGATGTTAAGGGTGAGGTGCACAGAGAGTTGTGTGTGGTAAACTTGCACTGGGTTTATCTGGCATTAGCTAACGTTACTAAGTTCCTCGTTTTCCCAGGAACAAAATTCATGCACCCAAAACAATTAAAGCAAACCTGCATGTTGGCAATTAGATTTCCCCCCTAAAAGTCTACAGATTCCTAAACCATTTTACTGACTCTCTTTTTAAACGCCCTGTGCACTAGGGTGACCAGATGTCCCGATTTTATAGAGACAGTTCCAATTTTTGGGTCTTTTTCTTATATAGGCTCCTATTACCCCCCACCCCCATCCCGATTTTTCACACTTGCTGTCTGGTCACCCTACTGTGCACCAGCTTCCTCAAATTCAGCCAGCTGAAACTGGGAGCCAAGACTGCCATCTTTGGAGTAGATAGCTTCTTCTTTTCGATTCTCTGAGGCATGTGACCATGGATGAAAATCCTGAACATTCAGGGAGAAATCCTAAACTCTAGTGTGGGAGTGAGATGGTTTTAGATATAAAGAACAAGAGAACGAAGTATCGAATGTGAAAAAACAGATGCGACGCAACCTGAACCGTTTAGCCACCAAACCCATTAACAAGCCCTCGAACTTCCAAGAGTTCAGGTGACCTGAACTTGGATCTGAAACATTTCTCCCCACAATTGCTTTTGCCCATGCACTCACCCCAAATCAGTCGCTGCTCCCCACCCCCGTCATTCTAGCACCTGGTCTCTTGTTAGCTTTAGCTGGGACTTGCTGACCTGGTTTGGATGGTTATTTATGTCCAGGTACACATATGCCTACAGACACACCATACACAAATTCTCTTACGAGGAACCAAAAATCCAGGCCTGGGGAATCTCTCCCACATTGAGAGCAAGTGCATCGCCAGCCGGCTACAGGTGCACTCCACATGATCAGGTGAAAATGCGGTTGGGAGGGCATGATGACAGGTTTGTGCCCGTGGCACATTTGTGCATCTGTTGTAAATTAAGAGTTTTTTTTTAAAAAACTAGTTATTTTAGAGCTACGTAAACCTTTAACAAACCTCATGTTGTAGAAGCCCTGTGGGCAGCCAGGAATGGCATGAACAATTTGGGATGTACCGGAATCAGGGACAGGTCGCCTACCATCAGCCCAGATTTGGACACCCCTCGATACTGAAGAATTTTAGATCTGGACTACAAAGCTCAGGCTGGGGTTGCCAATTTTGGTTGGACGTATTCCTTGAGGTTTCATCAAATGACATATTCTTTAATTAAAGATTAATCTTTAATTCCTGGAGACTCCAGGACAATCCTAGAGGGTTAGTGACCCTATCTGAGGCCCAACTGGCGGTCTTGTTACAGTCATGAAATCTGCCTGTCCATTTTAAAAGGGGTTTTGCAGGTGGTGGCTCCTCCTCTCGAGGGGCTGATGTGTGTTAGGAAAGCAGGGGTGAGACATAATAGATTTTCAGGTCTAGCCTCTCTCTAACTCGCAGCTGCTTTGGGTATGTGTGCTGGCAGTGGAGGGGGAAGAAAAAGATAGAGGGGATGTCTCCTAGACCTCTCCCACCTCAGTGTACCCACTTAGGAACTGACCACGATACAGACCTAGCATTTACTTGAGCACTGGGAGGCTCAGCTAATGATGCCAGAGAAGCACTCCATGGCTGCAATGCAGCACAGCCAGTTGGCTTGCGGAGAATATTTTACTTCACCATGGCAGGCATGTAGGCTTATAAATGGATCCAAAGCAGAAATCCCAAACCAGGAGAGTGTTGATCTTTGTCACCCTCTAGTGGCAAGTCAGCATAGCAGGATTATGAATCTACTATGAATCTACTACCCTTTCCACCTAAAAGCCTTATCCCAGGGGTGGGCAAACTACGGCCCGTGGGCCAGATCCAGCCTGTGAGCCATTTTAAGCTGGCCTGCGAGCTCCTACACACTCCAATGGTCCCCCTCTTGCACTCCAATGGGAGCTGCAGGGGCGGTACCTGTGGAAGGGGCAGCATGAAGAGCTGCCTGGCTGCGCCTCTGCTTAGGAGCCGGAGAAGAAACATGCCACTGCTTTCGGGAGCCGCTTGAGGTAAGTGCCACTCAGAGCCTGCACCTCTGAGCCTCCCCTTGCGCCCCAACCCCTGTCCCAGCCCTGGTCCCCCTCCCACCCTCCAAACCCCTTGATCCCAGCCCAGAGCACCTTCCTGCACCCCAAACCTCTCATCCCCAGCCCCACCCCAGAGCCTGCACCCGCAGCCAGAGCCTGCACCCCCTCCCACTCTCCAACCCCAATTTTGTGAGCATTCATGGCCCGTCATACAATTTCTATTCCAAGATGTGGCCCTCAGGCCAAAAAGTTTGCCCACCACTGCCTTGTCCCTTTAACTCTTGCAGTAGAGTCTCATGATTTTAGCATGGAAGGTCTCAGGTTTAAATTCCTCTGTTGGCCCAAGTAGGGAACATTAAAATGAAACACCGGTGAATGTTGTGTGTTAGATGTCCAAGATCCAACAGTGTGTAAATTAATCATATAGTTGGTAGTATGGACTAAGTATGCTAAGTAAAGCAGTTGTCTAGAGACCAGAGTTTTGTCTCCTAAATTAAGATAATAATTGGTATCTCTTTTCTGTACTAGTCAAAACAAGGCAAGATCATTTAGAAACAGAAGATGTGGGCATTAAGTGCAGAAACACTCTTTCAAATACGTTAGAAGAGCGGGGAGGGAACCATATTTTCCATTTCATTGCATATTCAGCAATTTTGAATGTTTTCCCCATTCCAAAATGAAACAAAAGCAAAAAAAAAATTGAGATTTCCCCCCCCACAAAAAATTCAATTTTTTTTGTTTCAGATCAATTGAACTGTTTCATTTTTATGCAATCAGAATGTTGTATTCTGATTTTGAGCTTTTAAAACTTTTTAAAATGTTTATATATATATATATATATATATATATAAACAATGAATTTTAGTTTTGTGGGGAAAAAAATTTCCAAGCAAAAAATTGAAATGTTCCATTCCGACGTAGACTTTGCTGAAATGATTCTTTTATTTATTTATTTTAAAGAAAGTTTTGTCCAAACCAAAAATGTTCAAAATGATTTTGACAAATGACACTTTTCTCTGGAAAAAAAAAATGTAGAGGAAAAATGTCCAACACGCTCTTACACAAATAGTGTGTTTGAGGGCAGCTCTTTCAGTCTGTCCTCCCTGCCTACTCTGATAGCTGCTCCGAGGGAAATTAGGGCCCTTCTAGACAAATTCATGGAGGCTAGGTCCATCAATGGCTATTAGCCAGGGTGGGCAGGATGGTGTCCCTAGCCTCTGTTTGCCAGAAGCTGGGAAAGAGCAATAGCGAAAGGGATCACTTGATGATGACCTGTTCTGTTCATTCCCTCTGGGGCACCTGGCATTGGTCACGTTCGGAAGACAGGATACTGGGCTGGATGGACCTTTGGTCTGACCCAGTCTGGCCATTCTTATGTTCTTATTCTGGTAACGAGTGGTATCTAAAAACTAGTGAGAGATTCAATTCTCTGATGCCACCCCAGGTAGAAGTGAGAATTCCCAAAGTGTCATAGGGATTTAGCAGTTCCAGTTCCAAACTTTTATAATCAGTGCAGTCAGGCAAATGTCCACATTTGGAACAATCCCAGAGGGGAGCACATTTAACTTCAGCGCCTGTGTATGCCATGCATGTCAGCGGTGTACCTTTAATTTCTACAATATGGGATACCAGCTCCAGCACCTTGCCTTGAGGTGATCATACTAAAGGAAATGACAGGGTTCCTGGTAAAGGTGGTCTTACGTAGTTTCCCATGTACAGTATGTACTTCAGGTCTCCCGTCATTGTGTACCAGGGTACCACAGCACACTAACTTAAAGTTTCCTTCCTTCCCACAAGCCAGGAACACAGCAGTTCGAGCCGGGCAGGCAGGGAAATTGGCCAAGTGAGCTGTATTACCACAGCGGAAACTCTGAGGAGCTGGTAACTTTCTCTGCCAAGGCTGTGGAGTGGGAGTAGGCCGTGTCGGATGACTCTGGGTGATAGAAGCAGGAGCAGGGGGGCTGGAACAATTTGTAGAGTGGGGGTGCGGAGAGCCATTGAACCAAACTGTAAACCCTGTATATGATGGAAACCACTTCCAGCCAGGGGGTGCGTCAGCCCCCCTAGCTCCAGCACCCCTGAGCAGGAGGAGCAGCTGATGGTCTAAGTGCAGACACACAACTAGAAGCAGTTTGAGACCCTTTTAACCTGAGCCCTCTCAAATGCCTCACTCTTAGCAACCGCAGCATCCGAAGTTAGAATTGTAATATCTTCAGCCAGTAATGTTCGCCAAGATGGTTATTGGTTATCCCGCTCACAAAAATACCCCGGAGCATGATCATCATAACATGGCCACAGTCACAGTCAGTCCTGGGCCAGCCGCCGCAAACGACACACAGACTCATGTATGGTTTCATCGGGCAGCTGGCAAGCGTCAGAAAACATTTTCCTCTTTAGCAGAAGAGATTCTCCAGTCCCAAAATACTGATCGAGGCACTGCACAGCCCACCTCAAAGGAGCGACTTAAATATCAAAGCCAACACAGCCTAAGCAGTTCTGCAGCCAGGGTCACCTGGCAGCGTCGGAGAGTTGCAGGATCAGCGCATCGTTCGGAGAATTCTGAATAAAGTATCACCCGTCGACAGCTGAAGGCAGCGTGGGTTTCAGAACAGAAGCCCTTGTCGCTGTAATGTTCCGCTCTGATGCGCCCCAGAACAGCAATACTAAAACACAAGGAAATTGAAGCAAGGCACGCAAGTAGGTGGTGAATCAAAACATGTAATAATCAGGAACCAGTTAAGTCAGCAACAGTCTGAACCAAACAAAACAGTCCAAGTGGCAGGTACGTAGCAGCAGGCCCTGAGTAACTACCCGCCCCCCCATGCTATGAACCCACCCACACAGAGAGAAAGGAACTGGAACACTGAGTACAAGGAGTAGGAACCGAGAAACAAACAGGAAGAGGGAGCAGGGAGGCCATGCAGACGCACGCCCCATCACAAGGTGGCAGCTGGACTGGTTTATTATTTTGCTATACATAGATCAGTGCGCTGAGCGCTTACAATGCCGACAGACCTCAATGGGCGTTCCAGGCACTAAGCAGAATCATTTGGCCCCGTGTTTGCAAAGCAATAGCAAACAGCAGTTATTACATTTGGTGCTGGGGTTAGAATTTAGACCTGCAGCTTCTGTTCAATTCTCTGACTTCTCTACAGTGCTCTGCCATGAAGATCCCTCTGCATTTACACTTGGGGCATGTGATGATCTCCTGCTGTGGTCCTTTGCATTCAGAGATTTCTATTCACCCGAGCAACAGAAACCTAGCAGTTTAAGCTTCCATTTTATGTACAATACGAGAGCCATTTAAACAAGAAGTCCAGGAGCTGACTTAAGAAATCGCTACAGTATCGAGTCCTGACTTTTGTTTAAATGTGAAATACCTTGCAATAAAAATTAATTGGGAATTAATGTAATTTCTTAAAAATCCAAATTAATTGGTGCTGAAAGGATTATTAAGGTTGAGAAAATGAACATTTCCTGTTGTGGTTTCTGTAATGTAGGTCCAATGGCAGCTGGATATTACCTTAGAGACATACATAATTTGTGTCCTCAAGGGAAGTGTTTCCTATATGTACGTTTAAGGCTGAAATTTATGCTAGGTGCATCTCTTCTGGATCAATACACCATGGAAACCTTTATCTTCTTTATCTATAGATACCACCATTCAAATACCCTGCAGAAGAAGTTTAAAGTGTCAAGCACATCAAGGAAAATGTAGTGGGAAATAGGTCTGAGAAAATGTCTGTCCCTTTGTTGTCTATACGACTAATATTGGACATCAAAGAGACCATTTACAGGGGAGAATTTATCTTATAAATGAAATTTTTTGAAAACCAGGTCTATATTTTAAACTCAGGCTTCACACGGCTTTAATCAAAGATCTATTAGTCAAACTAATTCCCAACATGACATAGGTTTGTATTATGCAAACATATCCGACTTTCCAAACATACTCTGAAGATTTTGGCACTTCATTGAGAGACATCAGTTGATATGGATAATTGGGAGAAGTTACTGAAAATAAATGTTGGGTTGCACTGTAGTTGTAAATTACACACAATACTAGTTGTATTATGAAAAAGGCTACTCTATAATATACTCATACCATAAAATCATTTATCAGTCTAAGACACAATCAAAATATTTGAGATGCACCACCTGTGTACTTAAATAGACCTGTCATTCACCTATGTAACTCCTCTACTAATTTCCCACCCGCCCACTCACAGAGCAATAGAAAATAAGAAGAACCAGCTTTTTAAAAGTACAAAATATTTAAAGTACAATTTTAATAGGAAGGCACCTTTTGATCCAGGATATGGATTGGGACTTCGGAGATCTGAGTTCAGTTCCTGGATTTGCCACACATTCCCCATGTGACCTCGTGCAAGTCATTTTGTGACTTTGTGATTCAGTTCCCCATCTGTAAAGTCGAGATGCCAATATTTCCTTTTTGCTCCTCTTAGTCTGTTGGGTCTGTTTAGATAGTCAGGGCCCAAAGAATTTACAATCTCTAACTGTGTGTATATGTACAGCACCTAACATAATGGGGTCGTGATTTCAGCTAGGGCCTCTAGGCACCATTGGTATACAAAGAGGAACAATAAGATGCAGTAAAATTTGAACTGGACAAAAGTAACCTGTTTGTGAGTGAACCTTGAACTCAAAGTTCAACAAGACAGAAGTTAATGTGAATAAATCTACTCACAGTTTTCCTCCGTCCAGTCACAGGGCAGATTTCTGAATTTGAGTAACATAAGTTATTGCCAGTTGCCAAACAAACAGCTGTTGATTAGTCAGTAATATATTGCTGTGTGGCAATTTTGTGCTTTTGTAGTAATTTTCCCTCTCTTGGTATTGACACCTCCTCATCAATTGTTGGGAATGGACCACATCCACCCTGATTGAATTGGCCTTGTTAACACTGGTTCTCCACTTGTAAGGTAACTCCCTTCTTTTCATGTGCCAGTATATTTATGCTTGTATCTGTAATTTTCACTCCATGCATCTGAAGAAGTGGGGGTTTTTTACCCATGAAAGCTTATGCCCAAATAAATCTGTTAGTCTTTAATGTGCCACTGGACTCCTCGTTGTTTTTTTAAGCACGTGCTGTTTCCCCATCCCTGGGCCCAGATCCTGCAAATGTTTGTGCATGTAGTTAACTTTACTCATGTAAGCAATCCCATTGATCTGAATGGAATGACTCAAGTGAGTAAATTTAAGCACATCTATCAGAGTTTGCAGAATCTGGGCCCTATTCAGCATAGCACTTACAACCATGCTTACACACGTTTGGACTCTGTAAGACCTAAACACATGCCCAGTGCTAAGCACGTGGTTGAGTATTTTGCTGAATTGGAGCCTAAACCCTTTAAAGAGATTCATAGAAGTCAGAGAAAGAAAAGGCTTATTAAAGCACCAGACCGTCTCCCTAAAGAAGCAGATTGTTCTCTAAAGCTCATTTTCAAGTGATCTTGTCCAGTCCATTTCAGTGAAATGGTGGGTCTTATGGAGATGGAAGAAAAGGTGCAGATAATAGAAAATAATATGCTAAAGAGAAGGGCAGGCAAGTGGAGGGTAGACAGAGTGTGCATGGAAGAAATGGGGGGAAGATGAAGTTGGGAGTTTCAATGATAATCTGGAGAGTGCACATTTGGGGTTGCCTGGCCACGTGCTAAGAATGGGAGAAGAAGAACCAGCAAAGAAAACACGGGGGGAAGACGACAGTAAGAAAGGGCATAGAAGACTGAGGATTCGATGGAGAAACTCAAGAGAAGTTTGAAGAGAAAAGGACTGGAATGCCAAGATCTATGAACCCGTGCTGTAGCCCAGAAGGAGTGGCAAAGAATTGTGGACACATACAACACCATATAAGTGGGGAAAGGAGCTGAGAAGTGAAGTGTGATCATCGTCATTTCTTTTTACTGCTGAAGGCAAATCACCAAGTTGTTGGAGGGGAAAAGACAGTACAGAGGGCCGGGAAGTCGAGCTCTAAGAAAACCGAAGCCATTTTGAACTTGAGCGAACAGCAAACAGATTTACCTGGCTGTGAAATTGCTAGGATCAGGCTCTCTTTGTCAAGTCTCCAACAGCTAGTAGCACAGAAGACTTGCGGTGAGATGAGCAGTTAGTTCATACTCTGAAATGGAGAACCAAGTCCTCTGATGGGTTAAGTAGGTGAAACTGCATTGATAGTGGAGTGTTGCCAGTTTACACTATCAAAGTATTTGGCCCTAAATCTTATGTTAATTCTTGTGTTGGATCGTAGAATTTCTCTGCCATCTGGAGAAACTTTCCTCCAACCAGTTCAGTAGGATTTCAGGAGAACTAAGCGAGATATTTCACATGACGTGACCCAGTTGGACATCTCATTATATGACCTCATCTGAGTTTGATGTAAGCTTGACCTGAATGTTTGCTGAAGAGAAAACTATACCACCTTAATGCTAAAACAGACAACAGATTTCTCCCACCGCTTCATTTACATCTGATTCCATTTCTGACAGCAGAATTCTCTCATGGTAAATGGCCGCAAATTCATTATATTAAGTCATCGAACGGGCTATAATATATTTTATTGGCGATATGTAAGAAGATGGGCTATGTACATCAGACAGATGTGCTAGCAGACTATTGAAAATATTTTGAGGTGACAAGTTGATATTAGAAGTTATTAAAACCCTCTGGTGTTCATGTGGCTCAAGTATTTAGTTACTAACGTTTCTTATTGCCTCAGTTTCCCCATCTGTGGAGTGTGTCGTCTTTGTAAAGTGCATTGAGATCCATTAATGAAAAATGCTATAGAACAGTTAAGTAGTAGTATTATTTATTTCCTGCTTTGATAGTAAGAGTCAAAAATATTTTTTCTTTTACGTGAGACTTCTTGTGTCTTGTGTCAAGTTGAGATGAACCCTCAGCTGGTATATGTCAGTATGACTCCATTGATTTCAGTGGATCTACACTGATTCACACCAGTTGAGGATATGGCTCTCTTTCTATATAGATAATATCTATACATAACTTATAGGAAAATCAACTGACAAACAGTTAATTGCCAAAGCAGATGAAGCCCATCACCAGTGAGGTGAAACAGTGATACCAAACCAAGGCCCAGATCCTCAAAGGTACGTAGATGCCTGTCATGGGGTGCTCTACTCACCACTGGAGCGTCTCCTCCTGACTGCTCTGGGTATTAGTTCTGCCGGTTTGACACCTCTTCTTGCGGATGCTCACTCTGGGCTTGGCTACACTTGCAAGTTGCAGCGCTGGTAGAGGCTTTCCAGCGCTGCAATTAGTAACCGTCCACACCTGCAAGGCACATCCAGCGCTGCAACTCCCTGGCTGCAGCGCTGGCTGTACACCTGGCTGGGTTGGGGTGTAGCGATTGCAGCGCTGGTGATCCAGCGCTGCTCATCAAGTGTGGACACACACCAGCGCTTTTATTGGCCTCCAGGGAATAAGGAGATATCCCAGAATGCTTTTAACTAAATTACTCCCTTTGTTTTGTTATGCAGCCTCTCTTTGTTTTGTTGTGAACCTCCGGAGCTCCGTTTCTACCGGAGCTGTTTATCAGCTCCTGTTTGCTGTGATCAATCTGTGAACAATCAAATGAGATCCTCCTCCCTGTTGTGAACGAGCTCTGTGGAGCTCCTCCGTTGCCGCTGCTGCTATCTAAAAAACAAACAAAGCTCCTGTTTGCTGTGATCATCTGTACCTGGCTGTAAACAATCAAATAGAGGCAGGCAGGGAGGGAGTGAAACAGTGGGGAGTCCTGTTGCCTGCAGGCTGTTTGCAATTAAGAGTTAAGACTAAGGGGTCGGAAAAATGTTCTGATTTTTCAAGTCAGGAAGCTAACACACAGTGTTGGCTCCAAAAATCCACTCTCTCTCTCCCCCCGCTCCCTGTCACACTAGACCCCACTCCACCCCCCTCTTTTGAAAAGCACGTTGCGGCCACTTGAATGCTGGGATAGCTGCCCATAATGCATCACTCCCAACAGCGCTGGAAATGCTGCAAATGTGGCCACACACCAGCGCTGGTAGCTGTGAGTGTGGCCACACACCAGCGCTGCTCCTACACAGCTGGATGACCAGCGCTGCAAACTACCAGCGCTGCAAACCGTAAGTGTAGCCAAGCCCTCTGTCTCTCTCTCTCAGGACTCAAGGGCTCCTTCTTTGTGGCTTTGCTCAATGGCCAGGTCACTGTAGCCCCCCCTTTTTCTTTTGGTGTGGGGGAGGTTGAGTATCAAAGTCTCTCTATACTGACACATGCAGTCTTCCAATTCACTGCCCCTCAAAGGTGCTACTTGCCCAGTGACTGGTTGGGGAACTCAGGCCCATCCTCTTCTCTGGGTTCCAGACCCGGGGTCCTACAACCAGCAGCTAAGGTCTGCATTGCTTCACACCTTGCTGCTGTTTCCCTGGACTGCTACCTATGCTGCCTCTCTCAGGCTCCTTCCCTGCCCTCCTCTGGGTACGTCCTTCCCTCCAGACCAAGGTCCCTGCTTTTCCCAGCCCCAGATTGAGAAAGTGATTTCAGACCTCCACCCTGCCACACTCTTCTGCCCTCAGCTACCTGGATTTCTACAAGGCCTCCCTGTTCCTGTCCAGGTGAGCGTCATTCTTTACTTAATGCTCATTTCTCCCTGGTGCCTCCTCCAGGTGCAGCCTAAGAGGTTAATTGGCCCACCTAAATCCCTTCAGGGGCGGGTGTGAGGTGAACACCCCATCACAGTGCCAACTCCCGTTGATTAGGCACCTAAATACCTTCAAGGATCTGGGCCTCACTGCTTAACTCATTAGCTGGGAACAGCATGTAGAATATGGATATTGCTCTTTAGTAAAAAATCATTTAGCTATGTGAATACGGTGGGACCACTAACATTAGGTCAGTGTTGATGCTTCCTCTTCAGACTTGAGATTCCTGATTAAGTACCAGCAGCTGAGCACCCTGTTAAGACAACACAACAATGTCCATGTAGCTCTTTGGAACTTTTGCAATCAATGTTGGAGCCACCATTTAAGCGTTAATCAAATCACCCCAGCATGGCTCTGTTTAATGTCCTTTATGCCAAGCTATACCAGCTTCTAACTGATGATGATAATGGACCATCTCATGGCAAGGATTTTAAAGCACACCTCATCGAATTCTGCCTCGAAATTGATAACATGTTGAAATAAAATGAGCCTGTGATGGGGACTACAAACCCCACACTGGAGAGGAAGGGGTTAAGGAGCTACTCTGGGCCTATGCAGGCCCACCCCACTGCACCTCCAAAGCTGCACAGGCTGGGGAAGGAGCTTAAAAGGGGGAACGGAGCTGCTCACCGTCAGGCAGACTCAGGGGGTGGGAGGGTGAGCTGACCTGCATGCCGAGTTCTTGTGAAGGTGAACCATCGGCACGTTTGATCTCTGCGGTCCGGCTATAGGGACTTGACAAAACCAACAGAGGAAGACCTGGGACTTTCTGAAGGTAGAGACTTTATCTTTGTGTTTTAGTTATTTACTTTACTCTGTGAGAAGAGAACTGGCAGGCAGCCAGGTAGCACCTCAGGGTGCAGGATTTAGTTGCCTATCATTGGGTGCTGGAATGAAGCCTGGTAGGAAGGGTGGGCCCAGGCTCCCCTACCCATCCCTAAAGTGGGTCAATGATGGAAGCCTATCCCTTGGTGGGGAACCTACCTGGGGAAGACCCTGTAGGTACAAGGGACTGGACCATAAACCCCGGACTTCAGGGGGAATTCCTGAATCTCTTGTTTCATCCTGAAGACTTCCCCATTTTTGGACTCTTTATATATATCCTGAAAGGAGTGGACTTGAAAGCGTGAGCAGGCTATAGGGCTAAATCACTGAAATGACAGACCGTTGCAGGGCAGAGCTGTAGTAAAAAAAGGGGGTGCCCTGGAAGAAGGCAACCTGCCACACCCCTGCCTGACCTCAAGGTGGCACTGGTGGTGAGTGTCCCCCATCACAGAGCAACATGGATCTTCTAGATCTTGGCCACTCCCTCTGCTCATCTAAGGTCTGATCCAAATCCCATTGAAGTCAAGAGAATCTTTTCTTTGACTTCAGTGAACTTTGGATCAGGCCCCTTGTGCCTGCCTTCTCTCTGGCCCGTCCAGTATTTTGACCACCTTTGGTATGAGAGTCTTCTTCTCTGCAGCACTTGTCATCTGGAATAACATTTCCATGTCTCTCCCCCTCACTGGCTCCTGGATGCAAAGCCACCTGGCCCTGGTGCACATGAGACATGCAATGGGACAGCCCTAATCTACACCACTGAGATAAGGTCCTTCTTAGACCCTACATCAGTGGTGGGACAGGCACATCAGAGCTCAACTCAGCCACCCCACCTTCCCTCTCCTCCTGCCCCCAACCCACTCTCTCCTTACTCTTATGTTGGGCAGAGCATTATGCCAGCAGGAAGCTAAACTCCAAGCCCATGTGTCTGTATTAACTGTGTGATGCATTTTGGAACTGCACTTTTTATTAAAGATACTCTACAAAATGTACCCTCAGATGCCTGAATATGGATTCCGAAAAATCTTTGTATTATCTTTTAAGATCGAGAGATCAAACGACGTTTCTTTTCTGTAATGTAGATTCAAGAAGTAGAGATCACAGGTGTGCAAAAGTCATCCAGCCCAGAAATCTGGTTTCTATTTCACAGCTGAAGCTATGTCCCAAACTTGCTGTATTCTGCAAGCTTCCTGAGGTAACTTCCAGAGCTGTGCACTACATGTAGACGTTTAGTTTGCCAAAGTTCATGTGGCGTGAGGATAATAACTTGGGTGGATGGTGGCTGAGAATGAATATTGCAAGGTTCACTGGGAGCAGTCCTTGTGAAAGTTAATTGATTTTTAGAATAGAGCATGTCCCAGAAGATCTTGACAATAAGACCACATGAGGAAATGGGGAACCATCAATTCTGTAACCTCTACAGCAAATGTCAGTCTGTGAGCCAGGTTCCTTATTCCATGGGGTAGCTATAAATTATATGCAGGAGCCTGTGTGGACACATATGGAGACATATGGATACCTTGTGTTCTTTGGACTAGATTCTCCATTACTCCTTGTAATTTAAAGTAATACCCATGTCCCTAACCCAGCTGGCCACTAAGTTACCCATGTATTCCCTTGACTCATCTATTGTAAAAATTGGATAATAGCTTATCAGGAGCACTTTTGTAGGGAGAATGACCTCAGAGTGAGAGCGTGGATGAAAGGGTGAATCTAAAGGCAAGAGCATTTTTTTGGATTGCAATCTCTCTGGCAGCAGTTGTCTTTTTAGCTGTGTTTGTGCAGTCTCCAGTACAATGGGGCTCAGAGCAATCCTGATTGGGGTCTTTGGATGCTACCTAAATATTTCCATTATTATTAATTAGTAATAATTGTTGGTGGCCTCAGGCCTTTAGATGCTCAGATACCATATTGATACACCACACTGTTATATAGGCATTTCATCTGTAGATCTCAAAGCACTTTACAAAGGCTGGTAAATAACATTATTCCCATTTGAAAAATGTAGAAACTGAGGCATGGGGAAATGAAGCAACTTGTTCCAAGACATACTTCAGGTCTTTGAAAGAGCCAGGAATAGAACACGGGTCTTTTAAAATCCCAGTTCACTACCTTAGCCAGTTGACCATAGATGGGTATGGTGAAGTTAGTTGAACATAGCTTTAATAATGGAGAGTGGTTGTTGAATGAAGACAAGCAAATTATTAAAAGTCCTGATGCCATCTTTTGATGATAAAGCACTATCTGATATCTATATTAATTACCCAAAAACTTCATTAGGGAAGAATTAAGGTTGCCCATGGGTATCTCATGCCAATCCAGAATGTTAAGTTCAGTGACACTGAGACCAAGCGATTTTCTCTGAGACGCTTCCTGTCCACGAGCAAAACACAGAAGGCAGAACATTCTGGAAGTGAACAACTGGCTAGGTGGGATGGAGGGTTTTGGTTCTGTGGAACATTGGTCCAACTGCTATGGGGAGAGGAGAGTGTAAAGTCTGGATGCCCTTCACCTCCGTAGAAGGGGAACCAACTCTCTTGGGGACAGGCTGGCTAGAATAGTCAGGATGCTGTTAAGCAAATTACAAAGGGAGAGGGTTAAAAAGAGGGACAATCTGAGCACTCAGCACAAAGCTGTGGTGAGAAGAAGAAAATTAACCAAGGAACCCAAGAACATGAAATTCTTTAATTGCCTATACACCAATGCTAGATGCCCGGGTAAGAAACAAGAGGAATTGGACCTGCTCGTTTATTAGCATAAATGTTATCTAGTTGATATTACAGAAACCTGGTGGGATGATTCCTATGACTGGAATGTTAATATCAGTGGTGATAACCTATTTAGGAAGGACCAAGTGGGCAGAAGAGGGGGAGCGGCACTCTATGTCAAAAATAGCATTATCAATTTCTCAGTCACTGATAACTCGGAATAAAATTATCTTGAATGTGTATGGATCAATGTCCTAACAGATAAAGCTCAAGATGAAGGGGTATTAGTTGATGTCTGTTACAGACCAACAAATCACACTAGGGGAACATGATGATCAGCTCCTTACACACCTATCTATAATGTGTATGGGGGGGAAAGCTGTTTGATCCTGGGGGACTTCAATTTGAATGACATATGCTGTAGGTGCCATGTTGCCAGTACTAAACCAGCTTTGGGATTTCTAAATATTATAGATGACTATTTCCTAACCCCAAAAGTTAGCACTGGCAAATTCTATATTGGATCACGTCTTGACAGATAAAGAGGAACTGGTCACAGAACTAAAACATGATGATAACTTAGGTGCAAGTGATCATGACTTGATCACAGTTATAATGTGCAAACAGAATAAATTCCAGACCAGTGATATAGATCCTTGGTGCTTTAAGAGGGCCAATTTTGCAAAGCTGAAAAAAAGATGAGCCAAATCAGCTGGGAGGAAAAATTTAATCAGAAAAATATGAATGATAATTAAGAATTGTTTAAGAACACTTTACTAGATGCTCAAAAAATCCCCAGTCCACAATCAAAGAAAAAGGCCATGTTTGTTTAAAAAAAAACCAAAAATACCTAACCTGGTTTAGAGGGGAAATGAAGGCAACTATAAAAATGTATTTATTTTTGTATTTATAAACAAATGGAAGAAAGGGAAAGCAAATAATAATAAATATAAGTCAGACATTAGGACTTGTAGAAAATTGAAAAGGGAAGCAAAGAGACACATGGAGAAATCTATGTCCAGCAGAGTCAAGGACAATATGAAGGAGTTTTTTAAAATATAGTAGGAATAAAAAGAATTCTAACAATGGTATTGGTTCATTACTAGCTGGAAATGCTAGAATTATCAATAATAATGCAGAAAAGGCAGAAGTGTTCAATAACTATTTTGTTCTGCACTTGGGGGGAAAACAGATGATATAGTCATATCTTGTGATGACTCTTTCCATTCCACCAGAGTCTCAGGAGAATGTTAAACAGCAGATACTAAAGTTAGACATTTTTAAATGAGCAGGTCTGGCTAACTTGCATCTAAAAGAGCTGGCTAAGGAGTTTGCTGAATAGTTCCTGTTGATTTTTCAACCAGGGAAGTTCCAGGAGACTGGGAAAAAGCTAATATTGTACCAATATTTGAAAAGGATAAATAGGATGTCCTGGGTAATTGGAGGTAATTGTGTCAGTCTGACATCCATCCTGGGCAAGATAATGGAGTGGCAGATGTGGGACTCAATTAATCAAGAATTAAAGGAGGGTAATATAATTAATCCCAATCAAAATAAAATGGAAAACACAGCCTGTCAAAGTAACCTATTCTTTTTTGACGAGATTACACAATTAGTTGATAAAGCTAATCATGTTAACATATACGTAAACGTCTGTGAGGCATTTGACTTGGTATTGCAATTTTTATTGATTAAAAAACTAGAAAGATATAAAATTAACATGGAACAAATTAAATGGATTAAAATTTATGGCTACTGGCATTAGAAAAGGTTCAGAGAAGGGCAACTAAAATGATTAGGGGTTTGGAATGAGTCCCATATGAGGAGAGGTTAAAGAGGTTAGGACTTTTCAGCTTGGAAAAGAGGAGACTAAGTGGGGATATGATAGAGGTATATAAAATCATGAGTGGTGTTGAGAAAGTGAATAAGGAAAAGTTATTTACTTGTTCCCATAATATAAGAACTAGGGGCCACCAAATGAAATTAATGGGCAGCATGTTTAAAACAAATAAAAGGAAGCTCTTCTTCACACAGTGCATGGTCAACTTGTGGAACTCCTTGCCTGAGGAGGTTGTGAAGGCTAGGACTATAACAGGCTTTAAAAGAGAACTAGATAAATTCATGGAGGTTAAGTCCATTAATGGCTATTAGCCAGGATGGGTAAGGAATGGTGTTTGTCAGAGGGTGGAGATGGACAGCAGGAGAGAGATCACTTCATGATTACCTGTTAGGTTCACTCCCTCTGGGGCACCTGGCATTGGTCACTGTCGGTAGACAGGATACTGGGCTGAATGGACCTTTGGTCTGACCCAGTATGGTCATTCTTATGTTCTAACTGAAAGCATAATTGTAAACAGGGAATCATCATTAAACAGGTGTATTTCTAGTGGGGTCTCACAAGGATTGGTTTTTGGCCATATACTATTTAACATTTTTATCCATGACCTGGAAGAAAACATAAAATTGTCACTGATAAAGTTTGCAGATGACCCAAAATTGGGAGAGTAGTAAATAATGACGAGGACAGGTGACTGACACATTGCTATTTGGATCACTTGGTAAGCTGGGTGCAAGCAAAAAGTTTGCATTTTAATATAGCTAAATATAAACATATACATCTAGGAACAAAATAATGTAGGCCATACTTACAGGGTGGGGAAGCAGTGGGAATCCTGGGAAGCAGTGACTGTGAAAGATTTGGGGGCATGTTGGATAATCAGCTGAACGTGAGCTCCCCGTGTGATGTTTTGGCCAAAAGGAATAAAGCAGCCCTGGGATACATAAACAGGGGGATCTTGAGTAAGAATGGAGAGGTTATTTTACCCCTGTATTTGGCACTGCTGCTGGAATACTGTGTCCAGTTCCGGTGCCTGCAATTTAAGAAGCATGTTAATAAGTTTGAGAGTTCAAAGAAGAGCCACAAGAATGATTAAAGGATTAGAAAACCTGCTTTATAATGATAGTCTTAAGGAGATCAATCTACTTAGGTTAACAGAGAGACGCTAAAGGGGTGACGATCACAGTGTACAAATACCTACATGGAGAATATTATTAAATATTTGGGCTCCTCAATCTAGCAGAGAAGAGTATCAGATGATCCAGTGGCTGGAAGTTGAAACTAGACAAATGCAGACTGGAAATAATGTGCACATTTTTTACAGTGAGAGTAATTAACCATTGGCACAACTTACCAAGGGTTGTAGTGGATTCTCCATCACTGACCATTTTAAAATCAAGATTGAATCTTTTTCTAAAAGTCATGCTCTAGGAATTATTTTGAGGGAGTTCTCTGGCCTGTGCTATGCAGGAGGTCAGACTAAATGATCACAAAGGTGCCTTCTGCCCTTTGAATCGAGGCATCTATGTGCGCAAAAAAATGCTAGGAGACCCAGCTGATTTTTAGGGGGCCTACAAACGTTGACTCAAATGCCCTCAAATTTCTAACCTTACCCTGTACCCCCATAAGTCACAGCAAGTTTTAAGACAATCTGATTAATCATGTGGATTTTAGAGCACAAAGAATGGTCGACTTTAAACAGAAAGTGACGCACAATCTTAACTGCAGTGGAGCTGGTGTTCTGCTATAATGCATTACATTTAGTCCAAATGAGTGTGGAAAGTGTGTCTTTCATTTCCAGCCACGAAGACTTTGGTTTCGGGTTCTACCTTGATTTCAGCGTTTATTTTCAAAACACATTTTTTTCTGTCCTGCTCACCTTTAGCCTATCGATTGGCTGTAAAAACAAGCCCTTTTATAAAGCGATGGTAAAAGGAAATGAGGGAAACCATAAACGCATTTCAAAAAGTAAGGATTTCCAGAACGAACCCACACATAACACAAATATATGATGTAGCTTCTTTTACTAGCATTGTAAAAGAGGGCGGGGGGGTGAAAATACATTGGGGATTTTAAAGCCAAGCAAATCAATTAGTCATTACTGACATAAATTTCCCTTTCTTGGGGACGTTCAACCTTCTCATATCCCATGGATGAACTCTAAAGCACCTGTAGTAGATTTGTTTTCAGTAAAGAGATTTAAACTACTGTAGGTGTTTTTCCAAGGAAAATACAATGTTGACAGAATAATGTGTGGAAGAAGGGGCTACTTATGCAGCTGCTATAAATTGCCAGCATTGTAATCCCGCTTGCAGAACTCCCAACATTACAGAATGTGCATTTGTTGATGCTCTACATATGGCTCTGAGTAAAAGTAATTTCCTCTGAACATGATGAAAACTAAGCATGCAATGTGATAGACGAGGGTCATATTTTTTTTCTCTTTTCCCCTCAACAAATGCTGAACTGGTGATGTTAATTTTGAAAAGAGGTCATGGATAACATGACTAAGTGACTTACATGCCTTCATCCTATTTTCAAAAGTGACTTAGACACTGAGGAGCCTAAGTCTCAGTGAAAGTCAATGGGATTTAGGTGCTAGATTTTATAAGGTTTTTATAAATGTTTTTATGCATTAGAGGTTTTTAAGGTCAGGCTTGACAAAGCCCTGGCTGGGATGATTTAGTTGGGGATTGGTCCTGCTTTGAGCAGGGGGTTGGACTAGATGACCTCCTGAGGTCCCTTCTAACCCTGGTATTCTATGATTCTAAGGTATTTAGGTGCATGAAGATGCAGACAGGGCTGGATTTTAAAAGGTGCTTAGACCCAAGTCACTTTTGAAAATGGATCCTAAATACCTTAGACACTTTAGAAAAATGTACTCAGTATCTTTTTAAAATACATTATAGTACTTTGAGCAAATTACTCAGTATTTTAATATCTCCAACAATTTTGAATATTTGTAGAATTGCAGCCACTAGACACCCCAGCTGAGACAGGGACTCCATTGTGCTCAGGGATGTACAAACAACTAGTGAGACAGTCCCTGCCTTGAAAAGCTTACAATCCAAACAGACAAGAAAAGCCATGAGTTGGGAAAATGAAGTATTAGTAGCTAAATTGTCCAGATGAGGAACTGATGCACAGAGGGACCAGTAAATTCAGTGAGAGACTTTGCATTGATTTCAGTGGTCCATGGAACAGGCTAATAGACTCTATAAGTTATTTGCCCCAAGGTTACAGAGGAAGAGTGTGAAAGAACAAGCAGCTGCACTCTGATCTCTAGCGTCCCAGTCCAATGCTTTGACCACAAGACAGGCCCATGCGATGTGCTGAATACCCTCCACTCCCATGGATTCCAGTCAGAGTTATGGGTGTTGAGCGCTTCTTAAGAGGTACTCAGCCTCCTGCAGGATCAGATCGTACCGCAACAGCCTATGGCAATGGTTCCCATGAAATCTAGGCACATCTGAAACGGAGTAGGTGCACCTGGAGCCATTTTACAGGAGCAGGTAGTCAAGATCAAAATGGATCTGCTTCAGAAACAGGTCAGGCAGTGGCTAGCCTTGCATTCAGCGAGGCATCTGCACTGCATGAGCCAAATGCACAGCAACTTCCATTAGTGTCACTAATCCAGCTGCAGGTAGGTAATGTAGAACATTGCAGTTCTTAGGCCTGGCCTACACTGGGGGGGGGTTGAACTAAGGTACGCAACTTCAGCTACGCCAATAGCGTAGCTGAAGTCGAACTACCTTAGTTCGAACTACTTACCCGTCCTCACGGCGTGGGATCGAAGTCCGCAGCTCCCCCGTCGACTCCGCCACCGCCGTTCGCGGTGGTGGAGTTCCAGAGTCGACGGGAGCGCGTTCGGAGTTCGATATATCGCGTCTAGATGAGACGCGATATATCGAACTCCAAGAAGTCGATTGCTACCCGCTGATCCGGCGGGTATTATGGACGTACCCTTAGTAAGGGACTGTTTAACAATGGGAAATCATACTGGGGGTAGGGTGAGCATGTTAGCAAGAGTAGGAAATCAAATCTCCCCATCAAGCATGTGCATATCTTGACTACTCACATGCTTAAACTTAACACCTGCTTTACAGATTTGTAGGATTGGGCTTGAGATGGTTGAAAAATGGGTTTTGGTTTTTTTTTTCCACTGAAAATTTTGGCATTTTGGTTAAAAAAAAATCAGCTCAAAATATTTTCTTCTAAAAACAAAATAGTTTGATTCACAACTGTCACCATGGTGCCTTATGGGACTGGTAGTTAAGGGGCCCCATGCTCCCACTTTCTGGAGGTCACACTCCCTGCTCAGAGTACATCTCCCAGGAGGCGCCATGGACTATCGAGGCTGTGCATCATGGGAGTCCCAAGGGGCACAGTGCCTCAGGGGAGATGAGGTCCTGCTTTAGAGCCTGGTCCATAAAGAAGAAAGAGGTCATGAGCAACCAAGGCACAACTCCCATGAGGCACCGTGGAACATACCAGAATCGGAATATTTCTCTTTTCAGCAGAAAACCAAAACTTTATTTCTGGGGTATTCAGGTTTGGTTTGTCTTTATGAAAAATCAAAATTTTCCTCAGAAAAAGAAGATATTTTTCATGAAAAAATGTCATTTAATTGAAAATCCGATTTTCTGGCAAAAAAGAGAGAGGATGGAACATTTTTCTAACCAGCCCTAATCATGGTCTTAGACACGTTGGGCCTGATCAGGCCGTAAAGAAGAAGCCATTTCCCCCACCCCCCTCCAAGATGTCGAGTTCCCTTTAGGTGTCTAAATGTAGATTTAGGTACCTAACTTTAGAAAACAAGGACTTTAACTGAAGCCAATGACAATATTTTATATATATCTATCAGACTCACTGATGCTGGGATTCAAGGCAGGGAATTCCTTTTGGAAAAATCCTGCTCTTTAGATATACAAAAGAAAGTGTTGCCATGTTGTGTACAGCCACAAGATTTTCACCAAACGTTTTCTGGCCTCAGATTTGATATTTACTGGTTAACACTTGCTGTATGGGTCTGTGACCTTTTTTTGAAACTTTTTCTTTACGAGTTTATTTTGGCTTGTCTCAGGCATTCATAAAATTCCTAGGGAACTGGAGGTTTTAAGCATGGCTTGTAAAAGGAGAAGAGGGAAGGTGGGAGAACGGATTGAGGAGGAGAGTTTTCCATTACACCTTGTCACAGTCTCCCTAATGTGAGTCTTACGCCTTTGAGATCTTTTCTAAAACTGCAAGCTTCTGAAAAGAAGACTGGGGCAGACGAAGGGGGGGGGGGGGAAGACCCTTGCAAATGGCCTCTGTTTCTTACTTGGTGGGGCAGGATCACCCCTAAGCAGATAAGGGTCTCTCTCTGAGTTTCCCTTGTCAGTCATCCTTCTGCAGCTTTTGGTCTTCACAGCAGGTCAGCAGAGTTGGTGAATAGCTCAGAAAGCATGAGGCATCTGAAACAAATTAGATCTCTTATAGCCACCCAGAGACTGATGATGGATGGAGGTCTGTATTTACAGCAAAACTAATTGGCAACATACACAGACATCCCAAAAAGTATATTATTTTGCCAAACTTTGGAGTCACTGGGCCTTTTTTTTATTGAAGAACATTACACTGCTAGAGATAAAAAAGAACAGTGAAAGTTTTAAATCTAATAAAAGAGTTTGACTGCAGAGTAAAAATAACATACACAGAGAAGTTTGATTTGGAATGGAGTTTTATTAATGGTTTTCTCTGCAAAATGTTTCCAATTAAAAAACAATTCTGAATGTGGTGCATTAATAAACTGTTTCCCCCTGCACCCCACCTTAAAGAGACTAAGACTTTTAAAGGTTGAGGTGGATTAAAAAAAAAGCCAGTGGATGTTATTAAAACATAATTTAATATAACCTAAATATAGTGCTTGCATACCACAGAGAGTCTGCCTCATAATTGAATTCGAAACAATGATAGAATGTTGACTTTGCAAAGAGAAATATTATCAGATTCTGATCTGCTGTTCAAAAGAAGGGTCTTTAAACACAGTAGCAGATGACATGTAATAAAGAGCAAAATCAAACAGGTTCCTCCAAATTACATGTGGCAGATTTAGACTTTCTGAAAGGCAGGAATAGACGTGGAACTGAGAACGTGCAATAAATCAACAATCTAAAAATCTAACAGGTTGATCTGATTTTCTTTTTTAGACTAACAGAATCTTTGCAGACTCAAAACTAGAAAGCAGGTGATAGATACGTTAAATTTGCAAAATGAATGTGGTTGTTTTACACCCCCCAAAGTGTGTGTGTGTATTTTTTGTTTTTTGTTTCTTTGTTGTGTGTGGGGTTTTTTTTAACGAAACTATGTCTATTCTAAGTTTGTAGATCTCATATGCAGGCAGGTACTGGGTATAGAGGGATGTAAGCCTGTGAAAAGCACAGACAGCTTTGTTTCTTGCCGTGGATAGTTGCATTACCATGAAATGTGTCCTGGAATGGTAAACTCAATTAGAAAATGAATCTGGCTTTTCAGATCAGCTATTGTTCATTTTCACACAGGGACCACATTAATACATTTCCGGTGCATTTGTTTATTTTTGGTTCTGAAGTGTAACTAAACAGAGAACATCTAGGCAATAGATATTATCTTTCCTTGTAAAAGGTCCATTTTCTCTTCTTGGCATCTTCTGTCTTCCAAGAGGTTCTGTGTCTAAGCCCAACCACTAATCTATCTGAAGTTTCTTATAACAAGGAACTATTTCCAGACAAAACTGAATGGGCATTGTATACACTAATGTAACTGGAAAACAGCTAAATGGTTTATTCATCTTCTTTGGTTTATACAAGATAGATTAGAGGCCTGATTCTTATATACACCTCTCTGGCAGTGTGGAAGTGCATGTCATTTGCATCCACTCTAAGGCCTTTTTATACTGTCAGAGGGATTTAAAGGGATCTTAGTGTACATGACAATTAGCTCCTAGATTTTTCTCCTAAGGATAATCCGTGATCATCCATTATTATGATTATTATTATGTTTGCTGGGATGTGTTTCCTTATTCCAAGCCCTTTTGGGCTGCATCTGGGAAGCCGTCTTTTGTGTAAACAGCTATCAGAGAGCGCTGAGGTATGTGATCAATTAGTCTGCTGAAAACACAATCATTGTGTTATTCCAAGCTGATGAAAACGTCCTCTGCAGTTTTCCCTCGCAGCCTCCGCATGCCAATCAGCATTTGTCAGTGATATAATTTTCTCACATAAACACAACCTTTGTGCAACTTCCACTCTGGGTAAATAGATGTAATTCCAAAACCAAATAACACACTTTGAGGGGAAATGGAGATTATACACGCGAGAGGCGAAAGATGCAAGAAGAGATCTGCCTTAATTGCAAAGGGGGAAAAGGAAAGTTCTTGGGAACAGGCATTGCTGGCTGGTTTAGTTCTTCACACTACAAAAAACCCCGGGAAGGCAAATGTTTGGGGTAAATGCTTTAATGCACATTTGTGATCTAAGACCACCATGAATTGCTGAAAGAGGGTCTTTTGCTGCTCATGGGACTGGGAGAACATTTGTGTTTCGTGCTATCTAGAAGGGAATGAACCACATGGGTAATTAGGGTGGTGCTGTTTCTCCTTTTCACTAGAAGGCCTGCTTTGGCAAGGCAGATTTTTTTTCTTCTTCTTCTTGAGAGCATCCATATCCTGCAGGTAATAGTATCTTTGGGAACAAGATTAGGAGGCTTATTTAAACAAACTGTATATTTCCTACACCGTGTAGATCCTGTCTGTGTGTCTATATTAGCCTGTGTATACTCTGATCGAGGTGGTGTGTACACACTAACATGTGTTACACTATATGAGTGAACTGGTAAAAAAACCCAAAAAGCACTTAACTGTATGTGTGTATACTTACATGCATGTGTGTATATACACAGGGGCGGCTCCAGGCCCCAGCATGCCAAGCGCATGCTTGGGGCGGCATGCCGCGGGGGGCGCTCTGCCGGTCGCCGGGAGGGCGGCAGGCGGCTCCGGTGGACCTCCCGCAGACGTGCCTGCAGAGGGTCTGCTGGTCCCGCAGCTTCGGTGGAGCATCTGCAGGCGTGCCTGCGGGAGGTCCACCGGAGCCGCGGGACCAGCGGACCCTCCGCAGGCACATCTGCGGGAGGTCCACTGGAGCCGCGGGACCGGCGACCGGAAGAGCGTCCCCCGCGGCGTGCCACCATGCTTGGGGCGGCGAAATGGCTAGAGCTGCCCCTGTATACACACACACACACACAACGTATGCATGCTTATAAATTAATATATAGATACACATTTCATTTAAACTATTGTTCTATACTGGATCCCAAAGACCTAATTATGCCACAAGAGATGTACATTCTGAAAAAGAAATTTGAGTACATACAGAATAACACAGTGTTCCTGTTAATGGTTGTACTAGACTCTGAAGAAGTTGATTAAGACTTTCAAATGCTAGCTCACAAATGATGAAATAACCTAGTGTTAACTACTTTAACTGTTAAGCGCCCTGATGAGTGTGAATGGCTTCATCTTATGTCCGGGTAGCAGTCTGCCCTGCACTGCACATAAATGCCTATGCTAAGGTGTTTACACATGCAATCAATACATTCCCAGGTGTCCATGTGACCAATCATTGATATTTCTCATGTATGAACTGCCTTAAAAATAAACCCAGGTTAAATATAGCATCTTTCCTGCATCTGATGTAACTATGGGAGCAGAGATAGTGTTTTCATTATCTGTTGGTCCTAGGCCGTGGTCACTTTAGAGTCTGCTACTATAATTTGATCCTTCTCATCAAGATAATACAATAAGAGAATACAGCTGGAAAGAGGATGGAACCAATTATACATTTCCCTCCCCCCACCCCCCAATAACCTCCAAATGTAAAGCTCCGTTGTATTCCTACCCAATTATATTTGACAGGCTTAATTTCCCATTAAAAAATACACTAAGGTCTTGCTCTTCAATCTCTACCTGATCCCTATTTGCAGCTAATTTTATTTTGATAAAATAGGATGGAATTTTTCATTAAAAAATAAGAGACATTTCCAATAGCAAATCACCGTCAAATCTTCCAGAATGGAATGCTCCATTAGACCGTTTTATTTGGTGATTTTATATACTTGAAAAAAAAAATTCCAACTACAACAATCTTTACTTCAAGGTTTTTCAATCATTCCTGTCTATTTATTAACAGTGGTGGCCAGGAAATATAATGCAACAAATTAAATTCTGCCTCTTTTGAGGCCCAAAAGCTCTTGGAAGGCAAATAGCATGTGAATTCTGAGGAGAGGTCCAGGTTTTCTTCCTTCCTATCTGCAGCTTTTAAGTTTCAGGACATTTCTCCCCCCCATTCCCTAAAATGCTAACCATTAAACTGAGTTTTAAGTCTCTGCCTGCCCATCTGAAAGCCATTAGCTGGCCAAAATGACTGCCATGTGATAAAAAGGGCTGCTGGGCTCCTTAAAGGACACCAATTGGGGCACAAAGGATGTGACAGATGTTTGAAAACTGTAATAAATTCTAGCTCAGCGCTCAGTCTGTGATCGGAGCTGCGAAGCTCTAGTCTGCATGAACTAGCCCAGGGGGAGTGTATTTATTTTCCAATGCTTCTGCACAAGTTTAAAAAAAAAAACTTAGATTTTATCCCCACTGATTTCAATGGGACTCCTGACTAGGAACAGGAATGGAGCTGGTGCACACCTTCCTACGCCACTTCCAAGGGCTCCCATATGACCAGCAGCTCCTTTATCTTCATCCAAGGGGTCTTCTGCGAGTCCTCTTTGGGCTGCCGGTCCTCTACCAGGACCTCCTCCAGACCTGTAAACTGGTCTCAGCAACCAGGTCCGTGGCAGCCACCGAGGGGGCTGATCTCCTCACGGAGCCCCTGCTACACAAAGCCCAGCTCCGTGTGCAGGTGGCGGAGTCCCTCACGCTGTTCCAGAGGTTGGTCCTGGCAGAAGTCACCACACTTTGAGACCTCCTGGACTACGACCTGGGAGACTGGCTGGATCCCCTGACACTTGCTCAGTGCATGGGGCTCTCCCAGCCCTCGTACTCCCCGGTGCGTACTTCAGGAGGTGAGGGCCACTTTACCACCCAGTGCTCAGGCCTACCTCAACTGGGTCCTGCTGGAGGGCACCTTCTGCCCACCCTATACCCCAGGCCCTCTGGACCTTCTCCTCGGGCCTCACCCACCCATCCCATCCCTTCACTGTGAGCCGGCTACACAAATTGCAGCCAGCTCGTTTCTGGACCATGCCAAGGAAACGTCTGTACATGCTCATGCTGCACACCCTTCACATCCTCACCCTTGCGTCCTACCCCTGACATGAACTGGTGGAACCTCCTACCACCTCTGGAGGGTGAGGAACCCCAGTGGGCCAGCCTATATTCCACCCTGGTCCTGAAGCCTGCTGGGGACATCAGTTGGCAGCTCTTTCACGGAGCCGGGAGCACGGGTGTGTTCTTGGCACGGTTCACCCCTATCCCAGACACCTGCCACTTCTGCAGCATGAGGGTGACCCTGGCACACGTGTATCTGGAGTACACCTTGTTGCAGCCCCTATTCCGGCTCCTCTTAGATATCCCGTTGCATTTTTGGCTGCACTTGTTCCCTCAGTTCCTTATCCATGCACTCCCCATCCGTGGCCCCAAGTCATGGGACCTCCTTGTCAACATCCTCCTAGCACTGGCCAAACTAGCCATCTACAAGACCAGAGAGAGGAGGTTGGCTGGCAGGGTTTCTTGTGACTGCGAGACCTATTTCCCATCCTCCGTCTGCGCATGCATCTGGGCGGAGTTCCTCTGGGCAGAGTCCGCTGACTCCCTTGACGCCTTCGAGGAGCAGTGGGCGCTGTCTGGGGTCCTTTGCTCAGTATCCCCCTCCAGGGCCATCCCTAGTCATTCTGGGGTCCTATGCAATGGGTGGTGGGGTGGCTCCAGGCCTCTGCAGGGGCGGGGAGGGAGTTGGCAGGGGGGAACCGCCCCCCAGCACTCACTGGGGCTGGATCGTTGCACTTTCCCCCTGCCGGTGAGTGCAGGCCCGCCTGACCCCTGCTGCAGCCCTCAGGGGAGTGGAGGCAGAGGCGGGGCTGTGCTGGGGAAGGGGTGAGGGTGGGAAGAGGCGAGGTGGGGGCGGAGCAGGGCTGGGAGGAGGCGGGGCTGGGTGGAGTTGGGGTGGGAGCTATGGGGAAGAGGGGGAGCAGGCATTGGAGCTGCACGGGGCACTGGGAAATGTGGTGCCCCAAATTTCCTGATGCCCTACTCAGCTGCACATGGGTAGGGATGGCCCTGTCCTCATCAGGTTCCCTTCGTTTAGCCCTGTGACCTCACTCCTGTCCCTCTTATGTCTTTAGTCGTCCCCTGTAATTAATTGAGACCCCAGACCTTGTGGATCCACCCCTTAGGCTGGGGGAGGTCCTGGATCAGTGGGCAGGTTTCCATCTGCCCACTTCCAGGCTCCCACCAGGACAGGGATGCAGGACCAGAATCAGCCAGGCTTCCGGGAACCAGCCCATTCTCCCCTTGAGAGGCTGCAACACAAACACATAACACTACTTCTAAATGATTAGTATCCAAAGTAAATACATGAGTGCGCCCTCCCCTCCCCTGGGGCAGAATGGGCCCTCGAGGATTTTTTTTTTCGGGGGGGGACCCTTCCTTTTAGAGGCGTGGGTCGCCACCTCTCTGCTCTGCCCTGATTGGAGGGTGGTGGGGCGCTTTTAAAGTGCCTGACGCCTATTTCCTCTGTGGCCAGATTTATTTCAAAGGGCGTGGGGGGGCTCATGCGGGGTTATGCTACCATGTTTGGCAGGGAGGGGGGTGGCTTTTTTTCCTTTGAAGCCTCACCAGCGATCACCCCGTTAGCAGCTTCGTTTCCACGTGGGCGATTCGAAGTGTAGCAACGTTCGATCCCGATCCCGACGCGTGGCCCTGGTGCAAATATGAAGGTATTAATCCAGAGGAGGTTCCTCTCCCGTGTGCGGGCTCTCTGTCAGGATGACTGGCTGGAAAGCGAGCCGGCTGCTAACACGTGGTCCGTATTACCTCTGTTTACATCCCCCGCCTTTGTTTCTCGCTCTTTGGGAAGATCGGCAGTTCCTGAGGGTCCCTGGTTCGGGGAGACGAGATCTGACACGTTAAACCGTTTCAGGCTTGTTTGTTTGATGCTGCTGTCTGGCCCCGTGTTTACCCAGATCGCGCCACCATCTGGATTCGATAATTTGTTGGAAATTAACCGCGTTCGATGGTAATCTAGCAGCGGGTGATTAAAACTCGTTGGGAATTTATGACTGGACGCTGGGGGGGGGGGGGGATAACACACACCCCGCCCAGGAGTGGGTGGACTTGAGTCATGTTCTGATCGGTGGATGTGGGATCAGGGTGTAACCCCGTTCGTCCTGGACCACAAGTAGCGCTCAGAACCGATGCAAAAAAAAAAAAAGCCAGCTGTGTCTCTCCAACCAGTTTGTGACTTTGCAACAGCTGGGTCCTATTTTAGCAAACCCCTTCGGTTAGCCGCATGCTGCCCGCCGGTTTGCTGAAGAGTTTCACCTGCAAGCAGGCTTCGCTTCTGCAAACGGGCAGGTCTGCCAGGGAATCTCCCAGCTCGCAGCAGGCTGCAGGGGCAGAAACATTACTGTGGGAGGCAGAGCCGGGAACAAGTCAGACTAGCTTTAAATGATGCCACTTCTATTTGGGATCAGGAAACAAACCTCCCTTGTTTTCCATTATTTCCGAAATCCTGATGATTTGGGACTAGAATTGTGCTTCACCAATACCTGGTGATCATGGGAAATAAATGTTTGTTGGAGTCTAATAACCACCTATCTCTTGCAAGGCCACTCGCCTGGGCATAAAAATGAACGAATTGAGTGATTGCCAACAGGCAGTGAGTCTTACTCGATTTAAACGTAAATATCTGTGTGGATGTATTAATTAATCACAAATTCTCTCTCTTTCCCCCCCCCCCCCCGCCGCGAAACAAATCTGATCCATTTAAAAAATGGATTCATGGGTGTTTACAAATCACTGCTCTGTCCTGGAGAAAGAAAGCGCAACAATTTAAAAAACAACTCACCCTTTGAGCTGTAATGGGTCAGTAAATCAATCGCAGTAGTCTCAGATGTTGGATGTGATGTTTTCCATGTGTTGCTTTCTAACCTTGTTTCTTTTTTTTTAATTAGATGTTTAGATGAAGGGGGGGAATCCTCAATTGTTATTGGCACATTATTATAATAATAATAACAAATGGGGGTGTATTTATCGGTTTGTTTGGCGACGGAAAGAGTTGACTTCAACCTCAGCAGTTCGCAGGCTGTACCTTGGAAAGCAAGTATCAGAGGGGGTAGCCCTCTTGATTTTGTGGATACAGATTAACGAGGAGTCAGGTGACACCTTAAAGACTAACATATTTATATGGGCATAAGCTTCTGTGGGTGAAGAACCCACTTCTTCAGATGCAGATTCATAGATGGATAGACCCTAAATCCTAACATTGTATGAAAGGATTAAAAAGATCAAGCACAAACAGGAGGACAGAGAAATCCATTGCTTGTGTGGGTGTGGCTGGTCAAGTGTATTGGTCAAATAATTTGCTAGATAAACTCCATGATATTTTATATGAATTATATACATTGCTTGCCAACTTCCCTCCCCCACTGCTAGCTCAGTTTACAGAGCAGAATGAATAGATTCACATTTTGTTTAGATTTGCCAACAGAATATTCACCTTTATCACCCCCATCATCCTTATTCTGCATAATTTAAATCAATGGGACTTCTAACACTGATTTAAATAGGAACTGGCTCAGACCCTCTTTGCCTAGCTCTAGGTAAGGGTCCTACACGCTGAATAACTTTATTATCAGGGTTTATTTTGATGTCCTATATGGACTCACTTAGCAGTCAGATTAAATGCTTCCAAAATCCCATCTCTGTTATATTAATAAAGAGCTTATGTGTCTGCAGGTGCATGTAATCATACTTCAAAGACTTAGGCACCTGCTTAATTTTGAGCATGTGAGTAGCCCCAGCAAAGTCAATGCGATCATTCCTGTGCATAGAATGAGTCACAAGATCAGCGCTGGGCTTGTGGATTGGCTGGAGCCTAGCACAGGAATGGCTCCTCACCATATACAGCTTAATCAGGCTCTAGTTCAGTGATGACTCATCATTGCTGCTGCCCCTACTTGGACTGGGGGTGGGGGTGGCTGCATGCGGCCCCTTCTCCTTAGTGACAGTAGCAGAAGTTTCTTCTCCCCTGCCTTGCCAATGCAGAAGTGAAAGCGTGGTTGGGGATGGGCTAGCACTTACCCCAGGGTATATCTGCATCAGTGGGTCGGCTGGCTCCACGGCACTTTCTTTTCTGCCACACACACAGTCCTCTGTTGTGGTGGTGGTGTGGGCAGGTTCCCCTGGAGCAGTGGCTCTTGGAGTTAACACTCCATTGAGTTGCATGGGGCAGTCAACTCCTTTCAGAGCTATTGTTTCAGGCTCTCTGCAGACTCAGGCAGATATCAGTGCATCAGTTATATTTGGTTCACATTGCTGAGGGTTTTTGTTTTTTTTTTTTGCAACCAAGGCGGCTAAAAACTTACTTGTATGTAAAAAAATAAAGTTTAGGTTCTGATGTAACTATGTGGCTCTGGGAGCTGAGACCTAGGAACAGGCCTAAAATGCCTATGTCTTAATCAGACTCTACTGAATGCAACAACGAGTATGTGTGCGGGTCAATCATTATCCATTCAGATTCAGCAAATGTTCATGGACCTTGCTCAAAGCTGTAACACAACCCAGGATCCATCCTGATTTCTGGTGGATCCAGCCGAGCCTCTCTGCAAACTGTCGAGCACTCAGCTGGCTAAAGACTTTTCATATCTGCCTGTCTTTAACTTGAACCAAAACAAAAATCACATCAACAATGTGCCCCATGGCTCCTTGCACTTCCTCCACATGCAGACCTCCCATTGATGTGGGACCTGTGCTGCATATAGCAGGAATCCTGAAATGTGGATCAGGAAGAACGATTCCCCCTTTAGCCTGCAGCATATATTCGGAGTGTATGATCATGAAAAAGAGAGCGCTTCTATGGCACAGGAAATCAATTTTTATGAATGGAGCTATCTAAAATGGAAAAGCAGCTTTAAAAACTCCACGACGGAAATGAGAGAGTGCAAACAAGCTGTACTATTTTGCTGAATGGAAAACAAAGCTGAATTTTGGGCTCCTTGTTCAAGATTTCATTTTGCCTTGATTCTAACTCTCCCATTATGATTTTCAGAAGCAAATAACGGAGAATCCCTTTATGGCGTTTACTTAGTTTATAGGACCATAGATGGAAAAGCACCAACTTACTGTAATTATGACCCTGGCTGCAAAATAAACCTAGCCTCATCCACACAATATATTGTTCCTTGTGATCAACAACCACCTTGTGAACTGGTGTGAACTTGCCTACCAAGTCCTCATCACAATCACAGATCTTTGGGCTGTATGCCACTAATGTCTGAACTTTAATGGCGCAATAATGGCGCCACACCCCTTGTTGTCTTTATTTAGATGAAATAAAGATCACCTCAAAGGCCTCTGAGCATAAACCTTTATGGGAAGCTTTACAGTAGTTGCCGACACAGGAAAGCTGTAGAGCGGCCCCAGACCAAAATCTTGGATGCAAACATCTAGGAGTTTGGGGCTGTTCAGAATCTGAGTCCAGATCCGTGTCTTGCAAGTGTCCCTTGTCTTTATTATGGGTCACACCAAACCCCTGGATTTGAGCATGCCCAGATCTGATTTATTCTGATCAAAATCCAGAATCACCTTTTGAGTCTTGAAGCCATCTTTGGGACACGCAGTTGTTAAGAAGGGCCTGATCCAAAGCGGAGCCCATTGAAGTCCAGTTGATATATACATGGGTGATCATTAATATATGTAACCATAAATGTTTACAGTAAAGATGTCAAGAACTGGTGCACACACTGACTGAGCCTGTCTTTCCAGGATATAGGAAAGTTTATTGTTGTACTTTATATTTAAAAAAATAATGCTAATAAAATAACCATCAGAGTTTTCACTAAGAGCAAGTACTTACGTCAGCTCTTCCCAGCAGAGCAGCATTACACTCGGTCAATATATATTCTGTAGGAACTTCGTGAGCATTGACATTGTTCTTACATTTCTCCCCATTAGCCTGTTTCTGCTTGGAGTGCACTTCAGCCAGGGTTCAGAAATACGACACATTATTTACTGAGTGGCAGTAACTCTGGAAAGAAATACTGTATTTCAGAGGCTGTAAAGTTTCATGGAAACAAGAAGCCCACTTCTGACACATAGTATCTAATTGGTGAAAGTAAATATGCTTCTGGATTTAATTAGGACATGCAGTATTAATATTTATGCAGATGATAAATCTAGAGAGGGGGAGGAAAGGCCCCTGTGGTGTAGTTTGTATGACTGAAACAAATTGACCTATTCATTCTTTATGAGTGACACTGTGACTGAAACTGGATCATCACTCTCAGCCTCTCAGGTTGTTGCCTAGATAGATTGTTTAACTTTTTCCTTGAAAAGGAAGGCTGGGCGTTTCAAAAGGATTAAGGGGGTTAGGTGGCTAATGCCAACTGACTCTCACAAATCTCAGCCAAAAGGTGAGTTTTGCTTGAGATCTCCCAATTGTTTTCCACCAAAGGGGAGATCTTGTATCCAGAACCAAGTCTGACTAGGTGGAGTTGGTACCTGGGTTCCGTGTGGGGCATGGAAGAAGTAATTCCAGAACGCAGAGCCGCAGTATAGTTCTGTTCTGTTCTGTTCTGTTCAGAGCGGGGCAATAAATGGCTTTCCCATCCCAGGAAAGTTTTTTTTTTTTTTTTCCCATACTGAATCATGAGGGAAAGACAAAATCTCAAAAATTTCCTGAAACCAATAATCTGATGGGATTTTTTTCTTTCCAGATCATGTCAATTGAAAATTATTTCCATTAATTTTGAAGTGTTGATATTGATCTTTTAAAAAAAATTAAATTAAATAGCTTTTTGTCTAAATTAACTAAAGTTTTGAAATAGTCATTTCGCACTGAAAAACAAAACTTAAAAAAAAAAACCTTTGAAGTGGGAGATTGGTCAAAACTGACCCTTTTTCGGTGAACCATTTGGGTTTTGACAAATAGGCATTTTTCTAACCAAAAAACCACTTCACTGAAAAATTCCAGACAAACTCTGCTTCTGTTCTGCTCTTCTACTATGTCCGTCACTATGCCATCTGAGCATATTTCAGAAGTGACTTAAGAAATGTGATTGGCCTCTGTAAAATTGTGTGTAGACTTTTTGGGTGATTTTTATTTTATTGGGGTCCACAGTGTGGGTTTTATTAGTGAAGGCAGGTTAAAGGCATGCACCTTAAACTTGAATGGAAGGTGGTGAGGTTATTGGTGTCTCTTAGGTCACTGAGTTTCAATATGCTTGCTTCTACAACCTCAGGCTATCATAGCTCTCTCATGGAGTGTGCCACCGTAGGGGTGAAAGGTCACTAGATCTATGTAATCATATATCCACTGGCCCTGACTCAGACCACCTCTTACCTATCTCCAGCACACCATCAAGCTTCCCCGTTGTGCTAGGACACAACGAATAGCAGCTACTCACCCCATGTACCATTATGAAGGGCTACCTGGCTACTGGATCCAAGTACATAGAGATCTAGTGGTCCTAGTGCTCCATCCCACACCAACCTATTTGGAGCCACTTGTTAGCACAGAATAAAGCACAATACAAATATGATAATCCCATGATAACAGAATGGTCTCATGAGCTCATAACAGAATGGTGTTATTGAGATAAGCAACAGGTTAGTCAACATCACATTAGCCTCAAAAGAGACTAGATTCAGTTCTGGGTACAGAGTCTGAGGTCTTACTATTCCATCATGTCCAAACCGTACCATGTGTTGGAAAGAAAGAAGAAAACCTGCTGGAAGTGGAGTAGGAGAAGCAGAGACTGGAAAGAATCCAGTAATCAGAAGAAATATTTTTTGTTATTTTTAACATGGAGGCCAGGAGCCAAACTCTACCCTCAGTTGTTTTCAGTGAAGTGACACAGACATGGCTGAGAGCAGAATTTGGTCCCAGTTTGGGTTTTTTTTGAGTGCTGAGTGAGCTCTGTCCCTGTTATATAAAAGTGACACGTAGCATTTTGTTTTTGTGGGCACTCAGAGCCAGAAAAGGAAGTCACTAGACAAAGCCATGTGCCCTGAATCACACAGGAAATTAGAGGAACAATAGAACAGAAAATTTAGAATAGAATTCAGACTCCCAACATTCCTTTCATGCTCAAGGAAACCTAAATTAATCCCAGAAGGCTACATATTTGGAGTAATGTGGGTAGACGGAGGTGAGACCCTTCCATAACAGCAGTGTAGTGACTGTGAAGGCTAAGAGGGCAGCCATTTTGTGCTCAGCAACAATGGCGGTGAGACCTTTTTGGTGACATAATGGGTTGGGTCACCGGTCTGTTGCAACCCCAGAGTAAAGGGGAAGCAGGTCTAGCGCTTCCTTGAATTCTGGGGCTGCAATTCTGCCTGAGAGGAAAGTTGGCTGGGATGGAGGGGAGAGAGTCCTTGTGGCTTTCCTTCCTTCCCCTCTGCATGCCCATGTGAAGGCCCAGCAGAATGTGACCCTTAATTTTCAACAGATACCTAACAGTTGCTCCCTTTACCCACTATTATGTACTATACAAGGACAACGTTTCAGACTGAGGGAGGAGGAGGAGAGGCAACAGAGTAGCCATGGTTTCTTTCTGTGGAATGACCTTGACTACAGAAGCGATACTCTGGGTCCAATTCTTAACTCGCTCCCACTCACCTCAGTCACGAGTAACTCTATTGAGAACAGTGAAGATGCACTACGTGAGCTCAGAATCAGGCCCTCTAAATCTAATCTCAATAGAGTGGCATAATTATTAGCCTAATCACTAGTCTGAGCAGTTCAAAGAGAGAACCTCCACATTTTCATATAATGTGCTATGGAGCTTCCTGAAGCAGCAGAGGTTAGAGAACTTTAGAAAACAAAGCCATGCTAGGGAAATAGTGCACTTAACCTTCTACTTGAGGAGCAATTCATCTCTTTGTTCTTGCCTTTGTACACAAACTGCACCTGGGGCTCTTTGATTTTTTTAATGATCAGGTAGGCTGATGAGGAAGAGCCAGGCAGTTAGGGCCTAACTGTGTTAGAAACCATCACCTTACATTAAGAAATGGATTCACCTCTTTGTTCTTCTTTTGTGCGGTAATTGGGTGCTAATAATTCAACTCGTGGGTTTGATTCAGAACATTTTAAGAAGTGTTCATTGGCTGAAAAATAATGACAGAATCAGTTCTGGTTCCCTTTGCTTGGTTTGACTACATTCTTTTCCTCCCTACTTCATTTCACTAAGGGCCGATTTCCCTAGTCTTTACTCCTGTTGAGTAGCCTTTACTCACACAAGTAGTTCTGTTGCCTTCCCTAAGTACTACTCAATGGGCCAAATTCTTCTCTCACTTACCTCTTTGCAAATCAGGAGTAACCCCCTTGAAATCAATGGAGTTACACCATTTTCACATAGTGACTTCAATGGGGTTATTCCTGATTTACACCACCGTGAATGGCGAATCAGGTCCAGTGATACCAGTGGAAGTGGTGGATTCTCCATCTCTTGAAGTCATCAAATCAAGACCAGATCCCTTTCTGGGAGAGATCTTTAGCTAAACACAGGTTGTGGGGATCAATACAGAAGTAACTATATGAAATTGTATTACCTGATGGGAGGTCAGACCGCATGACCTAACAGTCCCTTCTGGCCGTTAAATCTATGAATCTATAAGGATGGCCGACTCGGGCAATCAGTAAACAGTGAGCACAGTATAGGAACCCAGGTAGAAACACATAGCAGTGTTCAAAATCATTGTAGTTTTACAAAGCAACACTCATTCGTGTTGGACAGTTTGTGGTCCAGTTATACCCTACCGACCTGTTTGCTTTTCCAGCCATAACTTCTGATTTATGTTATACATGTATAGTACTTTTCATTTAAGGATCTCAAAGCACTTTACAAATTATTAATGAACTCTCACAGGACCTCTGACCTGAAAACAGCACGAGGAGTTACTTTTTCCAGAGTGAGAACGAAGATTTATAGGGTTATATGTGACTCATCTTCTCTTATTATCTTTCATATTTGTAGCCATGTTCCTAGTAATAAAAGATTGGCTCGAGGAATGGATGTTACTGTACAAAATGTGGTTGTGTTTAAAACTTGTTTATTTTCATTGTTTTTCTTTAGCTCTGTTCTTGGAATTTGTACAATAAATGTTAATATTTTAAGGGACACAGAGGGTTTGAGTCTAATTTTGTACAGTGTGTGGTATGCTGAAAAAAAAAAAGAGCACTGCTAAGTTAATGGACCACATTCAGAGATTCAGAGGTGACCCTTAGTATTAAAAAATCGGAAGGAATCCAAGTTGGTAAAACGTTCACCATCCCCCACCCTTCTCAGCTTGTATATTAAACCGTCTTATACTCTCACTCACGTATTAACATAGAACTAACACCTCCTTATCCATCAACAATGAAACTGGCCTACTTAGTCAAAGTTGGAGACACTCGTGTTCTGAGATGTGCAGCAGGAAAAACAATTAACAAGAGACATGGACATGAGGAAGTCCATCCCGACACCTTGTTATAATTCCTTCCATCCCCTTATCATGTTTGTTACACTTATTGTAAAGAAACAAGTGATGTGAAAGGTAGGCAGAGTTGAAGGAAAGAGATCTTGATTTAATCTGATGAGAGGCCAGTGTGACATGCGAATGCTCGAGAATATGTGCATTAAGAACTTGCATTCCTAAGACACTTGTGTTGCACCAACAGGTCCATCTGAAACTTTACCCTCTTTCTTCAGTTCCACTCATCACACTGCTTAGCCTTACATAGCCTCCTTACATTCACTTTGGCCTTGTCTACACTACAGAGTGTTGTTGACGCAAGTTAGGCCAATATACAGCCACCAATGTAATTAAACTGCTGTTGCATGTCCACACTCCTTGTGTTGGGGGAGCACAACCATAATAGCAGCTCTTGCATTGACACAGAGAGCAGTGCATGGTGGGTAGCTATCCCACTGTGCAACTGGCCAAAGGGTTTGCAGTGCCTCCTGGGAGCAGGTACAGCATCACATGATGAAGGATTTTCAATCCCATCATTCCATGAGCATCCTACTGGATCGTCAGCCACTTTTCAACTGCTCTGGTAACCTGTGACCCAGCCATCTCTGTCAGAAAGCATGGATCCTACACTGCTCTTCAGAATTGTGCTGTGCATTATGAACACAAGGCTATAAAAGGAGGGGCTATTTGACTGGCATTTTGTCAGTCTAACTTTGCTGCAAAAAGCCTGGCTGGGAAGATGGTCTTGCCAGGAGGGTTTCGGCTTCCTTAACCACAGGATGCTGTTCCAGGAAGAAGGACTGCTAAACAGAGATGGGGTCCACCTATCGAGGAAGGGGAAGAGCATATTTGGATACAGACTGGCTAACCTAGTGAGAAGGGCTTTAAACTAGGTTCGAAGGTGGCAGGTGACCAAAGCCCACTGCTAAGTCAAGAACATGGAGACCTGGGATAAGGTTTGGAATTTGGGGTGTTATAGCAGGGATAATGGAGAGACAAGACAGAACTGGGGTGGGGAAATCAAATTAGTGTCTCAGATGTCTGTATACGAATGCAAGAAGTATGGGAATTAAGCAGGAAGAACTCGAAATGCTAGTAAATAAACACAACTATGACATAGTTGGCATCACAAAGACCTGATGGGATAATACACATGACAGAAATATTGGTATAGAAGGGTACAGCTAGCTCAGGAAGGACCAGCAGGGAAAAAAGGGAGGAGGTGTTATCTTATATATTAAAAATGTATATACTTGGACTTAGATTGAGATGGAAATAGGAGACAGACTTGTTGAAAGTCTCTGGGCAAGGATAAAAGGGGTAAAAAAACCAAGGGTGATGTCATGGTAGGTGTCTACTACAGACCACCTAACCAGGAAGAAGAGGTGGATGAGGCTTTTTTAAACAGCTAACAAAATCATCCAAAGCACAGGACTTGGTGGTAATGGGGGACTTCAACTACCCAGATATCTGCTGGGAAAACAACACAGCAGGGCACAGATTATCCAGTAAGTTCTTGGAATGTATTGGAGACTTTTTTTTTTATTTCAGAACGTGAAGACAGCTACCGGGGAGAGGCAGTTCTAGATTTGATTTTGACAAATAGGGAGGAGCTGGTTGCAAATTTGAAAGTGAAAGGCGGCTTGGGTGGAAGTGATCATGAAATGATAGACTTCATGATTCTAAGGAACGGTAGGAGGGAGAACAGCACAATAAAGACAATGGATTTCAAGAAGGCAGAATTTAGCAAACTCAGGGAGTTGGTAGGTAAGGTCCCATGGGAAGCAAGTCTAAGGGGAAAAACAATAGAAGACAGTTGGCAGTTTTTCAAAGAGACATTATTAAGGGCACAAGAGGAAGCTATCCCACTGCATAGGAAAGATAGGATGTATGGCAAGAGATCACCCTGGCTTAACCAGGAGATCTTCAATGATCTAAAAATAAAAAAAAAGAGTCCTACAAAAGTGGAAACTAAGTCAAATTACAAAGTATTAATATAAACAAATAACACATGTAGGGACAAAATTAGAAAGACAAAGGCACAAAATGAGATCAAACTAGCTAGAGACATAAAGGATAACAAGAAAACATTCTACAAATACATTAGAAGCAAGAGAAAGACCAAGGACAGGGTAGGCCCGTCACTCAATATGGGAGGAAAAATAACAACAGAAAATGTGGTAGTGGCAGAAGAGCTAAATGACTTTGTTTCAGTATTCACCAAGAAGGTTGGTGGTGATTGGATGTCTAAGGTAGTGAATGCCAGTGAAAATGAGGTAAGATCAGAAGAGGCTAAAATAGGGAAAGAACAAGTTAAAAATTACTTGGACAAATTAGATATCTTCAAGTCAGCTGGGCCTGATGAAATGCTAGAATACTCAAGGAACTGACTGAAGAGATATCTGAGCCATTAGTGATTATCTTTGAGAAGTCATGGAAGACAGGAGAGATTCCAGAAGACTGGAAAAGGGCAAATATAGTGCCCATCTATAAAAATGGAAATAAGGACTACACAGGGAATTACAGACCAGTCAGCTTAACTTCTGTACCCAGAAAGAAAATGGAGCAAATCATTAAACAATCAATTTGCAAACATCTAGATGCTAATAAGTTTCTTTGACAGGGTAAGAAGGCTTGTGGATAGGGGGGAAGCGGTAGCCGTGGTATATCTTGATTTTAGTAAAGCTTTTGATACTGTCCCATATGACCTTCTCATAAACAAGCTAGGGAAATGCAACCTAGATGGAGCTACTCTAAGGTGGGTGCAAAACTGGTTGGAAAACCATTCCCAGAGAGTAGTTATCAGTGGTTCACAGTCATCTTGGAAGGGCATAACGAGTGGGGTCCCGCAGGGATCAGTTCTGGGTCCGGTTCTGTTCAATATCTTCACCAATGAGTTAGATAATGGCGTACAAAGTACACTTATAAAGTTTGCGGATGATGCCAAGCTGGAAGGGGTTGCAAGTGCTTTGGAGGATAGGATTAAAATTCAAAATGATCTGGACAAACTGGAGAAATGGTCTGAAGTAAATAGGATGAAATTCAATAGGGACAAATGCAAAATACTCCACTTAGGAAGGAACAATCAGTTGCACACATACAAAATGTGAAATGACTGCCTAGGAAGGAGCACTGCAGAAAGGGATCTGGGGGTTATAGTGGAACACAAGCTAAATATGAGTCAACAGTGTAACACTGCTGCAGAAAAAGTGAACATCTTTCTGGGATGTATTAGCAGGAGTTTTGTAAGCAAGACGCACAAAGTAATTTTTTGGCTCTACTCCATGCTGATAAAGCCTCAACTGGAGTATTGTGTCCAGTTCTGGGTGCCACATTTCAGGAAGGATGTGGACAAATTGGAGAGAGTCCAAAGAAGAGCAATAAAAATGATTAAATGTCTAGAAAACATGACCTATGAAGGAAGACTGAAAAAATTGAGTTTGTTTAGTCTGGAAAAAAAGATTAAGAGAGCACATAACAGTTTTTCTTAACCTCTGAGGACAGGACAAGAAGCAATGGGCTTAAATTGCAGCAAGAGATGCTTAGGTTGGACATTAGGAAAAACTTCCTAAGTCTCAGGGTGGTTAAGCACTGGAATAAATTGCCTAGGGAGGTTGTGGAATCTCCATCATTGGAGATTTTTAAAAGCGGGTTAGACAAACACCTGTCAGGGATGGTCTAGATATTTAGTCCTGCCACAAGTGCAGGACTAGATGACCTCTCTAGGTCCCTTCCAATTCTATGATCAACACCATTTCCAATGCCCACTGAACTGTCTAAGCAAACACAGCAGCTGACAGCCCTTCCTCCAGAAGAAAGTTCTAACACATTCTTGTTTAACTTGCTGATAGGCCCAAGAGTGAAAAAACACTTCAGGGGAGGCCTGTCCTCCAGGAAGCCTCTACAGACATCAGTGCTCTTGGCAAGGAAATTGTGGTGTGTCACATTCAGTATAGCCCAGAAACATTATGACCCTTCAACTATCCATCCCCATAGAAAGGAAACCCAAGCAATGGCACATAGTACTGTATGGAGAGATAGATCAGGTGTGTCATGCAGATAAAGCAGAGACTTGGGTGTTGTATCAACCAGGCAAGGTACTAACAAACTTCAACAGGACTTTATATTTTACAGTGGAAACCTCTTTACCAAGCTGCTGCTGCACCCTCTGTAACTCTCACTCTGCCTCCTCAACTCCTTCCTGTTTCCTGTCCTTTCAGACTCCCAACAGCCAGTGCTCCCAGTTCTAATAATTACAAGCAACATCTAAACACCACATTGGGAACTGGGGGAATACTGATCCAAAGGCCACTGAAGCTAATGGGATTCTTTCTATTGAATTTGTAAATCCAGAAAGGACTGCTGTGATCATCTAATCTGACCTCTTGCAATAACACAGGCCATATAGAATTTCACCCAGTGATCGCAGCATCAAGTCCACTAACTTGTGGCTGAACTAAATCAGATATTTTAGAAAGGCCCTGAATCTTGACTTAAAGACCCCAAGTGACGGAGCATGCACCACACCCTTTGGGAAGCTGTTCGGTGGTGAATTACCCTCCCTGTTAAAAATGTGCATCTTGTTTCCGGCTTGAATTTTAGTTTTCACTTCCAGCCTTTGGACCTCATCATGCCTTTGACTGATAAAGTAAAGAACCCTCTACTCTCATAAAGTGTTGTCAGTGTAGATACATATATCAGCTCCCCTTTATACAGAGTAGATGCATATAGATCAAGGGACCATATAGATCTAGTCACCTTTTATTGGACAACTGCAATGAATTTGGATCAGTTTTTGTAGTGGGTATCAATATCTGATAGAGTGACCAGATGTCCTGATTTTATAGGGACAGTTCTGATTTTTGGGTCTTTTTCTTATATAGGCTCCTATTACCCCCCACCCCCTGTCCTGATTTTTCACACTTGCTGGCTGGTTTCCCTAATATCTGAACAAAGTTGGACATTTTCCTTTTGCCAGTAAAAATGTCATCTACAAAACAGCACTGAGTGGCACTCCTATTCATAGTCTTATCAGAGAGATGCCTGGGGACCTACCAGCATGGGATATGGGGTGGAGTGCTTTTTACGGCAAGGTAGAGAGAGCTGCCCAGGCAGTATCTGTTCTGTGGGACAAGATAGGAGATCAGTCTCCAGGTCTCTCCCACTGGCTGCTTTCAGGAGCACTGATTTAACTCCATCCCCACACAAATGCAATGTGCCATCTTCCAGCAGGGGATATAACTAATCAAAATCACTGCTAATAATACATTAGTCATCCTCTTTTTCTTTCCTCTCCACCCTTCCACCCAAACAGCTACCCCCATTGGAATATGTCTTCATAAATCTATTATTTTATTCTGAAATATAGATGCCCCTAGAGATAACTTACATAGGAGAGACAAGAGAGTGATTGATGGAAGTAGGTTAAAAAAATTGTTGTTTGTGGGTTCAGCTGTTGGATCAATCAGTTGGGTTGATTGAGATCAGGCTGATTGTGGAGGTAAGAGATGAAATAATATAAGATAGACACCTGACATGATGACCTATCTGCTAAAGCACAGGATTTCTATGGAACACCTGATGTATCCATTAGTTTTCCTCCTAGAAACAATTTTGCTGAATGAAACCAATCGTTATGACTATATTTTAGCTGAACGAGTCAGGGGTCGCCCTTGAAATATATATCAGCCTGGGTTTGTTAAGTATTTTTCCCCCTAGTTTTAACCTAGGCATATATTAATCACATCATTAGGTAGCTGGAACTCTAATTCCTCCCCTCATGATTTCAGGTCTAAAATCTAATGCCAGTCTTAGTTGGGGCATGCAAAGGATTAGTGCTGTGTGTGTTGTTGGGACCATACAATGCTTCTGCACTTCCACCAGCAATCTGTCTTCTCACATCCGTACTTAGCTCACCAGTGAGCATAGTGAAGGCACAGAAACATAATAGAGACGGGGGAGCCTTTTTATGCGAATGCAGGCAACACTTCCCATCCTGGGTAACTGCTCCCTGTAGTATTTAATGAAAAGTGTGACAAGAAAGAGCTGCAAGACAGACGTAGACAAGGGTGGAGGGACATTCCGCTGATTTCTTCAATTTTTACACCAATTGAAAAGCCGATCCATTCTCCATTCTGCTCTTATAGTTCACCCCGGGGCCCTCTTTTTATTACTGAGAACTGTAGCTTAGGGTGCAGTTTGTATAAAATGCCGGCCATGCACTTGGGTGTTTGCCTGCGTGTTATAGCTTCGTGTTTGCAGTGGAGTTGTGGCCGTGTTGGTCCCAGGATATTAGAGAGACAAAGTGGGTGATGCCAGACCTTTCATTGGACCAACTTCTGTTGGTGAAAGAGACACGCTTTCCAATCCCAGTCAGCTCCGCTGCCCAGCTCTCCAAAACGTGTCTCTTTCATCAACAGAAGTTGGTCCAATAAAAGATATTACCTCCCCCACCTTGGTGATGTGTGTATGTGCCATATCTATGTATCTATCCACACATGTGCATTTGTATTCTACATCTGTGACTGTAATACAGGCATGTGTGATAGGAATATATGCATATGGGGTGTTGTGTTTTCCAGGTGTGAGTGTCCATACACTTGGGTATGAAATGTGTGTGTTGTACTTAGCGCACACACACACACACACACAGATTTACCGCTATGGCTACTGTATGAGTGACCTGTCAGTGTGTTATAATCAGCTCCTCCAGCCTGGTGCTGTGCTTTCCCTGCTCGGTTTTCGGAGCTCATTACGGCCTATACTTGAGTTTGCTCAGCTGCTTCTACCAACAGCCCAACTTTTGATCTCGGCTTGGGAACCGGTTGCCCTCCCTGGCTCTATAGGTACCGTGCCCTCTGTCTTTACCAAATCTCCCCCCGCCTTCCCTTTCGCCCCTTCTATTGTGCGTCCCCTTTGCTGACACACAAAAGCTTTGCGAGGTGCATGTGTGTGGTCCCCAAGGGGCGCCGGAGCAGCGGGGAGTTGATTTTTGGCGAAGGCGCTACAGAAACCGTGTGTGAACCGGTTCAATTAGCAGCTTCGCTCCGGGACCCCACGCGTTGGCGCTGTGTGCGCGAAGGTGGGGACAGGCCTCCCCCCGGGGGCGAGTGCACCCGACCCCAGGCAGAGGGGCCGTGTCACACGGCAGACACCCCCCCCTCCCAGCTCAGGAAACCCCAGGGATGCAATCTGTAGATCGGCTGAGTGCCTCGCCCCTTGCAGCACACATGGGCTTTAATGGGATCATTTGGGAAGCATTTGCAAACATATGGATCGTTTTTAAGCTGATAATTTTTAATTCACTGTGTTTCCCAGTTTCTTTTTTAATTGAGGTTTAGGGAGTTTTTTAGAGGGGGGGGGATTGTTCTATGCTGCAGAAAGCATCGCTGTAAACGGGGGGTGGGGGATCGGTGTGTCAAACCTTTCCCAAGCCATCTTGTGCCCAGCTCATGTCCCTTCCCTGGAAAGGAAAGGAACGATCCTCTTCATACTGATAGGACCAAGTGCCGCCCATGGGGACTGCAGCCGGATGGACTCAGAGCCCTGCTGCCAGGTGCTTTCTTTACCACAAAGCTACCTGGGGGCTCCGGGGTTACTCGTCCTCAGCTGGAGGAAATAATAATGTGAATAAACGAGTGATCATCAGCGTCATGAAAGTCGCTGCACATGTTGGGATGTGGCCGGACCGTGATTGTGCTTTTTTGGGGGGCGGGGGGAGAAACCTGCGGGGAAATTAGAAAGATCGGTGCCTGCGGAACCGGCTGGAGAGACCCGATTGCGAAGGGGTGTCGATTCCGGCTCTGCCTCGGCAGCAGGGAGGGGAAAGTCTCTTTCCTACCGCCGCGCACATCCTCCCCCGTGTCCCGCACTTCTCATTAGGGTACTTCAAATACGCGATACCCGGTTAGTTCCCGAGCAAAGCCCCCGGGGGGTTGATTTACAAAGGCAGAGGGCAAGGGGCCGGGGCCGGTTTTGTTTCAGAAGCAGAGATCGCAGAATCATGGACTCTCGGGGCTGAGGGACCTCAGGAGGTCACATGGGGGCGGGGGGTGCAGTCCGGACCCCTCGGAAGTCGATGGAAGTTTTACCATTTAAGTGGGGCCAGGAATTCACCCTATAGACCTACAGCACGTGTGTGTCCGCGTGCGTGCCTGCCCTTGGGGTGTGTTACATCTGTCCCAGGTGATTTTTTTTTAATGCCTCCTATTTGAAAAGCTTCCAAACACAACCCGCCCCTCACCGGGGCGTCGGGCCCGCAGCGTGGGCCGCCTGGGCCCGCTCGCTGCAAAGCAGTCAGTGCAGCGCCATGCTTTATTTACCGGGGGGGGGGGGGGGGGAGCCGAGGGACTCTCTGCGGCTCCACTTCCTTCCCAGCTGAAAACCATTTCACCTCCCCTCATAGACCTCCAGCTCCGACCTCGTCCCCTTCCCCCCCGCTCCCATCTGCGCCCTATTTGTACAACCCATGCGGGGTCTTTAGCAATCATCGCGGGGGGGTCAGCCCAGCCCAGCCCATATTGTGCCTTAAACATGCGGGGGGAACGTGGAAGAGCCGAGCGAGCTAGAGACCCGGGGGGAGAAGTCAGGGAGGGGGGGAGTTGCGGGGGGACAGAAGCCAGAGGTTGCTGAGAGGGGGGCGGGAGGGTTGCTGAGGGTGGGGGAGAGAAGCCAGGGGGAGGGAGAGGTTGCTGGCGCAGGGGAAAGAAGCCGCGGGGGGGGGAGAGAGGTTGCTGGCGGGGGGAGGAAGAAGCCGGGTTGGGGGAGAGGTTGCGGGGGGGCGGGAGAGGTTGCTGGCGCGGGGGGAAGGAGAGGTTGCAGGGGGGGAGGTTGCTGGCGGGGGGGGGGGCGGAAGAAGCCGGATCGGGGGAGAGGTTGCGGGGGGGACAAGTCAGGGAGGAGGGGGAGTTGCGGGGGGACAGAAGCCAGAGGTTGCTGAGAGGGGGGCGGGAGGGTTGCTGGGGGTGGGGGAGAGAAGCCAGGGGGAGGGAGAGGTTGCTGGCGCAGGGGAAAGAAGCCGCGGGGGGGGAGAGGTTGCTGGCGGGGGGAGGAAGAAGCCGGGTTGGGGGAGAGGTTGCGGGGGGGGGGGAGAGGTTGCTGGTGGGGGAAGGAAGAAGCCGGGTGGGGGGAGAGGTTGCGGGGGGGCGGCGGGAGGCTGCTGGCGCGGGGGGAAGGAGAGGTTGCGGAGGGGAGGGAGAAGCCGGGTGGGGGGAGAGGTTGCGGGGGGGGGAGAGGTTGCTGGCGGGGGGGGGAAGGAAGAAGCCGGATGCGGGGACAGGTTGCGGGGGGCGGGGCGGGAGAGGTTGCTGGCGCAGGGGAAAGAAGCCGGGTGTTTGGGGGGGGGGAGAGGTTGCGGGGGGGGGGGGAAAGAAGCCGGGTGGGGGTGGTGGTGGTGGTGGGGGGGAGAGGTTGCTTAGAGAAGTGCGTTATTCACTCCGCTCTTTAAAGCTTCTTTTCAAGGCGCTCTCAAGTTGGGCAAACTGAAAAGCCAAACAATCATTAGAGATAATTGCTTGTGGCCAGACACGGGCATCAAAGCCCCGGGGCTCATTTGTGCCGGGCCTTGGTGTGCGATCCCAACGAGTGACCCTTGGTTTCTCGCTGGAGTGGGGGAGCACATAGAAAGTGCCAGCTGGAGGGACCCCCCCCCCCCTTTGCGCTCACTCTCCAGCGGCTCAGCCGTGTCTGCCCCGGCGAATAGGCGCGGAGCCCGGGATAAAGGGACTTCAAGAAGGGTCAGGAGAGGTTGCATCATTACCAGGGGGTGGGAGGGGAGAGACACTCACCACCGCCAGGGAGTTCTGTGCATGAGCTCCCTCGGCTGGGGGGTGCGGGGTGTGGGGGGCGCTGTTGAAGGGGGGGAGGTCATGGACGCTAATGATGGGAAAGCACCTAGGGCCTGATTCAAAGCCAATGGGCGCTGAAGTCAGTGGGGATCTTTCCACCCATTTCCCTGGGATTTGGGTCAACTTCCCTCCCCCCCCCCCATAATGTTGCTCTTGTGTGAATTTAGGATGGCCTGAGACGCCCGGCTACTCGCCCCACTCTTACGGGCAGTGCCCTAGGTACCCACCCCTCTCCCTCGGGGACCTGGGCTCACACATGCCAATCGGGCGGGGGGAGGAAAGAAAAAATAAAGTAAAATCGAATAAAACCCACCCATCGTGTTTTCAATCCCCCCTCCCCCAAATTCGAAATATTAACTAGCGACATTGGGGTCCTCCACACTGGGAGAGCTGATTTCCTGAGGTGTTGGCTTAAAACGTGTCAGTCGGTGGGATTGGTGTCCCCAGCCTCTGTTTGTCAGAGGGTGGAGACGGATGGCAGGAGAGAGATCACTTGATCATTGCCTGTTAGGTTCACTCCCTCTGGGGCACCTGGCATTGGCCACTGTCAGAAGAGGAAAAGAACAGGAGTACTTGTGGCACCTTAGAGACTAACAGACGTTTTGCAGCATGAGCTTTCCCGTGGGTGAATACCCACTTCGTCGGATGCAAGACAGGAGATATTTATACATACAGAGAACATGGAAAGGTGGAAGTATATGCATCTGATGAAGTGAGCTGTAGCCCACCAAAGCTTATGCTGAAATAAATTTGTTAGTCTCTAAGGTGCCACAAGTTCTCCTGTTCTTTTTGCCGATACAGACTAACAGGGCTGCTACTCTGAAACCTGTCAGAAGACAGGAGACTGGGCTGAATGGACCTTTGCTCTGAGCAAGTAGGGCTGTTCTTATGATTACAAGAAAAGGTGCAACAAAGGCTCCCTCTAATAACTCAGTCTCTGGGGAGGCACGTGGTGAGCCCATCAGGCTGCCAGAATCCATGGGGCTGGGGGCAAGTCACAGCCCCCCACTCCCTCTGCCCAGCAGCAGATGTGAAGGCAGGGGGAGAAGTTGTCTTTGAAGAGACTCAGCTCAGCGAGGCTAAAGGCAGAGCGCCAGGGGGCCGCGTTCGACCTGTTTAGAGCTCACTCGTTCGTAGGATAAGATAAAGTCAGGGTTTCTGCTAGCCCAGCCTGTCTCTCAGTAATGGGTTTGTAATGACCTAAACGAGCTGTTGATGAGGGACAATAAATCTGTCTTTTCAGCCTGTCATTTCACAGGGCCCTGGGTAAGGCTCTTGGCTTAAAATAATTTCAGCTGCTTGCAAAGGAAAATCAAAGCTATTGGAGAAGGAGGATGCGAGGAAATAATAGAACAGCTTTAGTTAAAGATATGGCTTCAGTTAACCATATATTAATCCTCATTTACAATGTTTATTAAAGCCAGTGTTAAAAAATGTATCTAGTACTCAGGTTAAGAAAAGAGTGTCTGTACATCTGGGCATCCCGCTTAGATTATCCGCAATACAAAGTTTGTTTTTAAAAGTCAGAAGCTACATATAGTGCTTAATCAATATCTGTGATCAATGCAAATATGAGTCTACAGGTTATGGGTCGCTATCCCTTAATATTTGCACTGTAATCCAATCAACTTTTTCCCAAGGGCAAAACACTCCCTGCAGGTGAATCTGAATTTGTCTATTTGTAGTTTTGCTATAGGGTTGGAGACATTTATCAGGCATTTGAGGCACTTCTGACCACTAAAGTTGTTCAGTCAGCTGTGGGATCAATTCGAAAAGTAAAAGGAATTATTCTTTTTGTGCAAACAAGGAGGTGTCCGGTGGTACCCAAATAAATCAGTTAGTCTTTAAGGTGCCACCAGATTCCTCCTTGTTTCTGTGGATACAGACTAACAGGGCTACCCCTCTGATTCTTTTCCTCCCGTTTTTCTTAAGAGGCCATTGTATAGCGGGTGTGGGGTGTTTGTTGGTTTTTGTTTTGTTTTTAAACCTGGGTTCTACAGATAGATCTACAAAACCCAGCCCCGACGTCGCTTTTACCTGTTCAAAGCGAAGGCTCTTCCCCGAAAAATCACTTCACCCAACAGCCCTGTTTGGGAACGTGTTGCATTTTTGCATTCCAATACTTCGAGCTCTCCACTGTAGCGTCCCCAACCTTAAAACGTGTGTAACACTCAGACCAGACTGAACAGAATTCAACAGCAGACACGATCCCACTGCGCCCCCTATGCTCTGAAGAGGAAAGTGCTCCTTCCATGTTCCTTTTAAAAGGGGTTTACTTTCCAGTGCTGTTATTGTGTTTTCTCACAACAGCGCTCTCCAGCACGAAATTCTCCAGTGTAGTGCGGATTGTAAGACTGGAAGAGAGATTGTTAAACTAGCGTTAAAGGCAGCGAGGGTCTAATTTTTCTTACTATTTTGCTTTAATTTTGCAGAAACTCTGCTGTAATTTTGCAGAAATTGTAACGTGTCGAAGTGGAGCCCAGGAAGTTGTCGTTAAATATCGGTGTGTTGTTTTTTTTAAAGAAAAGTGATCGAGTGATAGAAAAGCAAGACAAGAAACCATCATTTCATTCACTCAAAAGGACCTGATTGTGTAGCACGTACTCAGGCAAACCTCGCAATTAATTAGATCATCCCTCGAAACAGGCTAAAAAAAAGCTGTTGCTTTTGCTATTTTAGTTGCACAGCTTTTTGGCGTGTTGGAAAGCGAGATAATTAGATGATTCACCCTTGAAAACAAACGACCCATTAAACAACAATCTGATATAGCACATAGAAAGAAAGGGAAAACCTCGCGTATTACCAGCCGCTAGCTAAAGAATTAAGAAATGGGCTGGCGCCACAGACCTGAGAATCAGGTGACTTTTAATTTTGTTGGGTTTGTGCGCAACAATCCAGTGGTGTGGAGGAGATGGCCGGGAGGAATAATTAGAAAATGGACTTTACTCTAGTTTCAGAACCTAGGATCTAGCTGGTCTCTGACAGGTGCCACCTGCCGCAGCAAAATCAATTCGCTTTAGTGAATTCTTGTATTCACAGCCTGGGTCGCAACTAGCATTGTTGTGTGCCGAGCTGCGAGGGTGGGTAACGCCGCCAGGGAAACGAATTTAACCGTGCTGCTCACTAGCTCTCTCTCAGGGCGATCTCCCTTTAGCCAAACGGCCTCCACATAAAGCCCTGAAATTGACCAGACTAGTTTAACGAGACATTTTTAGAAGAATCTGTAAGACCTTTGCAATGTGTAATGTATAGTGTCCATAAGACACTAGCCCTAATTTGGGAAACAGACCGGCAAACCCTTACTCGCCTGAGTAGAAGCCCTTACCACTGCTTGCATGAGTAAGAATTCATCAGATGGGTCAAGGGTTAATTTTGATGGGTTAAATTATCCATTCAGTTCGCCTCGGTGTAAGTAGGGGAGATTCTGGGGGGATATCCTCATGTTCCTGTTCACATGTGCTGCCAAGTGCCACTTTTGTAAGCAGCAGGGTAGGGCTCTGGCTTTGATCACTGGAAATGCATTCAGTGGGTGGAGGTTTTTCCTACTCTAAATCCAGGGAAATGCAGCGGGTTTCAGGCTTATGCATGAAGGAAAACCCGAACCCCATCTTTAGTTATCCCGCGGTGCGTTTGGGGACACGATAGACACCAGTAGCCAGGGCTATGCTAGCCCACACACCTGAGAGGTTCGTAAGGGATGTGGCAGCTCTCGGGCAATTGTCTGCGCAGGCTTTTAAACTACTGATTCTACCGCAGAAACTCCCCCCACGCCCATATGGCGGTCGTTACACCTGGCGCGGTGCAGTACGGCGGTCTGCGGCCTGGGCACGCTTCGGGTGTGAAATAAACCCGGCCTAGGCAAATCACATGATCAGCCTCTTAATTCCCAAACCAAAACCTCGTCGCTGATGGGGAAGTGGAAGTGGGGGGAAGAAAATGGCCTCGCCTGTTTTGCAAGCCCGCGGACTTGCGGCTTGGTGATGAAAGGGGCTTGTGTCTTAGTGTGAAATAGGCTTCAGCGGTACAAACTCAGCCCGCGGATCCTATTTTCAAACCCACTCCCACTCGCGTCTGCGAGGGGAACAGTTAGAGTCACGGATTTATTTCTAGCGAGGTGACCTGCGTAGGATGGCAGGGAGACCCCAGCGGACAGCTGGGCTCTGGAAGAGAATCGGTGGGGGATTTAGTCCCTTCGCCTGGGACACGTGCAGACCGTTCACACTGTGGATCTACCTGCGAGGCGTGTCTCGTTTCGGGTGTTTTGGGGGCACGAATGAATCAGCCCGCAGGGTGATTCCTTATCTGTCCGCCTGGTGTTCAGATACCACGGGGACGGGCGCGGTAGACAAGCCAGGGAGCCAGCGAGCTAGATATGGGGGATGAGCCACGCGGCGCAGAAATCAGGGGGGGGTCTCTTCATGGATAGCGAGCGGGCCACTAGCAGGTGCCTCCATCCAGCAGTTTTATAACAGAGGTGAGGCGCGGTGTTAGCGGCCGCCCCTCCCCTGTTACCCTTTGTGTGTGTGTGTGGGGGGGGGGGATTGGCTGATGGGTGCTCCTGGACCCCCTTCTCCATTATCCAGCCTTAAAGGGAAGCCCCCCAGGCCAGGCAGGGCTTGGACACCTGCCGCCTCTGCGATGCGTTCCCGATTCCCTGGGCTTGTTTGAAAACATACCAGCGTCCTGCCACCGGGCGCAAACAACCCGTTCAACGAGCCTTTCCAGCCCCACCCGCAGCACTTCCTCCACTGTGGCATTTTAACAGCCCTTGGCCTTACCTAGCCGCACCTGAACGGGGCCATAAACCGCAAGCAGGAACTGATCTGCACCCCCCACTCACCTACCCTAGCAGCCACTAAACTATGGCCGGGGGCCATGAAACGAAGTGGGGACACACGTGGCGGATTGTGTCTTCTGCCAGCGCCGGGGGTCACCTGTTATTCTTAACCAGAGGCCAGAATCAAATATTTAGGCAGGAGAGACCTGAAGCATAAACTCCCAGGGCTGGACTTGAGAAGTCATCATGTCCAGCCCCCTGCATTGAGGCAGAACCACATAAACAGAAACCATCCCAGACAGGTGTCTTCCAACCTATTCCTAAAACCCTCCACTGATGGGGATTTCACAGCCTCCCCCGGGAACCTGTTCCAGTGCTTAATTGTCCTTAGAGGTAGGAAGTTTTTCCTAATATCTGACCTACATTTCCCTTGCTGCGGATTAAGCCCATCACTTCTTGTCCTACCCTGGAGAACAATTGATCACCAGCCTCTTTAAAACAGCCCTTAACCTATTTGAAGGGCGATACTGTTTTGTTAGGAATATTTATGGAGCATTTTTATCCTCCTATTGATTACAATTTATACCCTATTTTTTTTAAAGCTTCCATTATCTGATTCCCTGCCTGCGGTTTTCTTTTTAACAGCTTGTTTTCCAGTCCCGACAATGGAAAAAAAGCATTCAATTATAGCAATCATGTACAGATTTAAAATCATAGTAACAAACGTGACAATCCTTTGCCTCCAAAGCATGGCGAAAGGTTCTGGCACTGGGGATGCGGTTCGGATGTGCCTGACAATGTTCCATTTCAACCCCCTGGCCATGGTTTTTACACAGTTATACCTGGGGGGAGTTACAATCAAAGTACAATAACACCTGGGTGTTCTGGCAGAGAAATTTGGTTCAGCAAACACCCCTGTAATAGGGAAAGGGACAGAAACATCACACACAGCCAGCTCCATTTTTATTACATTCTTCCCCTGTTCCCACAACAACCGGCATCTTTCCCCCAAAGTTCCCAGCTGCACCTGAAATTCCAGGAAACCTGCTATGTTCTATTTCAGCTCAGGGGCATTTTATTTTTACCTGGAGATAGAAGCATCCAAGGCTTGTCGTGCAATGCATTTCATAACAGATCCTGTGTGGAAGAGGAATTTGGAAGATCAGGAGAGATATGTAACCCTGGGGGCTTAAAGAAGGCTCTTGAGAAGAAAGACAATGACATTTCTTAACCCGGTGTGCTAAAGATTATGAATTTCTTTCTCATACCGATTGTGTGGCCACTGCTAGCTGAGATAGTGTATGATATTATTGTCACTGAGATGCACGAGAATAAACCGGGGTGCCCATTTGGTGTCAAGATGTTTACAAACATGCTCTCATTAGAAACCACTTACTCAGGCAGTTGAAAGTCTGTTACCAATTTAGAAGTCGTTAAATAAGTCAATGGTAGCATTACAGTTTTGTTTTTCAATTGCGTTGCTAAATGTTGTTGATATGTATATCCTGGTTATATATAAAATAAAACCAACCGCTCTTCCTTTTGGCTATGAACTTTAAAAAAAAAAAGAATATTCACATTTTGCCTGTTATGTTATCCTCTGCAAAACTGAAAAATGCACCATTTAAAACAATTGTCGATGCAAAAAATAAATACATACATTTGGACTTAAAGATAACGTTGTAATTTACATCCAGAAGGGGGAAATGATTTTTTTTCAGTTCTTAAAAAAAAAAAAAAAAGTTGGACGAAGACAAGTAAAGGATGATTGCAATGTTTAATCCAGTTAAAAATAAATAACAATTGGAATCATGCATTTAAAAATATATTTAAATGGTCATAGTTTTCTACTGCTCTGAATATTACATTGATTTTACAGTAGCTGCAATAAAATTAGGGAAAAAACCCCAAACCAACACAATGTTCTGTGACTTGTCTATTTAGCTCAATTTGGAGATTCATTTCTGTTAATGAAACAGCACTTTATAAAGTAACTACATGGAAGGAAACTTATGCTGTCTATTTGGTTTGTTGGAAAAGCAAAGCTTAAGCACAGCTAAATGATAACGGCAGCTGGCTTCATCTAGTCAGTCAAAGCTTGCAAAGCCTTTACAATTAATACTATTTTAAGATTGGAGACAGGCAGTAAACACAGAGATGCAATTCTTCAATGTGTTTACTGGATATCTATAGAAACATACATCAACGGGTGGATTTGGGTGGATTTGGTGGCCCGCTGTAGTATCTTCGGGGGCAAAAGACATATCTGGCTTCAAGACTAAGCTTGATAAGTTTATGGAGGGGATGGTATGATGGGATAGCCTAATTTTGGCAATTAATTGATCTTTGACTATTAGTGTTAAATATGCCCAGTGGCCCGTGATGGAATGTTAGATGGGATGGGATCTGAGTTACTACAGACAATTTTTTCCTGGGTGTCTGGCTAATGAGTCTTGCCCACATGTTCAGGTTTTAGCTGATCGCCATATTTGGGGTCGGGAAGGAATTTTCTCCCTGGGCAGATTGGCAGAGGACCTGGGGGGTTTTCACCTTCCTCTGCAGCGTGGGGCCCGGGTCACTTGCTGGAGGATTCTCTGCACCTTGAAGTCTTTAAACCACGATCTGAGGACTTCAATAGCTCAGACATAGGTTAGGGGTTTGACACAGGAGTGGGTGGGTGCGATTCTGTGGTCTGCTTTGTGCAGGAGGTCAGACACTAGATGATCATAACGGTCCCTTCCGACCTTAAAGTCTATGATTCTATGGTCTGAGGCTCAATAGTATATACGATTCCTGCAAAGAACTTCCACACATGTTAAAACTAAAGGGAAATCAGGTTCCTCCATGCTTTTGAAAATCACCTTTTTGGATCTTCAGACACATCAATTCTTTAAAAAATCTGGCCCATGGGCCCCAATTCAGGAAAACATCCCTGTTTAGAAAAACACTTCACTGAGTGCTTAACTTTCAGCAAGCACTTAAGTCCCACTAATTGCAGTGGCACTTTACCATGTGCTTAAATGCTTTACTAAATTGGAATGATTTTAGAACCAGGGCCAGAGTAAAGACTGCAGGGTGGAGCCTTGCCTTTACGGTTTGTCTTGGAGTAAAATATAAGTATTGTTAAATTCTGGCCCCACTGATTTTAATGGATGTTTTCTAATGGACTTTAGTAAGATTTACAATGTGGCCCTATATGTATATAATGTATGCATACAAGAATAAGCAAGATGTCTGGTGTGTGTACAAAAGGCAGGCTTGGTACTACGGAGGTTTTCATGCCCTCCCCATTCTGAGACCCCATTTTCGTTACTTATAACTTTACCAAACTTTGACCCTCTCCCACTGGACCTACAGAAGTGAATAGACAAAACCTGTGCACACCCTCTGAAAAATCAGTGTGGTTTTATGTGTGTATTATATGTATATCTACCGATGAGAGAAATACAGACAAATAGATGGTAGATAGACATGCACAGAAATAGATGAACAAGTTGCAGGACTTTGAAGAAAAGAAGAATTTTGCAAGACAATAGTGGAGACCTTTAGTAAGGCCTTGATCCTGTTCCCATTCCAGTCAATAAAAAAAACCCTCATTAGCTTTAAAGAAGGACGATCAAGCCATAAAAACACATGCCGAGTATATTCTCTGCATATGTTTTACAATAAAATCTTTTGATTTCACACTCTCCAGTTACTGCTCACTAACCTCTTAGGGTTCATTTGACAACTTCAATGTGAAAAACTCATGATTTTGCTTTTGATCACTGATAATATTACCTTAGACCTTAGTCCATCCCGTGCTTTGCTGCACATTGGGCTACCCACATTTGCCATCCTTGCCTGTCAACTGCCCTTCTCTCCAAATCTTCCCTTTTCATGTTGAGGTTTTTGATCATTCAGAACGGGTTGTTTCCATGTTATTTGCGGTCTTCCTCTCTTTCTTCTTGTATTTTCTGCCTTCCATTCAAGGGCGGTATTTGGTAAGTGTTCTTCTTCCATTCTCAGCTCATGTCCTAGCCACCGATGTCTTCTTTTGTATATTATTGTGACAGGGTACATTGTCCAGTAGCATTTCTGACTTCTTATATTACACACCTACAAATAATAAACAAATCCATGGATTATTTTATAGTCTTCACTTCCCTGCCTTCTGTCCGGAACTTAAAGCCAGCCTCTCAGCCTTTGTGGTTAGTTTGTACCGAAAATGACTCATACTCATCTGGTTGGGCTTATTAATTTAATTGACTTTTAATTTTTTAAAAGAAAAGAAAACATTTCTCATTGTGTGGTTCCCTCCTCCCCCAGCAAAATCAGATGCTTTTTTTTTTCTTTTTTCTTTTCCTGTGAGCTGCTGAAAAATAATCAGAAACAAACTAGTGAGGGAAACAAGAAGGGTGATCCAACCTTTGACTTGTCCTTATAAAAAGGATTCATGCTTAGTCCTGGCAAGCCCTGTGACAGAGCAGACCGTGTCAATTGCGTTCTGAGATTTAGCCATCCCCCAAGGAGCCAAGGCTGAGAGTCTAGCCACAGAATATGTGATACTGTGTAGTTACCCATTTGGCAGCCCTGTATTTTCGTGCAGTGAAGGAAGGGATTATACAAGGCATCTTGCACTTATTATTATATGCCCATCACATGGGCTAGCTGGGCACATGTGCACAATTCAAGGCTAAAGAGGAGGACCACAACATCTGGACGGCTCCCCCGTCCCTTGCGCTTACAAAGAGATTCAGATGCCGCTTCAGCCTTATGGGGGTTCCCTCTCACCAAGAGAAGAGTGAATTGTGAATAATAATATCCCCTTGCTCTTTCCATCAGTAGATCTCAAAGTGCTTCACAGAGGAGTATCATTATCTCCCTTTTACTGAGTCATAGGGAGAAGTGACTTGCTCAGCGTGGACCAGGAGCAGAGCCAGGCATAGAACCCACTGTTTTTACTGAGTCTAAGTCCAGGGGCACTGGGGTGCTGTCTTCTGGTTGTGCTTTACTGCCATATGGTGTGGAATCTCCATGGCTTTGTGCTGACTCAGGGCTGTTTGGGGATAACAGTTTGAGATCTCTGTGGGAAAATGTGGGCACCCATAGGTCCATCTCACCAATGCTGCCTCTCTGGTGAAAAGGGAGGTGGGGCTCACTCCCAGCTGATAGGGGAGAACAGTTTGAAGCGGGTGGGGAGGGAGAGGTGTGGTGCATGGCTTATTGGACCTGCAGGCCAATGGCACAATTAACTGAGGGCCCAAGAGTTGCTTGAGCGGATCCTGCTGATTAAGGCCTATCTATTCAGGAAAACCAGCTGTGTTGGAGCACATGTTGTAATACTGTAACGAGTGCTGTAAAATGGTCTGGCCTTGCTTGTATAGCTGGGACTAAAATGATGATTTTTTTTACCGTCTCATGTTACCATGCAGGTTGGCGATGTGTCCCAGATCAGGGATCCAACACGATTTTTGTAACATGACTTGAGGCTATTTTAAAACAACACAATCCCCCCAACGTGACCAGTCCTCCATGAGGACATGGGTCCTAAAAGACCAGACTTAGCAGGTGTGGCTGACATCCCATTCTCAAGTCTTCCCAATCCAAACTAAGAGGGAGTGGACCCCAGAGCTGAGATAGCCCTACCACCACCTTCTAGGAATTCACTGCTGGAGGCAGCACTCAAGAGCTTTTATCATCAAACTCCATGGAAAATAAGGTATCTTGTAATGTTCTACTGGCTTATACAAGAAAATGTGTCCTCCTCAAGGCTCATAAAGTCATTGAGCCTGATCCAAAGCCCATTGAAATCAATGGAAAGCCTCCCATGGAAAAACTCGGGGCCTGTGAACGTTCAGGTGAATGGCTCTTTGTGTCCTAGAGTTGAAGGCCAAATGGGACCATCAAAGCATCAGTCTGATATCCTAGCACAATCCACTAACTACCTCTTAGTCATCCCCACGCCACTTCCAACATCCAGAATTAAGCTAAAATCCACAAGACGCTAAGCTATTGTGTGCCACAGCAGATATGAGAAGGACCCAGGATGTACCAATGCCTAAGGCCCATGCAATGGCCTGGAATTGATTTTGCTCACAATTAATTTTGGAAATGTCTGTTCTGCATATAAATATTCATCTTTGCATATGAAGAAGGTATTTGAAGATGGTATTAGTCTCTAGTTTTCACTGGATTATCTCTTTAGCTACTTCTTCTTTATTCTCCTGTTTAAAATGCTTGCATCATCCAATCAGAAAGCAAAAATGACACCATGTGACTCAGATGCCAAGCACAGAGATCAAATACCAAAGAATTAAAGCGTACAGTTTCTAAACCACCCACAGGCTGAAAATTGCTCATCCACATCATAGAGTTACTATTCATCCATATCATTTTTTAAAAGAAAATTGCAATTTTGATGACCCCCTCCATAAATAAATGTCAATGAAATTTCCCCAATCAACTACAATTTTTTCAACTGGTTGTACAGCCGATCAACATTTTTTTTTTCAAAATTTGAATTTTTACATAGGCATTTCAAATTTCAGCAACACAAACATGAAAAAAAAAGTCAATCCAGTTTTCATGGTTTCATTCACCTCGTGTTTTTGACCAGCTCTACTTGTGAATAACAAAGTACATGAAGAAAGTCAAAGATTCAAGAACGAAGCAAAGATTAAATTAGTGGACTGATCTAATTTGAGTTAATGAATAACTCAACCAGCTCAGAGACCCCGCCATGCTCTTTCACAAACATTGGCCCATTTTTGCGGGATGAATTTTGGATTCTTAAGTGGTGGAACACCACATCTTCCATCTTCACCTACTCACTTGTCAATTCAATCAGGCGAGAAACAAGACCAGGGCTTGGTCCATAAACTGATTGAGATGCCATGATTGAAACAATCTGGCCTGCAGTAACAGAGAATTAAGTTTCCAGTCCCATTCCCAATGAAGCCAATGGCAAAGTCCTCATTCACTTCAAATGGAGTGGGATCAGGCTACAGTTCATACTGTGGCTGTGCATGGGTATGCGGTGGAATGGATACACTGCCAAAAGGTGCAGGCCTGGAATCCTTCCCCCGGACAGGGGTGTGTTTAACACTATTCAGCAATACTCGACAGTGGCACAGGGCAGTAAGTGAAGGAAAATGCCATGCCCATTTGGAAATGCAGGGGAATTTTAATGGAGGGAGGGAAGCACTTAATCAGCTGGGAATTTAACTACGCATGCAATAACATCCTTGGCATGGAGCATTTCCTGCGGATTATGTACCTTGGGGCAATCTCTTAACCACTTGCTAATCCCTAGGAAATGCTCTGCACCTCACGCATAGCTGCTTAACCCCAGCCCGGGTGGATTTAGTTTAAGTCCTGTTTCCTGTCTAGAGGTGGTGTTGTGAGGCTGAATAAAGCAATAATGACTTTAAATAGAGCTGCCACTTGAGCAGCACCACTGAAGAAGCCAGTAGTGATGCTTGTGTGAGTATGGCTTTCTGGTCTCGCTGCTTTCAAAGAACAGTCCATTTCTCTGGCAAGGGGGGGAAGTGTCATTTTTTTGTTTAGAGCCTGATCCAATGCTTATCGATGTCAATGGAAAGCATCTTATTGAGTTTAATGGAAAGTGGGCTGGGTCTTTGGAGACCAGAACATTTAGGACTGCTTAGAAATGCAGAATGTGAACCACTGGCTGAAACATGGATGTCTCTGTACCTTGAGCTAGTATGTTCCACACTACCCCTGGTTTTCTTCTTTCTGACTTGATTCAACAATCTAAGAGTTCTGAATCCAAGCTCTGTTGTTCGTGGACCTGTCAGAGGCCCTTTGGTAGAAATAACACAGCGCATCTTCTGCAGAATGTGCCGTGCAAACAGAACTTGAAAACCCAAAGAAGTCAATCTGTCTTTGACTTTGAAGAAACGTTAGGCATAACAATGCAAAGACGATGACATCGCAGCCTGAGGAATGCACCGCTGCTATGGAACAGATGGTGCGAAGACATTTTTTCATTTGATTTTATTAAGGTTTTGTTAATGAACTTGCCACCTAGGAAGCTCTGGGTGAAATGTTCGAACTTGGAGTAATCAGAACATTCATTGTTTCGGATACACTGAAAATCAACAGCTCTGCTTAAGCGGAATATAGTTGTAGAAAAACACAAAGATACAAACCATGATTTATTATTCAAATTGGCTTCTGCATAATGAACAACACCGCTCCTTTCAGATTTCAAGACCTGATTTTCCTCTTCCTTATGTTAATATAAGTTGGGAGTAACTCAGTCAAAAGCAGTGGATTTCCATCAGTTCCTCCACCAGTATAAAATTGAGCTTACTGAGAGGAAAGTGGGATACCATCAGCCAAACTTTTAAATGGACTGATAGATTTTAAGTCTGCAAGGGACATTAGATCTTCTAGTCTGACCTCCTTATAACGTAGGATATAGAATGTCAGCCAGTTACTCCAGTATTGAGCCCTGCTGACTTGTGTTTGACTAAAGCATCTCTTTCAGACAGCCATCCAGTCTGGATCTGAAGATTTCAGAAGGAGAATCCCATCACTTCCCTTGGTGGTTGGTTAATGGATAATCACCCTCAGCATTAAAAACGTGTCCCTTATTTCTAATTTACATTTGTCTGGCTTTTAACTTCTAGCCATCGGTTCTTGTTGTGCCATTAAAACAAAAACCCTTTAGTACTCTGTATTTTCTCACCAAGAAGGTACTTATTCACTGTACACTGTAATCAAGTCACCTCTTGATCTCCTTTTTGATAAACTAAACAGACGGAACTCTTTAAGTCTCTCAGAAGAAGGCATTGTTCTAGCCTGCGAATCATATTGATTTCCATATGGCTTGACTTCACTGGAGTTATGCCAGCTGAGAATTTGCCTGTATATTTCAATTTTAGCTAATGTTTTATGGTTTCAGTTAGAAGGCTTCCATAGAGATGATAAGCTATTTGTAATGAATCTCTCTCTTGAACTGAGTTAAGCAATTAAATGGGGAAGAAGTCACCCCTGTGTGGAGGACCAGCACAAGGTCTCTGACCCACTTAAACCCCATTTTGAGGGCTTAAATTTGACTTAAGTGGAGCAAAAGCCTGGTGGGGGAATCTTTAAACAGGGGTATATTTCATCCATGAAGATGGATTCTCAGTTGAAATAAAGGATGGGAGGGATAGCTCAGTGGGTTGCGCATTGGTCTACTACACCCAGGGTTATGAGTTCAATCTTTGAGGGGGCCATTTAGGGATCTAGGGCAAAAGTTTTTTTGTCAGGGACTGTATTTGGTCCTGCTAGTGAGGGCAGGGGACTGGACTCCATAACCTTTCAAGGTCCCTTCCAGTTCTAGGCAATAAGGTATCTCTCCATTTTATTTATTTGCACCGGCTTAGAATCTGGCCCATGGTAAGTAACATTAACTCAATGAAGAGCCAGATCCTCAACTGATGTAAATTGGCCTAGCCCCATTCAAGTCAACAGAGCTATGCTAATTTATCCCAGCCGAGGATCTGGCCCTACATAATTAGTGACTGAATCACCACCGTGATGCTCCATATTTATGGTGATGTAGCTCCCCTGGCTTCAGGAGGGTGACACTGGTGTAAAGCTGTGGTATCTGAGGTCCATTCCTCTTTGTGATCATTAGACGAAATAAAGAGTCTTGCCTACATCTGCAACATATTCCCTTGAATTTGATTAGTTAGGGGCTAATCCTGCAAGAAGCTGAGTGTCAGTGGGTCTTGGTGACACTCAGAATCTCCCAGGATCAGCCACACATCCATTTTCGTCCCAATTCTCTACTGCCCTGCACCTTGTGACGACTCTCTATGCAGAGTGGGGAGAAAGAACCACTGGGTGAGCGTTCTTCACGCCCGTGGGTGATGGCATTTTACAAGTGATGAGATCCTCTGGTGTCCCTGAACTCCGCCCGCCCAGGATGGCTGGAGTGCACTGCACTCCGTTCAGATCCAGGTCAACCCTTGGTGTGCATCTGGCAAGCCTGCTACTCCAAAGAGTGGTGTAAAGCCGGCTGGCTTTATGCCACCTACCACTGAAACGGCAGCTTGCCTGCTAAGGCAGTTGTTCACCCTCCTTGTGCCTCCGGAGGCCACGTGGGGTGGAGGAACTAGCTCATTTTGAATAGATCAAAACGATGACCTAAAATACAAAGCTATTTTTTTGGTATGAACATTTTCAAGCCACTAAATTGTTTTTTTTTTTAAAGTAAAACTAAAGTCTCTCTTTATTTTACTTGGAAAAGTAACTATTTCCCACAAACATTTCCTAAATCATTTTAACAAATAAAATGAAAAAAATAATTAGTAATCGAGAAAGTTAATCACACGTACTATATACTTCCTCTGCATGCAGGAAACTGAGGCTGGGAGTAAGAATGGCCATGGGACAATCTTGTGGTGGTGAAAGAGGCCCAGTGCAGTTTATTGTGTCAGTGAGCTATGAAGGGCAATAGTCACTGACATCCTGCACCATCTCAGCTCGGCTAGTTTTTCATGTCCAGAACTTGTGGATTGAGGCCGTCTCTGGACAAGCTCTTCTGACCGCATCAGGCGAACTGAACTGCGTCTACGGCAGATTTGAAAGAGGGGGTTTCAAAACCAGGATTTTATTTTTTCTTCTCTCGCTTTTGTTTTAGGCCACCAGAAGAAAAGAAACGACAAGTTAAACACACACAAACCCTACTGGGTGTGACTAGAGCCATAAACGTCTGAATTTCAGTGGTAAGATCGTGTCATCCACTCCAGTGGTTTATAACCATGCCAGCAGCATGAAGCCGAAATAAACCCAATAGGTCTGCTTTTCTGAAGGTTCCTCAATGTGAAGAACTCCTTGACTAGCACAGAGCTGCCAAAGCTGTTCCTACACCTCCCCGCAACACTCTCAATGTTCAGTGGACCTGTCAGGGGAAAAGGGACACCCTGGTTATCTGTAGATTTTGGAATAGAGCTTGGGGGCTGTGGGCAGCTGGACCCAATTGAGAGCAGCTCTCAGTTATATCAGGGATCAATGTGTTCCCGCTCGGGGCCCAGAATGGAGGTGGTGGGAGGCACAGATAAAGGTCACTTTAAAACTCCCTTCCCCTCCAATCCTGCATGAAGTGGGATGCAGAGGCTCAGCAAACCCAAAGCAGCTCATTTACTGGGGGTAGGGTGGGGGGGTCTTGTATACAATCCTCTGCAATGAGCATGAGTAAAGCGTAGAGTGTCAGAGGTGAGTGCTAAGTAGGGTGACCAGACAGCAAATGTGAAAAACTGGGACAGGGGGTGGGGGGTAATAGGAGCCTATATAAGAATAAGACCCAAAAATCAGGACTGTCCCTATAAAATCGGGCCATCTAGTCACCCTAGTGCTAAGGGACTAAAACTTATCTCTGAAATGGCCTGATCTTAGGGCGTTTATACAGGACCCTTATGCAATGTATTTGTATGTCTCTGTAGTTGTATATCTATGTGTCTCTCTCACATGCACACCCTCTCTCTGTATTGCATATATGCATGCAGTTTCATACACCCAAACACACATACCTGTACTTCTACCTTATATATGTACACACCTCTACCTCTATAGTATATAGAGTGGCATAGATGTTATGCATATAGATAAGAGGGTGTGGGAATGTGCGTGAGGATAAAGAGAATGCAAAACCAGTATTTACATTGCAGGCAAATGTTAGGATCCCAGAAGTTAAGGGATAGGCACTAGTCATAAAAATAAACCTACCCTTCTGGTTTGCCACTGATATATGGATAAACTCACTGAGGAGTAAAGTTTAAGTTCTCACCTTCTCTGGTGGTGAGGTCTTTACTTCTCCCCCTGGCTTTCCTGACCGTTCAGAGGGAAATGGCATTTGCAATGGAAGGTTAAAGTGCACGGGAAAACAGTGAGGTTTTCAGCTCACTAGGGGAGATTTGCTAAACCAATGTTCCAGAGGTGCTAGCAATTTCCAAAGGCTCCCTTTCATTTGAATATGATTGTAATTCAGAGCCGGATCTATTAGACTGAGCTCTTAGCTGATAAAAAGTCAGACAGTCTATTGTGTTAAACCCATTGCAAATGCTACCACCATCACATCTACCTCAGTGCTTTAAAACTCCACTTTGCTCCCCAGCTAGAAATGTGCTGATTTTTGAATGATGCAACCAAAAATACATGCCCACATCCCCTCAGGGCACATCTACCCAGCAGCTGGGCGTGTGCTTCTCAGCACAGGTAGACAGACACATGCTAGTTCTGCTTGAGCTAGAGTGCTAAAAATAGCAGTGTAGCCGGGGGTAACATGGGTGGTGGCTGGGCTTGACACCCGAGTACATACCACAGGGACCTGGTGGGGTTTGTATTGTTAGCACACTAGCATGAGCAAAATTAGAGTGTGTCTGTCTAATCGGGCTGGGATGCACGGTCCCAGCTGCAGCATGGATATATCCTTAGGGCAGTGGATCTCAGTTTTTCCAGCCTATTCCAAACCCCTGTCAGGAGTCTGATTTGTCGTGTGTACATCTCACTTAAAAACGACTTGCTTACAAAATCAGAAATAAAAATACAAGCGTGTCACAGCACACGATTACTGACAAATTGCTGCTTTTCTCATTTTTACCATATCATTGTAAAAGAAATCCACGTCCACGCAGGACCCTGGCTACGTACTCTCATTGCTAGCCCACACCGGAGTCCATGGTGCTATGCTGCTATGTCTTCACTGCTATTTTTATCCATGCTAGCTAGAGTAATGCTAGCCTGGGTATGCCTCCCCAAGCTGCAATCATACCTCTTGTCTGAATAAAGAGGGGTGGAATCCTGACTCTATTGAAGTCACTAGGAGATTTGCCATTGACTTCAGTGCGGTCAGAACTTCACCCAGGGTAGCTGTTCACAATTTATGTTAAGGTTTCATTAATAACGGGTTTATAAATGCTCAGTAGATTTTATAAGCATGTTACAGACATGAGTCACATGTTTCATTGATGGTTGTAATCCCATCAGTAGAGGGTCCACTGAATCAGAACCTTAGCAATGTTTGATTCGTCCTCTATTTCGACAAGAGTGTAGATCTCAGGAAAAATGAGGCCTTTTTATTGTTACCATTTTTTTTTGTTAAAGATTGATTGAGGAGAATGGATGTATCAGGAAACGTTTCACCTCTAGGCTCTCCCAATGTATGCAGTGACCTAACATTCAGTAGGCAGGAGTGAATGGAAGCTGTTGCCACCCAACAGCTGTTTAATGACCTTTGAAAGAGGACGCTGTGATCACAGAACAGTTAGTACTGGACAAGCATCCGGATCGTAAGTGTCAGCCTTCTTGGCAATCTCAGCAAAGGACTGGATAGGTAGGAATCAGCCCTGGTTGACCTACAGTCTGCCTCCTACGGCTGGCCCCTGCCGCTAGAAAATGTGAAGAAAATGGATGGTTTATCTGAAGAAGGACTGCAAGACCAGGCCAAGTTTTGCTGACTCAAGCAGTCCAGAGCTTTTGGACTCTTTCGTCCTCTGAGTCTTTGAAGGTCACTCTTTCAATAAAAGGAAAGGGAACTGCAGTTTAAATTACCGTATGCTTTTATGCATTTTCCCCTGGGAACAGAGAGCTGTGCGGGAGTTGTCAGAAGTGCAGTAAATTGCTTTGGGTGACAGGAGGAGTGTTTTTCACAACAAGACTATTGACTACAGGATCCTATAATCTGTCACACTCTAACATGGAGAAACACAATTGCCATTTTGTGATGGTGCTGTTTGTTTCTTGGCCTTTCATAGGCCGCATGATTTGAGGGAGGTTAATAAGGCAACACGACACCAGATTAGGATCCTAGCCAGCCATTGGATGCCTTCTTTCAAAATGAGCACATATATGACAAAACGTCAGTAAAGCAGCAGCAGATGGCTCCAGATAAGGAGAGGAATTATGGCCTTATCTTAAGGTAAAGGGCTAGGATCCAGGAAATCGAGGCGCTATTCCCAGTTCTGCCACAGACTTCCTGTGTGACCTTGGGAAAGCCCCTTCAACTCCCTCTGACTCACATTCCCTCCCAACTCCCTCTGACTCACATTTATTAAAACAGGATTAACAAACACATGGGCACTTCCCAGTAACTCATTGATATTTGCAAGATGTATCAAGATTCTTGGATGGAAGGTGCTAAAGCAGTGCTGCATTACGTGGAATGGAGAGAGCCTTTCAAATGCATCAAGATGCATAGATATCTCAGTGAAAACAGTAGGCTAGATTTGTGGCTGGTTTGAAGGTGTATAGCTCGAATGATGTCAATAGATCTATACTGAGTTATGTTAGCGGAGATTCTGGGCCCCCGTTTTTAAATAGATAGATAAATAGCAGTGTGTGTGTGTGTGTATCTATATATCTATATATCTATAATTTGCACAGACATATATGTGCTATACATTGATTTATATCATATTATATGATATAAATAAATGTGTGTGTGTGTATATATATACATACACACACACACACATAGCTAGATAGAATTATTTCTACACACATATATAGCTAGATCGAATTTATACCATCTTTCAGTGGCAGACAGTATCTAATGAGATGCTTCTGAAATCCCTTCCATGGGTGTAATTTATTTCAAACCCCAGATTTCCATTCTGGTTTTAGCAATCACTGCTATCTTAACTTCAAGCCTGTTAAGTCAACCTTGCCTGGACGATGAGATGATGTTTCAAAACAGATCTGCTGGGTCCCCAACGGGAAAGTAACTTGGACTCAGGAGCTACCATTTAACCTTGGAGTCTCTAAATCAACAAAGCCGTTTCTGGAGCGGCGCCCAGAAGCGTGCACATTTTATGCTTTAACATGGCTGGTAAATCCTGGGTGGTTAAGTAAACTTAACCTTCATTTATGAAACTTGTGAACCAAAGGGTAAAATGTGACTGGTGCAAAGTAATTACACCAGGGTCTTGGAAAGTGGAGTTATCACTTAAAGAAGCCGAGCATTGCTAATGAGTTGACGGAGAATTGATCCCTTTGTAATTTAGTTATTTATATGCAGCTCCTCTTTTCCATGCTCAGCTATAGGTCAAGCCCACTTTGAACTGCTCCGAGACCCCCAAGTTGGTCAAACAAGGTCCCAAAGCCACGGCAAAATGATATTTTAGAAAAGTAAATATTGTCCTGTGGGGCTTTAAAAAGGAGGAAAAACTGTTTGCTTTATAGCTTGTTCTTCAAACTAGACAACTGTTTCCTGTTACTAAGGAGTCTCTCAGCAACGACACTGAGCTGCAGTTAAACAGAAAAGAGCTCCAAGAAAAATGTCACCAGCACATTCCAGGTATTTTTACATTACAGGGAATGAGGTAGGAATACGCTAAGGACCAGATTTTAAGAAGTATTTAGGCACGTAACTCCTCCTGATTTCAATGAGAGTAGGTCCCCGAATACCTTTAAAAATACCTGTGCTCATCTAGTCTGACCTCCTGCATCACACAGGCTATAAAACATCCCCCAAATAATTCCTAGAGCAGATCTTTTAGGGGGAAAAAAGGCAAGCTTGTTTTAAAACTGGTCAATGATAGAGAATCTACCACAACCCTTGGTAAATTATGCCAGGGGTTACTTACCATTACAAATTGATGTCTTAGTTACAGCCTGAATTTGTTAAGCTTCAGATTCTAGCCCCTGGCTCATGTGGTGTCTGTTTGTGCTAGAGTGAAAAGTCCATTATTAAATATCTGTTCCAGCACGTCGGTAGTGCTAGATGGTAATCAAGTCACCCCCTTCTCGTTGTTTAGCTCAATAGCTGGAGCTCTTTGAGTCTGTCACTATAAGGCAGGTTTTCTAATCCTTTATTCATTCTTGTGGCTCTTCTCTGAACCCTCTCTGATTTATCAACCTCCCTATACGGTGGGCAGCAGAACTGGACACACAATTCCAGCAGCAGTCGTGCCAGCCAGTTTTTAATCGATTTAATGGGTGCCATGTACATTTTCTATCGTTCAAGTCAGAGGCGGATTAAGATTTATTGGGGCCCTGGGCACAAAGAACGTTTGCCCCCCCCTCCTCCGCTGCCATGGGGCCTCACCCCCTGCTCCTCCCCTTCCCCCTTCCCCCAAGGCCATGCCCCCTGGCCTGGCCAGAAGCAGGCTGTGGCAAGGGTTGCCCAGGGAGCCCAGGCTGCTGTGGGGAGCCCTGGCCCAGATGGCGCTCCCTTGGGGGCACGGACACAGGCCGGGGGCTGCTCTTGGGCACTCTGCTCCTGCCCTGCCCAGGGGTGGTGGAGGATCTGGGGCTCCCCACAGCTGCCCGGGGCTCCCTGGAAGGCTCTTATCACAGTGTAGGGCAGTGGTCCCCAAAGTGTGGGGCGCCCCACCATAGGGGAGCATGGAGGAATGTGGCGGGGCCGGGGTCGGCCCTCACGGGGGGTGGTCAGAGAGCACCACCCAGCCCTGCTGTGCGCCCAGCTCTGTTCTGGCCCTGCCACGGCCATGCCCCCAACCCCAGGTATGGCTCTGCTCCCAGCTATGGCTGCACTCCTGGCCGCAGGCCCAGCCACACCTCCAGCCTTGCTCCTGACCACGGCCCCCGGCCCCACCACAGCTCACAGCTCCCCCTCCCTTCTCTGTCCCTGGCTCCCGGCGTGGGGGGGCAGGGGGTGTGGACTGGGGAAGGCAAGGGCACAACCAAAAAAGTTTGGGGTCCCTGGCCTAGGGTGACCATACGCCCTGTTTTGGCCCCAGACATCCCGACTTTTTTTGGTGGAACTGAGCATTTGTCCCATTTGCTCTTGCTAGCTGGTCACCACTTGGCAAGAGTCAACGGGCCAAATGCCCTTCTGCCAGCAAGAGGCTCGGGGAGGTGAGTGGAGGGGTTCTGGCCAGCCCTGCACAGGGGCAGAGGGGGGCTTGGGTGAGTGGCTTGGGCCAACTCCGTGTAGAGGAGGTGGGGGGGGGGAGCGGGGGAGAGGGGCTTGGGCCAGCTTCGTGTGGGGGAGGAGAGGGGGAGAGGGGCTTGGGTTAGCTCCAGGGGGTAGGGATGGGTGGGCGGGAGAGGAGCTTGGACGAGTGGCTCATCACCCTCCGCCCTGAGGAGGGCAGGGGGAAGACACTCTCCCTCCCCCAGCTCCGCCTCAGAGAGAAAAGGAGGAGCAGGGCCATAAGCAGCAGAGGCGGAGAAGGGGGCAGAGCCAACGTGCTGGCGCTCCTGTGGGGGCCCCCAAATTGGCCGGGGCCCCTGGGCCCAGGCCCCGTCGGCCCATATGGTAATCAGCCACTGGTCCTAGTATTTCAATCAAAATATCATGTGATACAAGGTCAAATGCCTCACAGAAATCTAGGTCTATGCCATCAACACAAGAAGCTTGTTCAATCCAACATGTAATCTCATTAAAAAACAAAAATCAAGTCACTGTGACAGGCTCTTCTCCCCCCATGAATCTATGTTTAGTTGCATTAATTATATTAGCCTTCGCTCGTTCTTTATTAACGGAGTCCCAGATCGGCCACTCCAGCATCTTGCCTGCTATTCATGTGGGAGGAGCCTTAAACCCTCAACCACCCCACTGGGGTTCGAATGGCGCATGGACCTGAGGCAGGCTCTCTGCCCGGGGGTCAGTTGCACCCACTACAGCTGACACCGGCCAACGCTCAGAGCTCCTCCTTTCCGTGAGTCCGACGGTCACGCCTAATGCGTGTGACCCTCTCGTGCACAGCTAGTGTCACCTCCCTGCCCCCGGACGTGTGTGCAGCTGAGCACTTTGAAAAGCCCACCGCCCAGCGCAGGAGAGAGCAGAACGTCAGAGATGCAGCAGCCTTGTGCCGGGGGTGAGTGCCACTCCGTCTGACCAAGCTCCAACACACAGGGCCCCTTGGCTCTGGACTGCAGCTTTGCTGCCACCACCCTGGATTTTTCTTGAGCAGCGGCACCCAGTTACAGGGGGTGGGGTGTCCCATGAACAAACAGAGACCTGGGAATCAGTCACTTGGGGACTAAAGGAGTGCTGAGTCCTTCTGAAGTGAAAGGCTAACCCGCTGCATCACTCTCCCTCCCAATCACTGCTGTGCGTCGCGCTGTTATAGCCGCGGGCCCAGCCACGTCGCTAGCTAGTTGCAAATGGCTCTTGACCTGGGCCTGTTATGATTTTCCTGACAAGAGTGGCGTGCCATGAGCGCTGTGTGTTGACGCTATGATGTCAAGTTTATTACACGGTGATGCAGGCCCCTCTGTCTTTCAATCGGGGCCTGATGGGCCATTTGTGGGGCAGACTTTTACAGCGCCAGCCTGCCCGCCGATATTTATTTGCGCAGTGATGTCATTGGCTTGTCAGTGCTAGCAGCAATGCCTGCTCCCAGCCTGCGCAGCCAGCAAGGCCGAGTACTCTGCTGACCAAGCCCAAAGCTGCAGACGGACGAGCCCAGAAAAACATGCGTCTTGGAGACAGGTTAAAAACAGAAACTTCCCCAGCCGAGCCGGAAACAAGGCTGAAATATTCAACCGCTGACAGCAGCGGAGCACCCCACAAGTGGTTGCTTGTGTGGCCGTCACAGGTGACGGTGCGGATAGGAAGAATGGTCCAGTGGTTCGTTTCATCAGGCTAGGATGTAAGAGCCCAAGATTCAATTTCCTGCTTTGCCTCAGCCTTCTTACATGATCTTGGGCAAGTCCCTGGGGGCTGGCTTCACAAAGGGACTGTAGGCATGGCAAGGCCTAGCTCACAGGTGCCTCTGTCACCCGGTGGGTGTCGCAGCCCTGAACGAGGCTCCCCAAAGAGTGAATGGGCGTCTCCAATGCTAGCAAGCTCAGCAAGGCATCAGCTAAGCTAGCCAGGCTAGAAAGGGGCAGGACTTAGCGTCCGGGTTCTCGAAGGTACTGAGGTGCTTAACTCCTATTCATTGGGCCTGTAGGTGCCTGACTGACAGGCTGGAGGGAGGGGGCCTGTCTCAGCTGTGAACCCACTCCTGGAGGTAGGTCCCTGAAGCACATCAGCCCTTTCTTCAGGAAAGTCCCCTCCTTTTTTGGTCAGGACCTCTACTGTTAAATTTCAGATTTAAATAGCTGAAACCATGAAATACGTTTTTTTAAAAACCTATGACCATGAAATTGACTATGACTTTGGTTGGGCCATACCAATAGCCCAGTGGTTAGGGCACTTAGTTAAGATATCCCAGACGTGGGTTCAAGTCCTGGTACTAGATCAGTCAGAAGAAGAATTTGAAAACATAGCTCCTGCATCCCAGCTGAGTTCCTTAACCTCCAGGCTACTGGGTATTTTGGAGATCTGCCCTCACCCCTGTACAAGGTTGCTTGCTGTCCTCAGAGCAAGGGTACCAGGTCAGACCCTGCAGCCAAGTGGGGGAGGGGAGTGGCAGTTCATGAATCCCATTGGGGCTTAGACAGGTGGGTGGGCTTGAAGCAGCCTGTCAGCTGTGGGGCAAGGCCAGGACTCCACTGGCTTTGCACATGCCTACTGAAGGGAAACAGAGGTCCCTCTGGGAACTTTAGGGTTAAGCAGCATCTAACTGGGGCTTCTGAGAATGTCAGTGATGCCTAAATATTGGCCACAGGCAGGGCTGGGGCAAGGATGTTTCGCGCCCTAGGCGAACCTTCCACCTTGTGCCCTCCCCTGATTCCTGATCCTCCGCCCATGGCAGCTCCCCTCCACTGCCCTGAGGTGCCCCCCCTGCAGCAGCTCCCCACCCTCCGCCTTGAGGCATCCCCCAGCCCCAGCTCACCCCGCCTCCTCCCCGAGCATGCCGTGGCTGCTTCATTTCTTCCGCCTCCCCGGCTTGCAGCGCCAATCAGCTTAGGCGCCGCAAGCCTGGGAGGCGGGAGAAGTGAAGCAGCCACGGCGTGCTGCGAGAGGAGGCGGGGCAGGGGTGAGCTGGGGCGGGGAGTTCCCCTGTGTGCCACCCCTCTCCCCTTACTTGCTGCAGGCGGCCCTCCCTGCGCTCCCTTGCCCCAGCTCCCTCCGCCTAAATGCCGGAGGCGACCGGGGTGGCTGAAGATCTGGCCGTCGTGGTTGCTGCCGAAAAAAATGCCCCCCCCTCCAAATCCTAGCGCCCTAGGCAACCACCTATGTTGCCTAAATGGTTGCACCGGCCCTGGCCACGGGCATCTAAAGAGACAGGCACCTTGTGACGCTTAGATTCTCTGTGCCTCTCGTTTCCCATCTGTACAATGGGGCTAACTGTATCATAGGGTCATGAGACTAAATGCTCAAGGCCTATGGGGGGAGTCACATAGGTACTAAAGAGAGACTAGTCACTTTTCTTCTACTGCTGCCATCCTCAGCAATACTCAAGGCCAACATCATCATTGCTGCACCCTTTGCCCTTCTGGGGCCTGATCCAAAGGCAGTGGAAAGAATCCCATTGACTCCAGTGGGCTTTGAATCAGGGCCTGGATGCGAATGACACCTAGGAATAGATGCATATTCGGGGCTTGTGTTCAGGTTCTTCTCAGCATAAGTGTAACATGCCTCAGGTGGCACCTGACCAGGATTCATCACCAAATTTGGTCCGCTGGTTGGATCATTAGCTTCCCTGGCCCAGACCGGTACTGCTGCGGAGTGTGATGTGAACGCTGAGCCATGCCCCACTGTGTTCAGGTTGCCAGAGGTGTCACGTTCCCCCATCTTGAGCCCTCACTCAGATGGATCCCTGGACCTGCAGAGCAACCGCCCTGAGTCTAGGGGCAGGAGGGAAGGGGTTCTGTGAAAGTGGCACAGACTCAGTTGGGCAGGATTCAGCCTATAGCTGGGTGGTAGCAACCCATCGAGCTGTGCCATGACTGATGCAGTATTGTGCCTGTTGACCATCTCTACTGGGTGATTATTATTTTTTGATGCAGAGTGTTCCCCCTGGGGAAGCCTTGTGGTGCTCAAGGTGGAAAGAGAATAGAGCCTGTGTCTACATTATCGCCAACCCCCTCATGTCCATAAAAGGAGATATCTGGGGCAACCATCAGCTGACAGACCTTAACATGGCATCAATGGCAGGCAATGGCTGTGTGATGGGTATTGAAACCCTAGAGGTGGAAAGGAGGCATGAGGGAATCTGTACGTAAGAACAGCCCTACTGGGGAAGACCAATGGTCCATCTAGCCCAGTACCCTGTCTTCTGACGGTGGCCAGTGTCAGATCCTTCCGAGGGAATGAACAGAACAGGGCAATTTTGAGTGCTCCATGGGCCAGTCCCAGTTTCTGGCAGTTGCAGGTTTAGGGACACCTGGAGCACGGGGTTGCACCCCTGACCATCTTGGCTAATAGCCATTGATGGACCTACGCTCCAGGAACTTATCTAAATTCCTTTATAGACCCGGTTATACCTTTAAAATCTGTATTTTTAAAATCCGTACAAGTGGCATTTGGGAGGTGACAGGAGCTATGTGACTCTCACTGTGTGGGGCACCAACCTCATTGTGATGTGAAGTCATGCGATGAAATGACTGAGGAAGTGTCGCTGAGATCTCCACCCCGCCAATCCCCCTACCAGATTTTCAGCCCCAGTCTGCTTCCCACACACAAAATCTCTGTTCAACCCGCTGCTGTAGCTCTGTTCTGGGATCCCAGCTTTCGTTTTTCCAAGGGTTTACAAGGGGACCTGTGAGAATCGGAAGGATGGAAGACAACGTGATTTCGCCATCTAGTGCTCAAAGTAATTATTACAGGCAGCTGGAATTTTACTAAAGGGCTCAATAAACAAGTTGGCCGGATCAAAGTCTTCATTATATAGACAACCTCTTTGCTGTGCTCAGCATTAACATGCAGAAATATCAGGTAATACCATTGGACTTACAGTGTCACAAACTTCTTGCTGCCAAATTTTTCAGGCTCCAATTTGAACCCATTTGGAAGTCACCACTAAATGCTGCTCCAAGACTTCCCTGAGAGGGTCCAGGTTTCTGACCCTTGTAGCAATACAGGTAGTATAGAGGTTTGATAGATCCTGAATTTTGCCTCAGCTCAGAGACATTTTTTGCATCAATAGGTGAGACATGAACTTCATTAAAGAGACTATCAGACCTAACAATTGGAGGAGGTTTTGTTTGCTATGACCATGTGAACTCTGCTTGCTGTCTACATTAGGGTTGCCAATTTTGGTTAGATGTATTCCTGGAGGTTTCATCACATGACATAATCTTTAATTAAAGATTGATCTTTAATTCCTGGAGATTCCACGACAATCCTGGAGGGTTGGCAACACTAGTCTAGGTAGATGACCTCATCAGTGCTTTCCACAGTGCTTGGTCCCATCTGCATGGAGGTTCTGATGGCCCAGCTCCAAGGTTATGGACCTTGGTCTTCTGCCATGAGACATTCAATCCCATAGTGTGAGTGATGTCTTGGAAACAAAGGTCTGAAATTCTCTGGCATCTTCACGGGCAAAGCAGAGGCGTCAGTGAACACTTCCTGACCAACTTTGATCCCCATGTGTCACGTGACAAATCCTAATATCCAGTCGCTGGCGCAACAGACTGCGGGGCAAGAAGACATCCCACATACCGGAGGACATGTAGGACCACAGCAAAAGCACGTCCACTTTTGCACACATGATAGCGTGACGCTCATGAGCTAGATTTAGCAGACCATCTGGAACACCGAGTCCTTGCAATGTGAGCCAAAGTTCTGCTGAATAAAAAGCTTGGAAGGTAAATTGCAAATAGCATCTTGGCTCTCTGTAAACAAGGTTTTGTTAAAACATTTTTTTTAACTCAGTCAGAAAGGTATTTAAATCAGAAACAATGGCAGCACCCGTTAAGCTAACAATAAACAATGCACTGTGCACAGCTAGGTATAAAGGGAGTGGGGAGCCGAAGCACAAAGTGATGGTGGCTCAAGCTTCCTGTTTTATCCAATAAAGGCTGAATATGAATAAAATAAACAGGTGTTAGGGGGCCATTTAAGAGCGGAAGCCAAGCCACAAAAGGTGAGATATGCATATAAACGCGCGCGCGAGAGAGAGTGCGATGGGATCTAACGCGGAACTGGCACTCCTCCCAAATACATGGCAGCCCAGTTCACTATAGAGAGGGTACAGCTGGGAAAGAAACACTTATCTGGGAGGGTTTCTAACATCGTTCGAAATGTGGCAACATGATGCCGGGACTCAGAAACCGGTAACCCATATTCTATTGTTAGCTGCTTTCCTGAGTTCCTGCAAGACACTGGAGTGCACATGCCCCATTTTTATTAATTATTATTATTTTCATTGTGGTAGCAGCATCTAAGCCCCCCAGTCATGGCCCAGGACCCTGCTGCGCTAGGCACTGTACAACCGTAGACCATAAAGACAGTCCCTGCCCCAAAGAGCTTATAGTCTAAGTAATCGTATGATCTAACCTATTTTTAGGTCCTGCTGTCCTTCTGTAAAAGGTTTTGAGATTCTCCGGTAAAAGGTTCTGGAGACTATGAGTGCCAAGTGGTGTTTTTAATACCCAAATATTGTAAGACACCTTTTAAACAGGTCACCATGGCACTTTCCCATATTTAGCACCTGATCGCTGAGGGCAGAGGTTATCTCCAAGGTCATGTGACATGCCCACAGACATAAGGCATTCCTGAGTCTTGTAAACATTTAGTCTTACATGCAGACGGGAGGCTAGAGAGATAAGGGTCTCTGAGACCTGTTCCATTGAGAGTATGCTATGCACCAATACCCCGTTCAGCTGCTACAGTGCTAAGAATATTCTATCCTATGTAGTGAGATCCACTTTTATCATAAGCTATTTTACAAACTGATACTCTGTGTTACGGGCGCACGTTTCATCCACAGATCACAGGGTGTGTACCCAAATGGATAAGCATTGTCACCCTGCAAAGAAGGGGGTGGAAGAAGCACAGAGAGGATAAGTGAGTTGGCCAAGGTCAACGAGTGAGTCAGGTGCAGCACCCAGGGTGCCTGACCTCCAGCCCCCACAGTCAATCCACCAGCCCGGCCACAGCTTGCAAACAAGGAATCAATCCAGTCAGCACTTTAATGCGACTCCGTCTGGGGCTGAGCTTGGCAGCTGTCTAATAGCACTCAGCAACCGCATACAACAGCGCAGGATGTTGTGGGAACGTCTGTGCAGCCCGAGGCAGCGAGCCGCCCAGCCCGGTCGCCAGCTGTGAGTTTGCGGGGCTCATGCTACCTTTCTAAAACTCGCTATATAGACGATGGTAGAATTTGGCCAGGACACTAGAGGCAGCATCAGGCCAGGTTGCACTGGGACATCTAAGGCAATATTGCTCAATGACCGGTCCGTGGACTGGCACTGGTCCCTGACATGATTTAGGGAGGCAGCAAGCTGGTCCCTGGTATCAAAAAGGTTGAGAAACACTGCCCTAGGGAAACCCAGAGTGCTGTAAATGACAGGGCTGGTAATGCCACAAAGGGCACCCTTCCCCTTGCTTCAGTAATGGACCAGTATCTCAACACTGTCCTCTTTCAAATGAGCCACAGATCTGGAGGCAAGAAAGAAACGGTGGTATTCCTGGCCAGATGTAGGACAATAGCCGTGGGGTGAAATCCCGGCCTTATTGAAGCCTCTGGTAAAACTCCCATGGACTTCAGACAACCGAGAGTTCTCCCCTTGTGTGTGAGCCAGAGCTCTATTAAGAGTAATTGCGGTTTGCCTTCATCAATGCCCTCTGTGGTTCCCACTGTTTGCAAATTACGCTGGAGTTATTTCAGGGTACCTGGTAAACTAAATTCAGTGGAGGCTTTACGCAGCACAGAGCCTATTCAAGCCAAAGTTCAATGTAATGGAAAGCTGTGCTAAGTTCCATCCACAGAGGAATTCGGTCCCTGCCTAATTTGGCTGCATTTCAAGGGGTACTTGTGTGCAGAAGGGACGGGCCTAATCGCTGAACAAAGAAACAAGCAACATGTAAGGCCTCTTTTACAGGCCAAACGGATGTTTCCCTAGGCTCATAAAATACACAGTTTAAGTAGTAGCTATAATTCTAAGGCCGGTCTTACACCTGCAATGACCTTGTAAATGGAACTGGAATACACGGTACTAAGGCACCTTGTAAAAAAGAAAGATCACCACGAGCTTGACACTGTTTTATTGAATGGCTTTATAAGTTATGTGGACAATGAAACCTGCCATCAAATTCACCTAAGGTGCTGATCACAGATGGAACATTCAGCAACACCCAGCAAAGCGAATTGCAAGCGGTTTGTCAAGGAGCTGTGGGTGTGATTCTGTTACTGGGCAAATCAGAGGCAAAACAGCTCTGTCAATGGGCACAGGACCCTGTGTTTGCCGTTGGAATGTCTCAAACAGGGGCAGAGCCAGGTTTTAACAACCAGGGAGGCGAGGGGTCCTTGGTGGCACCTCCCTATTCACCGGGTGCACTCGTCCCCCGCCTCGTCCCACCGAGGGGAATCCATTGCCTGCAGCAGCAGCATTCGCCCTGCCCTAATCCCGGCCCCGAGGCCAAGGGGATGTCCTGGCCGAAGGGGCTGTAGCGTGAGCCTGCCCCACATGCATCAAGCAGTGGCGCCTCCAGGGCCGGCTCCAGCTGTTTTGCTGCCCCAAGCGGCGAAGGAAAAAAAAGCCGTGATCGGCGACACTTCGGCGGCTGCTCTCCCATGCCGCTTCTTCGGCGGCAATTCGGTGGCCGGTCCGTCCCGCCGAGACGGACCGAGGGACCTGCCGTCAAATTGCCGCCAAAGACCTGGACGTGCCGCCCCCTTCCATGGGCCTCCCTAAGCAGCAGCTTGCTGCGCTGGTGCCTGGAGCCGGCCCTGGGTGCCTCCTTCCCATGAGGGTGGGCCCAGCTCCCCTCTCTGGATGTTATGACCTGGAGCATAGGATAGCAGCACCATTCAGGTTTGGCCTGGCAGAGGGGGCAGCTGGGCCAAATCGGAGTGAGGAGCAGTGCAGGAGCTTGTGGTGCCATGCGGTTCCTTGTGCTATGTCACAATGCCCAGAGCAGGGAGCCAGCACTGTGGGACAGGAGCCACCACTGCAGTAAGTGAGGGGTGAGCTTGTTCTCTAGAATAGAGGTTCTCAAACTGTGGTCCGTGGACCACCAGTGGTCCACGAGCTCCATTCAGGTGGTCCGTGGATAGTTCCCTCTAAGGTGCGCACCTGGGCAACTGCACATGAGAGAATTAAGGGCTACCCATCTAATTAGTGGAGCCGCGCAGGCATGGGTCTATTAATTAGGTGCCTGGCCCCAGAGAAGACACACATGTAAGGTGAGGTGGTGGCCTTGGGGGGAATAGGTGGAAGGGGGCAGTGGCGTGAGAAGAGGAGGTGGGGGGAATTTGGGATGTGCAGGGCTGCGGTGGCCAGAGAAAGAGGCAACTTTCCCCAGGTCCAGGCCTGCAGCTATGGGGGGAGAGATGGCCCTCCTTCCCAGCCCCAGCTTGGGGGCTGCTGTGGTGGGGGAGAAACCCCCCTCCTTCCCAGCCCCAGCTCGGGGGCTGCTGTGGTGGGGGAGAAACCCCCCCTCCTTCCCAGCCCCAGCTCGGGGGCTGCTGTGGTGGGGGAGAAACCCCCCCTCCTTCCCAGCCCCAGCTCGGGGGCTGCTGTGGTGGGGGAGAAACCCCCCCTCCTTCCCAGCCCCAGCTCGGGGGCTGCTGTGGCAGGGGAGAGAGGGCACATCCATTGCATTAGAAAGGTAAGACTACTGATATTCATATATGAGCGGTGGGCTTTTATTTGTAGAACAAAAAAACCCGTTAATTATTATTAAGGTGGTTTTTTTTCAATATAGTTCTTTTATCCAAAGTGCTTTACAATAGTTAGCTAACGGTACAAGCAACATTTGGAAGGATCATTAAGTGGTCCGCCGAGACCCTCAGCAATTTTCAAGTGGTCTGCAAAAAAAAAGGTTTGAGAACCAAAGCTCTAGCACCATATGAAAAGGCACCATTCATACAGCTAAAGGCCACTAGGGGGCAGTCGCCCCCCTTACCCCTCTATTCACTCCACAGCTGGTCTGGAATCTATGAGGCTGAAATGTGCTTAGAGAAAGGCAGATGGGCCAAATGTATCTTAGAGCTATTTATACTGGTATAAATCAGGTGTATTTCCCCTTCTACGGTTCCACTTTCTCTCTGCTCCTCCCTCCCTGCCCGTTAGGGGACAGGTTGCCAGAGCAGGGAATGTAATTCTGCTTAACACTTCCTTTGCTCACACCTGCCTAAAGGCTTGCCACAATCTGTCCTGTAACAATGACTCTATCATTTAGATTGTAGTAGTACTTATAGCCTTGGTGAGGTCAGGGTCTAGTGCTATGTGAAGATGGTCCAAATTTTTGCATCAATTTTTAAAAATGATTTTTGATCAAAAATAGCCTGTCAACGGAACAGATGTTTGGGCAAGAAAAACGTCAGTTTTTTGTCAACATGCTTTGTTTTTGTAAAAAGGTTGAAAGAGGTGAAACAAAACAAAAAACAACCCCCCCACCCCAAAAAACCCAACCCACTTCACTTGACTCCCTCCTGCTCCCTTCCCCACCCACTGAAATAAAGTGGGATTTTTTTCCCCCTCCAACAAAAACTTCTAGCAATGGTGTTTGAAAATTTTCACTGACAATTTTTTGAAATGAGAAAAAAAAATTCTTTCTAATACTTTTGTGAAATGGACTCACCTTGTTTCACCCAGTTTAAACACTGTACAAGCAAATTGTAATTGCCAGTCCCCTGTTCCCATGCATCTGATAAAGTGGGTTCTAGCCCACGAAAGCTTATGCCCAAATAAATTTGTTAGTCTCTACAGTGCCACAAGGACTCCTCGTTGTTTTTGTTCTCAGAGAGGTTATGATCTAAACAACAAGACAATACAGATGGCTGGGACAGCAGGCACGCCCAGGGCTGGGGGGACTTTGGCACTGTCTAGCTGCACTTGCAGTTCATAGCCAGTCATGAGCAGTTCTCATAGAATCATAGAATATCAGGGTTGGAAGGGACCTCAGGAGGTCATCTAGTCCAACCCCCTGCTCAAAGCAGGACCATTTCCCAACTAAATCATCCCAGCCAGGGCTTTGTCAAGCCTGATCTTAAAAACCTCTAAGGAAGGAGATTCCACCACCTCCCTAGGTAACCCATTCCAGTGCTTCACCACCCTCCTAGTGAAAAAGTTTTTCCTAATATCCAACCTAAACCTCCCCCACTGCAACTTGAGACCATTACTCCTTTTTCTGTCATCTGCTACCACTAAGAACAGTCTAGATCCATCCTCTTTAGAACCCCTTTTCAGGTAGTTGAAAGCAGCTATCAAATCCCCCTTCATTCTTCTCTTCTGCAGACTAAACAATCCCAGTTCCCTCAGCCTCTCCTCATAAGTCATGTGCTCCAGCCCCCTAACCATTTTTGTTGCCCTCTGCTGGACTCTTTCCAATGTTTCCACATCCTTCTTGTAGTGTGGGGCCCAAAACTGGGGACACAGTACTCCAGATAAGGCCTCACCAATGTCGAATAGAGGGGAATGATCACATCCCTCGATCTGCTGGCAATGCCCCCTACTTATACAGCCCAAAATGTCGTTAGCCTTCTTGGCAACAAGGGCACACTGTTGACTCATATCCAGCTTCTCGTCCACTGTAACCCTTAGGTCCTTTTCTGCAGAACTGCTGTCTAGCCATTCAGTCCCTAGTCTGTAACAGTGAATAGGATTCTTCCATCCTAAGTGCAGGACTCTGCACTTGTCCTTGTTGAAACTCATCAGGTTTCTTTTGGCCCAATCCTCTAATTTGTCTAATATGCTACATCTACCATTAATTAAAGACTTGTTTAATCCACCACATGGTGCTCTGCCCTCATGGCACCCATTGTGGATAAGTTTACCCGCTGAGGGATTTACAGTAGAGGATACGTGGTGGGTTTCATGGTCAACAGAGAAAGTGACAAATAATTATCTTGTCTCAGACCCACTCAACATCAACCTGGGTTTGATTTACCCTAAAGACCATGGAACCTTTTCAACTGATTTCATTCCGGACTTGGAATTTGGGCCACAGCACAATTTTGGTAGCGTCTTAGAGACAGTCCACAATGTCAGTGTGGGTAGCCACAAACCATGACACACATTGTTGAGGATGGGAAAAATAACTCAACTTCCCAGAGGTCTTCGTGCCTTCAACATTGTTGATAAGAACGCTGTGGCTTGGCTTGACCAGATTGCAGATGCCGAATAATAAATACTGACTCCGCCCCCCCTAGGTTTGAAAATCTTAGCCAGACGTTACTTGTTTCCCTTCATGTTATTTGTTTAGTGTTTTGTGCATCACTCAGCTTGGACATGGGAACTACTAGCTCGGTCAAGCTCTTATTTTGTCATTGTTTACTATGGAAAGTTCAAAACGCCAGTAAATACACAACAGAATGTCAGTGATTCCCTTTATGGATAGGTTACGTCTGTCCTAGAAAAGATGGTTACATAACTGTTGTTCTTCAAGATGTGTTGCACATACCCACTACACACGTGGTGCTTACATGCCCCTTGCACAGTCGCTGGAAATTTTCCCCTCAGTGGTACCCAGAGGGGCAGCTTGAGTGCCCTCTGATGCCACATGCCGCTAGCGCCAGTACAAAGAGCTCAGGTGATCCCACGGCCCCTCAGTTTCATTTTACCACCTGTGACCATTGCTGGAACTGGTCTTTGTGTGTTCACAAGTTCGCAGTGGCCTTTTCTCCGTATAGTGTAGACAGTTAATTTGATTGAAGCTAATAGTTTAGCAGGTTTTTCATCCGAGCCAGTTTATGTGATGAATTTAGCCCAATTTATACTCCATGAGCTAGCTGTAAGTAAACCATGATTTACACTCACCTCTTCATTATTTGTAATTGTGCCATATGCACAATACTTGCTATGAGTATTTGCTCATTACTATTTGTAGGAGTTGGTTTAAAACGAGTCGGGGAGCCCGTGAAAATTCCTCCCTCTTTTTTTTTAAATGCAAAATTTTAGAACAAAAAATTTCATGCATGTTTCAAATTTTGAAAAATTTCAACCAACTCTATTTGCACTGTCAGACTGGTCACATGACACCGCATGGGATTGTTTCCATGCTCTGAATTGGCTACCCAAACTTTATTTGTAGGAAAAGTCCCCCTTTTGTTTTTTAGTTCACCAAGCAGCTGTACCATTCATAAATATGTGACAATCTTTTGGTGACAACGATAGAAGGGCTCTGTGGCCGGTTTGAAGAGATTCATCTTTGGTAATTGCAGCATTTACTTATTTAAGAACAACAAATCTGAATGTATTGTCACTTACAGTGTACCGGTTTAGCTAGGTATTATTAACAGGATTCCTCTTCCCCACAATTTATTTATTTTTTAATTTTGTCAAAAAGACCAGAACATTTTCAACTAAAACAAGATTTTTATTTAAAAAAAATTTCAGTCAGTTGAAAGATCATTTTCTGTGGAAAATCTGTTTAAATAGAACATTTGTGACCTAGTCTAATTGTTAATGTTGGCGCTGTATATGAGCAAAATATTAGCATTCTGTTATCACACATCTGTAGATCTGTCTATTTCATTCCTCTTGTTGCTTGGGACACATCCTCATATTTAACCCTAGTTACTTTGTCATCCCATCCACTGTCATTTATTGGCCTTCTAGTTAAACAGAGGGAGCCCTTTATTGGAAAGATAAACCACACTCCATATTTTATCCCATGTGAGTTATCACAATTTAACTTTACAATATGTTTCCATAATATGTTTAGCCTTTTGCCTTAGTAGCTCAACTTTGTCTATAAACCTGTTCTCCTAGGAGCATAATAAATATCTTCTATGTATCACTGTTTTCTAGTTTTGGGGTGAAGGGTAGCTTCTGGCTCAATCTTTTCTCATTCATTATTTGTATTACAATACTACCTGAGATCAGGGCTCCCTTGTGCTAGGTGCTGTTCATAAAAGAGACTCCATGTTTTGAAGCACTTACAGTATAAATAGACAAGACAAACGGTGAGACAGGAAGGATGATCATCCTCATTGGAGGTCAGCTGAGGCACTGAGAAATGAAATGGCTTATCCAAGGTCATACAGAGCTGGGAACCAAACCCACAGAGCCGGAGTGCCAGCCTGGTGATTTAACACAGGATCATACTTCCTTTCCTTTTTCATCATGACTGTACTTTTACTACAGGGTGACTTTAAAGAACCCTTTTCTGTATATTTTAAATCAAAATCAATAAAAATCCAACTGTCTTGGCATTTTCTACTCACAGGCAGGGGTGTGCACAAGTGGGGTACAAGCAGGGGCACAGCCCCCCCAATAATCATCTCTGCCACCACCCCCAGATTATGCCCCACCCTGGGATTCCTTCCCCTAAGCCTGTCCTCACCCCTTTCTGCCAGGGTGGGAGTCCGGCTGAGCTCCGCTGAAGGGATGCGCCTGGGAAAGGCGCTACAGCGAGCACTTCCGCGGAGCTCCATTAGATGGCGCCCAGAGCAGTCCCACCCCTTCCTCGCCTGCCGCCTCCAGAAAGTGTCTGGAACCCGCCTGGAGTGCACAGAAGGGAGCTCAGGACAATGGGGGTGGTGTGAGGCAGTGGGGCCTGGGGGCATTGCGGGGATGGGGGGGGCCTGGTGAGTAGGGGAGGCAGCAAGGGACAGAGGGATGGGGGAGGCAGTGGGCCACAGGGTGGGGAGCTGGTGTTTATAGACATATTGAAATCCCTGAGCACGCCCCTGCTCACAGGGTTGATACTGTGATGGGGTGGTATGTAAAGGTAGGTGTCCATCAGAAACACAATCAAAGCATCATAACAACAACAGGAATAGCCCAGTGGGTTGAGCACTGGCCTGCTAAACTCAGCGTTGTGAGTTCAATCCTTGAGGGGCCCATTTGGGGTGGGGAAAAAAAAGGAGGGGTACTTGGTCCCGCTAGTGAAGGCAGGGGACTGGACTCAATGACTTTTCAAGGTCCCATCCTGCTCTATGAGCTAGCTGAATCTCCTCTAAAAAAAAAGGGGGGGGGGAGTAGGAGGGAGTCTTACTGGATTTCTTGAGGTGAAAGGGTTTTATCACCCTGTGACAGAGAAATGCAAAGCATGATCACATGGAACACAAATCTCTCCAAATCCTTTAGAAACTACCTGCAAAGGTTTACCATCCACCAGCCTATTAATACACGGAGGAGTTTCCCCCTAGCTGTGTTTTCTATGGTTTTAAAAATATACAGGAAAAAAAAATGGGTTCTCGTGAAATGTTATTTTCACTGCTAGACAGGGATCAGCAGCAGCAGAAGCGTTTGCGCTGTGATTAAGAAGAATTGACATCATTTCATTGGACCCAATTCAGAAGTCAATCCCTATGGAGCAAAGCGCTGAAACACAAGCTTAAATGTCTTATTTGTACCTTTACAGTCATGCGTTAATAATGATCATAACGATTTATAATGCTCACCCCAAAGCACACCAGGCCTGATCCAAACCCCATTGAACTCAATAGATGTCTTTCCACTGATGTCAGTAGGCTTTAGATTCAACCTTTGGAGTGTTACAGGCACATTAAAAACAAACAATCGTACTAGTCAACAATACCATTAAAGGTGGCATATGCAATATACAAACCCAAACACAGTTCTAAAAAACCCAACATCATTTAATAAAGTTGCTTTCATTTCGCTAACTTCCTGTAGATGGCACTATGGCAATAAAAGTTTTAGGTTTAGACATTTTGCAAAGCCGCCGGGAAAGCTCTTATGTCACAGAGCAGTTTTGCTTGCACACTGTTAAGCGTTCGTGGGGAGATGCTAACTGAAAGATAAGAAAGGTTATTTTTTGGAGATAGGGAAGAGATCAATCCAACCAGTGTAAGGCCTCATTTCTCAATTCTTAATAACTTTTGATCAGAAAGTGAATTGCTATTAAACAGTAGGTTTTTAACTGTGGTTTATAGTGTTTTTAATGGGGCTAAGTTTGGTTTGAATATGCAGGTTTGTTACGCAGCTCCTGATCAATTTCACATAATGTTGGTACAGTACTATGAGCTTGTCTTAGTTTTCTGATCACTCGCCCTCCCCCCCAATGGATTAGTTTATTTTTGCTTCCTATGTCATATAGTGTTTGATGTTTTCTTTTGCAAAAGCATACTCCGTGAGCCGTGTACTTAAATCAGCTGGCTACAAGAGACATCATGTAAGCCTGACCCTTCTATTGCTCATGGTTGATTGCATTGGGCCTACTTGTGGAATAAAATTCTCAATGCAAGAAAGGGTGGCAAGAAAGGGGCTATACTACAAAGACAGAACTGCAGAGTATGCATACGTACCAGGATACAAGCAACAGCTCAGGAATGGTATTATCTTTTCAGGTTATACACTGTCTTATGTAATTACAGCACTGTCATTGCCTATGTCACATGAACTGGTGGTATGCTACAGCAGTGCTAACACCGTGTTGATTGCCATGTTGAAACCATACTGTCAGCTGTAAATTGTCAGCATGATAAGTTTCATTGTCTCGCTTAGCAAATCAGATTCGATTTTCCATAGGCTGAAAGTATATTTTGTCAGATTTTTTTTTATAATAAGGAAGGAAAGAAAAACAAGTAATTTTGGTTGTGTTAATTTTAGTGCTCAATCCAGCATTCACTGATGCCCAGGCTTAATTCTAATCACATAAGAAATCCGATTATAGTCAGTTTGCTGGACCAGGGCCTTTCTGTGCACAACAGCTGTTGGCTTAACAACTGTAGCAACTCACGTTCCCTCATACCTCCCACACATGGAGAAAGTCTAGTAGAGGTGAGGTCAGTCTCCATGGTCCATTCAGTTCTTAGCTTCTCTTCACAGTCTTCCCACCAGGTTGCCAGCCATATCAATGTGGTGGACATTGAGATGTAGACGCTTGGCCATTAGGGGTTTGTCTACACAGCATTACAGAAAAAGCCTCCCAGCTTGGGTTGACACATTCAGGGTAGCAGGACTTGCACTAATTCTCTAAAAATAGCTGTATATTTAGAACAACAGTGCAACCCAGGCTCAGAGGCTCATTCCAAAATGCCGTGCAAACATATGCTAGGAGGTGGGCTATGACCATTGTGATCATTTCACAGGGGCCACCAAGCAGCTATCAGATGTCAACAACTTCCAATCACTGCTCACCTGGGTTGGATTGAAACCAACAGCTAGGGGAGCGCAGAATCAAGCATTTTTTACTGAATGCTCATGAATAGTCACAAATCAGTTTCAGGCCATTTCTCAACCCAAAGGTCTTGCTTTTCAACTAAAAAAAGGACAGTTTTTGCAATGAAGCATCTGCAGTTTCAGGGTGTTTTGATGTGGGACTTGATTTTTCATTGCAAAGAAGTGTTTTTCAACATTTCAGAAGTGCTGAACTTTTGACGTTTGATTTTACTCAAAAATAGTCAAAACTTTGAAGGGAAAACTGAAAAAAAGTCTCAGAAATTGGGCCGATGTCACAAAATTTACACGAGATGCAAAAACTTCAGCTTTTGAGGTTATTGAATTTCATTGAGAGTATTTCACTGAAAGTCAAGAAGTGAAAGTCTCTGCCTCACTACCATTCCCTGGTGACATCTAGATATTCAGTGGGGCCCCAATCCTTTTTAACTTTAGACATGCAGATTGAAGCCAATGAAACTGTCGGCCCATTCAGGTGCCTAAAGTTAAGCATGTGTGTCCTGGCAGACTCAGCCCCTTCATCTGTATGCCCTGGTACTTCCAGTGGATGCTTTAATCCTTTGTCATCTTTGTATTTCAGGGGCCATCAACTGTGTCTCAGGCTGTGCAAATGCCTTATGCAAGGAGAGAATGCAAGTCTCCCAAAGGGCTTTCAGACAGAGTAATCTAAGGACACAGCTCAAATGCATCAATGCTTTTGAAATTGCAATAGACTATCAGTTCTTTAACTAATCTAGGGAGAAAAATGAAGCCATGCCTTCCTTTTATCAAAAGACAAAGGTTCGTGAATGGAATAGTGTGCAAAAGTTAATGGCACCTTCGCTGCCTTCGGCCCTTTTGAAGTTAATAACATGCTGTGAGAATTCAATGACTCTGGGCAGCAGGCTACAAAATAACTCTTTTTATTATTATTATTATTAGATAACTGTAGCTTTATAAGACAATTTACTCTTCACTTCCATTGAGAAAAGCTACTATTTGAGGCCAAGGAAGAATGTTATGGTGAGCAAGACATTAGGAGGCATTTTCATTAAGTGATGATTGAAAGCAAAGTAGAAAATTATACTTTGTACTAAAAATCCATTTAGCCATAATACCACACTATCGAGTACATAAAAGGGAGGGTTATTTCAGCTTTCAGCCAGGCAGAAAATGCCAATGGAAAAACAACGGGAGGCTCTCATTTACAGTCTGAATGACCAAAGAGACTGCTGAACTCGAATTAATATGCAAATTAGATACAATTAAGTTAGGCTTAAACAGAGACTGGGAATGGTTGGGTCATTACACTAATTGAATCTATTTCCCTATGTTAAATTCTCCTCACACCTTCTATTATCCCTTCAAACGTTTTTTTTTTCTCTTCTGCTGATGATAGCTCATCTCAATTGATTAGACTCTTCTTGTTGGTATGCATACTTCCACCTTTTCATGTTCTCTGTATGTATAAATATCTCCTGTCTGTGTGTTCCATTCTATGCATCCGAAGAAGTGAGCTGCAGCTCACGAAAGCTCATGCTGAAATAAATTTGTTAGTCTCTAAGGTGCCACAAGTTCTCCTGTTCTTTTTGCGGAGACAGACTAACACGGCTGCTACTCTGAAACCTGTAGGATCAAGCAAGCTTGTCTGATCACGGCCATGTGCTGATTTTGCGTGTGCATTTATTTTTGTTACTCTGCTCATAAAAAAAAACTATTAAAAAAGTGAAAAGCAAATATGAGTAAATGTTGCATTAATAAAGCATTGTAGCATCAGCTTGCACCAAAACATGATTGATCTAACGTTACTTCGTAGAGTGCACTAGCATTCACTTTTGCCGTTATGTAGACCTATTTCACCCATCAAATGTTCATTTAGTCTCAGCATAGCCCTGTGGGGAAAGTAAGTGTTATACTCATCACACAAGCTGATAAGCCGAGAGGTTAAGTGACTTGTCAAAGGCCACACTGCAAATCAGTGGCGGTCCTGATTCCAAGTCCCCTCCTCTAACCCCTATACCAATTATGTTGTCATGCAGGATCCAGCTCACTACTTTATGGAGAGGCCTGTGCATGGGAGGATGACAGAATGCAGTCATGCCTTCGCATTCTCCATCACTGGTATGGTAGATTCCGTACCTGCGCAGAGTGGACAGTTGAAGATGAGGGAACTGGCTTTGGACTTATATATAAGAATATGCAGAACTTCCAGGCCATTTTGTTCATATAATACAACAGCGTGTTAGGATCTCCACTGAGATTGGGACACCTTTGTGCAAGGTGCTGTACATACACATAGTGAGAGGCAGTCCCTGCCCCCAAAGAGATTACAATCTAAATAGCCAAGTGTCACAGTTCATGGCTTGTTGCACCTCTGACCCCTTCTGTGGTCTGAGTGCACCCTTCTCCTGGTCTTATGCCTCATGCTTTTACCTCCCTGCAATTCCTCCACTCTTAAACCTCAACCTGGGCTGCAGCACCCTGTAGATAAACCGTAATCACCCAGCAAGTCCAACTGGGTTTGGCACCTGCAGTTCTTCCTTTTGGGAGCTGTGACCAGTGGTGAATACAGCAACCCAAACCAGCCGTCTTAAAACAAAGTATTGTTTAATCTGAACAACAGGACGAAGGTAAAGTATATAAGAACAACTTAGGTAGGCCTGTCTTATCCAAGCTCCCTGACCTGAGGATCTCAGGGTCAGTCTGCTCCCCACCAGTCTCTGCCTTAGTCTCCCCTTTAGCCCTGTCTTGAAACCCCTTAAGGCTTTTGATCCTTCCCCCCAACCCCACAGAGGCTGAGTCCCTCCTGGTGAAAATGTGTCTAGCAGGGAGGCAGAGCCAGGGCAGCAAGTGAATTGTTCTGCACTGTCTCTTATGCCACCCATGAAGTGTCTTCCAGGAGATCGGAATGTCAGGAACCACCCTCCTTTTCTGGGTGCATTTCCTGACAAACATGCTAATCAATTCACACAATACCGACAGGCAGTCAATGCCACAATGACCCGGCATTAATCGTTAGAGGCAGCTCCAAATCCACCACACCAAGACAGACAAAAGATTACCTCACTTTACAGCTTGGGCATAGAGTGACTCGCCTCAGGTGTCACAGGTAGTTTGCGGTAAAGCCAGCTCTCTGGAACATCAGTTCAAGGACTTAACCACAACACCAGCCTTCCATATTCTGAGACTAGAGGAGATCGTCACTGCAGAGGTTCCTCCCCAGGTGCTGCAGCTGGGGGCGGGGGGGAGGGAATGCAGGCACTCATTTCTTTATTCAAGGAAGAGGGGGTGGATTTGGAACAGAACCCTACAGTGGGATTGGGATTGTGTGGGTCCCACAGGACCTGCTGCCACAATAGCAGGACGGGTAAAATGTACTTTGTTGCAGGCGGAATTGGGTGGGCAAAAATACCCAACTGTGGTAACTGGTGGGAAAACACTTTAAAATTGTTAATACTTAAATTGACACGAGGGATAGCAAGAGATTTGCTTTCTATTATAACAGGAGTGAAGGTATTTTTTAATGGTTGAAGCAAGATTGGTTTTATTCTTTTAGTGGTAAAAATTGTGTCTGAATTCCATATTATAGATTAACCAACTGCTTTTTTGTTTAGTAGTAGTAGTATGGAGGAATCTGTCTCTCCTGCAGGAGCTAAGGTTTTAGTGGGTGGGAGCAGGATAAAAATGTGAGAAATAATGCAGGGGTGGAAGTGGGAATTGCATGGCGGGATTAAAAAATAGTCCCCCACAGGGCTCCAATTGGGAACCCAAGCCCCTTGTATAGAACACCCTCGTCAAGCCTGATGAACCTCTTGTGTAACTTAGATCGACCCCCCCCCCGCCCCCACTGTAGACCAGGGCTAATTCTACATGAGAGAATATAAAATTTTAAACCAGGCACTAATCAGATTTTTCAATACATCGATCTTGGGGTGTGCAATGCTTTAAAATTATTTTAGCCAAGGGATAAGTCTCCCCTGTAAATGCTTTTCAGCATGTTTGGGTATTATATGTCCTGGTGCACATTTGCAATCACATTGGGTTGTGGTTTTTCATTTGTTTTCTTCATTTATCCATCTCTATCTACTAAAGCACATGATTCCTGAGTCATGAATCTTGCCCTGGAAGCTTGTCAGTGGTGTTATGCAAACTTCCATAGACGTTTGGATTAGAGCTGGGTGGTAAATGGCTTTCTTATCCTGGGAAAGTTTGACAGTTCAAAATGTTTTCCTGTCCCAAATCAGGATGAAATGTCAAAATAAATAAATAAAACTCGAAGTCAATTGAAACATTTGATTCACCTTTTATTTTTTAATCAATTAATATTTCACTATAAACTAACAAATTTTGAAACAAAGAGTCACTTCAAACCACAACACAGAACTTTTTATGTAGAAAAATCCCAAACGGGATGTTTAGACACTTTCAAAACTTTTTTCCAACATGGGAAATTTGTTGAAACTGACCCTTTTCTGTGAAAAGATTTGGTTTTGACACCTCAACACTTTAATTGAAAAATGTTTTGTCAAAAAAAATTCCCAACCAGTGCTAGTTTGGATAATCACCTCACTACCCTTTCTATTATCACGTTCTCCATCATAAGTGCATTTCATCTTGGCTTGAAACTACACTAAACATATACAACAACTACTTTTTTTTCATAAGAGTAATAATTTATATTCAGAGGGCTGACTCTCCACTCACACCATTTACATACTAGTCTAACCCTATTGACAATTATCTATTTGCATTTGTCTTTATTTTGTATAGAGTCCTGTTCTCTTTGGTGGCAAGGCAAAGGGTTGGAAAGAACACTTAGGACATAAAAAGTCTTAATTTATGACACAGTGACTTTTATTCAAGGTCACCCAAGAAGCCAGGAACAGAATCTAGAGGTGAAATTCTGGCTCAGGGCTTGTCTTCACTACCAGGGTAAGTTGATCTAACGTAGCTGGAGTCGACGTAGCCTAGATTGACTTACCCCAGTGCCTTCACTCTGCTGTGTCAACATAACTTACTCTTCTCGGAGAGGTGGGGTAACGGGGTCAACTGGAGAGTGCTCTGCAGTTGATTTAGCAGGTCTTCGCTAGACCTGCTAAATTGTCCCCGGCTGCATTGATTGCAGCAGCATCAATCTCCCCATAGTGAAGACCAGCCCTCAGTTGAAGTCATTGTCTTGACTACTCTTCTCATATACTGGCCATTAGCCCACACTCCTTTGATAACACCCTGAGGCCAAGATTTCCAAAGAGTGGTTAGTTAATTTGGGTGCTTCAGTTTGTGGCACACCTTGATTTCCCTTTGTGGTCTACCTGCATCATGGATAATGCAGGAGTCAGTGAGGTGGGGTTCTTCAGTTTTTGGGATGCCCAACTAGAGACATTTTAAAGGGACCTGATTTTCAGAGGGTGGGTTCTGAAAATTAGGCATCTCAAATTCAGCTCTCAAAACCTAAGGCACCCAAAATGTAAATAGAGGATGGCTAAAGAAGCTCAATTGCCTGCAATAGGGCCACACCCATTTGAACTAGGGTAGGATCTGACCCTCAATGGAAACATGAGTTTGCAAGTCAGCCTGCCTCTTACACACCGATCCCCAAGCACCTGAGATATCGTCAGTGATTATCAGTTAAAAGTTTCCAGACTGACATTTTATTTAGTCATGTCATGGGCTCAACCTATCTATAGAGCAGGCTAGAGGGATCCTCTGGGATTGCAACATCACCAACGCTAATGGGATAATGATGCTGCTGGGGTGTGCGTTCCTTCCTGGAATATGCTTAAGTAGTCATTGAACTCTATTTCCGTAGTCTAAAACCACTGCCACATCCCTCCACTAACTGTGGTTTTGGAGGGTTCTTATTTGTTGTGAGGCCAGGCCTGTTGTTGCTTTTTCATCTTTGCATGCCAGCTACCAGCATAACAGAGCTCCCTTTGGAACTGTCTAATTCAGAGAGGACGGTTTTGAAAAGAAGCCTCCTTTCCTTATTCACATGAAGGGGAAATGTTGCCATGTAAGTTACTCACAAGTTTGGAGAAACTTGTTTCAACACACACGGGATGATTTTGCCTAAACAGGAATCTGTTACTGTAAAAGTCCCCTCAGAAAATGTTGACAAGACACTGAGCAGATTTTTCAGCAAAACTTTCCCATTCTGATGAATTATTCAGAGTTTCGGGTACAGATCCAATAGTGTGGATGGTTATCCAAACCTCAGGTCCAAAAGCCTATGGAAATCTCAAAAGAACAGACATCCTTATGAGATTTCCAGTATTTCCTGATTTCAGTCAGGCCCCAAGAACAGCCCCATGGTTTTGGCATTTCTGTATCCTGTCCCATTTAGAACCAGAAAGCAACAAAGGTCCATAAGTTCATGGCTTGGTCAGTGGTGCTGGAACAATTTTTATAGTGGGGATGCCGAAGGCAGAAATCAAGTATTTGTGTTATTTCCTACTTCAAGCCAAGTGGTGCAGCAGCACTCTCAGCACCCCTTGTTCCAGTACCTATGGGCTTGGGTTTCATTTGAGTTTGAGAAAAATTTCAGGACAGTTCTTTAATTTCGAAACGCAGGCCTCTACTCCCTCATTTCTCTACACAGATCCATGATCCACTCTCTGAATCAGCCACTGGAGGAGCATAATCCCTAGAGCTGATAAAAACTCTGAATTTCCATTTTGTGGGAAATTCTGAAATTTGATTTTGTTCCAAACTGAAATGAAAACAAGTATCTTCAACATTTCCCATGTGTTGGGATTCCCTCTGAGACCTTTTCCATTCGGCTGATCCAGAACACCTTGTCCAGTTCTGAGAGAACACTTCATCCAGTTCTCTGGGATCCAAAACACTCAGGTCAACTCTGGATTTCGTCACTCAGTTTCCTTTATTTGGCATACAGCAAAGCTACGCTGACTTGGGCACACCACACATCCAAAGTTACAAAGCCAACCTCTTCCTTTATATACATTTACACATAACATTGCATTTACTATACATTACACCACACATTTTTAGATTGGATTGGTAACTTTGCAGGAACCAATCTCTGTACAGCATGCTCTGTCCATGTGGAACCTGATCTTTACACTCCAAGTTTATCTTTTCCATAGGCCCTAGCATCAAGGTGTTGCTGCTTATCTTAGTTAGCACAGACATCCTGACTCCATCATATTGTTTGTCAAGTCCCTATTTACACCTTAACCTTCCATTCACTTTCCCAATTATGCCCACTAAGAAATGAGGCAAGTTACTTATGCCAAGTCAGGTCTATGCCATGAAATGGAAATTCCAAATTGTAGCCTGTTATATTGATTATGGCTTGTTTACTTACAAATTCCCAATTATCACTTGGAGGGTTGACAGGTTCTTGTCCCAAGATCAGGCCCAGTATTATTCAAATTATTATATAGCTGGGAACCCTGATGTGCACAGCTGCAACACTTGCACTATAGGAACACTTCTATATTGACAAATAATTTATTAATACACTTAGTACAGTTACAAACACCCCAACTCAGTAAGGTAGATAAAAATACTATAGAATGACATCTGCACATCCCTGTACTCATACCCTCTCTTGCAGAACAACCTGAAATGTTAGCCATTGTCGTCTTCTTCACCATCACCTCCATGCTCATCACCAGAGGCCATCATTCAGGCACCTCCCCAAGGACTACATCGTTTTCTCCCACTGCCTGGGCTGGGATGCAACCTATTATATGTTATGTTAACGCCACTATGATGCATATTCAGTAGGGGTTTCCCCCCTCTTCCTTATTTGTATTTCCTCACCTTACCAATGTTGGAGTGTCCTTCTCCTGTAGGGTAGTATAGCAATGATCTCATCTTATCATGTACCTCAATTCCCATGGTCAGAAATTCCTCTTAAACACTCTATTTTCAGCTCCCCAATACTTGGGATTTTCCATTGGGCCGTTCATCTGTTCAAAGTTCATAGGCCTCAAGGCCTTATGCTAACTATTCTAACGTCTTACAGGATACAGGTCTGTAGATTCCTTGCATTACTGTTGAATATAATAAAGGTAAGCTATGAGCTACAAAAAGAATAAATAAAAAATAAATAGAAGTTGGGTTTTAGGAAATGTTGGTTTCAGAATTCCAAAACACTTAAATTGTTTAAGTGTATGTTTGCATTTCATAACGTCTATATTCATAATATCTACTACCACCAACATTATGGTATAAAATGACATAATATAATAGTTGAAAATTTATGGGCGGCTGTTACTTAGTACTAATTGAAACATGTGTATCAAAGTGCTAAATTGTTTCATTGCAACACAGATAGACACGGATCTAGAGAAGATAAGATGTTTCAATCAGTACTAACTAGTAACTGCCATTAATGGTTTAAAAAAATAAAATTGAATATTTCAACTATATGCCATATCATACCATGCACTATTACTGACATGTTATGAAATTTTAAAAATACATGCCAAAACAAAAATTTTGAAATTCAAAAATGAAAATTTCAGAATTCCAAAACAAAATTTCTGAATTTCCCAAACAAAAAATTTCCCCATTTTCAATTTTTTCCTGCAAAATGTTTATCAAAATTAACATTTTCTAAATGTTTTCATTTCAGCAAAACCAGCATTTTTCATCAAAAAAAGGTAGACAAATTTTCTGACTAGCTCTAATAGTCACACAGAAATCAGGTACATTACAGTGGGAGTTGTCTGGTAGAATCATTTGGTATTTGTGGTGGTGTAGCAGACGGAGTGGTCGTAGGATACTAGCAAAACAAGGTTGGCGAGATATCTTTTATTGGACCAACTTCTGTCGGTGAAAGAGACAAGCTTATGAGCTAGTCTTCAGGTACGTAAGCTGTGACCCTAAGTACTTAAATTTAACCATTAAATACCTATTACACTAAATACCTAAATAAGTATTTAGCTGTGATATTTTGAGTACTTTTTGCAGACCTGAAGAAGAGCTTCCATAACCTCAAAAGCTTGTCTCATTCACCAGACAGAATACGGTCCAATACCTCACCCACCTTGTCTCTGAAATTAAAGCATCTGTTTGCATGAGTGAGGTCTACTGTGTGAGAACAAGCTGTGGGATTGGGCTCTGAATCATGTATGCAATGAAATCTGAGCTGAAGAATGAGCTGATAATAATAAAAGGTTGGGAGTGACTTGGCCATATAACAGGTAGGAAGCAGGGTAGAATTACTATTATTATTACACCATCCAGCTGTTTGCAGCTGGGACTTTTGTGTCCTTTTGAAGTTTAAAAGCTCAAGGGGAACAGTTATGTCATAGTGGAAACAGCCGATCAGGAGGGACAAGAGCTAAGAAAGGCAGTAACAGGTTTATGCACAGTATGTTCAGGACATTGCTGTCATCCACATGTGACACATACCTAAAGACTAGGAAATAATGGCTGTGATGTGCAGAAGGGATGCCAAGCGTCCCTGTGCAAATGACAAGCACTAAGCTTCCAACTATAGAAGTCCTGCTTAAGCCTGGTCTGCAGTGTACTAGGTTTGTGCAGTTATGCCCCGAGGTGGCTGATGCACAGGGTCATTCATGGACCTGTTATTACGATCAGCTGGGGAGCGGAGCAGGATGTAAGTCATGCATCAGGCCTTCTGTGCAGGGGTGAATTTCACACAAGATGCTTAAGAGTAACTAGTGAAAGAGCTGGCCCAGGGGCCTCTTTAGCTCACTAATGTATATGGGCTTTGATTTCTGAACAAGGGTAACATTTTGTGGAAAGAGGCTTTAGTCTGGCTTCAAATGAATTCTGCACTATTCTCATAGGCCCAAGTTTTTAATGGTATTTAGGTGTTTCTACAGTCAGTGTTGCAATGCCTAGCTGATTTAGAATCCTAAGACTCACTTACCACAGGGATTTAGGCACATAGGAGCCAAAATCCCTTTCGAAAATGAGATGTAGGATCCTAAATCAGTTTGGCTTTGCAGCACTGAAGCCAGGTCTACACTCAAAAGTTAATTGACCCAGCTACGTCGCTCAGGGGCATGCAAAATCCATACCCCTGAATGATGTAGTGAAGCTGACCTAAAACCTGGTATAAATAGCTCTAGATTGATGGAAGAGTTCTTCTGTTAACCTAGCTACTGCTTCTCCAGGAGGTGGATTAACTACCACAGTCGGAGAACCCTTCCTGCGACTGTACTGAGTGGCTACACTGAAACGCTACAGAACAAGACTAGACTGGGCCTGAGTGCAACAGCATCTAAATACTAGGGCTGTCAAGCGATTAAAAAAGTTAATCATGATTAATAGCTCTGTTAAACAATAGAATACCATTTATTTAAATATTTGTGGATGTTTTCTACATTTTCAAATATATTGATTTCAATTACAACACAGAATACAGAGTGCGCAGTGCTCACGTCATATTTATTTTGGATTACAAATATTTGCCCTGTAAAAAAGAAAAAAGAAATAATATTTTTCAATTCACCTAATACAAGTACTGTAGTGCGATCTCTTTATTGTGAAAGTTGAACTTACAAATGTAGAATTATGTACAAACAGTAACTGAATTAAAAAATAAAACAATGTAAAACTTTAGAGCCTACAAGTCCACTCAGTCCTACTTCTTGTTCAGCCACTCACTCAGACAAATAAGTTTGTTTACATTTGCAGGAGATACTGCTGCCCGCTTCTTGTTTACAGTGTCACCTGAAAGTGAGAACAGGCGTTTGCATGGGACTGTTGTAGCTGGCGTTTGCAAGATATTTACATGCCAGATATGCTAAACATTTGTATTTCCCTCCAGGCTTCGCTCACCAGTCCAGAGGCTTTTGCTGCTCTGGTCTTGCAGAGGTGGACCAGCTGCCCCAGAATATTTCCTTTAGGAAATATTGCTGATGAATCCTGAATTGAAGGCACTCAGCATCACACACAAACACACACACACGACCTGTCCACCAGGTGACAATGGCAGCACCATAAGCTGGGCTAAATCTGTCCAGGAGCCTCTCTTTAAAATAATTAATACTCCAGCCGCAGCACACACCCCATCAAGCCACTGGGAAAGTCCGTTAAAACCTCCCTTTGTAGGCCTTGCTGGAGCCCTAGGAATGATTAACAGTGTGAACCAGAGTAGGCCTGGCCTTGATAAAACACCACACTAGGTATTGGCTAACCAAGTAAGCACATTCCTGACCAGAGAGGATGGTACAAAAACACTGGGAGGTCTCAAGAAACTACGTAAACACATTCCTAAGAGATGATACAGGAATACACTGAGCCCTCATAAGACAAGATGGTTTGACTGAATAATGAATAGGAAAATTTTGTCTGGGACATCCGGGGCAAGGTACAAAGGGAGGTAACAAACAGATGTCATGAAACACATAAGGTGGCATGTAAGTGGTTTATCCCAGTCTAAAAATGGCAGGGTACCTTCCCTTAACCCTTTGTGTGGCCAAGGGGACAGCAGAGATTCTCACGGCTGACTGAGCTGCTCCTTCGCTCTCTTGTGTTAATGTATTTGTGCAAGTTGTGAAAATGACTAGAACTATGCCCTTGAGGGCAACAAACCTGGCCAAGCGCCTTTGTCACTGAACCATGCCTGTGGTCATTCTTTACGAGTAAGAGAGACGTCTGCTGAAATAGCAGGCTGTGCTCTCTACTCGTGCAACTAACACTGGAGTTCCAAGAACAGAAGCACTAAGCAGCTCTAACAGCTTATCAGCCTTGATGGTGTTGCCACAGCAACAACATTCCTCAGCACTTAACACCGCAGTCACCTTTGCAGGTATTTCCCCCCGAACCTGTACGTACCCAGAGACCTTTGGGAACATGGAACCACAAGGATCTTTTAATTTGGGGGGAGAAAAAGGTGGAAACAGCCAAAAGAAACATGAAAACCCAGTATAAACATTGGCATATGAGAAACTGAGCAACCCAAATCAACACATTGGGGGTCTGGCCAATCCCTTAGCCCCAGGCAGTAAAGGACTGTGTTGGGGACTCCCAGAACTCAGTTTCTTCACAAACCTGACACACCTAGAACCCCATTCACAGATCAAGTTTCACTGACAGTCAAGGGGAGTCCGAAAGTGGCTCTCTGCCATTGGTCTTCTCTGTTGGTCTCACACTGAAGTGCAGCTACTTTTTCAGTACTGCAATTTCACCTCTATTTTCACTGGGTTGGCTATATGGGGGGAGGGACAGTTCAATGGCTTGAGCATTGGCCTGCTAAACCCAGGGTCCTAAGTTCAATCCTTGAGGGGGCCATTTAGGGATCTGGGGCAATAATCTGTCAGCGAATTAGTCCTGCTTTGAGCAGGGGGTTGGACTAAATGACCTCCTGAGGTCCCTTCCAACCCTGGTATTCTATAGACATCTCTGTATCACCACCAGTGGTCAAATCAGGCCTTACTGTGGAGTCAACTCAGCTGTGCTTCTACTCTGGTCAAGACCCAGACATTCCTTTGCATAGAACACAAACACTCAGAGAGATATAAAGATCTCTTAGACAGAGCATGTGCTCCCTGGACTTCTCCTCACCAAACAATGGCTTCTCCCCACCCCCACTACTGACCCTGAGCTTTTTATCCAAAGACCATTACTTACAAAGTTAGATTGAACCCCTTCCAGCAGGGCATATCTTGCACAATTCCTATGACCTGTTGTGAACAAAATAATGATAGTAACCTACCCTCACATTTACACATACAAATATAAACAATTTCCAACCAAACAAAACTCAATAGGTGGAATTATGGGTAATTCATGCAAATGAAGCTAGCCAGAACTGGTTTTTCCCCTTCTTTCCAATAGAGCGAGCACACTGGCTTTGTAGCTCACAGGATCAAGCACTGAGATTGTTAAAACAAGTATAGTTCAGTGACCAGCATTTTCCTCTGGCATACGGTGCTTGCACCACAAGTTGTGAACAACACTACAGATAAATTCCAGTTAACCTCCTTACAGCCAATTCTCGTAATAGCTTGGAACAATACGGCAGGCCACACGGCATGTGAAGTTTCCACAATTAACTAATGGCTTCCAATGCTGTCATTATGGTTTAACCGAAGATTAGTGCTTGTGCACCAGGGCACTTCTGCATCATCATCAAATTATCACGTTGCAATGACACATTGCTCTGCATGGTGATTACAGCCAAAAAAAGCACCAGTTGAAGGGAAAGAAATGGACTGAAAGCTTAAAAAAAATAATCTAAAACAATGTTGTTCAGAACTGCCTATTACCACCATAAGATTTCTTTTCACAGAGCTGGTATATTCACTATTAACAATTATTATTAATGGTGTTGAGACACTGCCTAGTGTGCCCAATTACAGAACATCATCCCATTGTGATACACAGAAGAAAAGACAGTTCCTGCCCCTAACTGTAAGACAAGAGAGAGATGGATACTACAAATTGATAGAGGATACACAAGGTGACAATGGGTAGGTCTACACTGCAACAAAACACTCATGGCTGGCCCAGGTCAGCTGACTCGTGCTCAGGATGTGGGGCTAAATTGGGTTGTAGATATTCAGGTGCAGGCCAGAGCCCAGGTTCTGGGACCTTCCCCCACTCATGGGATCACAGATCCCAGGCTCCTGAATGTCTCCAATGCTATTTTATAGCCCCACAGCCAGAGTCAGCTGACATGGGTCAGCCATGGGTGTCTTATTGCAGTGTAGACGTACCCAATGAGACAGCACTGGTCAGCATGACCCGCAGTGGTTTCAGTGCACCAGGTGCTGAATCAGTATTGAGTTTCTTGTAGGCATCACAGCAGAGATGATGTTTAAGGAGGGATTTGAAGGTCCATCAAGTAGCTTTAAAGATGTTTACAGGGAGTTCATGCCAAGTGCGAGAAAGCACAACGGTGCTTGTTTAAAAAAGTAACAAGCGAGCAACAGAGGCCAGCACCCTGGGCCGGCTGGAGGTGGGGGTGTCAATAGCTTGATACCACATGAGAGATGATAAGTTGGGTGGGGTCAGGACGTGAAGGGTCTTAAGTGCAGATGAGTAGTTTGTGTTTGAAGTGGTGGAAATGGGGGAACCAGGGAAGGGAATGATTTTGTATCTTGCTTTTCTAAGCACTTTATAAAATTATTAATCCCATTCCGTAGTTGAGAAAATTGAGACAGAGTGGTCAAGTGAATTGCATAAGATCACACAGCATATCAACAATAGTCAGAAAAAGAACCATCGTCTCCTCCTTCCCAGGTCCCTCCTTGAACCTCCAGGACCCAGATCAGAACTGAGAGGCTGGTTCTGTAATGAATGAGCCAAATCCAAATTCTGGATCCAAGCAGCCCTGAAGTTTGGGGGAGTTTTGTCTCTGCTCATTTGGACCATTTCTAAATTGCCATTTTTCCTGAATTCCACACATCCTGCTTCCATAGGAACATGTTCCTTCAGACCCATCAGGGAAAATACACTTACTTTCAAATTACATTGATGTAGGACTTCCAATACTCAATAATGTAGACCCCAATCCTGCAAACACATGCTTAACCTTTAGTCATTTGAGTAGTCCCAATGAAAACAATGGAGCTGCTTATCTGCAGAACTGGGGCCTTGTTTATTAGTGGTCTCTTTTCCCCCACCCTTCCTCCTCACCTTTACCCTCTTCCTGAAGGATAAACACAGAATCTGTCTCACCAGGTCTATTTTATATATGGGGGGGGGGGGGGAACTGAGACAAAGAGGTTAAGCGAGTTGACCAAAGTCACACAGAGAGGCAGAGACATAATTATGAAGCCATCTCAGGTCTCCTGACATCCTGAGCCTTGCTCTAATCACTATAAAAATAGCAACCTTCATGCTTTCCCTCATTGACTTGGCAATGATTGGTACCATCCCAAAAGCTCATGGAAGTCAGTACAGAAACAGGGGAGCCCTTAAGTGTCTATAGGAATGTAAGTAAGCCAGGCATGAGTCTGAAACCTGTATACCATGGATCTGAGGACTATAAACCAGGAACCAGATCCACTTCCACCAGTACCACAGCTTTCCTGTGTGACTTAGGGGAAGTCACTGAAAACACTTTGCCTTTCCCCACTCAGTAATACGTTATAACACCATTTCCTCACCTAGCACCCCTCGACGTCATGGAAATTAAGTCAATATTTGGAAACGACTTGAGCGAGTGCAGTATTATGTTCAAAGCTGTAGCAAGCTACGGCATTCCCAAGAGACCGTCGTTTATGAGCACATTTTCATTAGATCATTACCTATTCCCCCTTCATGACAAACCTGAAAAAAATAGGATGGAAAAAAAAAATCACTCTGCGGAAGATCTGGGAAAATCAAACTTCTCCTAGAGCATGAGCCATGGGAGATGCTGGAACTATGAAGTCACTTTCCAAATTATGGGGCCTAGCCCAAAGACCCATTGGATGCAATGGAAAAACTTCCACTGGCTTTGGATCATGCTCTAGATCATAATTTTAGACCGGTCTTCCCATCCCTTTCGTTTGAGTGTCTGGGCTCAGAGTGACCGAGAAAAACAGATGGGGAAGTCTGGGGCAGACCCGTTAAAGAGTTTTTTCCTTTCGCCCTCTTCTTCCTCCTGGGTATTTTAGAATTCATTTCTGTGACTAATCTCAGGACAAGGAGGAAAGTGATGTCGGGAGGCCAGGACAAATCTAACTCATCACATTTACGAGTGTTTCTTCCTCCCCCCGAAAATGACTTGATTTTATTGTACCTCTTGACTGCATGCTGGGCAAGGTGCTTTCTTTTCATCACAGCTCATTGCTGGCTGCTTGCTACAGGAACGCCAAACCTCATAAATTTTATTCTAATGCGTAAATCTCCCATTAACACAAATTATTGCTTGTTTTTCCAAAAGGTGGGTTGTTTGGGGGGAAGTCATGGCCTAGGAAGTTTGAGACTTTAAAGGAGGTCCTTCACCTCCATAGGGATGTGAACATTTTGGAGGGGCACAGGGCAGCTCTTGGACCTCTCTCTCATGCACAAGTATATGAACTTGTTGCTCCTCTCTTATTAATTATTGGGTAAGTACCACCTGTGTGTCCAGCACAGAGAAAGATAGGGTTCCTGCCTCATGGCAGTTAGCCTCTAAGAGTATGGCTAGCCTGCAATCAGTGGTGTGTGACTGCAGCATGTGTAGACAGACTTGAGAGAGCTTTAATGTAGCTAGAGCAAAGCTAGCTTGAGTAACAACAGCAGTGAAGCCGTGGTAGTGGCCAGGGTTAGCCCATGCTGTCGCTGCTTCACTGCTGTTGTTACTCAAGCTAGCTTTGAGCTACATCAAAACTAGCTCAGGTATGTCCCCACATGCTGCACTCATACCTCCCAGTTGCAGTGTGGACATACTCTAAGACTCTCCCACCCTTACTCAGGTTCTTGAGGAGTCCCTTGGAAATCCACAGTACTAATGGAGGGCTATACTGTGACTCTGCCACAAACACCACGAATGAGGCAGCATGTAGTTGCTTCAGTTACTCAAAGGACAGACACATCATGGGTGGTAGCAACTTACTCCAGGCTCTACCACTGTGTCTTAACCTTGTCCTGAAAAGACCACCTCTAGACACAAGAGAGTAGCACACTCACTATGCCTCGCCTGCTGCAGTTTCTGGCAAAAATTAGAGACAAATGATCGTCAGCAGTTTCCATGATGTAGACACCTTCTGGGACCTGGATTAAGACTGTCAACTTACTGCCAGGATCCCAACAAAGGCAGTCAGGACAAAAGGGTCAAAGCAGGGGCAAACCTGAGGCTGGCAGTAGCTGTGGAGTTCCTAGCCAGTTCCAGGCCAGAATCAGAGTCCCAGTCAAGTTTCCAGGTTCAAGTCAGGAGACAAAGTCCAAAATAAGCAGAGGTCAAACCAGGAGTTCGAAAGCCTAGACCAGGAACCGCCAAGGAAACTACAGAGAATCCCCCCTGTTAGCCAAACAGTCACTGGAATGCCCCTTGGGTTTATATAGGGCAGGGAGCCAATCAGGCCTGCTGTCTGTCAAACTCTTGGGGCGGAACTTCCCATGGTCTGTGTCCACAGTGGGTCATGGGAAGTGGAGTGCAGGTGGCTTAATAGCTGCTGCTGGGTGGCAGTCCAGCACTGTTAACTGTCTGGTAGCTCTACAGGCCTGGGTTCTAGAGACATAAGACCTTGCACTCTGCAACCTATTTAGAGAAAATAGCCCTTGGCAAGTCATTCTTACACCAGTGCAAAGTGGAGATAATATGGTACTACCACTGCAAATGAGTAGTAAGTTCTTTAGTTGTCACTCAGCACTCTCTTTGAAGGGGTGAAATTGACTCCACAAAGGTGCAGTAGTAGAGAATCACCACTGGCAAGAAGAATCATCCCAGTGCAACTGTCTAGCCTTTGGGTGGGTTGCAGTTTTACTTTACTGCCTCTCCCCTAGTGCTTCACCACAGGTCCTAGAGAAAAGCCCACAGAGACCCAGAATTCAGTCATCTGAGGATTTTCAGCAAGGATTGCACAGGGCAACCTCCCCATAGTCAAGTCTAAACAAAATGCACTTAATTCTTAAGTACCAGCTTTATATAGTTTTATAATGATGAAGAAACCTAATTATAAGAGCTTAATTTCTACAACAAAACAAGGTTACTGCAAAATCCACATATATTATCTTCACAATTTTGCTTAAATATAAAGAAAAAAACCCAAATTAAATTTAAACAGGTCTGTCCCCAGAGAAAGAGAAAGTCCCCACCGTGAGAAGTAGCTCAGAGTTCCAAAAACTGAGGTTGAGTTCAACCGTTTCTCAGCTAGTGGCTTTGTTCATCAAATCTGTACAGCCTGCTGAGTCAGAAGTACGGCAGTAATTTCATCCCTCTGTTTGCTTCCAGAAATCTCCATTTGGAACCCAGGCAGACCCTTTCCCCTCTTCTGTGGGACTGAAGAATCACTCCATTAGCTAGCCAGCTAACTGATTAACCAACCAATCAGTGTTAAGTATATACATGAAAAACCCTATTACCAGGAAGATGCAAAACTGAGAACAGCAAAATATCAATAAGAACATAAGAGCGGCCATACTGGGTCAGACCAAAGATCCATTTAGCCCACTATCCTGTCTTCCAACAGTGGCCAATACCAGGTGCCCCAGAGGGAATGACCAGAACAGGGAATCATCAAGTGATCCATCTCCTGTCACCCATTCCCAGCTTCTGGCAAACAGAGGCTAGGGACACCATCCCTGCCCATCCTTGTTAATAGCCATTGATGGACCTATCCTCCATGAACTTATCTAGTTCTTTGTTGAACCCTGTTATAGTGTTGGCCTTCACAACATCCTCTGGCAAGGCGTTCCACAGGTTGACTGTGCGTTATGTGAAAAAATACTTCCTTTTGTTTGTTTTAAACCTGCTGCCTATTTATTTAATTTCATGACCCCTAGTTCTTGTGTTACGAGGAGTAAATAACACTTTCTTTTTTACTCTCTCCACACCAGTCATGATTTTATAGACCTCTATCATATAATCCCACCCCCGAGTCATCTCTTTTCCAAGCTGAAAAGTCCCAGTATTATTAATTTCTCCTCATACGGAGACGATGCAGTCTAAAAATGATGTCATAATTCTCAAGAATAATACGGCCATTGCCCTTCATTGTACTTTCTTTGAAAATCAGAGCAGGAATCTCCGATTTTCCACCTCCATCTGCCTTTCATTTGATTCACCTCTGTCCGCTGGTTGTTGATGTTTTCTCACATTATACTGGTCATTTTCTTCCCACTGTGCTTCATTGTAAGAACCAAGGGACCCTGGGTGTGAACGATCATTATTAGCATTTACACACTGTGGCTGGCTGTTATTATTATCATTCCTCTATTCTTCTGAAAAATCAACATGATGGCGTTTTGACTTCATGTAATTTGTTGACATTTTAATCTTGTCTCGCTCTCAATGGAATAAAGTGAATTGCTTTAGAAACCTGCTTGCACACAAACACACTGATCCAGTGAAATCCATGGGGTTACTCATGTGGTTAAAGGAAAGCATGATCACAAGTCTTTGCAAGATTAGGGCCTACCATCTAGAATAGTGGCTCTCAACCTTTCCACACTCTGGTACCCCTTTCAAGAGGGGAGGAGCAATAGCTCAGTGGTTAGCTCATTAGTCTCTTAAACCCAAGGTTGTGAGTTCAATCCTGGAGGAGACCATTTAGGAATCCAGGGCAAAAATCTGTCGGGGGTTGGACTAAATGATCTCCCAAGGTCCCTTCCAACTCTGATATTCTACATGATTTGTCTTGTGTACCCCCAGGTTTCACCTCACTTAAAAACTAATTGCTGACATAATCATACAAAAGTGTCACAGCACACTGTTACTGAAAAATTGCTGACTTCCTCATTTTGACCATATAATAAAATAAATCAATTGGAGTATAAATAGTGTATAGTACATTTCAATGTATAGTATATAGAGCAGTATAAACAAGTCATTGTCCAGATGAAATTTTAGTTTGTACTGACTTTGCTAGTGCTTTTTATGCAGCCTGTTGTAAAACTAGAGATGATGTACCCCCTAGAAGACCTCTGCAGACCCCCAGGGGTACACATACCCCTGGTTGAGAAACACTGATCTAGAAAAGCCAACCATCCAGAACCCAAGCCAAAGTTTTTTCATTGACTCCATTGAGCTTTGGATCAAATCTTTAGCCAATCCTCTATTTAGCATATCGAGCACAGGACTGTTCCCTACAGTATATTCTTGGGTAATCTGTCCAGTCCAACTTTAAACTGGTGTCAAAGCTGGTTATATTTCCATCACATCTGCATGCCACCCATCAAGGAGCCAGGGGCCGACACTCACCCAAGAGCTGCATAAGTAAATCATCTGAGCATTTCATTCAGGGCAAAGGAAACCACCAGTCAAAGAAAGCAGCATGAAATTTGTAACTTTCAGGACAGCTTTTTGGTGTTTTTCATCTACCCTATTGAAATTAGATAATTACATTCTCACCATCCAAATGTTTAGTAAACTGTGTACCTACTCATTTTTCTATTACTGCAGTTATTACTGGAAACAGAACTATGGGTCTCTGGTTATTTTTGTTGGTTGGATGTCCTCCACTCATGGCTGCAGTTCCTCTGGCTTTACTTTTACTTCCAGTCGGGCACAAGGATTTAAAGGGATGCATTTTTAAACAGCAGCACCTAAGCTGTTTCTGTAAAATATGCACATGTATGCAGAAAACTGGACATGCTGTTGAGTGCTTATACATTAAGTTCTTCTTCGTGTGCGTGACAGCCGCTCTCTTAGCTGGTACCTTGGACTTTGAACCATGGCCTGTAATGTTCATAGCCCCTGTGGAAAGAGGGAGACCCAGGCTGTAAGATACACTGAGCAGTAGGGTACATGTGCAAACAAAGGCAGGTTTTCCATAAGTCTGCAACATCTAAAACATTTGCCATAGGAGACTTTTTTTAACCAGTGACAACCAAGAACAGATATGAACACCATGTCTTCAGCAGACAGAGAAAGGATGACCTCTTACTTGGAAGAACCTTACTTTAGTGAATATCCCTTGCCCCATGCAACATGTCGTGGTCCTAAGAAATGGAGCCCTAAGAACTCTATGAGTTTAATTTAAGTCCACACAATTAAAGAGCGACCAAGTGGGTGAGCTAATATCTTTTATCGGACCAATTTCTGTCACCGAGACAAGCTTTCAAGCTTACACAGAGCTGTTCTTCAGGTCTAGGAAAGATACTCAGAGTGTCACAGCTAAATATAAGCTGGAACAGATTGTTTAGCTTAAGTATATCTTATATCATATGTGCTATAACAACAGATGTAAAACCTGCAGACATTTCTCCACTGCTACGATGATCAATGCCTCCCACCTTCCAAGATCTATGGGTCCTACACACGCCGATCACAACATACGTATACCACATCCAGTGCACTAAATGCCCCAATAACTATGTGGGTGAAACCAGACAATCACTACACTCTCAAATGAACTCACGCAGAAAAATGATAAAAGGCAAAGACTGTGCCGCCCCAGGGTTAACAATTTTCACAAACCAATCACTCCCTATTAGACCTCTCAGTTCTAAGCCTCAGAGGACACCTGCACAGCACCTTCCAAAGACAAGCCTGGGAGTTTAAGTTCATGACTTTGCTAGACACTAAAATTCATGGTCTTAATAAAGAGACAGGATTTATGGCTTACAGTCTGTAACCCACTAATCCCCCTTTTTTGCCTCTTCACCAACAGAAATTGGTTCAATAAAAGATATTACATCACCCATCTTGTCTCTCTAATATCCTGGACCCAACATGGCTACAACAGTACAACACTTCATGTAACAGTTAAAGAGTATAAGTCAGTAAGAAAAGTGTCTCTCAGTTTGGTTCAACAGAGCAGAAAATGGCTAGAGACCTGGGCACTCACCTCTTAGCTTCTAATCTGTGGAAGCTGATCTTAGACTATACTGGGCCACAATGCTTGTATAATTGTGTGTATGCATCCTAGATCTCAAATGGCATTTAATTCAAATTACAGAGCCTTCTGCAATTCTGCCTGGGTGGAAAAATATAGAGACGGGCATCATTAGGCCTAATTTTGGCAATTAATTGATCTTTGATTATTAGCAGGTAAATAGGCCCAATGGTCTGTGATGGGATGTTAGATGGGGTGGGATCTGAGTTACTACAGAGAATTCTTTCCTGGGTGCTGGCTGGTGAGTCTTGCCCACATGCTCAGGGTTTAACTGATCGCCATATTTGGGGTCGGGAAGGAATTTTCCTCCTGGGCAGATTGGCAGAGGCCCTGGAGGTTTTTCGCCTTCCTCTGCAACGTGGGGCATGGGTCACTTGCTGGAGGATTCTCTGCACCTTGAAGTCTTGAGGACTTCAATAACTCAGACATAGGTTAGGGGTTTATTACAGGAGTGGGTGGGTGAGATTCTGGGGCCTGCGTTGCGCAGGAGGTCAGACTAGATGAGCATAATGGTCCCTTCTGACCTTAAGTCTATGAATCTATGAATCGAGCTAAACGTTGCTCACAAAGTAATTAGGATGTGTGCAATTTTCAAAAGCACCTAAGTGACTTAAGAGCCTAGGAGCCATTTTTCAAAAGGGACTTGGGAGGCTAAGTCTCATTTAAAGGCAATGGGGCTTAGGCTCCTAAGACTAGGACTATAACAATGTTTAAAAGGGAACTGGATAAATTCATGGTGGCTAAGTCCATAATTGGCTAATAGCCAGGATGGGTAAGAATGGTGTCCCTAGTCTCTGTTCGTCAGAGGATGGAGATGGATGGCAGGAGAGAGATCACTTGATCATTGCCTGTTAGGTTCACTCCCTCTGGGGCACCTGGCATTGGCCACTGTTGGTAGACAGGATACTGGGCTAGATGGACCTTTGGTCTGACCCGGTACGGCCGTTCTTATGTTCTTAAGTGCTTCAGCCATTTCTGAAAGTAGACCTTAGGCTTTTAAGTCATGTAGGTGCTTCTGAAAATCGTGTCTGTCATCTAAAAACTCTTCACCAATTTCCGAGTTAATGTGGTGTAAGTGAAACGCCTTTAGACTTAGCTGGAGTACCTAGACTGATTTACACCCAGGGGCTGGTGTGCAAGGGAACCTAAGGGCACGGCTACACTAGAGTTTACAGTTGCACTGATGTAGCTGCACCACTGCAAGTTCTCTAATGTAGCTACTGTTGAACAGGAGCGAGCTCGCCCGTCAGCTTTCCTCCAGCCCCCACGAGCAGCAGTAGCTGTGTCAGTGTGAGAAGCTCTCCCATTAACATAGCGCTGTCCACACGGGCGCTTATGTCGGGTAACTTGTGTCGCTCGGGGGCGTGGTTTATTCACATAAGGGGTAGTGCAGACATAGCTGGAAGATGTGTACATTAAAGTGAGGCAGGGTGATTTTAACTGAGCCCTTTCCACGCCTGCCTTTTATTCACTTTCCTGCCTCACCCCTTCGCTTCTGGCCCCTCAGCATGTAAATGACACCATGATGTCTGCACTCTCAGTCGCTCCGTCTCTGGCCTGCCCTTTGCAGTCCTTTGGCATGACCCCGTGTGCTTGTTCTCCGCTAGCGGCTGGCATGGTTTTGACCCTTTCCCTGGACTGGACAGCTGCCCTCGCAACTTGGAGTGAAAGGTGCGTGACGTAATATCTTGATGGATCAACTTCTGTTGGTGAGGGAGACAAGCTTTCGAGCAGCACAGAACTTGTCTTCAGATGACCTGTGAAATGGCTCCAAGTACGGGGTGTTGTTGTAGCCGTGTTGGTCCCAGCATATCAGAGAGACAAGGTGGGTGAGGTCATAGCTTTTATTGGACCAACAAAAGAAGCTCTTCTGAAGAAGACCCCTGTGTAAGAAGTTGGTCCAGTGAAATATATGACCTCACCCACCTTGTCTCTTTAATATCCTGGGACCAACATAGCTACAACAACTCTGCCTACTTGCTACTTGGAGGCATTTCTCTACAGTTAGAGCTCTTGCTTTCAATCTCTCCTGGAAGGTGGACTTGTGTGTCTCACAAACGATCCTCTTTCTAGCTGGTAAATCTTTTATTTCTCCAAAGCGACATGTGGATGCCAGATTTCTCAGCTAAGTATCCATTCCCTCTTCTGTTCCTTGATTTTGAGCAAAAAAAGCAGGATCTCTCTACAGTCTCATTCTGTCTGGGGTCACAGCTCTCATCAAACACAGTTATTGGCTGTTCCAGTGTTTTGGGCATTATTCTTGGTTACAGTGTCTGAGGGCAGTGGTTCTCAAAGCCGGTCCGCCACTTGTGTAGGGAAAGCCCCTGGCGGGCTGGGCCGGTTTGTTTACCTGCCGCATCCGCGGATTCGGCCGATCGCAGCTCCCACTGGCCGCAGTTCGCTGCTCCAGGCCAATGGGGGCTGCAGGAAGGGCGGCCAGTACGTCCGCCTGCACTGCTTCCCGCAGCCCCCATTGGCCTGGAGCGGTGAACCACGGCCAGTGGGAGCCACGATCGGCTGAACCTGCAGACGCGGCAGGTAAACAAACTGGCCCGGCCCGCCAGGGGCTTTCCTTGAAGAAGCGGTGGACCGGCTTTCAGAACCACTGTCTTAGGGTATGTCCACGGTGCAATCCAGAGGCGTGACTGCAGCTTGCGTAGGCTTAGCTAAGCTCGCTTTGATCAAACAGCAAACAGGCAAACATCCAGAGCACAACCTCGTCCAGCTCCCTGGGCGAGGGGCGTCAGTTCAGAAAAATTCTGGGTGGGTGCGGGGGAGGGGACACAGTTTTGTTAGCCCATAGAACATTATATTATATGTGATTATATTATATCCTGTGATGTCAGGGAGGCAGGAAATGGAGTGTAAAGCCCTGTGCTAAGTCCAGGGAGGGGCCATAGCAACGCTGGGGGGCAAGTCGCTCCTTTGCCCCATAGAAAATGACTCCCGTAGGCTGGGTACACACGCGAGTGGCTAACTCATGCCACTGCCCATGCTGCCATGGCTACACTGCTACGGTTACCCGAGCTTGGGTTTGCAATCACAGCGCCTGACTGCAGTGTAGACACACCCTTACGCACGTCTTGTCCTCCCTCCCTTCCCTGAGAGAGAGTTAAAAAAAAGGATTACCCGTATTTTTTTCATCTTTATCCAATTGTTGCTTCCGTTACGTCCATTCTTGTGCAAGGTTTTTTAAATCTTAAATTCTTGCATTCCCAGTGCTCTGAGTCCCTCAGGGTATGTCTTCACTACCGGCCAGATCGGCAGGCAGCGATCGATCCAGCGGGGATCTAGTCTAGATGCGACAAATCGATCCCCGAGCGCTCTCCCATCGACTCCTGTATTCCAGCTCGGCGAGAGGCGCAGGCAGAGTCGACGGAGGAGCGGCAGCAGTCGACTCACTGCGGTGAAGACACCACGGTAAGTCGATCTAAGTACGTCGCCTTCAGCTACGTTATTCACGTAGCTGAAGTTGCGTAACTTAGATCGATCCCTACCCCTAGTGTAGACCAGGCCTCAGTGTTTGAGCTGTTTCTAAGTGCTGCTTTCTTTTCCTGTTAATCCCATGCTCTTCCTTACTGTGGGTCTCACTAGACTGACCACTGCTTCCATGCTCCATGTGCTGGGTGATAACATGAAAGGACTCCACGCTTGTAAAACTAAACTGGCTCTTTATTAAGAGAACTATTTACACAGGTGCTGCGATTGCAGCTAGCAGTCTAGCCATGTGCACACAGACTGACTCCTTGAGGCCTCCTCCAAACTCTTCCCCCCTGCAACCAGTACTCCTGTTTCCAGGTTCCATGCAGGATGCTACAGTGGGTGAGATGCAGATTCAAAGATGAGCTGAAGTAAGTGCAGAGGAAGTCTATTTGGGGCAACTTACACCCTCTTCTGGTGCCCTCAATGTGTATATTACACAACTCCAATTTAGACGCATGCACCTTTAGATTTACGTATTTAAACTCACACTTCCTTACCAACATATAATTTACTACATACAAAAATCAGCTACACTGTAAGAATATTATCAATAGGGCAAGAGATCAGAAATGCCAGAATTAACGTTGACCATGTAACCTTAATTCTATCCCCTTATGAATATGCATGATGATTTGGCTTTAATTATATGATGCCTAACTATTTTTTTTCCAGAGGAAAACGTGCACAGTAATTTTTGTTTGGGTGTATGAGGAGGGGGAGAGAATTTCCAGCCAGCTCTACTTAAATGGCTACACATCTAATTGAAGCCACGTGATTTCATTAGTTTTGGATGAAAAAGCTCAAGGGGCAGCACTCAAAAGTCTGAAAGATTATCAGAAGCTGGGCCAAACCCCTTGAGCATGAAACACTGAAATTAGAGTGGTCTGAAAATATTCAGATTTTCAAAATTTGAATGAAAATTTGCTGTGAACATTTTCCAAGAATATCTATTTCTGTTTTTTGACCAGTTCGAGTGCTGAACATATTTTAAATTCAAAGTGCTGATGAAAACTATTCTCTAAAAATGTCAAACATTTTTCTGCATTTTTTGACTAGTTCTAAATGGGATGATGGAAAATCTACAATTTCTCAGCAGCAATAATTATTAGGCAATGATGTTATGCCCTTGGATGGGGCATTGGCATTAGGGGTTGAATCTGGATCTTAAATCACAGTGTTTAGGCTCAGCTCCTCAAAGATATTATGGTGTCTGATTCCTATTGAAATCAGTGACTGAATACCTTTGAGAATCTGCACCTTAAAAATCCCACTCTATTAGCTGTGGTGGTAGCAAACCCAATGACCACTAGAGGGGGACAGAGCGCCACACTGAGTGGCTGTCAGTCAAAGAAACATCTATGATACAGACACCTTGAAATATTGCTTGAAATTGCAAAGGCTTTCACACCTAATTAAGGTGCGATTAAGGGCAATGTATTCAGGGAAAGGTATGTGCTAGCGGTTACAATGCATATGATTTGCTACAGGCTTTCATTGTAACGAGGTGGAATGTGCCAAAAAATGAGCAAATTCCCAAAGCCCTCTTTATCTTCATGCACACAGCTAACCTCCGCTTTATCTCCAAGGGATACACAATTCCAAGATTACAGCCAGCTGCAAAAGGGTGTGCTCAAGGCTCAAAAGACACCAACTGTTTTCATTCAAATAAAACACCTCCTTTTCCCACCAGGACTGAGCGCAGGCCCTCTGTCTTGTCCATTTACACAAGGTTTTTACTGGGATATACGGATGTGTGAGTTATTGCTGTAGCAGCCCTCTCATCATGGAGTTATGTAATAAATCCTGCCTCCAGACCTACACAGAACCCGATTCTAAGCTCACAATGGTGTAAATCAAGAGTAACACCATTGAAGTTAAAGGGGCAGCTCGTTATTGTTGTAAAGTGCTAGAGCTCCATTGACTTCAGAGAGGCGACTCCTTCCAACAGCCGAGGATCTGGCCCAATGGCATTAGATCAGTCGGGTAAAAGGAGAATTAGGGCTGTCAACCTGGCTCCTGCAATACACAAGAGCTTGATTCTAATCTCTCTGACACTGGCTCCCGGGGTCAGATCTTCGTCTGGTGCAACATGGCATAGCTTTATTGGAGGCATTCCCACTGTTCACAATGACCTCAAAGGAGGGTTCCATTTTATGGCAAAGATTGCCCCACTCTGAAATGGCCCCCGTTTCCAGGGAAAATGAGCCCATCCTGTGCAAAAGGCAGCTTTCAAACTCTGCACTCCAAACTTGAGATTTGAATTGTTGCATGTTTTCAATGAACACCTAGTTCACGGGGGAGGGGGGAAGAACCTAGACATACAAGATTTGTGTGCTGTGGATTTATAATAACTTTTATTCATATATTATGCTACAAAAATATTTTGAAAAAAAAATAACATTAGAAAGCATCTTTTTAATTACACTCTTAAAGAGCTCTTCGTAACATGTCACAAAAGTGAGAGGAGGAAGAGGAACAAAAAAGTCCTAGAAATATTTGACGCACATTTGAAGTGGACACTGACCATGACCAATATGCATCTTGAACTTGAAATGAAGACTCACATCCCTTCACAAGAAGCAGCACAGTTAACAGTTGGGAAGATCTCATGGAATTTCCCTAGCTTAAGGCACCAGTTTAAAAGCTACCCACGAGGGGTATGTCTACACAGCAGCTGGGCAGGTGCTTCCCAGCATGGGTAGACAGACCTGAGCTATCTCTGCTTCATAGATTCCAAGGCTAGTTAGGACCACTATGATCATTAATCTGACCTCCTGTGTGACCTCACAGACTATAATCAAGTCACCCCTTACTCTTCTTTTTTGCACCCCTGTGAATCAGGATTATATTCACTGAATAATGCTGGTGCAAAAATTGGTGAACTGAGATCAGAATCAGGCAGCTGGATTTTTCTCCTGCTCAGGTAGAAATTGAAATCCAGAGCACTCTGTGTAACGTGGATCACTTAAGAGAGGTGGCTCAAGCTTATTTTGGCCAAATGATGTGCAGAAATACCGTAGGTTACCGAATGACAATGTGGAACAATGACATTTATGCTGGGCTGATTGATTTTAAAAAGCTGAACCTTAGCACGGCGGTTTTTCTGACATAACTGTAACATGCTGCGGAAAACTGACATCCTAAATAGATGATGCTTTGTAACGAAATACCTCTTCATACCAATAGACTGATCGCTGCATTACTCCCTCTCTTGCCAGCTCAATAGCAAAGAGGTTAGATAAACACACAGCACTGCATACTGGCTGGTCTTAAACTACAACTGAGTTTGCAGAACTGGGCCGGGAGGTTCAGGAAAGGGGGGAGTTTGACACCTGTGTAGAGCATAATGATCATTAATCATGCTCAACCATCATTGCCAATAGAGTTCTAGGAAGACAATAGCATTATTCAACAGCATGAGTGCTTGAACCAAAAATGGGCCATTCACAAAGTACAATGCATCTTCTATCCCACTCTCCCCATCCATGCTCTTCAAGTGGCAATGCATTTTGGCAAGGGAAATGATAAAAGAGAGTCCCTTTGCTCTTTTGATTGTGGTATTGTACATTCCTTTCGGCAAGGATAGCAGCTTGATAGTTAATTGGCATTAGTTGCGATATCACAATTAGATATAGGGTAGTACGTATTAAGATTGATTTTAGCCTAGGACTGAGCTGTGAGACCAAGGCCAGGTCTACATTATAGGGTTAAGTCAACCTAAGTTACGCAACTCCAGCTATGTGAATAACGTAGCTGGAGTTGATGTAGCTTAGGTCGATTTATTGCGGTGTCTACACCGTGCTGGGTCGATGGGAGAAACTCTTCCATCGACTTACCTTACGCTTCTTGTTCTGGTGGAGTACCAGAGTTGACGGGAGAGCGATCTGTGGTTGATTTAGTGGGTCCTCACTAGACCCACTAAATCGACCCCCGGTAGATTAAGCGCTGCAGCGCTGATCCACGGTAAGTGTAGACATACCTTGAATCAGATCCGTGTTCTGGTTTGGCTTCAACAATGCCAAAATCTTGGCCCCAGGTAGCAGAAATCTCACAAAATCTGTTGATTAAGTGTAATTCCCACAACAATGGTGCCAAACTCTCACAATTGTATTTTGAGTTTTGTGATATTTGGTGTTTTTCTAAAATCCCCAGCTCCTGGATTCAGTGATTATATGAGGATCTCGGTTTTCATTAGGGAAAAAATCAGCTTCTAGCCCTCTTGGTTGCTGAAAAAAGCTGGAAAATATGAAACCTAAAGGCTCAAAAAAGAGAAGGAAAATAAAATCCCAAATGAAGCTAGTAGTGTGTGGTTATTACTATTATGTACACACCATGTTTCCCCTCTGAATTATATAGACACTCTCCAAACTCATGTGGAAAATAGTCATGACATTAACATTGCCCATTTGAGCAAAGGCTCTTTCAGAAACACAGCCATGTGCCATCTAGCATTAGCGAATTTTTATTAATACTGGGTTAGCATAGTTAATTACTAAATATTCCATTTTGTCTATGCTGGGGGGAGGTGTCTCATTTTGTAGTCCCTTATATATTTATTGGTATGGTTTAAAAACAGTTGATTGGAACCAGTTAATTGGACAGATATCCACTAAAGCATACAGGGAATATCATCTAATTAGTTGGGGAACCTCTATGATCATGACTTCAACACAGTTCTCTAAAGTCCATGGAAAGCTAGATCATCCAGTACAGGGTCCTTCTCCTTAGCTCCACCTTCAGAATAGCCTTCAAAACAGCGAACTCTCAATTAAATACTTGGCTGATATTTCATTTCCACATGAGGAAGTTGCTACCAAGATGTTCTAGGACTTTGAATTGGAGGGATAGTGGCCTAATAGTGAATGTGAGGGGAGGTCTCCAGGAGGAAGTCTCAATATAAAACATGGACCACTATGAAGTTTGAACATCCATGTACAAAGTCATTCAAATAAACGGTGGCAATGTCTGTTTCCCCTGAAGTACAGATGAAATCTTGGGATGTGAGAGCTATAACTAGACTATGTGTAGAATAAATATTGTAATATATTGGGCTAAAGAGTATGTGTGCCATTATCCTATATGGGAGAGACTCAGGACTACTCAGCTGCATGTCACAGGCCTTATAACGCTAATGGAGATTCTCAGCTGGTAGGAACCCAGGCTTTTGGAGCAGGAGGGTCTGAGCTCTATCCCTGCTGCTGGTCTAATGGAAAGGACAGTGGCCTGAGGGTCACAAGACTTGAGTGCCACTCTTAGCTCTGCCACCGACATTCCCAGTGACCTGGGACAATCACTTCAGCTCTGTGAATCTCTTGTTCCCCTCCCACCTTTTCTCTGTCTTGTCTGTTTAGACCAGGGGTGGGCAAACTTTCTGACCCCAGGGCCATATCTGGGTATGGAAATTGTATGGTGGGCCATGAATGCTCATAAAATTGGGGGTTGGGATGTGGGAGGGGGTGAGGGCTCCGGCTGGGGGTGCAGGCTCTGGGGTGGGGCCAGAAATGAGGAGTACGGGGTAAGGGAGGAGACTTCGAGCTGGGGTAGGAGGTTGGGGTGCGGGGGGTGGTGGCTCCAGCTGGGGGTGTGGGCTCTGAGTGGGGCTGGGGATAGGGGTTTGGGGTGCAGGAGGGTGCTCTGGGCTAGGACCGAGGGGTTTGGAGCGTGATCAGGGCTGGGGCAGCGGGTTGGGGCATGGGAGAGGGTCAGGGGTGCAGGCTCTGGGTGGCCAGAAACAGCGGCATGTCCCCCCTCTGGCTCCTACACAGAGGTGCGGCCAGGCAGCTCTGCGGGCTGCCCTGTCCGCAGGTGCCGCCCCTGCAGCTCCCATTGGCCATGGTTCCCAGCCAATGGGAGCCGCAAAGGCAGCACTTGGGGTGGGGGCAGTGTGCAGAGCACCCTGGCTGCCCCTACGTGTTGGAGCCGGAGGGAGGACATTCCACTGCTTCCAAGAGCCAAGCGGAGCCACAGCACGTGTGGAGTGGGGAAGACTCTGACTCTGCTCCGTGGCTGGAGTGCTGGAGTGGGGAAAGCCCTGGATCCTGCTCCCCAACAGGAGCTCAAGGGCCGGATTAAAACATCTGAAGGGCCGGATGCAGCTCCCAGGCTGTAGTTTGCCCACCCCTGATTTAGACTGTACATTTTTGGGGGCAGGGATTGTTACTCACTGTGTTTGTACAGTGCCTAGAATAATGGGGCCACCATCTCAACTGGAGCCTCTGGGTGCTATGCTTCCATATTCCAAGTAATAATAATCTACCTCTGTACTGTAGCATCACACCAAGAAAACCTGCATTACCTGCGGGTCCATTTACTGTGGGATAGTTTATTCTTAAGTGAGTTCACAGTTCTCACTGCAGATGGTCCGTTCATTGTCTAGAATACAGCCATAGAGCGCCCCTGGGTTAGGTGCGTTAAGGTGGAATTGGAACGCTTTCTAAGGCATTATAGTCAAACGAAGTCCTTAACAGTGTAAGCGGTCAAATAAAGCTGTAACGGAAGTTCCTAAAACATGCTTCCAATATGCAGCCCAGTGCAATAAATATCATGCAAGGGGAATGGCTCCCTTCCAAAACCAACATCTCTCATCTTCCACATGCCAAAATATACAATGGAATAGGATGCATGAAATGTCCTTGAAGCTCTCACTGGGGGCAAAGCTCGATGTCTTCCATTTCACCTGAAGCCTTATGTGCATGCCCTGGAAAAATAGGCCTAACTCAGCAAGCAGCAGACCTGCCCAGGTCTGTGCCGTTCCTCTAAAAAAGAATCTAATTTTCTGCAAAAAATGTTTCATTTTGTTTTTTCATTAAAAAATGTTTTGACTCGTTCTCATTGAGGACGATGCCTGGGCAAAGTTTCATATGTTCCATCTCTTTTTTCCTCTAGTGCTTGTTTTTCAAAGTGTGGCTGGAATTATGAATAAGAGATGTACTTCTTCCACCACTGCCAAGCTCAAAACTAGCTACATAGATAATGGTCCAAAACCAGAACTGTTTTGAATTGGCAAAGCTCTGTTTAAGTCAGTGAAGCTGCCACAATCTACACCAGCAGAGAATCTCGCCCTTTGTCTTCTTGCTCGTCTAAGAACCTAACTCAAAACCCAGTGAAAGGACCAAATCCAAGACGCACTGACATCAACGGGGGTCTTTTCATTGATTTGAATAGGTTTTGGATCAGGCCAGAACAATACAGAGAAAGCAGCCACGCTTATCACAGCAGCAGGATCGTGGCTACAAAAGTGAACTTGAAGATGCTTCTGCACCCTCAACTTGCTCTAGGTGAAGTGTGGCCAGAGCTGAGAAGTTTTATAGACTAATATGCTATTGAACATTTAAATCCCATACGTAGGCCAAATTCTGCTCTCATTAGCACTTGTGTAAATCTGGAGTAAATCCAGTGAGGAGTCACACTCATGCCAAAAGGGTGTGAGAGGAAAAACGAACTCAGCAGAGTTACTCCAGATGGATGCCATGCGTTTTCACTAGGAAAAAAGGTGAGTTCTCGACTCAAGTTAGCTATCATGATGTATTAGTTTGTTAATCCGAGTGAAGGCATGTAACAGGGTGGACCTCTGCTCCTGCCCTGAAGGGGTTAAAGACAGTCTTCCTCTGCCTGTAGAGGGAGAAGGGCCTGGCTGCAGGGAGCTAGAGACCGGGTACCTGAGGGGAGCAGGGCTGGGGAAAGGCTGAGGAGCTGGGGAGCTCCAGTCTGGAAAGCCCCAGGCTGCGGCCTAGCAGAGGGCTAACAGGTACTGGGGTTGCAGAGGGCAGCCCAGGGGTAGGCAAAGGCAGCAGGTCCAAACCCTCCTTGCCAGTGATGAGTAGGCTGATACTGCAGTCTGCCCAGGGCGCAGGGGCTAGACAATGACTGGCAGTAGCCTTATACTGAGGCAAGGTGGGGATAGTGGGTGGGGGTTCCCTGAGGAGGGGAGACCCAGAGAGAAAGGGGTAACTGCCAGGGGGCAGCACCCCATGTAAAAGGGCACCGGGTCCAGGGAGGGACAGGGGGCCAGAGGACAGGCGGATCACCGGCCTGCAGAGGGCGCTCCGGAGCTGGAACCGACCTAATTCCCCGGAGTCACCAGCAGGAGGCGCCGCAGGGGTGAGTCCTGGCCCGTTACAAGGCAACACAGCCTGCATTTTTCTTACAAGTTAGCAGGTTGAGTTAAAGGCAGTGGGGGAAGCTCAGAGTTTATCTTGACTTGCCAACTCATGTGAAAACCACAAACAGTCTTTTCTTCACTAGGATTTTACTTTGGGTTCACTAACTTGAGTTAAGAACATGCCTTTTTCCCTAGTGACACCAAGACCACAGACAGCATGAGTTGTCTTAAATATGTCTAAATTATTCTAAATGGATATTATCCCCCCCTCCCCCAAACACACACTAATCTCAGCGATCAACACAAATTTAACTATGGAAGGGTTAGTGTAAAATTTTAATGACCAAAACAGCATCTTTGGATGTCATTTCAGATTGGTTGGTTAAATAAACAAATATAGAAAATATTAATTTATCTGTTTCACCGTCACTACTGTTTAATGGGGATGTTATTAACATATCTAATACCAAGAAAAATAAGTTTACCAGTTGAATAAATACACTTTTTTAATATATAAATGAACACATATATTTTACAAAGCCCCATAGCACTATGGGAAATAAAGATCCTTCTACAAAAAAGAAGATATAAGTCAGTGTTACAATAAAGCTTTAGAGTTTCAAAATATATCTGGGCTAAGAGACAAAACCAGCTAGAGGCACTACCATTTCTCCTCGGTGAGAAGGTCCAGATTGAAACCGTCATGGAGAAAACCACCCACTTGTTCATAAATTATCTCTGTTCTCCATTTTAGGTATTGCACATAATCCTAGGTTGGTCAGGAAGGCCTCAATAGACTCAGGAGAAAAGACGCTATTGCCACATAGAAAGAAGCAGTTATGGATGGTGCTAATAGGAGGCCAGCAGCTGAGCTTTTTGGCTGATGGTGGAACGGGAGATCCGAACGTGGTCTCTGATCCAGTTGGTTTGAAAACCAAATGGGAGGATTGACTGTGATGTAGCCATTGGTTATCCTGACGTGGGAAGGTAGCGTGGTCGTGCTAGGAGAAAAGACAAAAGGACAAAATTAAACAGGATTCTGTTTTCAGTATGCAGGGAGTTGCCGAGTCTACATCTTCCTAATTAGTGATAAGAACAATAGTTTGAACAAATAGAGTTTCTTTCCATGGAAGAGTTCACTGTGCTAATTATTTCACCACACCCCTGCGAGAGAGGTGTTATTCATTCTGTTTCACTGGGGGCGGGCGTGTGCCTGCGTGAAACTAAAGCACAGGGAAGTGACTTACCTAATGTAACCAAGTGAAAAAGTCAATAATAGAACCCCGGAGTCCTGACTCTAGTCACGTGGCCACATCTATGTGTGTGATCTTCAAAAATGTGAGCTTCAGTGCTCCACTGGCTACAAGGCATTGTCTGTCAAAACAATATACTTGAAATGGACTCAATGGAACGACGTCTGTTTATACCAGATGAGGGTCTGGCCTAATAACTACATGACTGACGATTCACTGAGCATTTGAAATAAACAAAAAAACCCAAGCTTCTTCCCATTGGGTTGGGACTGAGCGTTGCTATGCATGCTGTTGGGACTGTCACAGTTCAGGGCAACTCCACCTTCTTTCCCCTCTCTGGTCCACCCAAGGCTCTGACACTTAGGCCTCTTGGCTCCCCAGCCATCACCTCTCTTGGGCGGAGACATACATCTCACTCCCTCTTGACTGGGGTATTTTCAGGCCCAGTCCCCTGCCTACACTCTGAATTACCCCAGCAAGTCAGACTGCCTAAACAGGCCTGCTTTGCTTTTCTCCTCAGAGGCTATTATCAGCATAATTGCCCACGGTTTTAAGTTGCCACACATCTCTGTTTAAGCAAGCACATTTATTTGTAAGGTAAAAGCATTACAGAGAAAACATATTAAAAACAATAAAAGAGCCTACCCATTTGCCAATAAGTTTACCATAGACCATCCCCTTAACTCCACAAGAACTCTGGTCATTGTCAGTCCTTCCAACCTTTCCCTAAGGACTGAGGTGCCCCTTGGACAGTAGGTCCTGTCTGTTGACTGGACCAGAAAGAAGGTCTTGCGTCAGGTTAAACTCAGACTAATTATCCAAAAGTCGTTTCTGTGTCTGTTGGCCTCTGGATAATCCAGTCTGAACTAGAATAGGCAAGCCTCCCTAGAGTGAATTTGCCTAATCACCACCCCGTTGTTCTTAGTTCCTGGAGGGGCTGTGGTTACCATCCCACTTGGAATTACATACAGTCCCTGGCTAGTCTACAATGATACATAAACTTAATACAATCAGATCTTCCAAAGATATTGCAGGAAATTGCCCGATATGTCACAAGGACCAAATTCTGGTCCCAGTGAAATCCAAAGTAAAAAGTCCCACCTATGACCACGTTTTTGCTCTTAGACTACAAGCCCCATGTCAGACAGAGTCTGCTTCTATGTAACGAACAGTATCAAACTCACTATCACCATTCAGTAATAAATAAGCAATTATGTTCCAACTGCTTTGGAAGATAGGGTCATAATTCCAAATGATCTGGACAAATTGGAGAAATGGTCTGAGGTAAACAGGATGAAACGTAATAAAGACAAATGCAAAGTGCTCTACTTAGGAAGGAACAATCAGTTTCACACATACAGAATGGGAAGAGACTGTCTAGGAAGGAGTACATCAGAAATGGATTTAGGGATTATAGTAGACCACAAGCTAAATATAAGTCAACAGTGTGATGCTGTTGCAAAAAAAGCAAACATGATTCTGGGATGCATTAACAGGTGTGTTGTGAGCAAGACACGAGAAGTCATTCTTTCGCTCTACTCTGTGCTGGTTAGGCCTCAGCTGGAATATTGTGTCCAGTTCTGGGCACTGCATTTCAAGAAAGATGTGGAGAAACTGGAGAGGGTCCAGAGAAGAGCAACAAAAATGATTAGAGGTCTAGAGAACATGACCTATGAAGGAAGACTGAAAGAATTGGGTTTGTTTAGTTTGGAAAAAAGAAGACAGAGGGGACATGATAGCGGTTTTCAGTTATCTAAAAGGGTGTCATAAGGAGGAGGGAGAAAACTTGTTCATCTTAGCCTCTAAGGATAGAACAAGAAGCAATAGACTTAAACTGCCGCAAGGGAAGTTTAGGTTGGACATTAGGAAAAAGTTCCTAACTTTCAGGGTGGTTAAACACTGGAATAAATTGCCTAGGGAGGTTGTGGAATCTCCATCTCTGGTAATATTTAAGAGCAGGTTAGATAAATGTCTATCAGGGATGGTCTAGATAGTATTTGGTCCTGCCATGAGGGCAGGGGACTGGACTCGATGACCTCTCAAGGTCCCTTCCAGTCATAGAATCTATGAATCTATGTGCACTAGTGTGACAGCGTTAGTCAAGTATAACAAATCATGGAGCACCTCTAATAGATTATCCTCATAGACGCAGTGCATTCTCCTGGCAAACAAGGTGAAAAATGATAGAAATGCCCGTGACAATGTATGGAACGCCAAAGCTGCCTAACTTACTTAGGTACTTTTGAAAATCTTAATAGGCACAAATCTGCATCTTTAGGTGCCTATATACCTTGAAAACCTGGCCTAAAATGACTTTTTAGCAGACCAGAGGCAGATCCTGGAACAGAACTGGGTGTCTTGAGTCCCAGACCAGTTCTTTATCACTGCCTGACCATGGCACCTTTTCAGCAAACAGAGGGGCATGAAAAGATCTCACTCCAAATTGAGCAAATGTACCTCCCTACCTCGGTTACCTCTGCAGTTTCAGATGGCGATGGTACTGTTATCACTTCCTGCCCGAGATTTCCATCCAGCAAGTTTTCCTGTCACAGGGCTCCCTTTGAGAGCCATGGGAATTCCATGCATGGAAGGGTTGTGGGAAGGGGTCCCCAATGTTTCTATGCAGGGTTGCCCTGTTAAACAGCTACCATGTTTCCCCTCAAAGATGGCTGACGTTCAATAGCGGGTGAGTGATTCTTTTAGACACAGTTTACAAAATACTTTGGGCCCCGCCTGGATGGGGCTATGTAAATACATGATGATTATTGTTAATCAACCTAAACAATAACATGTACAAGCCCAGCGTTTGGTTTTCTTTATAATATCTGGCGAAAAGAAGTCATACAGATGACATGTCAACAGAGACTGAACCTTAAAAAATAGAGTTTGCCATAAAAGACCAAAGAGCTGGTAAATTCAAAAGTCTCCATAAAATAATGCCGGGTTCAAATTTGTGATTCGGGGTTAGTCTTTTTTTTTTTATTGAAATGATTTTCAGCATGTGCTTCCTATTTAATTTTCAAAACAAATTTAACCATTATTGAGCTTTTGTTTTGTTTTTTATCCACAGATGTGGGAAGAGTCAATCAGATTATTTTCCTGGTGGCTTTTTCAGATCTAAGATCAGTAATAATGTCCTCTTTTTCTTTAAAAAAAGGCTGTTTCTCTGGGATCTAATCAGACCGTTATGCATGTCACTAAAGATTAGTAAATAAGATTCACAGGTCCCTAGAACCAGCCACATGCAGTATGATGACTGTTAGGCTTGTTAGAAGTTTTATAACTTCGTGGGGAGAATATATTGGGTACTAAAGGGCTGTTTAATCTAGCAGAAAAAGGCATAATGCGAAGCAATGACTGGAAGTTAAAGCCAGACAAATTCAAATCAGAAATAAGGCACAATTTCTTTAACAGAGAATGTGATTAGCCATTGGAACAAAGTACTGAGGGAAGTGATGGATTCTCCGTCTCTTGAAGTCAAGACTTGGATGCCTTTCTGGGATATAGGCTTTCATCAAACACAAGTTATTGGGCTCAATGGAGGAGTAGCTGGGTGAAGATGCTGGCCTGTGTTATACAGGAGGTCAGACCATCTAATATTCCCTTTTGGTCTTAAAATCTATGAATCTATAACTCACAAAGACACACAAATGTGTTTAACCTACAGAATGTGTATTAGTCTTTGAAAGATTTTGTTCTGGAAAAAATAGAATAGGTCAAAATGTAAGGCGATTTTTTTTTATTTTGCTTGGTGGGGAGCAGTAGGCCACCCTTTTGGAGATCAAAGATCTACCCCACTGTTTTCCATACTTTACATGTCTTCTCTCGAAACACTGTGTTGCAGTCTCCATACTGTCAGCCCAAAAGTCCAGTCCTGCAAGGTGCTGAGCACTCTAAACACGTCCGTAATTGTACGTACACGAGTAGGTCACTGGAAGCCAATATTAACACACTTAAAATTAAGCACTTAGGTGCTTTGCTGCATCAGGGCCAGTACACAGCTCCCTTTGCAGGGTTCAGTTAATAGAAAATCATTTGTATCTCCTTAAGGATATCAGTGATGGTCCTTTTTGGTCTGGAGAGGCAACTATTCATTAGTGATGACATTATGACCTCGCTCTGTGTGTCTGAATGAGGAAGCAATGTTGTCCTCTTGTTGGTGGCCTACAGAGAAGATAAAGGGCTTACTACTGACATTGACTAGAAGAGATGTCTATTGGTCTCTATTCATGCCTAGGGTCTTTGGAGACCAGATCCATGGACAGTTTCCATATCTCAGTCAACTTTGCTTTGTGCTTTCATTCCTAAGGAGCAATGCTGTGTCGCAGGGCAGAGCGAATGATACAAGAGCAATGGATGCAGCAGCACTATTGTCCTAAGTTCTGAACAGCTACATCTTGAAAATCTTAGCCGAGGGTAAGAGCGCTCTTTGGACAAGACTCTACTGGAAACCATCGGAAAAGAATCATGGAGCTCTGATCCAGCCTTGATCAAACACTATGTGAGAAATTGTCAACGCACAATTTCTGCCCTTGATGCAGGAACCTCTGAATATGTGACACACATGCCGAAGCAGAGGGCAGTACAACACCACTGAGAGCCATCTATTTATTCCACCAGTCCTGCACTTCGTTATCGGCCGCAGTCATTGCCGTTTATCTCTGGGAGGGAGAGAGGGGGCTCTTCAAGAGAAGACAGCTTTGAAAGAACAGGAGGCTGCGGACAAGTGTTTCAGCACTCCGGGACACTTGGTCGGCATGTGTCTGACAGGATGTAATGAGGCGGTGGCTGCGTACTGCCATTAAAATTCCATGCTCATCAAAGTGCTATCAGATAGAAACCAAACAACTAAGCCTCGTTTGCTAGTATCCAGTGTGTGATGGGAAATTAGGCCAACATTAGCAGCTCCTGCCAAATCTTCCGCTAGAAGCTATAGTAACACTTGTGAACTTTCACCAACTTTCCAACAGTTGAGCTCACAGTTGGGGCAGGACTGCTAGAGCCTAGTTTTTACAGCAAATCAATAGGGACCTGGCTCTTCGAGGTGGGTTAACCAGTGTTTTGTAAGATGGGGGGCAGCAGACTCGTCCAGAGGGTGGGGGAAAGCTGCTGATTCTGCAGTGAGTGGCAGTTCACTGTAACCCACCTTCCCTCTCTGCTTGCGCAGAGCTTGCTAACACAGCTAGGCCATAGGAACCGCAGGTGTATTCAGGGCTGCAGCCTCAGGAAGCAACTTGGTGTCCTGAGCTTAGGTCAGCGGTTACAGCAAGGGTCTGGTGCCACCTCTGGCTGTGCGGGGCTGGGAGGCAAAGGGAACAACAAGAGGAGGGGAACAAAAGTCGGGCGGCGGGGGGCGGGGGCGAACAGAAAGCAGAAGGAAGCTAGAAGAAAAAGATGAATGGAGAGAAAAAATAGAGACATGCCAGCTGCTCTGGGATGCGGTCTCTGGGCTGCAGGGACAGGCTGGGGCTGTCCTTTCACCAGTGTAACACTAGGGCTTCCCAATCAAAAAGGCTTAGAGCCACACGTTAAAGAATTTGGATAAAATAAGAACTGACCAAGAGCTTTGCCCCCAAATGACCCAAGGAAAAAACAAACATCCTTCCTTGTTACTCCTTTTCCTCTAGTTTGTGCTGCTTTTGCACTGCCAGGTTCCAGCCAGGGCCAGGCATGTGAAAACACCGCCAGAAAGGGCCTTGGGGAACTCCTGCCCCAAGCATAAGTTGGAAGTAGTGAAAGGTTTCCAGACCCAAGCGGTTTGGATAAACATTTGGAGCCCTCTTCTTCTGTTGTGGAAACCTTAAAGGTGGCGCAAGAGTCTTCTCCTTTGCAAATCCTACCACCTTTCCTTTCTGCCTTGTTTTTAACCTCTTCATTTCCTTCTCCTTCCGCTTTTCAGCTTGAGCTTTATACTGCAGCATATCAAGGGTTTGGGGGAATAATGTTTGTATGAAAGCTCCTCTACAAGATAAAGTATTGTGCTAAATTTAAGATAACAAACGTCCACGCAGTGTGCAGCAGCAGTCAAAAAAGTAAACAGGATGTTAGGAATCATTCAAAAAGGGGATAGAGAAGAAGACGGAGAATATCTTATTGCCCTTATATAAATCCATGCTATGCCCACATCTTGAATACTGCGTACAGATGTGGTTTCCTCATCTCAAAAAAGATATACTGGCATTAAAAAAGGTTCAAAGAAGGGCAACTAAAGTGATTAGGGGTTTGGAATGGGTCCCATATGAGGAGAGATTAAAGAGGCTAGGACTTTTCAGCTTGGAAAAGAGGAGACTAAGGGGGGATATGATGGAGGTGTATAAAATCATGAGTGGTGTGGAGAAAGTGAATAAGGAAAAGTTATTTACTTGTTCCCATAATATAAGAACTAGGGGTCACCAAATGAAATTAATGGGCAGTAGGTTTAAAACAAATAAAAGAAAGTTCTTCTTCACACAGCGCACAGTCAACCTGTGGAACTCCCTGCCTGAGGAGGTTGTGAAGGCCAAGACTATTAAAGGGTTTAAAAGAGAACTGCATAAATTCATGGAGGTTAAGTCCATAAATGGCTATTAGCCAGGATGGGTAAGGAAGGGTGTCCCTAGCTTCTGTTTGTCAGAGGATGGAGATGGATGGCAGGAGAGAGATCACTTGATCATTACCTGTTCGGTTCACTCCCTCTGGGACACCTGGCATTGGCCACTGTCGGTAGACAGGATATTGGGCTGGATGGACCTTTGTTCTGACACAGTATGGCCGTTCTTATGTACTCCCAGAAGAAGCATTATTCAGACAGCATTTCTTTAGGATCAGAAGTAATGACAATGATAATTATTAACAACACAGGAGATTGCCCATGTCTGACAAAAACTATTGCTATGTGAACCTCTAGGAGTTCAGGCTTGATCCTCTTCACACATGTGGCTGTGCCATCTGATGTGTGAATCCCTAGTGGCTGAGACTTGAGTCTCCTTTCACTTGTGGCTGTGTAAGCAGGAGTAATTCCAATGAAGTGATGCTGGTGTGCAGCTGGTGGAAGTGAGAGACCAATCAGATGTCAACATTTCAGATGCTTACCTCAGTCCCTTATAGTTCAGTGGCTGGGGAAAAGGACTGGGAGTGAGGAGACCTGGGTCTATGATTGACTCTGCCACTGATTTACAGTGACCTTGGCCAAGTCATTTTGCTTCCGTTTCCACTTTTTCTAATGAGACTGTTAACTTTTTAGGGCAGGGATTATCTATATGTGTACAGTCCCTAGCACAATCTGATCTTCAGTGGGATCTTAATAACACTATTCTAGCACAAACATTTTGCAGGGTCTCTCAGATTTGGACTATCCAGCTGCCAAGGTTATATGGAAAATTCCTTCGGAACAGACTTTCTTGATGTATTTTTTTACTTCTGTGGCCACATTCAGTTCTGGAGCAAATCACGGAAGAAAGCAGAGTTGCACTCACTCCAACGAGGGTGGAATTATGCCCTTTGTTTCAGGTAATTCCCAAAGTGCATAAATGGCCCATCCTCCAAGCCAGAGAAGGGGTTCGATTTTGTCTTTATTGGTTTTTTGGGTGAAAGTTTGAGAGCGGGAGGGCTCTTATTTCTTGCTAACATGTATTTCCACCCCTAACTAATACCATACAGGTTCCTATTTAACCTCAAGTGCCAAAATACGTCAGGAAAATCCTTCAATTAGTCTGCATACAAATACTGTGCCCACTGTACCATGAATGGGTCAGAGGCAGAATTGGTACCTATGTTATTTTTCAGACAACTGCAGAATAGTGAACACACTGTAAAAACTAATAACCTTTGAAGCGCACCCTCTGAGTGATTACCCCATTCCCATCTAATGACTTAAAGATGTTCTATTCCTCTTGGATTTGGCAACAACAAAGATTTCAACCTTATTAAAAGCAGCCTGTCAGGAAACGACATGTCATCCCTAGGAAAAAAAAACCTAAGAAAGAAATGAAATGAAATTCTTTAAAATCCCTGTGAACAATAAGTCAAGATATCGTAGCTGAAAAATACCATGATTTGTTGGCTAGTGTTTGGGTGGTCCAGATACAGGAGATGACAACTTTAGTTCTCCCTTTGCCCTCCTTAGAAATGCTTGGATGGTCCTCTAAGACCCTCAGAAGATCCCTTGTGATTTCATATTAGGACTCTGCCAGATCCTCAAAAGTAATTCGGCTCCTAATTTCCACTGAAATCAGTGAGGAGCAGGGCCTTCATGGCCACAGAACCTAGAAAATCCATCCCAGTTTTTACAGGAAACCCAGTTCTTGCTGAGATCGAATACTTTGGAACTGTTTGTTTGACCAGTTCTATGGAGACAGCCAAGCCAAAATGTGTTCAGTAAAGTTGCTGGGTTGGTAATATTGGCTCATAAAGGTCCATATGATCATTCTGTGCACACACGTGGATGTGCAAAAATGCATCTCTCAATTCTGCATGCAGTTTATGCAGCTGCATACACAACCATGGTAACTGTGCATGCAAATGACCACATGCTTGTCTAACTGGTCAACCCTGCACACACTTCCTGTGATAATCAGCACAATCGTGGTAAGTGAGTACACAAGCTATGCAGGCAAAGATGCCCAGAGAATTAGGAAAAATCTGGCCCATATCGTGCTCATTCAAGGCTCCCAGCAATTGGCTGGTCTGCAGCATGTGCCCAGTATAAGAAACGGGTTTTCATGTGATGAAGCTTTAAATCAGGTTGTGTCAAACCCTCCTCCCCAAATGTTGTGTTGTTTGAAATCTGAATCCATTTCTTTTATCCACTTTCTACAAATGGTCCGAGCCAGAACGCCCACATCCGAACACCCCAATCTTGTGGTGGTCCATGGTGTGATCCAGCTTTGTGTGTCTTGGGCTCAACCTACAGTTAAATCAGAAACAGAATAGATAGCCCTACTCTCTCCTATGCTTATTCACGTGTTTGTTTGGGATATTATATTATATTATCAATATTATTTGCAGATGCATAGGCTTAACCATGCATATTTAGATACGCATGAGGAATACACATATATATTTGACTCTATTGTTAAACCCTTTAAGATATTTATTTTCTTTTTTCCCTCCTCTCTGCACCTTATTCCATCTCTGTACAGTTGTTTTTTTCTCTGCCTGGTCTTATCCCCAAATTGCTTTCTGTTATTCATTGGACTCTGTCCTCTGTCTCTATTCCCCACGCCGCCCAACAGTCTCTCAAACAGAACATTAGGCTAATAACTTCAAGTTCAGGTCAGATCCTTGAACCTACTATGTCTGAGCAATGCTGAATTTAGGTAAATTATAAGCTTGGAAAAAAGTGAAAGCTGTTTTGACTTTCCCTGAACTTGAGGATCTGAGGTTTGGGGGGAAAAGTTTCAGGTTGTCTATTTGCCAGTTTAAAATGTGAAGGTCATTACGCCTTTGGTTGCTCACAAAACACATGCTACTTATAGACTCATAGACTTTAAGGTCAGAAGGGACCATTATGATCATCTAGTCTGACCTCCTGCACAACGCAGGCCACAGAATCTCACCCACCCACTCCAGTAACAACCCCCTAACCTACGTCTGAGTTACTGAAGTCCTCAAATTGTGGTTTAAAGACCTCAAGGTGCAGAGAATCCTCCAGCAAGTTCCTATGTCTTACAAAGCAACTATAGTAGAACCAGTTCCCATCTCAAAACATTTCCAGAGCAAAGTAAAATATCCTTGGAAGTCCTGGACATGGCAGGACTTACTTGTACAAAGATCTTTGACAGGCAGCAATGCTTAAAATCCCGCTAGCTAATCAGGGTTTCCCTGTGATACATATTAATTAGGACCCTATCTGGAAATGACTTAAGTGTCTCCCTGGAACCATATCTAAGCTTTTTGTGAACCCGTCCAGACAGTTTGCACAAGTTTGCAATGCTTCCTGGTGGCAGCACTGTACTTGGCCCCATAGTTACTGAGCTGCTTCCAGTGAAACAGTCTTTGCTCCCAGTTTTCTCAAATTGCTCATTTCATGGGTGAACATCATGGGCATAATTCTCTGTGGTTCTTGTTCTGCCCTTGGCCACCCGGGTCAGTGAAAATGTTCCCAAGTGCGTAACCCACAGAGAGATCTCTAATGTTTGGAGAAGGGGGAATTCTATGGCGGAGGTGACAAAACCCTTTTTTAACATGGGGGCTTGGAGTTTGGGATGCTTGAATTCCAAGCTGATTCTGGTCCTATTATCCATTTTGTATTTAATTGATAGATATTGGGTTGAATTCATCCCTGGTTTAACTCCATTCACCACTATTTATCTTAAGAAATGCATCTGAAAATAATAAAGCACGTGCTCAATCTAAATGAAATGCGAACTTAAATCAAGCCTTGTAAAATTAGCATCACCATCAGGGTGAAAACACTATTGTTTACTTGTATTTTAATAGCCTGTCAATTTTTTTTTTAAAAAAGATGCCCAGGTGAGTGTGTTTATTTGAGATGCACCTAAATCTGAGATACACTTTTATTCAGCTTTGTAGGATCCACAGAATTTTACAGAGCTGTATAAAGTGCATCTCAGATTCAGGATATGAAAAGCCAGTTTAGTGTAAAGAGTGGATTCCCCCCCCCACCCCCCCCGCAGCTGTTTGATAGGAGACAGCAATCTGATTTTCTTTTCTTTTCGATGAAATAGACGCTATGCCATGCATCCTCATAGTTAAAGACTTCAAGGACCCAGCCGTGGGAACATCTGGCAAGTGAAAGCTCTGACTATGGAAAACATAAATGTAGAGGCTCATATTTATAAATTGGAAGGGCCATCAGGACATCTGCTAACAAGCTTTCCTCCAGAGTCTGTTTGCTGCACATGGTTGTTCACAGGCAACAATAAACATGAGCATGGATCATGTGCACGGCCTGCCGTTCCTTTGAGTAGCTGAAGGAACATATGCTCTGGTTAAACATAAATGGTCTGTTCTCACAACATAGAATCACAAGTGTTCGGAAACCTCACAGAAAAGTTCTTGTATACCAGACCTCATAGGGATCTGTTCCTGGAATAGGCTAAAAATAGCCTGCAAAAAATCCTTGCATTTACACAGAGAGAGTCAAGCCCACTTAGTAGCAACCTGTTCAATGGAAAATCCCATATTTTTCTCCAGACTTTTTTTGTGCAAGGGTCCAATCCTGAGCCCAAAACTCCCATGACCTCCAGTGGAGTTTGGGGTATGAATCCCGTGTCTGGAACACATCCTAATTTAGCAGAATTGTGACCAACAGATCAAACATTAAAAAGTATGTACGTAAAAATCAAATTTCTTTTCCATTTCTAGTACCTTACAAGGCTCTGAAAAAAAAGTAACACAACAGATAACAGAGGATTCTGCTAATTGGTCCTCTGTTCTAGGTGCCTGTAGGACACTGTTCACAGACATCAAGGCCCAGATCCTTAGAGTATCTCTACTCTGCAGGCAGGAGGTGTGATTGCAGCATCTGTAGACATACCTGAGCTAACTCTGAACCACTGTGTTAGGTGCTACACGTACCCCTAGTCCCTTCCCCAAACAGTTCGCTGCCCCAAAGCCCTGATCCTTCAAAAGCTTATACAAGTGCCAGCCCTCGTGTAAGTCTTTGCAGGATCAGGGCCTGAGCAGGCAAGACAGAAAAAGGGTGGGCGAGAGAAATACAAAATACAAACAAAAGATGGGGAATGGAGGCAGAGAGAAATTAAACATTTTGCCCAAGGACACAGAATAAATCCAGCAGAGTCAGGACCTGAGCCCAGTTGGCAGTCCCATGCCTTAACCTCAAGACCATCCTGTAAGTAGAATTCTACTATGCAGTCTGGGGGCATGCGCACCGCCTAATTTAGTGTAAGGGATATGATTGTTATAGCTTGGCAGCTACCAGTTCTTACAACCAAATCTGAACCAAACACTTCATTTACCCCATGCCAGACAGACCTGACAAAAGACAGTTGCAGCAGGGTTATACTTCAAGCAAAGAAACTCTCAACATTATGTATATGTATCATAGATTATTAGGGTTGGAAGGGACCTCAGGAGGTCATCTAGTCCAACTCCTTGCTCAAAGCAAGACCAATCCCCAAATGGCCCCCTCAAGGATTGAGCTCACAACCCTCAGTTTAGCAGGCCAAGGCTCAAACCACTGAGCTATCCTCCCCCCCCAAGTAATTAATGGAGATATCCTATCTCCTAGAACTGGAGGGGACCCTGAAAGGTCATGGAGTCCTGCCCCCTGCCTTCACTAACAGGACCAAGTACTAATTTTGCCCCAGATCCCTAAGTGGCCCCCTCAAGGATTGAATTCACAACCCTGGGTTTACCAGGCTAATGCTCAAACCACTGAGCTATCCCTCCCTTCTTAAACAATAGATGCCATGCAAGTACTAGAAAACAGAAATGAAAGAGATATTTCTGTATAGGGTCCATACCAAATTGTGTGTCTGCATTTTCATTCCTATTAGCACACCGAGAAGAAAGGAAGGGAAAATGTTCTTGGATTCCTGAGTAGAGAGTAACTATACGTACAAAAATCTTTGCAGATCTGGCCTCTAGCTTGATTAGTTTCACTCATTCACCTAGCTGGAAATATTTAACCAGTAACAAATGCAGAATTTAGATTCAGAGACTGCTCAAAATCCTCTACCAGCAAGACACAAATGTTCAATTCTAGATGTTTATTTGTCTCATTTTGGAGAAAAAAAAGAAGCTTTGCTTAAGGTAGTTTATTGCTGAAAGCAGTGAAGAGAATACAAAATGTGTTGCCTGTTTCTTCATGCTCCTGAAAGCCAGACAGTTGTGTAGGCTAATTTCTGCCCTCAGAGAGCTATGCAGAAATGCCAGTCAAGTCAGTGACAGTTCTGTAGACAGATCTGAAAGCACAATGTGTGTGCACTTGACCAAAACATGAATAGCTAAAAGAACAGGAGTACTCGTGGCACCTTCGAGACTAACACATTTATTTGAGCATCAGCTTTGGTGGGCTACAGCCCACTTCATCAGATGCATAGAATGGAACATAGTAAGAAGATATATAGATACATACAGAGAACATGAAAAAGTGGAAGTAGCCATAGCAACGGTAAGAGAGTAATTACTTAAGATGATTAATTAGCCTCTTACCGTTGCTATGGCTACTTCCACTTTTTCATGTTCTCTATATGTATCTATATATCTTCTTACTATGTTCCATTCTATGCATCTGATGAAGTGGGCTGTAGCCCACCAAAGCTGATGCTCAAATAAATGTGTTAGTCTCTAAGGTGCCACGAGTACTCCTGTTCTTTTTCGGATACACATTGACACTGCTGCTACTCTGAAACCTGTCATGAATAGCAAAATCATCCATGGACTTTTGGAGAATTATTTTTGTAGGAAATTTGTACTTCTGTAGCCTGCCCTATTTCCTATTATGGAGAACCATAAAATGTCCTTTTTGATGGAAGGTACATTTTATGAAATCTGCTTGATATTGCCTCTTATAAGTGGCCACTGTACACAGAAGTGACATCTAGTGGTTAGAGTGGGAGACTGGGAGTTGGAACTTTTGGGTTCTATTCCTGCCTCTGATTTATGCACCTGGTAACCTTGGGCTAGTTACTTAGGACTGTATTGTGGCTTCAAGGAACAGCTCTGCCCAATGGCGATACAGCCTGTTCCTCCCTCACCTGCAACACTCAACTGGTTGATGTGGGGTGGGGGACATGAGGTCACCCCTCTGATTCTTTGGGCAGATGTGCGCACTATCAGAAAGAAAGAAAGAAAGAAACTTTGTCTCTAAGTGTAGATACTGCACCATATACTCCATGGTTATCAAAGTGATGTAAATCTCTTAAATGATGACAAATAAAAAACAATGAGAGTTTTCTTTAGATTTTTTTTTTAAATAAAAAGTTGATAGCTCGGCGTATTTCTTTGATCACATTTCAGCAATGCAAGTTTCTCAAGAACATTAGGAAACATAAGCCCAGTGAAACTAACAGAATGAACAAAAAGTAGCTTTGGACCCATAGCCTGTTTATCATATGAAATCATGGCTGTGCATCTCTTTAGATATGTCCGGAGAATAACAAATGAACCTTGTAGTTTTATAAGGTGAAAGACGTTATTACCCCTGCCAAATTTGGTGTATTAGCGTGATCATGCTAGAGTTTAAGACACGTGTCAAAGTTTTCCATATCTTGTTGTGATGCATGACAGAATTCTAAACTGAACACATGTTTTACTGTCTTAATTAATACACTGTGTGCACTTTGACCAACCTGCTAATCCAAGAAGCACTAATAAAAACCAGGAAAGAAACTATGTCAACACCGTATCACAGGCTACAGTAAAAAGATTTGCCTATTATTCATATTGCGCTGAGTTATGCTATGCCATTATTCAACTTCTGCAAAGATTCTATACACCCATCACTTTTACCAGGATACAGTAAATATCAAGCACAGCTATTGGGCCCAATCCTGCTTTCAGTTATGCCAATGCAACTTCATTGACTTGTCTCATTTTATACTTAAACGGTACTGTCCCTGTGGCATAGATTGTCCTTTTGTTCTCTGTTTGCACAGCACCTAGAACATTGGGGGGTCTAGATCCATGATTAGGGCTCCTAGGCACTCTGATGATGATGATAGTAATAATAATAATAATAATAATAAATAGTGGGATTGCATCCTGGTAATTGAGACAAGAATGTGTTCCTCTGACAACAGTCTACATGGTGAAATGCAGTAAAGACAAGTGCACAATACTTAAGGAACTCAAATGCACAGCTACACAAAAGGGAATAACTGGCTACTACTACTGAAAAGGATTTGGGGGTAATAGTGGATCACAGACTGAATATGATCAGTAATGTGCTGCAGCTGAGAAAAAGACTAATATCAATCTGGGGTGTATTAACAGAAGTATTGTATGGAAGACACGGGAGGTCGTTGTCCTGCTCTACTCGACACAGGGGTGGTCTCAGCTGGAGTAGCGTGTTCAATTCAGGGCACCATGCTTTAGGAAAGGATGAGGACAAATTGGAGAGAATCCAGAGGAGAGCACAAAAAACCCCTAACCTCTGAGGAATGGTTAATAAAACTGGGCATGTTTAGTCTTGAGAAAAGACGACTGAGGAGGGACCTGATAACAGTCTTCAAATGTGCTGTTACAAAGAGGACTGTGATCACTTTTCTCTTTGTCTACCGAAGGAAGGACAAGAAGTAACAGGCTTAATCTGGAGCAAGGGAGATTATGTTAGATATTAGGAAAAACATTTTAACTCTAAGGGGAGTTAAGCTCTGGAACAGGCTTCCGAGGGAGGTTGGAATCGCCATCACTGGAGGTTTTTAAGAACAAGTTGGACAAACACCTGTCAGAGATGGTTTAGGTTTACTTGGTTCTGCCTCATGACAGGAGGCTGGACTTAATGACTTCTCGAGGCCCCTTCCAGCCTGACATTTCTATTAATCTATGTTAAAAGGCTCTTGTATTAAGGCTGCCAACTCATATGATTTTAGGGTGAGTTCTCCTGATATTTGATGTAAAGCCTCAGTGCCTAGAAGTCAGGTGATCACATGAGAATTTATCTATCTGAAGCACCTACATCCCAGCGCCTTCACTACTGTCGCTCGGCACCTCATGGTCTTTAATATATTTATCCACAAAACACCTCTCTGAGGCAGTGCAGTGCTAGTCTCATGTTTGGCAGCTAGGCAACTGGGAAACTAAGTGACACATGCAGGTCATGCAAGAAGTCTGCAGCAGAACAGGGAACTGAATGCGGGTCTACTGCCATGACCAATGGACCATCTTTCATCTTAAATAAAGTAAGTTTCCATAGTTGCAGAGACCAGTTTGAAAATGTGGCCAAAATGCACCCTGATGGCTCAGAAACCAGAAGGGCAATGAAAAGAACCCACATTAACTATTTAAAAAAAATTAAGCAAAGTTCACAACTCTTTGAACATTCGGGATATGGCCATAAACACAGAACATGGAACACAAGAGGGATTTTCAAACATACTCACTGTTGGCCTAACAGTACTGCCACTGAAGTAAAGGAGTTTTACCACCAACTTCAACAGAGTTTTACCACCAATGCTTTGGATAATCCCCCCAGACATTTTCAAAGTACAAATATTTTGATATTATCAAGTATAATTATGAATTACTGTATCTAGAAAGGAACTTGGTACACATGACTAATTAGTTTCTCATAAAAATAATAGATGATTGACTCCTGGTCCTGATTGGGGATTATATTCTGATTGATAAATAAAAGATAATAACTAATAAAAATGAATGCTTTTACATAACACCTTTCACCTGAAAAACTCAAGTGACTAACAAACATTAAGGGGCCATTAAAGGGTTTGCTGTCTGCTGTGTGACTCAGAAGCAGCAGGATAATATCACTACTGTGAGTAGAGCAAGGCGGGAAAAGATTTTCCTGTTCCATCAATATTTTTGAGAGTTCAAATTTGTTTTCCCTTCTTGACTCAGGACAAAAAGTGAAAAGCTGAAAATGATTCATGAATAAGGCTGCGAGTCTGTCATGGAGGTCACAGATTCTGTGACTTTCTGGGACCTCCATGTCTTCTGCAGCAGCAGGTTCGACTAATACCAGAGCTGCCTAAGCACCTCGGGTAGCCTCCGGGCCAGCCACACTGGCTGCTGCTGGAGCAGTCTCAGGCCACTATGTGCCCGCCCTCCGCAGCAGCAGTGATGGTCCTGGGACGCGTTCTGCCACTCCCCCACCCCCCGGAGCACCAGTGGTGGTCCGGGAAGGTGTGCTGCTGTCCCCATCAGCAGCGACAATGGTCCTGGGCCACACACTGGCACCCCCGCCCCCTGGAGCACTAGTGGTGGTCCCGTGCCACAGGCCACCACCACCCCCAGCACCAGCAGCGATCCCGGGCTACCCCCCCCAGCACCCGTAGTGCCCCCGGGCCACCTCCTGCCCCAAAGCACCCGCGGCTCCCTGGAGCCCCCCCTCCAGAGTACCCACAGAGCCACCCCTCCAGAGCTCCACCCACAGAGAACCCAGGATTTAGTCAGGGGTATAGAGTACAAGTCATGGACAGGCCATGGGCCATGAATTTGTTTATTGCCTGTGACCTGTCCACAACTTTTACTAAAAATACCCGTGACTAAATCTTAGCCTTATTCATGAACTGAAAAACTGATTTTTTCTTTTAGTTTGGATCAATGGAAATGTTTTGTTTAGATTATTTCAAAACGTTTTTTTCCTTGTCCAATAGAAGTTGTGGGGGCAAGCAAGTTAATTAGTTTTAAGAGAAAGCTGGACCAATTTATGAGTGGCATTGTATGACAGGGTTGTTTGTGATGGGAGGGGGCATCCCTCGGTGTTCCTTCTAGTTTATGTCTTATGTATCTAAAATTTTCATGATTCAGGGCTTCAGCCAGTCTCCTGCAAGGGTCAGGAAGGGATCCCCCCAAGTATTCTCTCTCTCCTATTGGTCTCTTACATGAGTAGCTTCAGGAATGGCCATGGGGGGAGATGGGACATTGGATGGGGATGGCCAGTGTTCTGAGATGGCACAGAGTATTCGCTCCCTCGGGTGCTTGACTGGCCGTTTCTTGCTCACATGCTCACAGTCTAACTGATTGCCATATATGGAGCCAGGAATTCTTTTTCCCCCAGGCCAGACTGGCAGTGACTCTGCAGGTTTTTCACCTTCTTCTGCAATGTGGGGTATGGATCACTTGCCAAGGACATCTAGGTATATCTCACTCAATCAATTAGGTCACAGTGGGGCCTTGGTCACTGGTATATATCAGTCTCTCCTATTCTCTGCTTGTGACACTTGATTGTTTAGTCTCCTCTGGACTGTAATACTTTGGTCTAATTTTGGTTGTTGGGTTTAGTGTGCGGGTGCTGGAGGTCAGACTACATGCTCTGGTGGTCCCTTCTGGCCTTTAATTCTCTGACTATTAATTTCTTTCTTTTTATTTCTTTGGTTTTATCCTTTTTCAGTCTCATTAGCTTAAATTTCTAATCCAAAAGTCATTTTGAACTGGAAAAGAAACATTTTTCATTTTAAAAGTTCTGAAACTGTTTTCCTTGATGTTGTTTTTCCCTTGACTTGGGCATTCACATCAAACTTGATTCTGTTTCATGAATTTCAGTTTAGACCAATCAGCATTTTTCAACAATAAAACAATTCACTGAAAAATTCCCGACCAGATCTAATTGCGAGTCATCCTGATGAAGTTGGTGGGACCACTCAGAGTAAACATGATTCCTAGCAGTCTGTGTTTTCCAAAGCTAAATCAGGGCTTGATCCAATAAAGCACAGACACATCTTTAAGCACATGTGCGCTTGGGATTATGTGCAATGGAGGTATGCACATGCTTAAAGTCTCACTTCCTTACTTTTAAATCAAGAAAGCAATACCATCCAATCAAAATCCCACATAACTATTTCAATGGGACTACTCACGAGAGAACAGCAAACAAGATTTGGCCAGGAACTTCATATTTCATTTCATAAAAAAAAAGAACTCCTTAAGAACAATACTTAAGTAAGAATCTCCAAGTCACTCAGGAGACATTTGGAAGCTGATGTTTACACTGAACTAGTTAATAACTGGCTGCATTTTGTAGTCACTCGAATATTTGTTGAAAAGCAATAATTAAAGCTTGTTATCTAACAAGTCAGAAGGAAATCAAGCCAATATTCCTTCTTGTTTGAGGGCACTCATGGATGCATCACGGTGATATCACAAAGTTATCTGAAAAGAAAAAAATATCTGGGGAGAAGGAAGAAGGAAACAGTGGACGAAGAAGTATTTAATATTTAATCAGGAAGTGGACACAAGTTGCAGTAACTTACTTAGGTTACATACTGCAGTGAGATAGAGGATCAGATAGTTTTGTTGCCCCTTTATGATGCTCTGGAGGTGACATGGCCTCAGTAGAGGGGGAATTTCCAGGTGGTGCAGGGTCAGGGTAGCAGCTCTATATCCCCATCTTGCAGTTCCTTAGTGCAGGGAGCCTGAAGGAGGCATGGGCTGGAAAGGCAGACATCATAGGGCCCTGTGGGTCTAGCACCCAAAAGCTGGCATCTTCATTCTGTAACCAGCTTGCGATCCACTGCTCATGACCCGCTGTGGACACAAGACCAGAGGAAGTCCCGCCTCAAAGATCTCTGACAGACACCAGCCCCATGGCTCCTGATTGGCTCCCCGCCCTATATAAACCTACGGGGTATTCCAGGAAGTGTCTAGGCAACAGTGTGGATTCCCTGTAGCTGCCACAACCATTCCTTGCTCCTGACCTCCTGGCTTTGACCTCGGCTTGATTTGTACTTCACCTTGTGACTCACATCCTGAAATCTGACCCTTGGTATCGGCCCTGGCCTGGAACCTGACTACGTACTCCTCTGCTACTCCCTGCCTCAGGTTTGTCCCTGCTCCGACCCTTGTCCTGACTGCCTGTGTTGGGTACCTGACAGGCCTGGCTCAAGCCTCTCTGTTCCTGGCTGCTGGAACAGCTCGTTGGAGTCACAGGTAACTGGCCACAAGTCAGAGAAGTCCCAAGGCTACTCTCTAACTAATGCTGGGGTCTAGACAGGGCTCCAGGCAATCTGACAACAGGGGAAACGCAAACCATAAAGCCACCATTACCCGCTCTCCATTTCCTGTGTTAAGCATAGATTGGCTGGAACAGAAAACGGAGCCCACAATGTCCATCAGTGGCTATGCATCCCTTTAGCATTCACTACACTAAACAGAGAGACGGATGGAATATTTTATACAAACAAAACCCCAATGATGGAAATTTCAATCTCAAAGCCACCGTATGGAAGAAAGTCATCTGTCCACAATTTACCTGTTAGACTTCAAAAGTGTCTTGGTCTCCTAAAAAGAAAAGCAACCTTCTCTTTAATGAAGCTAAGTACTATATTTCAGCACTGTGTGTTGTGAAAAGGAAACAATTTGGATTCATTTACTGAAATGTACCTTTCAGATGCAGTTAAGCAGAATTAAAAGTTTGTACAAATGGACAGCTTTCTGTTTTCCATCACTACATTGTCTTGAAGGAAAGGATAACAGACTAACTGGCTTAAATTCCAGCCCAACTGATAAGGTTCACTATATGTGGGCACGATTAGGGTAGTTTATTGCACATTGTCACTCTTCATTCATCACTGGCTTAAAGTTTTTAGGCTGAAATAGCTGTCACTTCGAAAAGAAATGGATGTTTGTAATGTTACTGCATTCATCTGGGGTTGAACATTCACCAACGGGCTATCAAGGAAATGCCATTCCCATTTACAGTGGGATTTTATTTCATTTTCAGCCAGTAACAGACCTGCAGTTCCATGGCTACATTAGAAACACTTAGTCCTTTCCTTCTTCTCTGACCAAGTCTCCTCCCCGCTTCTTAAAATTTTCTACATTTGCTCCCATTTTTCATTCTGCATGAAGCTGAAGCTTCTAGTCACCTTCAATGCACTCCACACCTCCACCCCATTAACATCTCTTGCTCAAGGCTCAGTGAGGCTGTTAATCACTGATTTGCCCCTCACTGTCATTCTGCTCTATCCAGTCCTTCCTTCTCGCCATCTCATTTGTCCCTTTCACTTCCTCCAGACTCTCTGCCTTCTTCCAAATTATCTCAGCACCTGAAATAGTCCCCCATTCACCAACCTCCCTGCCTCTTTACCTGTAAGGAATTTCTAAAGACCCTTCTATTCTATAAAGTGCTCAAATGACAATGTCAACAACCAACGATATATATAGTCTCTACTGTCTTGTAGTATTTTTTGCTTATGGTTTTAGAGTCTAAACCCTTAAGGGCAAGGACCTGGTCTGTTTGTCATTCAAACGCCTACAGTATAGTGCCATGTACATTTATTTATTCTTTCAATGTATTGCCCTAAACATATAATCAGTAATTAACTATCTCTATTAGAAGAGGAAACTAAGTTGACAGTGTCAATGGAAACAGTAAAACTCTCCCCATCCTACTGAAGCTGTGACCCATACAGTGCAATCCATCCATGCCCCCGCTCCCCCGAAACTCCCCCCCCTTTCCCTGCTCCCCATCCCTGCTAAGGTAGCTGAACTGCTCAACATTTTTTCATCAAAAATGTAGTTTTGTGGAATCAAAATGTTTCATGCAAAGCAACAAATTTAAAACAAAATGAAGATTTCTGAAAATTGAAATGAAAGCATTTGGTTTCATTTCTAATTACAATTTTCATTTCATTTTTGACAACCAGCATTGCCATTAGAAAGGGACATTTTAATTTTGTTTAAGTTTTTTTGTTTAAAAAATAATCAAAATTAGCCATGACACATTTTGGAATGAGACTGTTACATTTGTAATTTTTTTGATGGAAATAAAATTATATTTGTCAACCCCAACATATGAAATAGTTTGGCTTTGTAACAAATCTTGGCTTTGTCAGAGAAGCAGGGGTAGGTGAATTCCAGATCTAGAAACCTTCTACCAGAACACCCTGATGTTATACAAATCTAGAGAATATCAGTTTGTCTGTTACAGCTGGTCCCAGCTCTCAGGACAGAATAAAATGAGAGAGATAATCTCTAAAATAAATAATAATAATGTATGACAGTAAATGATGACTCATCTTTATTAGACTATTTCAGATGGTGGCTACAGCCCCAGAGCAGACTAGAAATACTGTATGACTTAAGGCCTTAGTGGAACCATTAATTATGGATTTCCTGGCTTTTATAGGTTGAATTCAGACCTTTGATGTTCCTTTAACATTGTTCTCATTTGTTCATTTCCTTTGTTTCTGTATTGGAAGCTTAAAAAAACACCCTAAGATTTCCATGGACATGTAGGAGATGGACTTTTAATCCACAGTCCATAAAAGCCCTGCAATTCATGGCTCATAAAGTCCTCTAATCCATGGTCAATAAAGCTTTGGAAAAGAGCTCTGAAACATAGTGATTTCATAGTTCAGCGGGGTTCAAACAAGAACTTTTAATCTGGTTTAAATTTGCATGCGTGCTCCCCCACTCACACATTTGGCTTTGAAACTCAACTGAAAATATTGAGGTTTGAAGGCTTTGGATGGAAACCTACTGAGTTTTACACGGTCTTCATGTGAAATAAAAATGACCCAGGTTCCCCTTCCCGCCCCAACTTATCCCAGGTTTCTGCACCTTTTCCTCTTGCCAAATTTCCAGTGTATAACTTAACCTGATAATAGGAAAGCTAGGAAACAGCCATGAACTGGAAGAACATTCTTGGTATACTGGGCCAGAGCCCAGGATGGTGTAAAATCAGCATAGCTCAGATGGGGATCTAGCCCATTTAATTTATCTTCAGTTAAGGGGTCAGGTTGGCCTCAGAATTATTCTATTGCACCCGTTCAGGGACTAATCATACTACAGACTCTAATAACTTACAGTCTTGTGTTCTACTATGGCCAATGGGAATGGAACCATTTAAAAAATAACACCCTGTACAATGCATAGCGCTAGCCCCAACGTGCAGTTGATGCTGATGAAACAGAACTGCCAAAAGCACAATATGCAGCAGCTGTTTTGTACATTTCAATACCACATCCATTTTATTGGGAAACCAAAGCTTCCCATGAGCCTCTGATTTTGGATTAACAGTTTGTAATTTTTTTTGAAGCGGAAGTTGCTTTAGAATTGTAACAGCACCAAAAACATCTGAAAGCACTAAAGCAGATTTTTTTCCCCCTTCTCCATTTTAGGTCTTTGGTCTCCCACCCAACCCCACATATGCCTCCTTAGAAACACTGCCGCAAAGCAAATGTTATGCAAAGTCTTGTTCATCATAGGCTCCGTGAGCCAGAAAACTGACATTTTACCATCTCCTCAGTCCTCATCGAATGGAAAGGAATAAAAGTTTCAGATTCAGATGAGATCCTGTAGGGGTAGTAAAAAGCATCGTTGCAACACTAAGCTGGGGAACCATCCTTTTCAAAACCATTTTTGGAAGCATTTTGTTATAAACAAAAAAAATGAACAGCCAATTCCATCCAGCCGTTTGAACTCATAGCTACGTAGCATAGCAGGTATCTTGGCCCCTTAGCCTAAATTTATAGATAATTCAGGAAATGTGGCTTACACCCATGCTCCAACCAGATCTGAGCCTTTAACACACCCTTTTGTCCCACGTGATGTTGAGCTGGGACAGGCGGTCCTATGGAATGCTGGGACACTGGAGGACTTGGTACCCTTCAAATAGAAAACAAAGAGGTTGCCCTCCTCTGGGATAACTCAGATCACAAAAGCCAGGACTGAGTGCATGAGAGCTGGGGACAAAGTGGCTCCATCTGTGGAACAAACTTCCAGATGAGACCAGGAAAATCCAGACTCTGACCATCTTTAAGAGACACTGCAAAACCTCCCTCTTCTAAAGAGCCTTTTCACCACAGCACAGGTCACATGCAGAACAGTGACACCCTCACCTGTCCATACACCCACCCGAAATAGGAAATAAAACCTGTATCATCAGTAAATCAACCAATCACAACCTAAAATAGTTTGAAAAAACCTACAAAATACACAAATAAAGAGAAATACCACAAGCACAGTGTTCACCCCAACACAGGAGAAGTACTCCATGCTATTGCTATCAATTTTAGATGGAAGGCCGTCAGATATTACTGTGATGGGTACCAGTATGTAACCCTAAGCCGGACATCTATATTGATACATAAGTAGCCAGTTCCAAATAATGTTTGTTTCATTTCCTTTGGTGTGTTAGCTGGCCTGTATAAACCTGTATTTTAAACCTCATCATGCCAACCTCTCTCTTTTCCTTTCCAGTTTTGATCCAATGCATCTATAACAGCTTGGCCTTCATTCCAACTCCCATATTCCCCCCTCTGAAATATATCATCCCACATCCCAGCCCCCACTCCTTACCCCCAGAGTCCCCTCATGACTCATGGTTTGTTACATCAGCCAATCAATGGGAGTCAACAGTCAAGTCTTGAGACAATGAGGAGGAACAAGATGCTGGAGTAATAACAATGACTCACCTGTCTTCTATTCGAACCCACAGGTCATTGAACTGCCTTTGGCGATGGTGTTTGTGCTGCTTCTTATGCCATTTCTTCTGACGGCCAAACTCTTCCAGCTGGCTGATGCTATCTGGTAGCAGGAGGTGAGGTGGAAGGCTGTCTTCTTCATCTGACTGAAGAGGCATCGAAGTGGGAGAAGACACTGGTACATGCTCAAAAATATGGACAGCAGATGCAGCTGTTCCTGAGGATCCCCCTGAAGAAGGGCTTGTGTTCTTCGTCCTTGAGCTGCAAAACACATATAAATGTAATATGTGAATGGGTGACCAGCCTAACAAAAGTCTGATAGAAAGAACTATACCAGCCAGTGTGAAGGTACATGAGGAGGTGAAGGGCTTTTCCTACAGCAGGTTGGGAATTTTCTGATGAAACGATTTTTCCCTTCAGAAAACACCAATTTGTCAGAAGAGAAACTCTTCATGGGAAAGTGTCAGTTTCGACACATTTTTCAACTTGAAGAATTTTTGGAAAGAAGTTTTGAAATCATCAGAGCATTTCATTTCAATACTTTAGAAAGGAAAAGATTTCTGGCTCAAAACATCTTTTTGGTTAAAAAAACTGAAAGGCAATTAGAGTACAAAATTAAATTAAAAAGGTCAAAATCAAAACAAAAGGTTTTGAAATGATTTAAATGAAATAGTTCAACTGACCTGAGAACTTTTCCCCTCCCTCCCTCCCAGGTTTTCATTTTACAGAAAAAGTCAAGATTTTGACTTTTCATTCCTGCACAGGAAAAAAAAAACAAATAAAAAATGTTCAAGGGATGGGAAAACCTTTTTCCTCTCAGGTCTAGCTTTTACCTCTATACAGTGGTCAGGCACAACTGTGGTACTTCCCATGCCTGATGATATAAGATACCTTTTAAATAATAATCTCTTCAACTGAGGAGAAAAAGGTAAAGCATGATCCAATGACTGGAAGTTGAAGCTAGACATAAGACCATAAGAACGGCCATACTGGGTCAGACCAAAGGGAAACTTTTCCTAACTTAAAGAACAATTCACATTAGATTTGAGTGAAGGTTCAATTGGGGCGAGATCGAATCTTCACCTACCACAAGAGTGGTCCAAAAGGGTACAGCTAGAAAAAAGTGGCACAAAATGCATAATCAGTGTGGCCTGCAAAACTATTCGTATTACACCGAAGCTATGCCTTTTCTGACAGAAACAGTTAAAGCCCGGTTAAAAGTTTTGCCTCCTGAGTGAAACCAGTGAGTAACAAAAAATTCTTAACTTCACTGGTGACAATTTACAGAATGTGCTTCAAAGTGAAACCACATGTTTCATTATGGAACATTTTGTTCTAGTCCAAAAAAGATTCATATCTACTACGATTAGTAGCTAATTTGTTCTTAAATCTATTAAGACAGCACTGAGAACAGTCAAAGTCACTTTCCACTATCTCACATTGCCCCTAAAAGTCTTTCCAATGTCACTCATCTGCTGCTAGGCATTCATTGTTGCTTACAGAAGACTTATTAATAAAGGCACCGTAACTTTTTGTCATTCAATGGCAACAATAACAAGACGCTTCAAAGCTCAATAATGCTTCTACACCCAACAAAGAGGCTGCTCTCACTAAATTCTCTAGGTTTGTTTTGAATTCTAAAAAGATCTGATATTTCATGTCATTTCAAGATTTCGGTGAGCCAAATTCTGACACCTTTAGTCACACTGAGTAGCACTTTACTCCATGGAGTAAAGTATTACTTAGTATAAGGGCATCAGAACTTGTCCCAATGAGATTCCGCTGCATGACTCATGTTGAGAACATTAGTAACAATATTTTGCACTTCTGTGGGGTCTTTCATTGAAAAATCTCAAAGCTCTTCAAAAACATTTATTAAGTTCCCCAAACTCATGCAAGGTTGTAAGAGATAGATAGGGAATCCCACTACTCATTGTTAAAGCAAAGCTATCCCCAGAAGGGTAGGAGGTAATGTGTCTAACAACATTTTAAATATGAAATGGCAGAACTACTAAATATGGTATGTAACCCATCGCTTAAACCAGCCTCTGTACTGGATGACGAAAGAATAGCTAATGTAACTCCATTTTTAAAAAAAAGATTCCAGAGGTGATCCTGGCAATTACAGGACGATAAGCCAAAATTCATTATCAGGCAAACTGGTTTAAACTGTAGTAAAGAACAGAATTATCAGACACATAGATGAACACTATATGTTGGGGAAGGGTCAACACAGCTTTTGTAAAGGGAAATCATGCCTCACTAATCTATAAGAGTTTTTTGAGGATGTCAACAAGCATGTGGACAAGGGTGATCCAGTTGATTCCGTGTACTTGGACTTTCAGACAGCCTTCATCAAACTCCCTCGACAAAGGCTCTTAAGCAAAGTAAGCAGTCTCTCTAATGGGCTATGGATCAGTCCCTAAATCCTTAATGTGCCACTTTGAGTATTTATGCTCATCTTACTGTAATAGTAACAGGAATAAAATAGTAACATACCAGTGTGTCTATATAGTCACTAAGCATAGTAAGCACAGTTATATTAAGAAGATGCCACAGAGATACATGTGATGCAACGGGCTAGCCAGAGAAGATGGACTCAAGCAGGGTGAAGGCAGGATGCCAAGAAGTGATGCAAATGTACCTAATGAGGTCTGAGGTTGTCAGATACAGTGGTGAGGGCACTAGCCTAAGGTTAGAGAGACCTGGATTCAGTTTCCTGCTGCACACCAGACTTCCTGTGGGATCGTGGTCTCTCTTATACCTCAGGTCCCCATCTGTGAAATGGGGACAATAGCACTGCTCTACCTCCCATGGCTGTTGTGAGGATGAATACATTAAATGTTGTGAGGAGCCATGCAGCTAAGCACCTAAGAGAGATAGCGTATGCATATACATTAAAACTGAGCTTTGCCTCATAGCTGAGTTAAATGACATTTTAGTGGAACTTTTCTATTGATGGTTATTTCTATATCTCCCAAAATGTTTCCAGTATTCTGAACAATCTGCAAAAAGGTCACCACAATAATTTCTTAATGCGACACCTGGCCAGTACACACCAAACAAACTACCATATATGCTCATTTCTACAAGGAGAAGATTTGGAAGTGCAGCTCATGCATGGGGAAGTTCTCTGGCCTGTGTTATGCAGGAGGTCAAACTAGATGATCACAATGGTCCATGTGCACCTTGGAATCTGAATGGTTTCTCAAAGGTGCACTGAGACATCAGAACCCAGCATTTCTAGATTTTGTCACCTTTTCCCTTGTGTCAAGAGCTCATAATGTTCTGAATTCCTAGAAGATTGGAGCTGGTAGAGAGGAAACTTTGTAGGCTGAAATTCTGGAAACCCTTTTCAGAGAGTTGGATGACCTATCCCTGTTAAAATTAATGGGGCAACCAAATCTCTTTGGTAGCTTTGAAACTCTCAGTCGTAATTCCTTCCACCACTGTTACACAACCCATGGGTTGTAAACTCGATATTTTGGAACATTCTTCAGCAAGAGGATAAATAAATAGTTGAGCAATTACAAAATTTTGTAACCTAAAGAGGGTCATAAACCTAACCACTCTCATTTTTAGTGTCTGGTGCATTGGGACCAGCTGAGTTGTGACAGCTGTATATTACATTTGGTTGATATTTGTTCCATTACTTTTGAATCAGTAATCATCTCACTAAAACCTAGCAGATCAGTGTCTGCTTTGCACAGTTAGATCTGTGACATATGACCCTTCAAATACCACTGGAAAATGGCCCCCAGGAATGACAATGCTAGAAAATAAAATACTGTGAATCTGAGGTGGAAATATATCTCTAGGAAAAATGGCCATAAACTCAATTATTTGTCATGGCTCTCACTTAGAAATGGAAATATAATCAGGAGACCATTCAAGCAAAAATAAAATAATAAATAAAATCCCTAAAAATTGGATACAACATGAATAACAAAAAGCTAGTTCAGCAAGTTTTAATAGCATAAGAGTGAAAATATTTTGAAATTGATTTAATAAATTCTAGAGATTATGTTTTTTTTCCAAATCTGGTTATTATCCCAAACATATTTAACCAGAAATGTAAACAAAAAATGTAGTCTAACAGAATATGAAAAATTAATCCAACTATATAATATGAACATTTGTAAGCTATTTTGTCAAAACATGGTAACCCTCATGTCAATCAATGGGAGTCTTCCTGCTGATTTCAAAAGGCTTTGGCCCTACATGAAGGGTTTGCACATTTCTTTATTTTCTGATTTTATAAACAATTTATGTTTAAAAAGAACTGGGCTGCATTTAGATTACAAGTGGAGTGAGTCTGCCATTAGATTCACTGATTGTTGGACTGGTTCTTTTCCTATTACTCTGGTTTCTCTCCATTCTTAGCTTCGTTCACTTGCATTAGCAGAGCCATGTATGTAGTAGGTAACCCAATGTGTAGATTTTTTCTTTCTTTCTTTCGTCATTATTAACCAGGCAATTTTTCAAGGTTCTTTTTAGAGACAGGGAAGAAATCAAGGATAAGTTTTGATTTTCTGAGACCATGAGGTATTTTCCCTAAGAACAGTCAGAAAATTCCACACCTACCCACAAATGCTCCGCACGTGTCTCATGGGATTTCCACGAGGATCTTGACACACCTCCAGGTTTGAAGGGCCCACCTTTCCCAAACCTGCCTCTTCCTGTGGGATGATCTGCAGGAAATTCTGAAAATTGAAACTCATGGATCTTCTTGGACCATGGATGAGTTTCCCACATCAAGAGCATGACCTCCTGACCTTACACAATGATTCTGTAAACCAAGGCCTGAGGAATCATGAAATCAAGGTGATAGAAGGTGGAAGCCTATGATTACATTCTCTTTGTAGTTTAGCTCCCAGGATATAAGAAACATTGATTCTTCTGGGCTTGATTCTTTTGGGAAGAATTAGTCTTTTTAGTTCTGTAAAACTCTTGGTCCAGACAAGAGGTCCCAGTGTCGCATTTTGCTCCTGGTAGCTTTACTGCTCTCAATTTTGTACAAGGGTTGATAAAAAATGGCCACGTTGATATTTCAGGTTGAGATTAATCTGCTTCATTGCTCTGCTGCTGGAGTTCTCGCTCCTATTCTCTGGGCTCCTTGCTTGTAGCTATTCACCTTTGAGTTTTAAATCATCCTCAGGCCGTACTAAACACCTAGTGCAGCTGTCGACAGAAAAGTTGGTCTGTAAAAGTAACATCCTGGTGTTCCATATATAACCTCTCTCAATCACTCCAGATCTAATTTGTTTGCTTCGCTTCTTTTCTAACTGCTGGTGCAACAAACTCAACCCAAGGCCTGAAAATCCAGTTGGGTTCTTTCTGCCTGCCACATTGCTGCCACCGGAAATGATTCTGCAGTTAGAAATTAGATGACAGTTGTGTTGATGAAACATCAGGGCAGAGTAGACTACCACTCACTTTCCCAGTGCTGCTTTGGATTCCTCAGGGTTAACAGTAATAGAAACCACAGGTGAAATCCTACCACTGTTAAAGACAATGGCAAAACCTCCATTGATTTCAATGGAGCCAGGATTTTTGTCCTGGTTTTGCGTGTAAGTGAGAAAATATGACTCAGAGACACAGACAACAAAATTCACCCCAGCCTATGTCAGTGCAATTGCTATTAATTTATGAAAGGAAGCAGGTATGTTCAACACTTTTACACATTGTTCTGGACATAAACACACTTTAAGCTTCAACACAACCAAAACTCAAGACCAGTTTTCCCTTATTTTACTGAAGTATTTATATTCCCTAAGATGCACAGAGGACTTTTTAAAACACAGCTTGCCAATTTGCTATATGCATCTCTTCTTTTTAGTTTGGGTGAAGGAAACTCCTGACTTGCAAAGCTGCCATATTCTCCCTAGTCCTTCCAAGTCTAGTGATTTTCCTCTCTGTTTCTTTATTTTATAGATTAACCGACAAGATGAAAGATTTCATTTCCTCAATAGGGAAGCTGTGGTAAAAGCAAGGAATGTGTGATGTGGCAGTTTCGTCTCCGTGCCATCATTCCATTGCTACGCACAGTGTACAGCCAAATTCTAGCTAATATCATTTTATTGTATCTGGATTCTCATAAATTCCAGTTTGGGAGTGTTCGTCAAGTCAAGAAGTCTTTTCTCACTTACACGTCCTTCATCTTCTGCCCGCATGCCACAGAGGCATTGGGATTTTCCCAATTTTTCCTCCTGCTGTGCTCTGTGTTCACCATAAAGATTCAGTGATTAAACATTAGCTGACAACTGTGTTAAAGAAGCATCAGGCCAAGTAGATGGGCACAAGAATATCAAATCGAAACATTCTGAGATTGTTGGATTTCCCCACCCCCCTCCTGCCCCCAACAAAAACAAACACTTTGGCAAAACCAACATGAACTTGTGAAATGCTCAAATTGCATTTTTTGCTGAAAAATGTTTTGGTCATAACATTTCCCCCCGCCTCTAGTTGTGGTGTAAATGAGAATAAGACCTACACAGTATTTAGTGATTTCTTAGGACTTCTGTACTCCGTGGCCTGAATTCTCACGTAAGGCCCCTTTACACTGCTCTGGAAGTTGTTTTTGAAATACACACCCCACTTAAGGCCCTCTTACACTGCCAGAGCTGCATACTCTGTGAGTGACTCCGGGGCTGGAGCACCCATGGAAAAAAAACAGTGGGTGCTCAACACCCACCAGCCACCCGCTGATCAGCTGCTTGGCAGGCCCAGCCAATCAGCTGCTCAATTGTCTCCACCTATCAGCTATTTGGTGGCAGGCGGGAGGTGCTGGGGGGAGGGGATGGGGCATGGACAGGAAGAGGTGGGGCTCTGGTGGAAGAGGGGGTGGTCTATGGCAGAGCGAGGGTGGAGCACCCACCCTGAAAAAGGAAGGTTGGCGCCTGTGCAGGGCTGTGGCCTAAGTGCAAATGAAGATCTGGCTCCTAGTATAATTTTGAATTGGAGTGGAGACTGTACATGTCTGATACTGGTGCTTCAGGATATCAGCTCTGTGTGCTGTGTGATGGAGGTGTTGGAGCCACATGGTCGTCCTGCTTTTCCAATGTCCTGCTACCACCCCCCAAACCTTGCTGAGAACAAGAGGCCATACCAGAGCATGCAAAGGGGGTACGGAACCCCATCACAAGCTCTCCAAATCCTACCCCCAGCATTCACAAGCACACCACTTCGATTGTCACAGCTGTCCTGGAGTTTTCCACCTGTGTCGCTTTGACAGAAAACACAAGTTTCCACAACATCAAGATTTTCTGCCGGAAAATTTCAACTTTGCCAGATTGTTTTGATTGTCTGTGGGGAAAACCAAATGAAATACTTCTTCAATTTGATCCGAATTGAAATATTTTGGTTTCTTGAACTGACCTGAAATGTTTGGTTTCCAGTCAGTTCAGCATTAAACTGCATCTCCCTGTAGTGTTGTATTGCCTCATGGGAGTTGTAGTTCAAAGGTCTGGTGTCCCCATTCTCTTCTATAGGCTGGGCTCCCTGGCTAGAGAACATTGACGATGCAAAAAAGTTTCTCTGAGTGGTGTGATGGATCATGGGAGTCACATGACTGCATGTGCATCATGGGACATATATTCCGGCCAGGGAGTCCAGTCTGTAGAGGGAGCTTGGCAGCATCAGAGCCAAACTACAGCTCCCATAAGGTAATGCACCACCATAGGGGGAAAAAGTTGAAAGTTGAGCTGACAAACTGAACTATTTAATCATTTCTGAAATTTTTTCAGAACATTTTATTTCATGAACAATGCTGATATTCCAAGTTTTTGTCCTGATTTGATACACAAAAAAATGCTGAATATGAGAATTTTCCATGAGATGGAAATCTATTTCACTCAGAGCTCTCTATGAACATGGAGGATTGGAAAACGTTGTTTAAAGTTGAAGATTCTGGTTTTACATTTTATTAAACAAGAACATTCCTCTCAAATTTTATTCCATCCATTTTGCCTTGTTATGGCTTGAAAAAGATTAGTAGCAACAGAGAATATACACCTTCTTTCATTTTAACATGAGTTTTTAATACTCAGATGTATTACTTTAATAAAGAAGAATGGTGAATTTATTTTTGGGTTATGCGATCACTACTTCCTCTCCCTATGAGCTCTCAGAGCACTAACTCTCAGTGTTAGTGATGATGATGTCATATTAGATAGCGGAATTTTTCTGATGCTGGACAATACCATTCATAGTACATAGTTCACTATGTTTTAAAAGTCATAAAACTCGCACCCACAGTGCCCAATCTGCCAAACTGAGGTCCCCCAGATCCAGAGTTAAAGTTTTGGGTTGCGAGTTTGGTTCTGTTCCATCTCTAATTTCACGGCATTTTGATGGTAGGTTAGGCATTTCTGAGGAACTAGAAATGGTGACCAAAGTGCCATTATTTTGTTTTAATGATTATGATCTTGAAACTTGGAGAACTGAGAGCAGGACAAATATTCAACTAACCCTTTTCTCTCCCTAAGTGCTAACGACAATCTAAAAATACTAAGCAAGATTCTACTCTCTTTCACTCCAATTTTATACCAATATAACTCCACTGACTTCCCTGCACTGTGCACTGTACTGCAAGTACATAGGGGTAGCCAGGCTACCTTTGGAAAGTCAGTGGTATGTAAAGCAGGTTTGGGACTTAGCTGTCTGCCCTTTCCACCATTGCATGCTGAGCAGAGGAAGGCCATTTCTCCAAACTACCAGTGCGTGTGTTAGTGGACCCAGGACCATCTCTAGGTCTGTTGCCCAGTTTCCTCATTTGTGAGCTGTTTGCTTTAATACTCTTGAGAGAGAAACATCTGCATGAGCATAAATTTACCTTCCCATCTGAAAAAGAAACTCCAGATTTGGGCCCTGATTCAGCAAGGTACTGAAGCATGTGACTAATTTGAAGCACATGGAGTAATGCCATTGACTTCATGTTTAGGTTGAGGGAAGATAATTCCACAGCTGCCTACAGTGGCCAGATGTTTCTGGCACTTGCCACTGTTGGACACAAGTCACTGGATCAGTGATACTCCGACTGAGGCTGAAGAGCTGCAAGTGTCTCTTTAATGTGTCTCCTGCAGCACCTGAAATTAAAATGCTGTCAATTTAATTATTAACCAATCTAAGTTATTAACCAGTCAGTACTATGTTATTAACCAATTGTAATAATACTTGGTCAGTCATTTTGCTGTGAGAATAATATATACCTAAATATTTCCCCTGTCATACTGTTTAATTCACACTCCTGAGGCTCTTTTGGGTAATGTTGATCACTAATTTGGCTCCTGAACCACTGAGATCTGAGTATCGCTGCATTAGATGGATCACAGCTCTGATCCAATGCAGCAATTTCTGTTTTAAGTACCTTGCTGAACCCAGGTCTTTAAACTCATGGGATTAAAGATGAGCAGCTTTCAACTCTGGAAGAAGAGAGACAGAGACCACTATGATTATGTAGCAAGCAGCAGGTTGGAATCAGATACCCGTCAGAAAATCCTGACATCTGAGTTATGCTAAATCCACTTTTCCAGCCCATAGGGAAAAAGACTTACACAGTGAAACATCCTATCTGCTGAGCTAAAAATAGGGATTAAATGAATCCCTGCAGAAATGTTGCTGAAGCCCATCTACATCTTTTTATCGCTGGACCTGAGAGACTCAGAAAAGAACAAGACAGTTATCAAAAATCCTAGACAAGTGTAAGAAGATGACACTTCAAACTGTCTGCAGGCAACTCTACTTTAGAACTCATTCTTGAAACACGGGATCACAGTGCGCTGCCTAGCAGTACGTTGTCTAAGCCAGCGGCTGTCAAACTTCATTCGTTAACCCATCACCATCTTAAAAAACTGTTGCAAGGTGAATGGATGGAACTTCGAGCTCATGTACCACCAGTGGTGCATGTACCACAGTTTGGGAATCCCTGATATAAACTCTCTTTGCCTTAAGGTCCAAGGCTATTTTATCAAACCTAAAGTTTACTGATTTTAAATACTACATACATCACAGGCTCCCTTTCTGTGTTAACACAAACTCGCTAATTGCACAGTGCAGTCACACAACACACAAATATCTTTCTGAATGAAAAAAATCATTCTTCATTAAAATTCCTGGAAGAGAAAGCAGATTCATGTCTGCAAAGTTCTTGAGAAAAAAAATACCTGCTTTATTCTCCTCTTTAATTAGAAATACAAATCTACCTGAATAGAGCTTAATACACAAGTTGAGTGGCTGGCAAACATTTTAGATCATGGTCAGAGCTATCGGCAATGGAAGACTCATTTTTAATGATTCTGATTAAATCAGATTTTATAACCTTGCTGTGAAGCAGAGGCTCCCAAACTGGGGGTGGGGGGGGGTCACCATCCCAAATGGGATCGTACCATGAGCAGATGAGGTAGAGGCGATTTCCTTGTTTATGGAGGATGCCATTTTGCTCTGCACCCTGTGACCTCGCATGTACTGTGCCTGTGAGGTCACAATGCATGGAGGGCGCCATTTTGCTCTACAAAATGGCATCCTCCACAGAGCATGACCTCGCATGCACTGTACATATAAGGTCACACTGTGGAGAGGATGCCATTCTGTAGAGCAAAATGGCGCCCTCCATGAGGCATAACATTGCACACACAGTGCGGGTGAGGTCACTCTGTGCGGAGGATGTGATTTTGCTCTTTGCTATCTGGGGTCCTGGCAGGAAATACTTCATTAAAATTGGGTAGTGCCAGCAAAAAGTTTGGGAACCCCTTCTGTAAAGTTATGTGGCATCCCCATGTGCCCCTTTGCAATGTGGTGTGGTCCTCCATTAATTTCCCACCATTGGGGCAGTAATGGGTTTGCTTTAACAGCCCGGGACAAGGAAGAGTCAACCCACACTAACAAAATAGCATTTCCCCTTCTAATAAGGTTTCAGGACAGAAGCAATTACAATAAGCCGTTAATTGGGACCCTGGTGCAGAATTCCCAAACTTCAACTCCACAAAACAAAGTCTCAAAATCAGGCTACACTGGTCTCCTGGAGCCTGAGAGAAAAAACACCACCCTCCGCAGCCTTCACAGCTTCTACGCCCCTCTCCTCCTACTCAGCTGCCCGTTTCTGTTTAAATAGCCCAGTCCCAGGGCAGGGAAGGTCTTCCTTGATTACCCCCAGGCTGCCAGCCACAGCCTGGGCCTTAAAGGGGTGGTACGCTGCTTCACACTTGCTTACAACATACACCATTAAACAAGCTCAGGTGACACGGCCCTGATCTTGTTTCCATTGATGTCAATGACAATGCTCCATATTGACCATGATTGGTACAGGATAGCACCCTATGATGGTGCTTCTGACTGAGGGCCTGATGCTGTAAGGTCCTAAGGTGCCTTTCAGGAGCTCTCTCAACTACCAATGACTTCAGTGACCTGACTGGGAGTTGAGAGTGCTCAGCACCTTGCCAGAGGAACTCAGAGCCTAAAAGGATCAGTCCCTTACACATGCTGTTTGGCTTTTCACCAGAAGCAGGTCAGACGCATTCAACAAGTGGGTATGTTAGAGACACCTGAGGTGCTGGCTAACACCAGTGCCTGTGGCTCAGTGTCACACCATACTTCAGCAATGCACAGGGCTCCGCTTTACTTATTTGCAAGCAAAAAATGCTTTTCCTTGTCACTGGCACTGATCCTCTTCTCACTCCCACCAGTTTTACATCCACATAACTCCTGCCAAGGGGCACCAAGAACAGCTCAGAGCCGGGTGAAGAGAGGCTGTGAAAAGGTGGCTCTAAGCCAATCCCGAGTCTAGCACTGGCTGAGCATCAGGCTGACCACCACAGAGCTGCTGTAACTTGCGCTGTCCAGCAACAGCAGCCAGGGATCACTGGAGTCTCATCCTATTTCCCTTGCTCGCACCTTCAGCTGCAGAGTGCTGGGTGGAAGAGCATGGTTGGAGCCACTATGTCATGAGATAATATTTTTGTACTGGGTGGGCCTGCCATGGGAAAGCTTTGTGTTGGTAAAGCAATGCAAAGCTGCCAAGATTCAGGGGATTATCAGGAGCATTCACTGATGCCACTCTGGATTAGGGTGACCAGATGTCCTGATTTTATAAGGACAGTCTGATATTTGGAGCTTTTCCTTATATCGGTGCCTATTAGCCCCCTACCCCCATCCCAATTTTTCATACTTGCTATCTGACAGGTTTCAGTGGTAGCCGTGTTAGTCTGTATCAGCAAAAAAAACCGAGGAGTCCTTGTGGCACTTTAGAGACTAACAAATTTATTTGGGCATAAGATGAAGTGGGTTCTAGCTCACAAAAGCTTATGCCCAAATAAATGTGTTAGTCTCTAAGGTGCCACAAGGGCTCCTCATTTTTTTTTATACTTGCTATCTGATCATTCTACTCTGGGTTCACACCAGCACCATCCAGGGAGCTGTGTGCACTCTGAAGCTTGCATTCGCTGAGGAAAAAAATGTAATCAGACAGGAGATGAGAGGGAATCTTCACTGAAGCTGTTTGACGAGAATGAAAGATACCCAGCTCATGATGTGTTTTTGAACAAAAACAACATCTCATTATCTCTGCTTGGAGATGCAAGCAAGCGAGTTCAGCTTTCTTCCTGTGAGGAAAACCCTCATACTGCAATAAACGAAACGTCGGGCAAATGAAAACCACTTGTGGTGTCATTCTCTGGAGCCTATGATGTCAGTTTGGAAGCATCCTCCTTGCAGTGCGTGTGTTTTTTAGCAGATGTTTGTTTGATTGAAAATGCTTTATCCAAGTGCCAGTTATCTGAGCAGGTGTCTTGGCATCTCATTAATGGCACCACTTAACTGCTGAAAAGCTGTGTAACGTCACTCCCAACAAGTCTAACGAACACCAGGGTCTAGCACTGAAAATATGACTGGCACTTGGCTTAGTTTCTAGCAGTCACGCTGCTGAGCTATCAGACTGTAGTACAATGCCAGGACAGTTTGGAAGCTTCCTAGCTCAGATTTCTTTTCCAACAGTGCACGGCGTTGCCTCTGCTAATCTGTTTACGTAACATCGGAAAACAACGTTTGTTGGGTGATGAATGGCTTTTCATCTGAAATTTTTTCTCTGATTCCAGTCAGACCTCTATATTTCACAGGGTTTTCTTAAAGTAAATTGTAATAATAAACTGGCATCACTGTCCCTGTTGGACAGAATTAACTCAGTGTCCCATGCCCTATATTGTTACCCGATGAGGGAGATTCTCTTGTAGCTCAAGCGATAGTAGCATGGAGGATCTGAATTCAATATTTACCACTGTAACCCACTATTCAATATTCACTACACTTTCTCAGTCCGCACAGGAAATGATTCAGCAACATCTGTCAGTTCGGGGACTTAGGTCCAGATTTTTAAAGTCATTTAGATGCCTAACGCCCAGTGCCTCAATAACTTTAAAAATCTGGCCCTTAGTTCTTTAACTCAAGATGTAGATGCCAACAATGAGCCTCCTTCCCTCTACTTGAGCCACTCCTTCCATCCTGGGCATTGACCTCCATCAGGCTGAGAGAGGACACTAGGACCCCAAGGTTTCTCCAGTTCCTTCATTGCTGTCCAGGAGGTAGAGGCAAGGCCACTCAGGTTTCAGATCCACAAAGCCCCAGCACCTAACCCTTGACAGAGCTGTCAGCTAAAATCAATTCCACAGCGCTAGTGGAAGTGTGCTTCGTATAACAACTGCCGTCTTGATAGGCAGCTGGTATATTTGATAGGCAACACTGAGAACTCAAACAAGAGAGCAGCCAGAAATCTTCCACCTTTGCTAGAAGGGCTTCCTTATATGAATCGTGGAATCTAACTTAAGAGTCTTGTTTTTGAAAAACTTGCCCTTACTGGATTTCTTTCCACACAACTTAACTGCCCCACCCAGGAGATTTTCAAGATACTTAGGGATTTAAGAGCCCAAGTCTCACTGAAAGGCAATGGGACTTGTGCTGTTAAATCTTTTAGGGGCTTTTGAAAACTCTCCTCCGGAAAAAGCTTTTGTGAACCTGTAAACGAATCCACTCTCCACTAGGTGTCCCCTTGAGGCCAGGCATGGCATAGCAGATCGCTTGCTCCCCTGCCAATGGTTGCTCTGGTTTCTCTTTCAGTGTCTTGGCCCTCCGACCAGGTTACCATTTTAAGTCCACCCCTTCTGGGGTCACAACTGTCCAAACTGAAAGTCCCCAAATGACCCTAATGCAGACAAAATCCTTCCACCACCTCTGGGGCTACTCCTCTGCTTGCCTTCAGGGCTTAGCCTGGAGCCTCCCCACCCCCCGGTGGGGTTGATAAGCTTCGCAATGGGCTTGTATTCCCCCTTACTTGGGGCCAGTGCGGGAACGGAACCCGGTCCCACTCTGGATTCTGGCCCAGGGCCCTGAACTGAACAGTCAGCTCTACTCCTTGAGCTGTGTGCAGGGTTCCCTTCCTACCCAGCCTCTTATGTTCCCCTCTGGGCCTCTCTCTGCCTCTTCCCTCTCCCAGAGCTTTCCCCTACCTCCTCTGAGCGTCCTCCCCGGCACTTTCTCCAGCTGGGCATTGTCACCGCTTAAGCTTGGCCTTCCCTCTTTCTACAGCAGCCACCTTCTGCTCTGTATGGGACATTAGACTCATAGGCTTTAAGGCCAGAAGGGACCATCGTGATCATCTAGTCCAGAGGTGGGCAAACTACGGCCCGCAGGGACCCTCCTGCCTGGCCCACGGGACCCTCCTGCCCGGCCCCCGAGCTCCTGGCCCAGGAGGCTCGTCCCCGGCCCCTCCCCTGCTATTCCCCCTCCCCCGCAGCCTCAGCTTGCCCCGCCGCCGGCACAACGCTCTGGGCGGTGGGGCTGTGAGTTCCTGGGGCAGCGCGGCTGCAGAGCCCGGCCTGACCCGGTGCTCTGTGCTGCATGGTGGCGGCGTGGCCCGACTGTAGCGCTGCCAGCCAGCAGTGCTCCAGGCAGCGCGGTAAGGGGGCAGGGAGCAGGGGGTTGGATAGAGGGCAGGGGAGTTTGGGGTGGTGGTCAGGGGGCAGGAGTGTGGATAGGGGTTGGGGCAGTGGGGGAGGGGGGAAACAGGAGGCAGGGGTCCTGGGCAGGCAGTCAGGAAGGAGAGGGGGTTGGATGGGGTGGCAGGAGGAAGTCAGGGGACGGGGGGAAGGGGTGGTTGGATGGGAGAGGGGTCCTTGGGGGGCTGTCAGGAATGAAAGGAGGGGTTGGATGGGGTGGCGGGGGGAAGTCAGGGGTGAGGGTTCTGGGGGCATCAGGGGACAGGGAGTGGGGGTGTGTGGATGGGGCAGTGGTCCCGGGGGGGCCATCAGGGAACGGGGGGTGGGTTGGATAGGGCAGGAGTCTCAGGGGGGTGGTTGATAGGAGGTGGGGGCTGGGCCACGACCCACTCCCCTAACCGACCCTCCATACGATTTCCAAAACCTGATGCAGCCCTCAGGCAAAAAGTTTGCCCGCCCCGATCTAGTCTGACTGCCTGCACATCGCAGGCCACAGAACCTCACCCATCCACTCCTGTAATAGACCCATAACCTCTGGCTGAGTTACTGAAATCCTCAACTCAGGATTTAAAGACTTTGAGTTACAAAGAATCCCCAGGCCCCACGCTGCAGAGGAAGGTGAAAGCCCCCAGGGTCTCTGCCAATCTGACCTTCCCAACCCCAAGTGCGGCAATCAGGTAGAGCATGTTGGCAAGACCCACCAGCCAGGCACCTGATTGCCTGATTCCCCCTAGGTGGGGCTCATTTTATAATCAGGTTGGCTTAGCCCGTGGCTCTCCAGCCCACCGGGCGAGCCACCTCAGTTACAGAACGATAGAACTATAGTTGAGAAAATTGCACTAAATAAGATTTGTATGTTATCAAGCCTTTCCCCAGCTTTCCCAGGATAAGAAGAGCAAAGTAAACACCAGGCGATTTTCTGACTCTTCTAACTGCATTTATTCCAAACAATACATGTCACTGGCACCTTATGCTGAATCCTTTCCTAAATACCTGGACATGTACCTGCTTTGTTACATCATTGTGTCCTCGCACAGACGTATAATCATCCCTTGATCATGTGTAAAATTCTTATTTAACATTAATGAAAGGTTCCGTGCACTGGTGGAGAGGAGACTGTAGGTCTCACTGCCCCATTTGGATGTGTAGGTGTTGGGATGGGAATAAGTAAAGGGTTGTGTGTGCAAAAACTGCCTATGGAAATGTAAAGGGCTAGACTGAACACATGGCCATCTTCCTTTGATATATTTCAATGGGTGGAGTTTGACCATTAGATCAGAGGTGAGTTCCCCATCATGGGAGGTACTAGACACCCTCAACTCTCATCATTGTTGAACTCAGACGGGCGGAGCGGGTTAGGGCGCGGGGGTACCCATTTTTCCAGGGGCCCCCATTTGGCCGGGGCCCCTGGGCACTGGCCCTGTGGCTAATCCGCCACTATGTTGCAAGCTTCTGCTTCACAGAGGAGTGTGACCATATTTCAAGTAGGGATGAAGCTAGTCAGTGATGCTTCTTGCCTCCAGAACTCAGCGAGAAGTACAATACTACACAACTAAGGCAGGCCCACACGAGCCCACCTCCGCCAGCTGGATTGTGCTTTAAATTCCAAGTGTGTAATAAAAACAGAGGCACAAAGATGTGGATGTAGAAAACGCTTCCACTCTGGAAGGATATTTCAGTTTCACTGACTAAAGCTAACTCATTCTGAATGCTGTTGGCGCACACACATACTCTAGGGTTAAATTTATCCCAGTGCCCACCCAAACCAGCATCTTCATGGAGGCTATGTGGCAGCCTGACTTAGTCCCTTGTGATTACAATCCTGGATATACAGAAGTATCATTTTTCCTCGGTGGAAGGGGAGACTGTTTATCTGGGAAGCATGTCACGTCAAGCACAATAGGAAACTATTTAGATTTCCAAAACTAGGTTAGTGCTCGACTTCCAAGCTGTCCGTCAGGAATACTTCAGAACATAAACATGTCTTTGCAGTGGGGTTCCATGGAAAGCAGTCAATACCCTGAATCTTTAAGCCTGGTTTGATCACTGTTCATCTTCGTTTCAAAGTACTGCACTTACTTCAAATGCAACAGGGCCCCTCACTGAGAATATGTTCTTGGAGGACAACAGACTCCAGACTCGTATGGGCAGTTCCAAATTAAATGGAGATGGGTTGTTTCTACAAAGGTATTTTTGTGACTGGCTTTATTTTTGCATAAATAATTCTGAAATATAAAGTTGGGGCTGAATCCGATGAGGAACGTAATCTAGTTGTTAGAACAGGGCACTGCCTGCAGGACTCCTGGGCCCTACCCGTCACTTTGTCACTGAGCAACTGCATGATCACATGCAAGTCATAATGCTTCTGTGGTTGTATAAACTTCACGGGGGCCAATGGGGACAGAATTCAGGATTTTCTGCTCCAGAAAACAATAGCTTTCAATGAACTAGAGCTACATTCCTCAGCACCCTCTAGAAGGTGACAAGTACACACCTACTTGAGCAGGCCTGGAATTCCATACAGCAGAGGGCAAGGCTGATCCATATGCTCTAGCCAGTACATTGACACTCAGATTTGCAAAGCCTCCTTAAGTGACTAAATATCTCACACTTAAAAGCCACATAGATGCTCAGTTTTCCCATCTGTAAAGTGGGGATAATACTACTCGTTTGCCTGCTCTGAGGGGGTGTAGTGAGGCATTGTTAATGAATAAATGTAAAGATCTTTCAGATTCAAGGACAAAGTGCCCTAGAAGTGCCAAGAGTAACCTATTACTATTGAAACTAATGAAGAATGGTTTGGAAATACAGAATGAAAACAGTGAAGTCCTGGGATTGCAAATATATGCAAAAATGAGGTGCCTAAATGTAGTAAGACTGTTAAGCAACTTCAGTACTTTCCAACACATACATCAACTGCAGGATTTCCCAATAGTTTTTCTTTAATTTGGCATGGGCGAGAGAAAATAGATATCACTGTAGACTGTGGCCCGGGAGGTCAGGATGGAGGTGAGGCTGTAAAACAGTTGATACATAATTATGTGTAAATATGATAGCTGGGACCGTCAAAAGGATCCAGCATTAACTTAACCCTTTTTCCCACTCAAGTCAATGGAAGTTTTACTTTTGACTCTAATGGGAGCAAAGTTGGGCCATTTCTAAGTGCTTTAGAAAATGACACCCTACAGAGATGGGGTGCTTTACAAATGATAGACAGACAGAGGAAGTCAAAGAAGCTATGACAAAGAAGTCAAAGAAGCTATGGCAATTCACAGCAGCTTAGGATCTGTTTTACTGTGTCCATTATACAGGCTAAGGGTCTTACTCCTGTGGGAATTATGTGCCACTGCAGACATGCAGAATTCATGCCCCCCACAGATTTCTTTGCTTCCCCACAGAAAAATGACTTTCTGACAGGGAAGCAAAGGGAAGCCGCAAAAGCAGTTACCCACCCCTCCCAGCAGCATGGGTGTGTTGTTTCAGGTGCCCAGAGCAGCCGGTTGAGAGGTAAATCACCGCTGGTGTTGGGGTCAGAGGAACTGGTGATGCCTTGGAATGTGGCTCCTACCATGTGTTGGGCTCAGCTGTTAGTCCTGGCTGGATTGGGTGCGGGAGAATATGGGACTTCCTCTTTCCCTGCAAGGAGCGGATGGGGGCAGGGGCAGGGCCAGGTCAGACCCACCCCCCAGAAACCTCCCTCAGCTGCAGGAAGCTCCACCCACATCCCTCCCATTTCCTGACCCTATCACTCCTCAGCTGTGGGTGGAGGGGTCTCTGAATGGGGATCTGCTACCCTGTCTGCCCAACCCCTGTGCATCCGGACCCCCCATACTCAGACCCCTCTGCCAAGCCTCACCCCACCACACCCAAAACCCCCACACCAAGCCCCCCACATCTGAGCCCCCACCCTGCTAAGCCTCACTCCCCACACTCAGAACTCCCCAATCCCGAGCTCCCCACTCCTGAACCCCCACCTCACCGAGCCTCACCCCCTGCATCCAGACCGCCCCCACCAAGCCCCACAGCCCTGAATATGGACCCTCAACCCTACATGCAGACCGCCTCCTACTGAGCCTCCTGGGCTCAAACCCTCCCCCTGCTGAGCCTCATCCCCTGCATCCGGAGGCCCCCTGTGCTAACACTCCCCCGCCGAGCCACATGACCCATTCACCTTGACCACCCCAACGGATCCCCTGCACCTGGACCACCACCCCACTGAGTCCCAACCAATTGCACCCGTACTCCCACCCAAAGCCACACCCCTGCAGCACCCAGACCCCCCCCGCTGAACCCCGCCCACCCAGAACCCTCCCAATGAACCCCTGTGCATCCAGATCCCCCCTGCACCCAACCCCTCCACTGAGCTGCCTGCATCCAGATTTCCCCACACAGAACCCTCTCACCCTATGTCTGGATCCCCCCCGCCCCACACGCTTGGATCCTGCAGGGCTGAGCCTGCCCCCACACACCTGCTGCTTCTGGTGCAGAGGGGCAGGGCAGCAAGGTGTTTCTGGGGCAGGCCCAGCCCTTGCACTGTGTTAGGGTCAGGTGCAGCCTCACTGCCGAACCCATGTCCTGGGGGAGTACGACCTTCAGGGTGAATTCCTACCTCTGTGCAGCCAGTGGCCTGTGCTTCCCCCTCCCATGCTGGAGCCTCCACATTTATTTATTGACAAATACAAACTGCAGAATTTTACAGAATTTTAAAATATTGTGCACAGATTTTTTTTTTTTGGGTGCAGAATATTTAATTTTTTGGTGCAGAACTCCCTGGGGAGTAGCCAGGTCTATCTCTCACAAGTAGAACAACTAAAGACAGTGGGATTACGAACAATGAGGATTCCAGGACAAGGCCTAAGCAGAACAATTCAGTTTCCATCAGGATTTCCTGACCTGTTGGCCTGTCCCTTCACTGAAACTGTGGACGTGCCAATCCTAAAGTTGGATTTTTGTATCGGGACACTGCACTGGAAAATCTCTCTCCTTGAAAGAACCTCTCCATATTGGATCCATTGATGGCTGTTAATCATGTTTCCCAGACGTATCTACCTGATTGCTTTTGCCAACTTTTTTCGTATAGACATCCTCATTCCTCATTCTCCTTGCAACGTAGCACATCAGGGAGTGCAAGGGGAAAAAGTCAGTGTCTTTCAGAATGGATTAATGTTAATTAAGTTTGCAGGGGGAAAGAAAAGAGCTGAACTTGTGCTCTCTGTAGTTCAGGAAGCATGAAGTATTGCCATGTGCATCGATACACAGGAGGCTGCCCCTCACACACACAGAAAGTGGAGGAGTTGCTTTGCTGAGAAGTTCTGACTAAGCTAAAATGATGTCAAACACAGGAATTTAATCTCCAGGAAATGGAAAACAGATTGGTGTGATCCTCACTTGTAAGTAGCATGAACTGTAGTGAAGGGTGAACCACAAAGATTAGTTTGGCTCACAGAGGGATGAACAAGTCTGGATGCTTCTCTAACAGATCAGAAGTGAAGCTGGGTAATCTATTTGCAGCAAACCATTTACTGGATGAATTTAGCTCTTTTCAGATGATTAGGAATGGACTTTGATTGTTAATCAAAATCATTCAATGGGTATTGTATGCAAACATATTGTAAATTACTTGCTAACTGGTTCTTCAAGTAGTTGCTATTTATCATTTGTTAGTTCTGCTACAGGCAAGTTTGAGGAGCGCTTACTTGTAGTGGTGAGCACTTACTCCCATAAGTAGTTCCACTGAAGTGAATGTACTCAACAACGTAAGTACTCCACAATCTAGCCCTGTGAGACTGGCCACCTAAATCACATGGTTTTGTTTCTGGATGACTTCCAAATCACCTGGGACTTTCAAGATGGCCATGTGAACACCTCAGCACTACTACAGGTATGAAAATGTGTTTGTAAGAGTATTTATGTGTGGAAACATGAATAGTCTCAGCACTTTCCTTTTCAGCAACCATTCTTGTGAACCGAATTTTACTTGCAGAAATGTTGGCCAGAAGGATAATACGGAGAAAAGACCTTGAAACTTATTTCTCCCACCTTGTTTGTAGGAAATCATCCATATTAAATACTTGCTTCTGCATATCATGCAGAATTACCCGCAGTTCTGCTGACAACCAAGCGAGTAGGTCTAATGATTACAACACATCCCACAAACTCCACTGTTAAAAAAGATGGCTCTGGAAGTAGAAAAACTATCAGGTGAAATGTGTGAGGCCTCTTTGCATGACAGTGTGATAACGAAGGTAGGGAAAGTTGACACTGGGTAGACAGAGTGACTGCAGACATATTGCAGACATACCTAGATAAATGGACAGTCCTTCAGACCACATGATGCCACTTTATACCATTGTACCACTTGAGCTGGTACAAAGGGTAGCAGCACTTTAGTCCAGATTGATATCACTGGGGAATGAATCAGTCCAAAGGACAAGTACAACACGATCGCTGACAGAGCAATCTTCTTTGTAATCCTGTTTTAGCGAGAATGGGCCAAATTCTCTGCTGGCATAAATAGGCACAGCTACATGGTCTGAATTTGGTCCAGTATCTCCCGGGCTAGAGGGTCATTCTGTCTCCTTTCTGATTCATTCCGTAGCCTTTCTGATGAGGACGCCAACAAAGCTACCATATTATTGCCAATTCTGGCACTGGTTCCTGTCCTGTGGAGAGCGGTCCCATGGGAGGGATGCCTGGAAGAGCAACCCATTTCCTGTAGGTCACCAAACAACCATAATGGGCCAGATCCAAAGACCATGGAAGTTCAGCAGAGTCTTTCTACTGCCTTCAATGGATTTTGAATCAGCTCTATGGAACTGAGCTGTGGGTTCCTTGGCCAAGGAACCGCTAGGAACCCCTGCTCTGAGGCAGTCTATGCAACAGGCAGCCTAGGAGTGCGGGAGCCTGGTAGCTTGGGCTACCCATCAGAGGGAGCTGAAAAACTGGGAATAATTTCAAATTTTCCTGGCAAAACTAATATTTTCTTTCAGAAGGTGCCCGATAGCTGATAGGTGGCATAAACAGCATGCACAGACACTGGCTGTAACTAATACCTTGCTATGATGTGAGAGGGTCTTCACATTTTCATTGACAAATTAACTCTGCTTCCCTACCCCTGATTTTGAAACCTTTCCCTATTTCCTCCCACCCCCAATACTTACCTTGAGTGAGTCAACCCCTGAGATAACTATGGAGATAGGGGAGATAAAATCATGAAGGATGATATTGTAGGGCCATGTAGGAATTCCACCATATTTCCATGACTAAATTTCAAAAGCACTAAACAATGCTATTCCCCAACTTTAGGTTAGGCAATACATTCACATACACATGGACATGATCCCTATTTAATCCCCATCCTGTCCTCTTTGGAACCATTGCAAATTATATTGTCATGTGAAAAACAATGAATTATGGCTTTGCTTCCCTTCTGTCCTGACTGTGATGGAGCTAGTGCAGGGAGGATGATCTAGAGGCTTGGATTAAATCCCAAAAGTTCACAGTAGAAATCAGGGATTGTTCCAGCACTGCCACCTGGAAACCATTCAGAGTGGGGAAAAGATAGCCAACTTTCTTCCCATCTCAGACGAGATTTGGTTCAGGGTAGCTTAAAGTTTTGCGTGAAGATTCATGCCAGTTCTTACTTGATCTGAACCAGTTCATCCATCCCCAGACAAAGGTGTCATTTTACATTACGTGCTATTTCTTTATCCTTCTCTTTTCTAGCAAAACTTTACCTCATTTGACTTCAACCATTCACTCAGAGAGTGAAATTCTGGCCTCAACTGAAGTCAAGATTTCAGTCTATAGATCTCCCTTTCCCCCCTTTCTCTCAATCTACCTTCACAATGTTCTTTGTCTTACCTCATCTTCTTTAAACATGGACCTCTACATAGTTTGCGTTCTTCGTTAGTAGACCATCCCTCCCATCTGTCCCGTTCTCCCCGCTCCCCCGCCAAAAGAAGCCCTTTCAGTGTTCATTTCAGAGACAAGTCAGAGATGCAAAGTTGACATCTGGATGTGGATCCAAGCTTCGCCAACATTTGCAGCTGTTCAGATCCACCAGGACGGAAGCTCGCTGCAAAGTTGATATCTGCATTCAGACCTGAACTGCTCCAATTTGTGGGTGGGTTCAATTCTGGAATTTTGGTTTGGTATCATGGGCAGTTAATTGGCAGTTTACTGTTCTGGAAAGCGCGATAAGAACTTTGAATGATGGGCGAGATGGCTCCGCATAGCTCTGAGCACAGGGAAGAATGATGGCTATTGGCATGTGAGAAGGGACTAGGGAGATTTCCAACCAGTGGAAAGGTGTGCAGCATTATTTGTCTTTTTGAAGCTGATCCTTCTCATCTGTAATACCAGACTGCGGTATACTACAAACACGGCTTTATTTCTGCAATTAATTAAACATATTGTTTCTTCTAAGACTTAGGCCCAGATCCTCAATGGGAGATAGGCACCTAAATCCCTTTGAGGATTTGGGCCTTAAGCCTAGTGTTGATTAGGGAAAATTAAGTTATGCAAAAACTGCTATCCATACCAACTGCGGGCCTGATCCTGCAACGGGATCTTTGACGCCCAGGGACAGTTTTAGGAGCTGGGGTACAAAGTGGCTGTCATGGGTGCCAGTTTCCAGGGGGCGCTATACTGCTTGGCCATTTTTTTCTTCACTGATTGGATGGCTCCGGTTTTCTTTGTTTGTTTCTTTTTGGCTCAGTTCTCAGGAGATGGGGGAGGGGGTGGCATGGAAAACATTTTCCACCCTGGGCAGCAGAATACTTAGGGACGTTCCTGCTCACACCCATGAAGATACCTAGAAATAAGAGCAATGCCTGTATTCGGTGCAGCTTCAGGGCCATAGATTTCTTCTGCCCACGCCCAGCATCTATTCTTGTTGACACAGCAAGTCTTAGATGGAGTAGATCCCATGCTCACAGCTAAAACAGCAGCATATAAAAATAACCATTGAGCGAATTGGTTTGCTGCTGCACCTCCAGGTTACTTTCTGTGCGGTCAGTGCACCACTAATATTTCTTTAAAATCAACTGAGTGTCAGGGGACATTCAGATGCATTCCAGGTGTGGACTGCTTGCTCTAACCTGTACCTTCAGCAGCTCAGTGTGTGTGCTGCTCAACCTGCCTGCAGCAGGTATATTCAAGGGCAAAATGTGTTTGCCTGCATTACGCCTATTACTCTTCTATGCAGATCCCATGCATTCTGGAACATACCTGGGACATACCACAGCAGTGAAGGGGATTTTTAATAAGGTAAATTGACAGCAGGAATCCCATGGGTTTCATCATGATCGATACAATACAACCCTTAAGGAAGTAATAAAGTGGAGGCCATTGCATTTTGGTTTAGGGTGTCATACCCAAAAGTGCCTAAGGGCCAGATTGACGAAGGTATTTGGGCACCTAAAGCTGCAGATATGTGCCTAGTGAATATACCAAATTGCTGAAGCAGGTTAGATGCTTTGACTGTCATGGGATTTAGTTGCCTAGCCTGCCAAGGCATTTTGTAAATTCCATGAGATGCTTATCTATATCTTCATGTACCTAATTACCTTGGTCAAGCTGAGTGTTAGGCATCTTTGAAAACATCCCCCTTAAATTCTAGTCCTCTCCATCAACAAGATCAAAATGTGGATTGTGATGAAATAAATATTTTTGAAATTGGATCCATTTTTTTTAACCCGAAAAAAAAAATGTCCTCAAAATATATTTGCGGGGTGAGCTGGAACAATTTTTGGATTTTGTTTTTCTCTTGTGGATCCCATCACGGCCCCTAAATAGAGGTTTCAGGCAACGAATGGCTAAACATACATCTCGTAGCCTCGTCCCGAGATAACAGCAAACATTCTTGTCTTGTGCCTCTTTCATTGAGGAAGGGAGCACATTCCACAGCAAATCAATCTTCTCTCTCGCTCTCTGCTCCTTCAGAAAGTGGGGGAAGGGAATTTTGCCTCATACAGATTCCAATGGCTTGAGCAGATCAGTGGCCGCAGCTGCTGCAAATTTAATTTCAAACAGCAGAACTAAAAGATCAATTCAGGAAGCACCTGCGGCCAATGATGCTTCTCTGTTGTTCAAGAATTCTCAGAATCTACTCCATCCTTCAGCTGCACGCCAAAGCTTTACGTACTGGATACGGTCTCATAGGCCAACAAAATGCACGGTAGTACTTCTTTCCATCAAACCACTTTGCTGGGTGCTATATTTAATTATATGTTCTTGCTGAATGGAAGAATATAAGCTGTGCTTTTATTTCTGTCCTTAACCTCTTGGGGCTAAGCAGCAGAAATTAATTACCATCCTTCTATATAGGCCTCTCATCCCAGTGGAAGCAGCAAGAGGCAAGCTGCAGCTGATACCTGTATACTCTGCCAAACCAAGGAAAGGTACAGCATTCTTCCATGACTTGGCAGCAGGTGAGGAGCATGGCCATTGGGATGGCTTGTCCTACAGTCCTTATGCACAGGAGAGCTTGGGTACCACAGTTGTCCCTATCACAAGAGCACACAAAGGTGAGAAGTCTACTCGGGTCCTCCACCATGGATCCATGCAAAAGCCTGCTCACAATCTGGCCCTTCACTTTCATGGACTCAAGAAGATGATTGTCTCTGCTCTTTTTAACTAGGTTTTATTTTTGGCTGAACGTATATAATTAAGCTTTTAAGTAGAACACTTCAGATTTTATTCTTTGGATTCTGCTTTTGTGCTGTTTGAGTCTTGCACTTCTTCTAACACACATGATGAAATCCCGTAGGTATTTCTGGAGAGAATCTGAATATATTCTTATGTTTTCTGAAAATCAAATAGATTTCAGAGCCTAGATAAAATGACCTAAGGTGATATCGCTTGGCTATGAAGCTATTCACAGCTTTCTTTAATTTTCCTTTAGACTAATGAAATACAAACTATTTATGGAATCCCAGAATCTGAGACATCAAAGACAAATGTGTCCTATTGGTCCATCTCCCTGCCAAGCTAGGATTGTTCCCTGTAGCATGGAACACCATCTAGTGTTTTGTCAAAGCTAATTTAAAAGTTCCAAATTATGGGTCTTATGATTTTTCTCTAGAAAGACTGTCCTAGAGCCTAATATATCCCACTGTCAGGAAACTTCTCTTGATGTCTAACCTAAACCTTCCCTTCCTTAATTTCACCCTTTACACCTGCGTAAACCCCCATGTGCTACCCTAAACGATTCCTCTCCAACAGTGCTCCAACCATTCAAATATTGTGGACCCCCCTACCACCTGAGTTATCATTCCCTTGGCCAAGCTATAGACATTTAGCCATCTTAATTTTTTCTTGCGAATCAATCCATCCATTCTGCCCATGCCCCCAACCAAACAAGTGTCCAGCCAATCTTCTCTGAACTTCTTTCACTTTCTTAACCACCTTTTGCCAATGTGGTGACCCAGAATGGAACACAGTGGACCTGATTCCTTAGTCTATGCTGGCATAAGTGAGAGGAGACTCAGACCCATTATTTCACGTGCAGTCCTTCAAAGATCATGCAGAAAGCAACCATGCTCCATAAAGTGATGTCTCCCTGCATGTGACTCAAAACTGTCTGGACCCTTTTATTTTAGCCAAACTCATGTTTAATTTGCTTTCCATTTCCACTGCAAGGTGTCTCTTTTAGCAGTAGGACTTTCCAGGTCTTCCCCTCCCTTTTTGTGCATTGGTACTTATTTTGATTTAAATAGTTAAAAATATAAAGACATCTACACAAGGCTCTAGATGCCCTATCACTCTATTAATATTACAACATAAACTCAGCACCATTAAACAGTCAATCAGACAGGAACTCAGCCAGTTGGTTGTCTCCAAAAAAAGTCCTTTCTGCTCCTTCATCATTCTGGGACCATACCCTCAACGCTCTCCAAAACCTGCATCAGACAGATGTCTTTTGCAGCGTCTCCAGAGGTAGCCAAATACAGACTATTCCAGACCTGGGGGGAAGCACTTTCCATGGTCCTCACTTGTCAGCAGCCTCCTTGCTTTTACAAAGGGGAACCAGTGGGAGTATGGCAGGGGGAGAAAGGCAATCCTTCAGGTAGGCAGCACATGTGGTTTCAATTATTTTCCTTTCAGTGCATTAGATTCCATGTTTCCAAACACAATCTCACTTTGCTGTTTTCTGTCTGTCTCTGAACTTGCTAAGTTGTTTTTTTTAACATTTCCTCTGTTCTGAGTGATGTTTGCAAATTAGTATCACCTGCAAATTTCATTAACATGCCATTTATGCCCTCTTTTAAACCACGAGTGAAGACATGAAGTAAGATCTCACCCATGGCTGACTGATCTGTCTGTCTAGGCATTTATGCCATGCTCATCAATGTAGTATCCAACCCTGATAGAATACTGCTAGACCCCGCCTTGATCCATCTCACATAGAATCATAGAAATGGAGGGCTGGAAGGATCTCAAGATGTCATGCAATCCATCCACCCATGCAGAAGCAAGATTAAGTACGCTTCCTGATAGGTGTTTGTCTAATGTACACATAAATATCTAGCACTGAACTCCTCTCTATCCCTTGACATGGTTGCTACACTATAGAATGCACGTGTTCTACAACTCTATTTTATGGGAGCAGAGAAAGACAGACATCATGATTCTAGGAGACAGAATATAACATTTTACTAAGTCTCCCATATAAAACTCAACCTGGACCTGGAGGACCAAGAACTTCATGGTTTTAACTAGAGCTGCTCAACAGAAAAGTGTTTTTTTGAATAAAAGATTTTTTTTTTTCAGAAAAGGTCTTTGATTTTTTTGTTGGAAAACAGAAAGCCCCAAACCTGAAAATTGTTTTTATTTTGTTTATAACTATCAGAAATATTCATTAACATTTTGATGAAAACTAACTCTTTTAGTGGTTTTAGTTTTCATCAACATTTTCCATTGGAAGAAAAAAAAACAAAAACATTTTCTGACCAGCTCTGTTTTCAACTTAACTCCACAAGCTCTTTCCATTTACAAGTGATTCCTATCTTTCTGCCCCAATGAATTTCCAAATCATATCTGAACATATGCCCTTCCTTCCCTCTTGTATCTTTTCATTTCTTTCTCCATCTGATATTATTTAACTCTGAAGTTTTATTGCTGAATAAACTCTGTGAAGCATTCAGGATAAACTTTGTGTCAGAGATACTTATGGGCCATTAAGCGTTATCATATTCTATATGAAGGATTGCAGGAGTTTTGCAAACAAGGTCCAATCAGCCAAATGTTAAGACTATATAAATCTAGACAGTGTCTTTGTACAGAAAATACAACCAGACAAGAGTCGTTAGCCCTGCAATTAATCCCGTTAATGAAACTCACCTCATATTTGCATTGTGCACTGTTAGTCCCACCAGGGACAGGAAAATGCTACTAACTGTGACAGATTCGGCAATTTCCTGCAATATCCTTGGGAGACCGTATTGAATTATGTTTAAGTATCTTTGGAGCCCATTGTATTAAATGAATAGTTTATGTATTCTTGTGGGCTGGGATTGAATGTAACCTCTGCGGGGGAGGGTGGAGCACGGATGTGATAGGTGCGAGAGCTATGTGCAAGGCAAGAACGGTCTTTTGGACCAAAAGATATTACGTTGTTTTCCTGGGAATTTCCCTGGAGAAGTGAATGCGAATTCCACAACTCTAGGCATGCAAAAATCCAGCCTTTTGAAACTACGCCTTGAGGACTGAGCCATTGTCCGCTGGTCACCTCTTACAAGAGGCCAAGATCAAAGGGCCAAGCCGTATAAAGTAAAGACTGAACTATCCCTGGTTGTGCTGTTTCTGAATCTGAGACAGTTATGAACTTGTAACCCACGGGGAAAACTCAGCGGTGGGTTTTGAAGGACTGACACCTACCAGAGCCTGAGGCTGGAGTTGGGGTGATTTGGGGTAAGCCTTTTAGCATGCACATAGGTTCTTTTACTATTTTTAATGTTTTCTTGCTGATTATTTTTTACCTTAACAATAAATGTTCTTGCTTATAGAGTGGTGTACAAACACCATGGGACATTATGTTGTTCACAGCCTCTGGAGAGCAGGGGTGGTGGAACAATTTGCATAGTGGGGATGCTGAGGGACATTGACTGAAACTGTAAACCCTGCATATGATGGAAACCTCTTCCAGCCAGGGGGTGCTGCAGCACCCCTCACATCCCTAGTTCCAGTACCTAAGCTGGAGAGAAAGCAAAACACAGACTCTGGCCAGCTTAGGCCATCTAACTTGCTGGGAAAAGCACAGTCTAGGCAGGGAGTTGTACATCCAGGAAAAAACCTAGTAAGAAGGAAGTGAGATGTGGGTCTCTGCCCAAGAGAGGTGATAGCTGAGGAGCCGGGAGCCTGGAGTGGGTGCCCTGGGTGGACCATAGAGAGGAACACACGTGCGATTGCTCAGAACAGTGGCACTAGCACTTATTCCGAGCACGGGATTGCCAACAATCTTATGAAGAAATGTCAGCCAATGTTATCTCCAGGGTGCACAGGGGAGGACGAAAGTGCAAAGATAATGCATTTCCTTGGATACTCCGAGAGAGGAGAAGATCGTTACAAAGCACTCCTCTCGGGATGTGGGCTTTGTCTGGGACACAGATGCACAAAAGGGTCCTTAACGGAAAAATCGATATCTCTGTGGAGGAAAAAAGGGCCTGGCACAAAGAGGCATCAACAGTAAGTAGCTCAAGTGCCGCTACATTTCCAGCAATGCACCGTAGCCCTGCAGCATTGAGGTGACTCCTGCCCCAGGGAGAGGGGAAGAGGCAGTGGGAAAGCTGCCAGGGGAGAAGCTGACAAGGACAATGGCGTTTCTTAATGAATAAAAGAACTCCACAGAATGGTACCACCTCTCAGTACATTGACCTGTTCTTGTTTTCACCATGGTGCATCTGATCTGGTCTGAATCATAGGTGCTGGACTAGGGGTGCTGCCACACCCTCTGGCTTGAAGTGGTTTCCAGGGTTTACAGTTTAGTTCAATGGCTAATTGTTGTCTTTCCAATAAACACGGCATATTGCCTTTTCCCCTGAAAAAGATCCCGTGTGCTTCTTATAAGCATAACATCAGCACCCCCAGTATACAAATTGTTCAAGCATCCCTGGTGTGAATAAGCAGCGTCTATGTCATCTAAACCTACAGGGAGCTACCTCCTGCCACAGTATCACACATTTGATGTACATTAGCTGACACTTCAGATGCCTTCCATTGAAACGAGTACCTGTAACTTTATAGGGAAGAAGGTAACTCACCCTTTTCGCTCACCAAAATAACCTTGCTCACTCGGAGAAAGAGAGAGAGAGAGAGAGACAGAGGTTAAAGGATCTACAGGCAGCTGCTTACTTTCCAATTGGTTGTCCAGCAGGTGTATGCTCCACTTCAAAGCCTGCTTGTCTCAGCACATCAATCACAGTATTGTTACCCAGGAAGTGACCTAAAACATGGACAGAAGAAACAGCAGCATCACTCAAACTGCTCCTTGGGGGTACTCCCTCCTGTCGACCCAAGCTAGGAGGAGTAGGTTACCACAGACAGGGCTGGCTCCAAGGGCAAGCAAGTCAGGTCAAGCAGCTGGTTGGGGCCCAGTAGACTCAGCTACTCACAGCCTGGTCCACTACTGCTCCTTGGGCAGTAGGAATGAGACTAGCCAACTCACAGCCTGACGCGCTGTCCCCTACGGGCCAGGGATTGATTGAATGGGTAGGCAACTCAAGGGCCATTTCTTCCACAGTAACTTGGAGCCTGCAAATTGATGCAGTACTTCTGTATAGATGCCATTTTAAACCCAAGCTCACACTCTAAATCAATCCCTTACCCGGGTTTTACAATTGTTCCTGCAAAAGGTGAGACACGTATTATTAGTCACCCTAACCGTATTCCGATTAGGCTTGTATTCAGCAGTAAGACTGGGTGGAATGCAGGACTAGACGACCTCCTGAGGTCTCTTCCAACCCTAATCTTCTATGATTCTATGACACAAATACTCTGCTAAATACCACAGTGCCATCAGGCCATGTTTCTATCCCTTGTTACTTAGCGTTCCTGACATTTGTGGAATGGGCTAGGCTTGCGTGATTGTTTAGGGCATAGTTGTTTCTCTAGGATAATTGGCTAAAGTGGGGCTCAGAGTGGATAGATCTTATGCTGGTTCTCTGCACATCGGTGAATTTCAGCGTTGACTGGTAACCCCAAGCATTAAAAAAAATCATGAGATCAGCTTAAAAACCAGGAGATTAATAAGAATGAATTTTGGATTCTTTTCATTGGTCTGTGGGGTTTCGAGCCTTTGGGATTTCTCATAAGGGTGCCTTTACCCCATACTGCCCTGTTGGCTGGGTGTATTATGGCTGGCATCCCCGCCTTAGTTTCCCTTTCCAAGGTTGGTCTTCTCAGCTTCCCAGATACAGGGCTGTGTGGGAGATGTGGCTTAGCTCTCCAGCCAAGTCACAGCAAATGTAATCCCTTCTAGGGTACCAAGAGTCCAAACTGAAAAGTTCTAAGCAAACAAAAATGTTCTTCTACCCTTCTCTTCAGCCCACCCGCTGGGCCTTGTTTGCAGCCCCTTTCTTAAGCCCCTCCTGGGCTTCAGAGCCTAAGATGCTGCCTAAGCTATTTTTAGTGCCATAATGCAAGCCCGAGTCGGTCAACCCAGGCTCGGAGACTTGCTGCTGTGGGCAACCACTTGCGTGTAGACGCACCCTAAGGATTCAAGGGTAATTCAGTCTCCAGTCTCCCTGCCTAAACTGCCAGCAAGGATGCTAATTAGTATCAGTTGTGAGGGTGATGTGGTTATAGGGGTTTTAGTGCAACCCGCAAGCATCATAAACAGTTTTTAGCCAAAAGACAATTCTTTAAACTATTCAAATCACATTTGCAGGCCCTAACTTGTTCCAGGATTCCACTACCTCCTTTTCAGAAACATAAACATTTGATTTCCCCCCTGACTAACTTGCTTATAACTAAAGCCAAAGGAGCAGTCCCAAAAATGCGTTCCACGCCCTCCGAGGGGAGAGCAATATGACATTTGTGAGCGATTAATTTGATTTGATCATAACTGGATTTTGTTAAGCAACGCCAGAGCAAACAAAGGCCCGATCCTGCAATTGCTTGAACAGAGAGCTGCAAGTGGAATTGGAAACAAAGATGTTTCCGTGTTCGTACTCCGATGTCCTAGTTTTCCTTGACATGGAATTCAAGTTGCCAGCATTTTTATTGGTAGGAACAAGGGTCCCGAATCTTATTAACCTTTGACCTTTACATCATAATACCAAAAGAAACCCAATTATAGCTCTTAATTCATTTAGTCCTGGCAAAAAGTAGCATAATGACAACCCTAAATCCTCACCTATTCAACAAACATGACCAGGGCAGCAGCGTTACCAGCTTCCCAACAATGCACTGTAAATACATTCGGGGGTGAGAGATATTTTGGCCTTCCGATCCCTTGGCTTCTCTGTTAAGACTGCCAGCAAGGATGCCACCTGTGGATCTGGTTGGCTTTTGCTGAGTACTTAAGTTATTTAAGTTGAGGAAAGTATGGGATCGTGGCAGTTTTGTTCTCACTGCATTCCAAAATTGGACACACTTGTTTTCTGCCTTCTGGAATTTGTAGTGGACTGAAATACTGCAGTGTTGGGGATGACTTGAATTAATTAACAATTTTTGTCATGCAGATGTCATCCACCAGGATGTGGACAGAGACCATTAATCATTTCACCCAACAGGTTTTGGATTCGATCAACATTTGTTCGTTATTTACCTGGAAGGAGTCAAACCAGACACGTAAATGTAAAAAGGCCTGCAATCCATCACTGTGCCTTGGGCCCTCCAGTCTTCTGCCTTAATTATTCATTAGGAAAACTTCCCAATGGTATCAGAAGGGTGCTTAAGATTTGCCAGAAATTGCGGGGGATAAGAGAGGTTCCTGCTAAGTGTCATAACCCAAGATTGTTCCTGAGATCAATATTTTCCAAAGCAGATAGTTCGCACTAAGTTGGAGCCCCTTTACTCCAATGTCCAACAGACTCCTTCTCAAAGATCACTGTGGAAACAGCAGAGCTGGTTTTGAAGTGAGAAACTGGCCAGACAGCATAAGAATCTAACTACAAACACCCTAATGATGCAGACTGTGTAGGGTCAGAAGTTTGTCTCTCTTGGGGTACCCAGGTATTTTCCAAAAGTACCTGCCTGGATGAACAAAGTCCAGAGGGATTCAATCAATAATGCCAGCGTATCCAGCCAAGCAACAGGCCAGTCGTCTCATCTCTTCGCTCCTAGCCCTAAGCCCACTGAAATCAACTGGAGTCTTTACATTGACATCGGTGGGTTTTGGGACCATGCCCTAATTTATAACTAAACTGACTCTTTTATCAGCGAAACACTGTAATAAGCAGCATAGTGAGGAGCCTACTGTACAAGTCCTCTTCAATCCGACCTAAAATATTTGCCTATTTGATTTTGCCTAAATGGCAGAATCTGAAATCCTTTATCTTCTCCCATTCATGCATCCTTCCCACTTTGCTGTGTCTTCTTTGCAATGATACTTGAATGTTGACCAGTTTTGCCTTGCTGCTCACTTTACTTCTCCTCGCCACAATATTCATTTGGAATAACTTTTGGAATAAAAGTTGCTGTGCCCAACTTCTTATCTCTCTACGAATGGATCTGAAGATATGTTCTAGCTCAACCTGAAGTCATAGGGTTGATTCAGGAAGCACTGGATGAAATTCTATGGCCTGTGTTAGGCAGGAGGTCAGACTAGATGATCACTATGGTTCCTCCTGGCCTTAAAATCTATGAAAACTGCACACACACTGTGACCTTTCTCGGCGGCACATATGCTGAGCTTAGCGCTATCTTTGCTAACAATTTACAGCAGCAGATGATTTTCAGTGGATCAGTTGCAGGGGCGGCTCTAGGAATCCCGCCGGTCCTGCGGCTCCGGGGGACCTCTGGCAGACGTGCCTGCGGAGGTTCCGCTGGTCCCGCGGCTCCAGTGGAGCATCTGCAGTCATGCCTGCGGGAGGTCCACCCAAGCCGCGGGACCAGCGAACCCTCCACAGTCATGCCTGCGGGAGGTCCACTGGTCCCGCGCCTCCGGTGGACCTCCCGCAGGCATAACTGCGGAAGGTCCGCCAGAGCCGGCTGCCGCCCTGCCGGCAAAATGCCGCCCCAAGCGTGCGCTTGGTGCGCTGGGGTCTGGAGCCGGCCCTGATCAGTTGGCCAAATGAATGCCAATTTCTCCAGCACACTCAAACGTATTTCAGTGCATTGTGAACTAATTCCCTGCACTTCCTACTTCCTGCCACTTTATCACTAAAGCTGTTAAAAAAAAATAAAGATTTTGTAAAATTATTTTTTATTTTTATAATGGCTTGGGTATATTTCGTTCTCTCTCCACATACTGAAAAATAGCAATACCATTTTTGCTAAAACTTTCCAAACGGTCAGAATTGTCAGAGAACAGGCCTGGAAAATATCTCCCTAAAAGGTAAAAACTTTAGGAAGTTATAATTATTGAAAACTTTTGTGCATGTGGAAATAGATAGCTAGATTAGATAGATGGATATTTTAGATAGATAGATTAGATAGATAGATGTCAGGTCTTCTGAGCTGCTACTCGCTATTTATCTTGAACCAGGATGAAAAATCCCTTTAGTATTATCCTGATTTATTGTGACAGTTGATGAGTGCTAGGGCTAAAAAGGTCAGAATACCTACTGTCCTGGGAATGCCTAGTAACTATGCAGAGAAAAGCAGCTGAAAGGCAAAATAAAAGACCTGCCACACAGAGGTTTATGGTAATTCCAATATCAGGCACAAAGATGAATACTGCAAAATCTCCACTAACAATTTAAGTTAAAATAAGTTTCATTGTTGCAAATAAACCATGGCAATAACACGCTGGGTATGATATTTCTAGGTTAGAAGGATTTGATTTTTATCAGTAAATATTAATTTCACTGTATACACACAGACTGACAAAAATATTTCCCTCTATAATAATCAAAATCTACAGACAGGGAAAGGAAGAAAAATGCTGCCTAAGAGCTTATCATGGTTTGATATAAGGATATTTACTTTGCATATTTTGACATGCAATGTTGACAACTTGTGGTTTTAATGGTTATAAAGCTTTAACATTTTTTAATCTCAACGCCTACTGTCATTAAATAATCTGACACTCCCAACATTTCCTGAAACTGTAAACATGTAAAATAGATAAATATACAAAAAATACTTTAAGCCCATAATTTTGCACAACTGTGAAGCTTTAAGTAAATAAAAAATACAAAATAATAACCAATATTCTGTCAAAATTACAAAAAAAAAAAAGAATTCTTCCAAGCCTATAAATATATCTGTATGTACGATGCTCATGACACTACAGGGCTAGACTGTTCGAATGATAAATGGGTACTGTAATAGGTACTGTACAAAGTTAAAATTTGAGCCATCTCTTGAAAAACTCTGCCACTCCACATTTCTAACAGGTCCTGGATTGATGCATATTTAGAGTCAACTTCTGCTGTTTTTTACTAAACTCGATTCACCAGAAGAAGATCAGGATGAGATCCAGGACAGGAATGGGGAGTAAAGGCAGTCCATCTGCTTCCTAGAGAAGACTTGATACCAATGACTTTTGCTAGAGGGTAGTTTTCAATGCTAAACATACAGTGAATTCAAAGTTTGGCCACAATTTGCTTTAATAAACTGACTACTTTGTAAGAAGGATCTCTCTGTGTAACTCCCAACTAAAGTCAATAGGAGTTTTGCCACTGACTTCATTGGGGCCAGGTTTTCACCCCTTTAGCTCAAGTGGTATGAACCTGTGTTTTGGGGTCAGACAATCTGAATTTTTCAGTGAATGTGTTTTCACAGTGTGACGTTGCACTCTATATGATTTTATGAAAATATGCTAATGAGTGTGAGTATAATTTAACTGAAATATGCTTCATGCAAATAGTCTCTTGTAAGGTATCATTACAAATCTTATAATCTACTGAGCATGGTCATCCTATTTGTATAAATGTATCACTCTTGTATCTGAAACTAGAAATATAGAATATAACTCTGAGGTCCTATTGTAGTTATGCAAAGTGTGGGCCATTAATGGTGGTTCGGAATCATGATGGCTCCCATCAACCAGGACAGCTGACTGTGGATGGTTCTGTTTGCTTTCAGGCCTTCCTGTGAGTCAGGCTGGGAGGAATGAAGGCTTGGAGTCTTACAGTGACATGTGATCATGTCACCTGAACTGGAATCCATCTTTAACCTGGTGCTTTTCCATTTAGAAGGAGGGGGTGGGAACCCAGAGAGAAACAAAGGATTCCTGCCTTGTGTAAAAGATATATAAGAGGTTGAAACACAACAAAGGAGGCTGCAGTTATGAGAAATCCCCTAGCTACCACCTGAGCTGGAACAAGGGCTGGACCAGGGGAAAGAATTGTGCCCAGACTAGGAAGACATCCAGTCTGTGATAGAAGCTCATTTGAAACATCTCTGAGGGTGAGATTTTATCTGTATTCAGCTTTCTTACTGTATTAGGCATAGACTTGCGTGTTTTATTTTATTTTGTTTGGTAATTCACTTTGTTTTGTCATTACTTGGAACCACTTAAATCTTACTTTTTTGTATTTAATAAAATCACTTTTTACTTATTAATTAACCCAGAGTACGTATTAATACCGGGGGGGGGGGGGAGAACAGCTGTGCATCTCTCTCTATCAGAGTTATAGAGGGCAAACAATTTATGAGTTTACCCTGTATAAGCTTTATAGAGGCTAAAAGGGATTTATTTGGGGTTTGGATCCCATTGAGAGTTGGGCATCTGAGTGCTGAAGACAGGAGCACTTCTTAAGCTGTTTTCAGTTAAGCCTACAGCTGTTATGGGATGTGGTTCAGACCTGGGTCTGGGTTTGCAGCAGGCTAATGGGTCTAGCACAAACCAGGCAGGGTACTGAAGTCTTAAGCTGGCAGGAAAAACAGGCTCAGAGGTAGTCTCGGCACATCAGGTGGCAGTCCCCAAGGGGGATTCTGTGCTCCAACCTGTCATACACAGTGCCTAGGGCTGGTCAAATTTTTCCCATTTCACCTCGTTTTTCTGATAGAAAACTGTTCTTTTGACTAAATGGAAATTTTCAGGGCACGTGTCTGCTTTCCTCAAAAAAAGCTGGAAACCTGAAAATCAGTGCAGCAGTAGGAGGTACGTATGTGGCAGGGCAGAGAGGGGTTGGCAGTTTTTTAACTAAAAGACAAAACAACCCTTGTTCTTAATTTTGTGCCAAACGTCCAATTTTTCCACTGAAAACGACAATAAACATTTTTCGTTTTCATTTGGGGCAAAATATTCTGGGTGGGCCTCGGAGGGATGTTTTTCAAACACCTCTGAGAGGGAGAACCATGTAGTCCTAGATATTAAAACTCTACCTCACCATCTTAGACATGAAATGCCATCAACATTGTATCTAAGCATCAGCATCAAGCCACAGCCCTAAGACGTTAAATAAGCCCACGAGTTCTTACAGGCAAAAATTATTATCTTGTTTTGGTGACAGGAGCAAGAAGAATGCTTCTAAGCAAATGTTATGTGCTTTATCTGGATTTGAAGATCTACTACAAATTACTTGGTCTGTTTGCTTCAGCATTCATTGTTCTGGGGCTTAGAGGAATAAAGTGGTACAAAGGAGCAAGAGATAATTCCCGCACAAAAGGCCTCCATGGCAGAGCCTTTGAAGTGACGCTAAGAAAGGCTTGCTAGGCCATTAGCTGACACACAGCAGAAACCTGAACTGTTTCCACGAGCGCTACAAGCAGAGCTATTTTCTGCACAATTAGTCATAAAAAGGGCCAATGTAAACTGTGTCGGGAGGTCTCAATTCTTTACATTCTCCATGCCGTGAATCGGATGTTATGTATAACGTTTTGTTGCCATTTAGCCCTCGGGCTGCTTTGCAACGAGCAGCCAGCAGTCTCTAGTCCTCGTTTTCTCTGACACTGATTTTCAATGCATTTGGCACAACCCGAATGTTTATTGTAGTTAAACTTCACAAGAACTAAGCAATCAGCTGAGATACAAAATCAAGTGCTGTATAGTCACCGTTGCAGCAAATATTTACTGGCTCCTTTACTGCTTCTCCAAACTGTGTATTTTTTGAGACAGGTCTACCTTAACATTTGCAGAGGCTGAGTGATTAGTGCATCAGAAAGATGCCATGCTATTTTAGTAAGCAGTCAACACGTATTGTCCTCTGTATTTTTTAACCTCTGCATTGTGTCAATCCACTCTCCCTCAGTGACCTCAGACACACTCTCCTGCCAGCAAACTCCATTCCTTAAAACGTTGTGCTCCTATCTTTTCATCATTATTCTCCATATTTGAGGTCTATTAATGCCCTGGAGTTGCCCCATCTGCTTAGAGGTGCTTTCATCCTTCTGAATCACTCTCTTGAAATCTCATTTTACAATTAAAGATGGCCCTGAACCCAACACCTAGAACAACTCCTGGAGTTTGTAGAACACTGGAGCTAAATGCAGATCCAGTCTTTGCGATCTGGGTCCATGTCTATCTAAAAATTTTCCTTTCCTCTTCAGCTATCTTTTGCTGCAAAGTGTTTTGTCATTGTGCCAATACACGATATGTTAAAATGAAATTAATTGAATGCATTGGGCCGGGATTAATAGATTTCAGGGCTGGATGAGAACTCCTTTGTGTGATGCAAAATATTGCCAATGAAATCTAAAATCTTACAAACTTCACCTTGTTTGGATCCATAACAAACTAGAAGGAAACTCAGACCAGGTTGGTCAAAAGCTTCACGGAGGCTGGTGCTTTTTAAAAAAGAAGCTAGGCCCAGTTTCAAGCAAACCAGGATGGATTTAAACTGTTTGAACTAAAGGACAACTCCGGCACAAGAACAAATGGATATACACTGGCCATAAATACACTTAAGTCAGACATTGGAAGAACAGTTCTGTCTGTCGGAGTGAGGTTCTGGAACAGCCTTCCAATAGGAGTAGCAGCAGCAAACAACCTAATTAGTTTGAAGATGGAGTTTAGTAAGCTTATGAGTGAGTTTAAATGATGGAATTACCGGAGTAGCAGGAGATTGGAGTTGAGGGTCCAAGAGGCCCCTTCCAGTCCTACATCCTAAGTCCTATATCCCAGGTTCTTATGGATTTATGGTTTAATGTCAAAACCCTGCAATATTTGTGATTCCACAGGGTTGCAATGTGAAATGCAGCAGTTCTTCTCTCCTTTTGCTCCGGGATTCTGCGTTCCCAGCATCCCAGTGTCATGACAGCACTACCCCTGAGCTACCAAGTGCAGGCATTCCTTTGTCTAACACAGCTCCCTCTTACATTCAGTTAAGTGTTAAGTCCAATCCAACACTAATAGAGCTGCTGGGAAAAGGCAGAAACATTTTGGTCAGACATTTTCAAAATGTTGGGCAATCATTTCTTTGTTCAAAATGTCAAACGTTGGGAAAAAATAGTGAAAGAACATTAAAAATAATTTTTCAAATGAGTTTGTCAATCTTGTTACACCCAATCTTGACCTTCACCGTCCCTTGCTGGTCTAGCCCTGCCTCTTTCCCAGATGGAGCCTGCATCCACACATGCACCCCTCCCCCATGCACCCTTCCCCCATAATGAACCTCAGTCCTAAATTCTCTTTTGCTCCTTTATGCTAGGTAACGGGGCTGGAGTGGCATAAATTGGCCCCAAAAGTCCCAGTTCACACCAGGAGAAGACTCCCCCAGCACACGCACTGCGGAAGACAATCTGAAGGCTGCCTTCTGCACACCCCTTCACAAACATAGCATGTGTCTAGGGCCCTACTAAATTCACGGCCATGAAAAACACATCACGGACCATGAAATCTGGTCTCCCCTCGTGAAATCCGGTCTGTTGTGTGCTTTCACCCTACACTATACAGATTTCATGGGGGAGACCAGCGTTTCTCAAATTGGGGGTCCTGACCCAAAAGGGAGTTGCAGGGGGGGTCACAAGGTTATTTTAGGGGGGGCGTCGCTGTAGTGCCACCCTTACTTATGCACTGGCTTTAGAGCTGGGCGGCCAGAGAGTGGTGGTTGTTAGCCGAGTCCCAGTTCTGAAGGCAGCACTATACCATGCAATCCTTACTTCTGCGCTGCTGCTGGCGGCGGCACTGCCTTCAGAGCTGGGCTCCTGGCCAGCAGGCGCCGCTCTCTAGTTGCCCAGCGCCGCCGGCAGCAGCAGCGCAGAAGTAACGGTAGCAGAATCACAGCCCCCCATCAATAACCTTGTGACCCCCCCCCCAAACTCCTTTTTGGTTCAGGACCCCTACCATTACAACACCGTGACATTTCAGATTTCAATAGCTGAAATCATGACATTGACTATTTTTAAAACCCTCTGACCGTGAAATTGACCAAAATGGAGGGTGAATTTGGCAGGGCTCTACACATGGCACAGAGGGCTTGACTGAGGCAGGTCTGGGGATGGGAGGGAGCACTGCAGAGACACCAGGCAGCCTGGAGAGGCTGCTGCAATTGAAAGAGGCCCGGACCAGGATATCTTAGCTTTGCTGGGGGCTGCCCCAGCCTCAGGAGAATGCAAAGTTCACTTAAAGCCCTGCCTCTGCCTGGTTCTGTGCTGCACCTCTTAAATGGGCAATGCAAAATTGCACCGGTGGTGTCTGTCCTGATTGTAGGGGTAGGGGAATGAGAGTGACAACAATGTTTTGCACTTACAAGTATTACATGAATGGGGGTGTGTGTGTGTGGGGGGGGTGGCTTTCTGATTCCTTATCTTGGGTGGGGGCAACTGAGACCAAAGTGTGCGTTCAAGTACTTCTGGGCACACCACGGTTTTGTGAAGCAGGCCCGCACGAACACGACGCAGCCCCCGTTTAGATGCAGCCGAAGAAATCTTTTCCCCATCCTATTTGATGTGGTTCTTCTCGGCCGTGCAAAGCACTGACTCACAGCTGCTTTCGGACACTGTCACTGGGATTAAGAAATAAAACATAAAAGGGCAAAAAGCGCAGCACTTTGAACCCCACGTGGGCCCCGCCTGCCACTTCATTCCTTCCTGACATGTAATCACCTCCCCTGCTACAATTGTTCAGCACTTACAAAATACAGTCTGGACCAGGGCCACCCTGTAGATTACTGGGGAGTGACTTAAAGCCCCAAGTCAGTGAGGTTACTCCAGATGGATGCCCGTGTAACTGCGAGCAGATTTTGGTCCCCCCGTGTCTCATTTCGAGCTGCTGTGCCGTGCTGTACGTAGAGAATCAAACCCCAAACCTGCACAGACTTGCAGAGACTCAGTCCAAGATATTGTTTCTTGCTGTCCCTAGAGGTAGTGAAAACTCATTCTTTCAGCACCTCTCTGCTCTCCTGTCTTCCTTTCTCAGCTCTTTCATTCTGCTTAGTTCTCTTGACTATGTGTCTGTGTCCTTCTCCCATTGTGTCATCTTTGTTTCTTCTCCCATGCGGTCACCTCTGTGTTTGTCTAACCGTTTGTCTACAGGAAATGGGTTTTTGATTAAAAAAAACAATTTTTTTGGCAGAAAGTGTCTGGTTTCTGAGGGAAAAAATTGATTTTTCACCAAAAAAAGAAAACTCAAAACTAAAACACTTTCATTTTTGGCCAATCAGCCCCCCTGGAATTCAATTAAAAATGCCATCACAGTTCCTCACGTGAATTATAATTTGGCTGTGTCATACCCCCATTTGCCTCTATGGGCTGGGTTCCCCAGCTGGACTACATTTCCCATTATGCACATGGCCAAGGACTTCCAGAATGCATCACAGGAGCTCAGCAAGAGGGTGGAGAAAACAAAGGCATCATATTTTCATGCACATATACCACACAGTGTTTTCCCACTGAGAGCAAGCACATAAGAATGGCCCTACTGGGTCAGACCAAAGGTCCATCTAGCCCAGTATCCTGCCTTCCACCAGTGGCCAGTGCCAGGTGCCCCAGAGGGAATGAACAGAACAGGTAATCATCAAGTGATCCATCCCCTGTTGCTCATTCCCAGCTTCTGGCAAACAGAGGCTAGAGACATCATTCCTGCCCATCCTGGCTAATAGCCATGGATGGACCTATCCTCATGAATTTATCTAGTTCTTTTTTGAACCCTGTTATGGTCTTGGCCTTCACAACATCCTCTGGCAAGGAGTTCCACAGGTTGACTGTATGTTGTGTGAAGAAATACTTCCTTTTATTTGGTCAAAGGACGACCACTACATTTTACTGTAAATACATTAAATACATTAACTGTTGATTGGACATTGGGGTTTAATTCTAAAGAGAAGAGGCAGACAATATAGGAAAGTGTCCACCTTTTACATAAGTGCCAGTTCATGATCTTATTATTTTAGACCTGTTTCTTTAGGATCTCAGCTTACCCTTCCTTCTGATGCTAGATGAACCTGCAAAGAATGTATTTAAAATGCGAACAGGGTCCTTTTGCAGGGAAACTTAAAGAGACAGGATTTTTTCATATGTATTTTTTTGCTTGTGATTACAACTGTGTGGGAACTGGCATTTCCATGTTGTGAGAAATTCCGTGATTTCAAAATTTGTTCCAAACTAGAATGAAAACAAAGAATATAGAAATTCCCAACAAAAAAAAAATTAAAAAAAAATCATTTCAGGTCAGATGAAAAAAGCTTCTTTTTTTGACTTTTTCCTCTTTTTTCATGTTTATAATATGAAATAAAATAAATTTTGAAACGAAAAGTCATTTCCAAATGGGAAATTGATACCGTCTGTTCTGAAAGTGTCAAAACAGAACATTTCACCCTGCTCATATTTTTTTAATATTTATTCCCAAACAAAAGTTAGTTGAAATTTACGTTTCCGTGGAAAGTTTTGATTTAAACAAAATGGCATTTTCTGATGAAAACATGTTTTGTTGGAAAACATTCAATCGGCTTTACTTGTGACAGGAGCTGGAATGATATCACCATGAAATGAAATCCATGGGGAAAATACAGTGCCGGCAGTAGCCTCACGCTGCCCTGCCTTTTCCAGGGGTGTGAGAGTACCTCACTGTCTATGACCCACTTAGTCCTGAGCCTCAGTTGAGACTACCGGCATCAGTGTTTATCCCTTTTACAAAAGACGGTTGTAACATGGAGGAAAGGAAAGTTTTTGTCCTTTCGATGGAAACAGATGCTTTTCACCACTATTTATAGGCTGCTCAAATAGCACGGTAAGAAATGCAACCACCATTATTCACTTTAGTATTTACTGAGCACCATCAACAGGTTGGGCAGCCTTCACAGTCTGGAAGAGGATGTAACCTCTCTCCCAAGGGTGTCAATGACTGGGATTGCGGCTTTGGTCAAGTAGACAGTCTCTTACTATCTGACTGAGATCACCAACTCATTTCACATACACCACTGAAAAGCCCTAGACTAGGAACTACGCTCCAGTCACGACAGCTGGATTCAGACAGGTAACCTATGAGTGAAGTGTTTCATATCCCACCGCAAATCCTCCAAGCGATTTCGGAATGTATAAGGTCTTGCTTGCCAAAAGCAGGGGGTGGGAACCATTTCCAGAGCTTACAACTCTGGCTCCATTCTCTGCGAAGATGATAACTAAAGCAATGAGAACACATTACTAAAACAAACACAACGATAAACCCGAGCCTGACCTCAGCAGAGTGCAAGGCTGAGGAAAGCTCCTGACAGTCAGGGAAAAACTGTTCTTGCACTCTGAACATTTCAGCCAGTTTTCAAAAATATTTCTGTCTCACCCTCAGCTAGAACCCAATCCTATAGGATTGGGATCTGATTCTGGGTATGGCCCATGATGAAAAGCACAATGTGCATGGCTTTCCTTATAGAAAAGCCTTTTGGAATTGAATAAGGATGCAATCAATAGGCTTTTACAGAAAATCAATAGGGTTGTGTAGATATTACTCTAAAGATCTAGTGAATTGAATATAAAAATGATAATCTTTCTATAAAGGGTTTTGAATCATCCAATAGAATGCTTTGGTACAGCTATAATTATTAAATTCTAGAGGGTAGTTTAAAAAACCTATAGAAAGGTTAGAGAGACAAGGCGGATGAGGTAATATCTTTTATTAGACCAACAATAAATCAAGAACGTACATGGCTACCACCACACTGCATATAGAAAGGTTATCATTTTCTATTAAATTCCTTACCCCTTTTCTAAAAGTCTGGACTGAAAACCACAAATGAAACCTTGTGATGCATGGGATAGGTCTCCCAGATTCTGATTTGTATTTTTCAGCTGATCTTGAGTAGTTAAACGGATGCCCTTCACCTCTTAGAGGAATCATTTCCTATAGGTTCATTTGGATTGTGCCTGCAAAACTTTAAACTGAAATGAGGTGATTCATAAGAGACAAAATGTGCGTTTGAACAATACCACGGGCGCCCACTCGCTCAGATGGTGACCACTATTTTACAAGGCTCTTTAAAAAAAGAAAACAAAAAAACTGGTTATTAAAACACTGGAATCCCTAGTTACTGACACTTCAATAACCATGGGTTCCATCACCCAAGTGACAGATGCTTAGTGCTTTTTCCTAGAATAACTTAGCTGGCTGCTGGGTGTCATTGGTGCGGAAAACTACAAAAGGAAGTTCACAAATCAGGCTGCGAATAAGGAGAGGTGACGTCACCCAAGTCTGCAAATGGCCATTTATCTTAGGTTGCCAATGCCACTTATTTCTGCCTCTGACTGGGGTCATTTGGTGCCAGAGCATAAATGTACAGAACCTGGTGGCAACGTATAATGTGGATCGTTCAGCATTCCACCAGACTCTGGAGGCAAATGCATAGGACTTTCTGCACAATGTATACTCCAACAAATCACCCTGTCTGTTTGGATGAATGGTTCTCTCCTTTCTCCTTCTGCCACTCCAATCAAATCCCAGTGAGATGTAGCCTTCAGAGCCTACAGGGACCATTGACATGGGAAGTTAGAAATGATCAGCAAATATTTTTACTCTTTATTTTCTTTTTCTTTCAATGGAAAACAACAGAAGGAAATTAGATTGGAGGGAAGGAGGTTTATGTGATTAAGGGTCATACTTGAGAGTCAAGAAAGTTAGGTTCTCTTCCCAGCTGTGGTACAGATTTCCTCTCTGATCTTGGCCAATTAACCTCTCAGCATATCTGTCTTCCTATCTGTAAAATGGGGATTGGTCCTGCTTTGAGCAGGGGGTTGGACTAGATGACCTGAGGTGCCTTCCAACCCTGATATTCTATGATAGTAATATAGTACCTTGCAGGAAGGGTGTGTAGGGTTCCTAAGAGGATTTGAGATCCCTGGATAGATGGCACAACATAATCACAAATCCTTATCATTATTAAATGCAAAAACTACATACATATCTTACTCTTTCTAAATATAATATAAAAGCTATGAGCATGATCCTGTAGTCACTTACACGCATGCATTCATTGACACATGTAAACAGTCTTGTTGAGAACTCAGTGGGAATATTGTGCGTAAAATTAACTCATGTGCATAAATATTGGCAGGACTGGGCCTATATTCATGTAATATTTGGGTTACGAATGTAAATGCAGATAAGTCAGGCAATGGTAAGTTATGTTTCTCAGAGAACTATTAATTTACACAAATTGGGCCTACAGAGTCTTTTTCACTACTCATTTATCGTTAATTAGACCATCAAATGTATACCATCAAATGTATACCTATTTTATTCTGTTCATGTCCTTATAGCGTGCTCATAGACCAAATTCTGTTCTCAGTTATATGACTATAAATCTAGAGGAATTCCACTGGAGTCTCAGCGTTTTGTGTGCATAAATACAGATATACTGGTTTTCCATACACGTATACGTTGAGGGAGGGGGAGAAACTTGACCCGATTCACCAGTGCATTACTCTCATTTCCACTGGCGTAAACTCTGTTGATTTTCACAATTACCTTTTGTTGCCAAGGCATGAAAATAGAAAAATTAATAACAAAGATGGGCACCATTTACTTGAAAACTCAAATACGTATATTTCCTCCTTATCCTTTATATGAATTTGGCCCAGTAGGTAGCCAGTGAGCCTAGAGAGTTACCTAGAGATTTTGTCAATTTCACAAGACATGGCTGTCCCCTCTGAAACTTGGTCAGTTTCAATAGTTTAGTGGTTTGGGTAAGTTATTACAGACGTTTGGAAACCTCAAAATATACACAACATGTTTCAAAAAGCCTTGTGGTTACGTGGATGCAAGTGTACTTGAGTCGTATGTTAAAATTCAAGCAAGCCAGCAAAATCTTGTTGCTCGGTCCCCTTTAAATCACACTGACACACACAAGTAAGGTTGCATTCCAATTTTTAGCTCTACGTAGTCATACTATTCATTACAGAATAAAAGCCCCTGTTTAAATATCACTGAGCAAATATCACTGAGCAAAATCGTTCACACATGCGGACTAAAGAGATACAGCACCGCTGCAGCCTTCTGGTTTCTGAGTGACAGCTTTAATAAGATTATGCTTGATATTTCTTTTAGTAAAGCTGGACAACATTCAAGCAAAGCCTGGATTTTGTTTTAACAGTATGTTAAGAGAACCCTGAGTCTGGCACAGCTGGAAACCCATACTGCTGAACAAAACTTGGCACTGCCAGCATTTCTCCTTGTCCCAGCCTCCCAGGACAGATATAATGAATGTTTATGTATATATCATTTTAAATATCTATTATTAGCTTGGTCAAGGTTAGAGCTCTGGGTAACGGAGCCGGAAGGAATGTGAAGAATGATTTTCTTAAAAATGAATTGCACAAATTGAGCAAGCCACAGTTTATAAGGTGTATGGACTGTATTTAAAACACACAGCCCAAAAGAAAGGAGAATGAATCCAAGAGATAAGAAAACCAAAGGAGTTGTCATCACCTTACTGTTTAATGCTCCAATTCAGCAAAGTATTTAAGCACATGCTTAACTTTAAAAGCACGTGAGCTGTCTCATTGACTTCTCTTTCATTTGAAATTAATTACATGCTTTACAGAATCATGGCCTAACAGCAGACAGCCACAACTGATGTAAATCAAACTATATCAGCGTACACCATCTAGAGAACAGGCCCTCAGACTTTCAAGATAAAGAAAGGAAGAAATAACCAAGGACAGAGGGGAAGATTTAATGCTTAATTTTTCCTCTGAAAAATTGAAAACTTGCCACGTGCACAAACACACACACATGAGAAAAGTTTCTTAAGGATAAATGGGGTCCCTCCAAATGCCCTTTGACTGTTCTCTGTGTTTTTTATTTATAAAGGTACAACAGTGTTTTCTCTCTCTCTCTCCCTCTCTCTCACACACACGTTCACTTGCGATCTTCAAAATATTTCATTTCAATTCAAAGGAACCCCCCTTTATTCCAGCAGAAGTTTGTTTCTCCATGCCCAGCGCTGACATTTCTGATTCTACGCCCTCACTAGCTCCAGAAAATGTAATATTGGTTGTTTGATTTGCGGGCTCATCCCTCCACAATATCTGTGAGTGTAAAAGATCCTCCAATCCCTGATTGTCAGTTTCCACCAAGTGGTCTCCATGGCATTGTGGAAGGGGGACAGCAAGGAGATATTGGGGATGGGGCCAGTAATGAGGGATTGCGCCTCCACCCTGAAAAACACAGGCACCTCTGGATTGTCATACTAGATCACCCAGGATCCATCTAGTCTAGTATCCTGTGTCTGACACTGGTTAGTACCAGATCCACAGGAAGGTCCATCCCACCCCCAAAACTGACAATTATGGAATAACCTGCCCACGGAGGAAGCTTCTGGCTCACCCCTATCATCTAGTGAGGCTTATGCGTTGCTGGTCTTCCAGGCTTGCCCACTCTCCTCAAAGATATCACAAATTGTGTGATTTATTCGTGAGACTTCATGCCAAGCCCAACTCTTACTTGACATCTAGAAACTCTCTTGCCCCTCCTAAATTGATGAACTAGCGGGATCCCATCCCTCAACCCTCAACAAACCAACCAACCAACCAGGCAACAAAACCCCTTGATATGGGAATTTGCATAGGCAGGAGGGGCAGTCACAATACCCCAGGGGTTACAACACCTCCAGGGTCCTACATTGCTACATGGTGTTTGCAGCAGAGATGGGAGAGACTCAACAGAGGTTGAATACTTTTTAGACAAACACCCAAAAGTCTAGCCTTCTCGCTGGAAATATTCAAGGCCAGGCTTACTTATTGCTATTATTTGTTTGCATTGCAGTAATGTCTAGGGGCCTCTACCAGGGATCAAGGCCCCACTGTTATAGGCCAAGTGCATGTACATTTCATCTGGCCTGGAGATACTGTAAGATCAGCTGCTCTCGGAGGATTTCTGTATGTGTGCTATTGGATCATACCGAGGAATCCTGAAGTAGGCAAGAGTGAATAAATAAATGCCAGTCAAGCTTTCAGAACCTCAGAAAGGGTTCTGTTTAGTTTGAGTTTTGGAGGCTTGAGTACCAAGTCAGAACTTTTCTAGTCTTAAATCACCATCAAAATTTCCATCCATCCCATCTCTCCGTCAAATACCCCACAATAACGGATCAGCAGCCAACCTTGTTCTGTTCAGCCTTAAACAACTTGCTTTAAAGACTGGTTTGGGGCTCCCGGCTTGCAAGACCATACCAAGGCAGGCAGGTACTTTGGAGCATTGGACAGAATCTGACCAAGTCAGGCTGGATCCCAGGAAGTGCCAGAATACCACTCCGGAGGGAAGTGCCAAACATGCAAGCCTGCGGGATGGCCTTCAAGATATATTTATGTAGCCTATGTGACATATTCACTTCATGCAGAACTGAAGCGTTCATTTTTTGTAAAAAAATAAATAGGTTTCTAGCTTTCCTGTTGGCAGAGATAATCTTCCAAATGTGAACTGAGGGTAAACAGATGCCGTCTGCCAGAGTGTGCAGACAGCCTGAATTAGGGACTCAGAGGTGCAAGCTCCTTTGCCCCCTATTAATCTGATTCAAGAGTCAACTCTAAAGCCCAATGAGGACATTTCATTGTCAGCAGTAACTAGTCCATTGCTGATCAAATTAGCAGGAGGAAGGTGGGTACAGGGTGGTCATGAAGCTCCTGGGGTTGGAAATCAGGAGTTGCAACTGGGAAAGAAAAGCAGCCGCCATACAGAGGCAGAGAAGACAGGAAGACACAGATTATGGGAGGTGGAGAAGGAAGAAAAGCAAAGATCAGAAGTAACTTTGATCTAAAGGGGAGCAGATTTTCCAGTGCAGAGATGAAATGTGACAATATGGTGCTGAATGAATACAAGTTTAATTATTGCACAGAAGCTGTGTTCGCCCCTTGATCTCCGTGCAAACCTCCTACGGACACCAGGGCTGGGCTGGAGTACCAAGTCTGGAATTTATATCCCAGCCCACACAGCATCATTTAACATGGAGTCCAGCCCCCTCCTCCCAGTGGGTTTGACACCCCTGCCGCACAAGCAGCCTCCGTTCCAAATGGAAGTTCCAGCAGAGGATTAAATACATATTTATTGCAGAAGAAGGAGAGTCAGGTCTTGCAAAATCTACAATAGACTGGACTGCCAGTTCTTGTCTTCGTGCGATTTCCCAGCACTGATAGGGGATGATTTGTGGGCAAAATGATTCCTTTGATCAAATTTGTATTTATTAATGCAAAAAAGTTGGAAACAAACACTCCCATTCCCCCCACCCCCAATAAAGCCCTGTTTTCCATTTTATTATGTCACAGCTCTGGAAGGTTTAACAAAATATTGAAGGACATACATATAAACAGGGGAGAGAACAGAGAACTTACAGACCCTCTCCCCAGAATGGAAACGTTCCAGTGCTCTGGCCCATGCTTCATAGTGCGCACACAAGCAATTGAAACTAGTTTCTTGTCTCCTCCAGTTGATTTAAGGATTGCAAATCTACTTTTCGCTAAATATTAACTATTCATTACTGCCATAAATAACTCATCCGGCATTTATGCATTTACGGTAATATCCTAATGGAATTAGAGCGCAGACTAGGGTTTTTTCCCCGTCCCTACCTAGCCATGAAACACAATCCGCAGCTATCCATCAGTGTGGCTCTAGTAGCTATTTGTAAAAGGACCTCTCTTTACCCTTAAAATTGTACTCGTGGAGAGAACAGTTTCAGCACAGGAAGAAATCAGAAGCCATCTCAGCAATATTAGGGGTGGGTTGCAAAGTTTCTGTGACATTGTAATTTAGATTGAGCTAGATAGTTTTCTCCCATTCCGCTTAGAAGCTAATAGCCATATGGGCATTTAAATAATTATCCAGGCCTTTCAGATGCATGTACAGCTTTTTAAACTGGAAATATTGTCTGCCAATAAAAAAAAAGACAGATGGACAGATTTGAAAAGTATGAATGGACATCACACATTGATAGGGAGGCAACAAAGAAGCCCACTGGAAAATAAGTTTAATTCAGAAGTTTGAAAACCCTGAGGGTGCCTTGTGGTTTATGTCTCATGTTCCTAAGAGCTAGCGCCTTGGGTCATCTGTAGGGGTCAGGAAGGGATTCCCTTTCCCTCCTCTCCCGCCCCAGCATAGTCTAGATTTGTGGTGGGGGGTTTGCTTTTGCTTTTGTCTCCTACCTCGGAAGCATCAGAGATGCAGCTGGAGATGAGACACTGGACAGGGTGGGACAATGCTCTGAGCTGGCACCGAGCATTCTCTCTCTCTCATGCTTGACTGGCTGCTTCTTGCTCAGAGTCCAACTGATCATCGTGTGTGGGGTCGGGAAGGAATTGCCCTATCCTCGTCAGGTTGGCATTGACTCTGGGGGGTTCTCACCTTCTACTGAAGTATGGCATGTGGATCACTTGCCCGGATTTACCTGGGTATATTTCAATCAATTCCTTGTCACTGCAGGGGTCTCCAGCATTGGTGTACCATGGTCCCTTCTAGCCTTTGGCACATACATGGCACATACATGTAACACAATACAGTCTCCTGAGGGCTGTAATGCTTTGGTTTAATTTCAACTGTTGGGTTTAGTGTGAAGGCACTGGGTGGTATCCGTGGCCTGTGACATATAGGTGGGACTAGATCATCTGCTAAGCCCTTCCAGCCATAAATTCTCTACTTCAATCCCCTATGAATAAACAATAACAGCAATCAAGTATTATAGCGGCACTATCTATATGAAGTTATGGATCCCCCCATTCTAGCAAATGGATGGCACCACATTAAAGAAGAATGGCCCATGCTTACATGTGTGTTTATTATTTAGCCAGATTTAACAATACGAAAGACTCAGAAGCTAGAGCTAGTTGGGAATTTTTCAACAAAACATTTTTTTTATTGAAAAATACCAATTCATCAGAACCAAAAGTGTTTGCAGGGAAGGGTCGGTTTCAACCAATTTCCTGTTTTAAACAATTTCAGGAAAAAAATGTTTGGAAATTGTCAAAATAACCCATTTCACCATTTTCTAAATGACCATTTTCATTTTTCAGGTTTAAATGACTTTTTGTTTCAAATTTTAAGTTCAGTGATAGTAAAAAAGAAAATTAAGAGGTCAACATCAAAATGAAACATTTCAATTGACCCATTCTGATTTTTTTTTCTGTATTTTCAGGTCGTGAAAATGTTCAGGATTCTGACTTTTTATCTCATTTTGGGATGGGAAAAATTGTGAAATTTCAAAAAATCTCAGAGAATGGGATACCGTTTCCTTCCCAGCTGTAGCCAACACATAAGTTCAAGCTGAGCCAGCAACAAAATTCATATTCAGATGATATCACCCCACAGCACAACACAGAATGGTTTACTAAAGAATACAGCAGCAAAACACGTCTTCCATTCCATTCTTCCCAAACAACCCAGGACCTCGGCCCATTTCAGAAAGCTCCCCCATAAAGATGGCCATTGCCGCAGCCTAACATAAAGGTCCATAAATCTGGGCTATTGAACCAGGGCCAAAGTGTAGGGGCCAAAAGAAAAATGGAATTGCTACTGTTAAATATTTCCCATTTCTATCTATTATAGTTACATGATCCCAAATACTGTAATATCTGAGCCCCTCACAATACTTAATGCGTTTAGCCTCACAGCACCCCTGTGAAGTAGGGATGCCCTGTCATTTCCATTTCACAAATGTGGAACTGAAGCACAAAGAGATGAAGGACCAGATTTTTAAAGATATTTAGGCACCTAAAGATGCAGATAGGCACATAAAGGGATTTTTGTAAAATGCCTAACGCCAAACGCCCACTTCTAAAAATCCCACTTGGGTGCCAATCTGCGACTTTAGGTACCTAAATACCTTTTAAAAACTGGCCCTTAATGACTTGCCCAAGGTGACACAGGAATTCTCTGGTGGATCACGGAATTGAACCCAAGTCAGAACCTTATCACCCCTGGACCATCTTTCTTCTCCCTCTAAAGCAGCGATGCAGCAAGAATTCTAGTAAGTGCCTGGTTAGGGCAACGTGAGCTTTCCTCCCGCTATGGGTTAAGTGGCCATTTTTCATTCCTCGGACCCATTCAGTACTTGGCCACTGCCGAGATGTCCTGCCGAGATGGAAGACGGAGCCAAAATCCTTATGAAGTCCCGCTGGCTTCAAAGGAACAAATCCGGGGATAAATCTACAGCTAAGTAGTTAAGAAAATAACATTTCCTTCCCGGCTGGATTCAAACTGCTCCTCTTTATTTTCAGTACTCCACACAGTTCTGGCCTGGCCCTCTATTCGCAGGTCCAGTGGCCCAAAATCCCTGTCTGATGGTACTCAGGGTACCCAGGCCTCTGACTCATCTTGTTATCCATAGCCACTAGTGAGCCCAGAGTGGCTCAGTGTTAGCGCCCGAACACCACCAGCCTGACAGCCACTCAAGCAGTCTCCTCTGGGCTATACCGGCCCTGACTTAGCCTGGCAGGATAACAATAGGTACATAGAATATTAGGGTTGGAAGAGACCTCAGGAGATCAACTAGTCCAATCCCCTGCTCAAAGCAGGACCAACACAAACTTCATCATCATCATCATCTTAATTACCCCAGTCCCTGAGTCCCTTTGATGGATTCTCATCTGATATCCAGCCCCTGACACTGGCTACTCACAGAAATCCCAGATCCTCTGCCTCTGAAGGAGCAGCATACCCCAGTTTTGCTTTAAACCCATCGCTCCAGTATGGCACACAGCACTTATAATAAGCAAAAGAAGGTTCATTTAAGAAAGGACAGAGATTCTACTGGAAACAAGTGAGAGTGATGGACACAAATGATTACAATACAAAACAGAATCATAAAATGTGAATCTGGGACTACAAGTATTTATTGTTACCTTTCCTGTCTAATAAAGCAGATTCCTCCCCCACCCTCAAAGTTCAGTCTGTTACAGAGCTAACTGGCTTCATAGGAATTAGTATCCTGTTTTTCATCAGAATACCCCTCCACACCTCCCCAAGTTGTCTCCTCAGTGAATGGATACAGAGTGCCTTCCCCAGTCTGTGTTATACTGAAACAGTCTTTTGTCTTTAGTCATAGGTTGATTTCCCATCTGCTACAATGTTCTTTTTTTACCTCCAAGTGGTTTTGATTGTTTGCAGTTGTCACAGATGGTTTTCTATTGAAAATCTTGGGATGGAGCAAGGTTGGACAACTGAGCCCTGCATTACATCACCAGCTGATCAGGGTGGGATGACATCTCCCTCCTGATTGAATGGGCCACCACCAAGACACATTATCCCCTGGTGACTAACTTTTACTCCAAGTTTATAAATGGTGCTTTCAATATAATACAAGAACTAGGGGTCACCAAATGAAATTAATGGGCAGCAGGTTTAAAACAAATAAAAGGAAGTTCTTCACACAGCACACAGTCAACTTGTGGAACTCCTTACCTGAGGAGGTTGTGAAGGCTAGGACTATAACAGGCTTTAAAAAAGAACTAGATAAATTCATGGAGGTTAAGTCCATTAATGGCTATTAGCCAGGATGGGTAAGGAATGGTGTCCCTAGCGTCTGTTTGTCAGAGGGTGGAGACGGATGGCAGGAGAGAGATCACTTGATCATTACCTGTTAGGTTCACTCCCTCTGGGGCACCTGGCATTGGCCACTGTCGGTAGACAGATACTGGGCTAGATGGACCTTTGATCTGACCCAGTATGGCCATTCTCATGTTCTTAATACAGTTACATTGTTCCTTAAGTATTACCTGAACATCCATCTCACAGTGACTGTGAGCCTTGGTAAGTGACAAGCTTCCTGTTGATACCTTAACATGTTACTCTTTATGAACAGATTTCTTGCAACATGTGTTTGGTGTAATGAGTTTGTCAAGTCTGAGGTGAAAGTTGTTTGCAAAGAACAAGGGACCCTTTGCCAAGGAGCCTCTGGTGTCACACCCTGAACATGGGGTCAGATCCAAAGTCCACTAGTGTCAATTGAAAAATTCCCATTAACTTCAATGGCATGAGACAGTCACTGTGCAGCATAGGTGCTTGGTCTTCACTGGGCATAAATTGGCCCAGCTCCATGGATTTTACACCAGCCAGGACCCAGCTATATAGATTGGAACAATAAACACAGATGGAGCGTGCACTGCAGCCCTGGAGCCTGCATGCAGCTTTGGGGGAGCAGATTCTGTACCCTCGCTGGTTTGCGTGATTTTCACCCATGCTGTGCATGGTTCATCTTCTGCATTAAGGCCCCAGTTTAGGAAAGCAGGAGGTCTGAGTAGACGGTCAGAATGCTCCCATCTGTCCCTAAAAATCAATGAATGAAGTCAATGGTTTCTGCTGCCCTTAATGGTGCGAGACCAGGGCCTAAGTGTGTGCTTATGGTTGACAAGGATGATTTCCTGCACTGGGGTCCAAGTTATGAATCAAAAGTAAAATGAAGATACATATTTCTACAGTCATTTGGCTGAACAGTTTCTTGTGCCCTTTGAAAAAACTTGCTGCCTTCCATGATGAAACTCAGATCATCCTGGATTGAAGAAAAAAATTCACTGCCCACCTTACCCCAGTTTGTATGCCCCATTCCCAAAGCAGATTCTTCCCTCCTCCGCAACTCTACATGCAAAACCCATGCACTATATTTTGGCTGGCCATTCTTTTCTATTATATAAGCCCTTTGGCATCAGCCTGGGAGATTTCTCCCAGCCTCCACGCTTTTTCCCTCACATCCAAGTTTCTGCAAGAAACAAAACACTTTTCATTGTGGCCAATTAACTCAAGAATGTCAAAAAAAAATCATGAAAGCTTTGGGTTAGTGACAAGAGCAATACAGAGCCCACAAAAATGAAAAGGGCTTGTTCTGAAAATGTTTTTTTCCATGCCAGAGCCGATGGCTTATGGAATGAGACAAGAAAAGCGTTCCTGGAGGGATTCAAGATGCACGGTGACTTTCCAAGACCAATCAAGAAGTCACATTCACTCTCTCTTGCTGTCTCATTCTACCTACCCTCTGAAGAGTCTTTTCAGGTCTGTTCCTGGGGTGTTTATATGAGGAAGATGAATTGAAGGAGCAAAAGAACATTACAAGAGACTTGGCCATTCAAAATGTTGTTGGACAAACTGGTTTAGAAAGCATATGGCACTTCCCTACACACAATGGTCAGAACTATCCACCATTTCCCCACGGGCTGCTTCTCAGGAGAGCTGATTTTAAGCCCCCGCACTGTGGAAGAGTTCCCAGATGACTGGGCAAACCACTTAAATTTCTGTCTGCCTTGGTTCCCTGCCTGTTAAATGGGGATAATGATTCTTCCTTTCTTCCACTTTCGGTCTGTCTTGTCTCTTGAGTTTGTAAGCTCTTTGGAGGAGGGACTGTATCTCGCTATGTGTCACCTCGCACAACAAGTCGCTGATCTAAGTTGGGCCATCAAGATGGTAATGTAAAAACAAACAAATAATCGGGTTTATTCCCCCATTTTTGCATATTTGAACTTATAGGTTCCAGCAGCGAAAGAAGAAACCTCTGTAGAGAGCCCTATTTTCTCCCAATTTTGTGGACTTCAAAACACTTTGGCTGTTTGTCTGATCCCAGTCTCACATTCCAAAACTTCTGCAACATTAATTCCATGGATTGCAAATGTCATCTTAAAAAGACCCCAGGCAGCTATAGGCAGGGAAACCCATCCCACAAAGCAGCAGCAGAGATCTGTTTAATGAGGGACTTTACAGTTTCCAATCTCTCTGGAAAATAACTGCCACACGGCATCATAACATACTGAACAGGAATAGTCAAGCTCCAAGCTAATAACTCACAGTGACATTATATGCATTAACTTTTATGACAGTCTTTGTTGGACAACACCATGCCTCGATCTTGAACACTTCACTGTGAAAGTTAAATATTCTTCTTGACATATAGCTCTGTATTTGTGGGTTCATTTTTCCTGATGATTAATTGTGAGTTCATGTAGAGTGTGCTCAAGATTACAGGGATTCATATGCAGTTGACCATATCTGAATGGATTAATTTTGGTGTGCCCTGGTTTATGGCCCATGAAACATGATCCCATCCTCACTCTCTTACTGCCTTCAGCATTGTATTAACAAGCAGTGCTGGGTACCCATAGCATTAGCACTGTGCGGGAGAGTACTTATCTTTCTCCATGAAATATAGCCCTCTCTTCACTTTCTAGCCTCACTCTGATCAGTAGACAAATGAGTTCAGGGGGTCAAAGATTTTTAGTCAAAATGTTTTTCGAAAAAAATTGGCAAATTGAAATTTGCGAGAAATTTCTCTTTTTTTTCAAAATTAATTTTTGTTTTTGGCAACTGAACAGAATTTGGTTTTGGAATCCCCATTATTGGAGGCATTTCAGAATTAGATAAAACCGTCAGGGATAGTCCAGGTATAATTAATCCTTCTGCAGCATGGGGGATGGACTATTTGACCTTTTGAGGTCCCTCCCAGCCCATAGGGGGAGGGATAGCTCAGTGGTTTGAGCATTGGCCTGCTAAACCCAGGGTTGCGAGCTCAATCCTTGAGGGGGCCATTTAGAGATCTGGGGCAAAAATCTGTCTGGGGGTTGGACTAGATGACCTCCTGAGGTCCCTGATATTCCATGAGACAGAACACCTATTATGTCTTTTCTGTCTCTTACTCCAGCCTTGTGCTCTCACTTCATTTTAATTACTACGGGTGACTGTGTGCTGAGATAAAACCATAAGAATCATCATTAATTGCATATTTCAATCTGTATCCAAAATGTGATCTTTGTGCTCGACTGCTAGGATTGCATGTTAGATTGACAAAGGGAATCGGGCAGTTTCAAACACTCTTACATAAGGGGAGACACAGCCATCAATCAGGCCAGCGATTATGATTCACTGAGATTGAATGGTTGGGTCTTTACTAGGGAAAAAAAAGGTTTTTTCTTAAATTGTGTCAGAGCTAAGAAGATGCTCCTGAGGCTCTTCCAGTGCTAATCTTCTAAGATTCTATGATCAAGACCTGAGCTGGGTGCACTCAGAGACATCTGAAAGGAGACAGCTAGCCCTGTAACTGAGACAGATGGAATTTAGGCAAATATTTTCAAACCTAAGGGATTTGTATGCATAGTTCCCATTATGGGAAATGGGCATCTAAATCCTTTAAGCAACTTTCAAAATCTGAGCCTTACTGCTCAGGAAAATATTTGACCCATAGCACAGTCCTGACCCTGGCATCCAGCAAACCTTCAGGTGTCTCTTCACATCTTTGCCAGTACATTACGGTTACACCTCTTCTGGAGCTAGCTTGAGCCAGCTCTCAGATGCATTGAATCATGCTTGATTTATGATGTGCAGAGATTGAGATTTAAGGTGAGAGCACCATGCTAACTTTAATTAACAATAAATAACCATCAATACTAAAAATGAGCACTAATAATAACAATGCGTTACACTTCCCACCTCTCATCTGAGGATCTCTAAGCACTTTACAAACAGTAATTAGGGCCTAATCCTGTAATTTGCATGAGCATAATATGAGCACGCATCTAGTTGCAGAATCAATATTATTTATTTACTATTTCTATTATGGCAGCGCCTAGAGGCACCAATGAGAGATTCGGGCCTCATTGCATTAGGTGTTATACAAACACGTAAAAGTCCCTACCCCATTGGATTTATGGCTCATTACAAGAATCTATAAACCACTAGCCTCCCGCCCCCAAATGCTTCCCTCCCTTCCTTTCCTCCCTGTGACTGGAGGGATGTGAACGTGTCACTTCACCTTGAATGGTCCCTTGAAATTTGTGTAAACTAATTATGCTAAACAATCTGTTCCACCTTGTATTTAGCTGTGACCCTCTGAGTACGTTTCCTAGCTCTGAAGAGGAACTCAGTGTAAGCTCAAAAGCTTGTCTCTCTCACTAGCAGAAGTTGGTCCAATAGAAGATGTTACCTCACACAATTTGCCCCTCTACTCCAGAGAGCTCACAGTCTCAGACTGGTAATTCAGTTACATTGGAGGAACCAGGATGTAACCATTGTGCCCAATTTATAGAAAACAAAACAGAGACGTATTGTTAGAGAGGTAAAGGGACTGACAAATTCACACAGCTCACTTCTTCAGGGCTCTGTGTAGCTCAAAAGCTCGTCTCTCTCACCAACAGAAAGAAGTTGGTCCAAAAAAAGATATTACCTCACCCGCCTCATCTCTCTAATATCCTGAGACCAGCACAGCTATAGCACTGCATACAACATCTGCGTTAAAGACAGCTGAGGTCCCCATGGACCATTCATGGCAGGAGATGGTCCTGAAGGTAATGTCAAAGGATGAACAGGGTTCCCAATGAATTGTGTATAATCATTAATCATTACTATTATTTCTGAAAAGAAAAGAAAAAGTCTCTGCAACTACCCCGTTCAAGCAAGGTCTACTGGATCACATACCTTTCATTTACCAGGAGGAGCTGGGCTGTGTTTTCTGCTGCATGCCTTTCTGTAGATGTACAGTGAGAAGAGATGGATTTGGGATTATCCCTCAGGTTACTAAAAAAAGCTGTGAGTTTTTTTGCATATCCAAGAGATACCTGGATCACTGAGCAAACAGCCGTTACGAAATGAAAGCCAGTTTCCCTGTTCCCCTCAATTTTTCAAAATTGTATCTATTAATAATATAATAGCTGGGAAATCTCCTCGCCTACCATTGAAACTGCAGCCACTGTAAACCATGGCATAGCAAGGCTATATGAAGGTTAGGGGAGGAAGCAAAGGGGCATACTGCATCCATTTGAAACTGCAGGGGAATTTATGCAGAAACAGAGTGAACTTTTCCAAAACGGAATTTGGCCAGGACATCATAGCAAAAAAACCGAGTTTTGTGAAATATGCCATGGAATCTTTACTGACCACAAGTGGTGCCTGAGTTGGACATGTCAAACTGTGCCTCAGTTTCCCCTGACACCATGATATGGTATTTGTCAGCACTGACTCAGAAGGAAGATTGTGTTCTATAGAATCACTAATGCAACTTCTTCCAGCACGTGCTTCTTTTTCTTTATTATGGACAGTGTTATTATGCTGACATTGATCAGCTGGTAGATCAGACAGGAGATCACAGCTTATGGTAGCATGGCTGCATTCAGTGAACAGATATGAAATCTGAGGGCAGATTGGCACCAAGAGAGCTCATGCTTGCTTACATCAATGAATCACTTTTCTACAGTGTCACCTTGCTGCTATACAAGCGTCCACACTTTCCCAGCATCCTCCAGCACTGCCTATGATGTTTCCCAGGTGTTTGACAGTTGCCACTTGCGTGATTGTCCATCCAGGCAAGTCATCAGGTGGTCACCAAAAACTTCAGTGGCACGATAAGATTGCCAATGATGGGCATAAACTGAATATCCAATCAGACAGACTGAAGGACCTAGTGAGAGGTTAATATGGGTGGTGACTGATTTGCAAGGAGACTATGTTCCTTTGGCAGGGGCGGTTCCAGGCACCAGCATGCCAAGCGCGTGCCTGGGGCAGCAAGCCACAGAGGGCGCTCTGCCGGTTGCCGCGAGGGCGGCAGGCAGGTCGCCTTCGGCGGCATGCCTGTGGAGGGTCTGCTGGTCCTGCGGCTTCGGCGGACCTCCTGCAGGCATGCCGCCGGATCCGCGGGACCGGGGACCTCCTGCAGGCAAGCCGCCGAAGGCAGCCTGCCTGCTGTGCTTGGGGCGGCAAAATACCTAGAGCCGCCCCCGTCCTTTGGGATTTGCCATGATGACGATGAACTTGCAGTATCCAATATCTGGTTACTGAAAGTTCACTGATGTACATACATATTATATATATCTACATACGTGTGTATGCATTTAGCTGTAAAAGAAAAATGAGATTTATACTTCAATAGATGAGCAATGAGAATGGAAAGCCAAGAAGTCTGGGCTACCACCCAAACCCCATGGCTTTGAAATCAGCAGTGTGCTTACATTTTTATTTTTTTAAATCCATGTTTCCTTCCAAGCAAAGAGTGTCTAAGTTTTCTCATCTGTTTACAACTGATGTCTACCCACAAGAGACTAGATTCTGGGCTGGACAAGACCGGTGGCACGCAAGACTGAGAGGAACAATAGGGTAAAGTCTCTGTACATGGAGGCAGATCCATAGTTACTCAACTTGTTCAATCCCCCCACATCCCCCCACCCAAAAAAGTCAGAATCTGCTTCTAATTATTGAGGAATCAAGGAACTCGTCTGCTGGCTGCTGCTCATCCTCCTCTCACTCTTTTTGCTTTGGGAGCTCGGATATCTTTTCAAAACACCTGCTCCCTGATGCATATGAAATATGGTTCGAAAGTATTCAAGCAGTGTTATTTCTGTGTGAGCCAGCGCTCTGCCTCTGATCAAGTAGTTTTATCTGTGCTTATGGAAACAGGTGAGCAGGAAAAAGAGGAGATGCAAAGCATTCCTGAGCAGTCTATAGCTACCTAAGAGGGGAGGGTAGATTCCGTAATAACCAGTGAAGGGTGGTGATATCTGAAAAAAGTTATATGGACATATATGCTTGGAGGCAATGCAGAGATCATACAATTGCAAGAATAATAAAGCTATATCTAACCCAAACCATGTTAGAAAACCCCTGTTGAGGAACCTCCACAGGTGTTAGCATCACTATTGTGAAAGGTTCACTTTGCTGTCCTCCTTCATGGAAATATTCCTGAATACCAGCCAGGCATTAGCAAAAGCCCCCTTTTTGGCACCTGTGCGCATGAAGAATTGGGAGAATTGTCGATGTCTGACTGTGCGCACAGTCAAATGGGGTACTTGGAAATGGACCTAAATTGCAACTGCAGTTATTTCTCCCTGCAAACTGCATGCGTGAAACAGATGTCGAGGTTTGCAAAATTTATTATTAGTATTACGGGAGCACGTAAGGCCTCACTGAGATCAGGACCCCCCAGTGCTGGGTGTTGTACAGACGCCTAGTATGAGACAGTCTCCACATCAAAGAGCTGACAACCTAAATAGACGAGACAGACGAAGGGTCAGAGGGCAAACAGAGGCAGAGAGAGTATCTGAGTCTCGCGATGCTTCATGGCGTTCACAGCCCCAAGAGTTGCAATCAAGAGGCTGAATGAGAATCTTAGCTTGCACTTTATATTTTATTTTTTAGAAGTAAGTTTCTAGCCCTCATGGTTGCAGAGAAAAGCTTTTACATATCACTGACTCAGAGTCAGAGGACCTGAATGGAAACCAGGTCTTCTGACTTTGAGGGTATATGTACACTGCACTCAGAGGTGGAAGTGCAGCTTAGACAGGTGTGCCCGGACTAGCTTTAATCTAGCGAGCGTGGCTAAAAATATCAGTAAAGCTGCAGCAGCACAGGCTTCAGTGTGGGCTACACAAGCCAGCCAGGTGCCTCTCAGCACATGCTCATGTTTCTAGCCCACAAGGTAGCTACTGGAGATGCAATCAGACCTGCAGGGTAGCTATACCTTGAGTCTAGTGACCTAATCACTGGCCCACACTGCAGCTTTAGTTTTCTCTATTAGCCAAATCAAAAGGTCATTTCTAGCCCAGTGTATTTATTTTTCTTTATTTTTCCTTTCTTAAGATTTCAGCTTCCTGGGGCTGTGTGGGGCAGAGTGTTCCTGGAAGCACTAGCCTTGTACCAGCAGAGACTTTAAAACCTTCACATCCCATAGGTAACAACTGAAAATGCTTTTTTGATCTCATCCTTATCTGTAAACACTGTTACAACAAGGAGTCCAGTGGCACCTTAAAGACTAACAGATTTATCTGGGCATAAGCTTTCGTGGGTAAAGAACCTCTCTTCTTCAGATGCATGGAGTGAAAATTACAGCTGCAGGCATTCTATAATGACACGAGAAGAGAAGAGAGTTACCTCACAAGTGAAGAACCAGTGCTGACAGGGCCAATTCGATCAGGGTGGATGTGGTCCACTCCCAATAATAGATGAGGAGGGTCCATTCCAGGAGAGGCAACGCTGCTTTTGTAATGAGCCAGCCACTCCCAGTCCCTATTCAAGCCCAAATTAATGGTGTTAAATCTGCAGATGAATTGTAGTTCTGCTGTTTCTCTGATAAAACTACCCCACAGAGCGCTGAAAGATGAGTGGAGGCTGCCTGTCCTATGCTTGATTCATGGCACTCCTTTAAATGTTGCTTCACTTAGCACCACTTTCATTGTACCAGACCCCTGATTTGCAATATTTGGCAGCCCTGGACTCTTTAGGCCTGAACAACTGTCCTATGAAGACAACGGAAAAACTCCCAGAGTAGGTCCCATGGGTGCAGACAGCTACAACTAACTTAACTTCATGGGTGATTTTACCATATTCATATAGGAGAAAATCATCGCTTAGCTCATTTTCACTTGTGGCAGGATTTGAACTTGGGTCTTGAGCAAAGAATTGCTGGGGGAACTAACACTGCATCACCACCCATCATTTGCACACGTCTGTAGGAAGGCAGCATTGTCTTTTGGTGAGAGCATGGAAGGAAGAGTCAGGAGACCTTGGTTCTAGCTCTGACTTTGCCACTGGTTTGCTGTGAGACCCCGGGGAAGCCATTTAACTTTTCTGTGCCTCATTTTGCCCAGTGGGAACAGCAGTTATTTAATATTTGTCAATAGTGCCAGAGTTGGAGATGGCTATCTACAGACAGACTAGGGACAAAGGACCTGCCCTGAAGAACTTACAGTCTGGGTAGTTAAGGATGGCAGTACTTCTTTACCTTTCTATCTATATGAGGTACACATATGGTCCCCAGTAACATAGAATCTGACATCACAACACCCCTGTAAGGTAGGGCAGTGATGCGATTCCTATTTTAGATATGGGAAATTATGCCACAGAAAGGCTAGATGACTTGCCCAAGCTCACACAGAAAGTCTGTGGCAGAGCAGGGATTTGACCTTACATTTCCCAGGGGAGTGCTCCCACCACCTTTGTGCAGCATGTTGTGGTCTTTAGGTGAAAAGCGGTATGATTGTATTGCCTATTACATATTATTATTTGCCAAGGAACACTGGGGTTTTACATCCAGGGAGCCCTTACAGTTGCGCTTAACCTTGGATTGGGCAGATAATTTGTGACCAGAGTGATTTAAAAAAAAAAAGTTATATTTAAAGTGGAGTTCGGTGAGACATCTCGTGTTCTCTCCGCAACTGCTTTGTGGTGAAGCCCCAAACCATTTCCCAAGATATAGCACATTTGGCCCGATTCCCTGCCATGCACAAAGTTGTCAGATGTAACTGAATTTGACACATTCTCACACCCTGCTTTCCCGGCCAGGTTTTAGAGTCCCCACCACAGCATGCACCCATAGCTCCCGCCCTTCCAACAGCAGGGGGAGCAAGAGGCCACGTTAGAGACCACGGCTGGTGACCTTGATCAGAAAGAGCCTGACAGAAAGGTCACGTCAATGGGATTCTTTCTACTGGCTGCAATGGGGGATCAGGCTTAAAGGCCCAGCTGAAATGTCCCCTGTGCTTTTATTCTTTTTTTGTAATAATTAAGATCCTGTGGAGTCTCTTTACAGATGCCCTTGAGCACCAGTGTTTGGAACCAGACCAGTATCCAACACTCACAACGTTCTGGGATGTTTGGATCTGGGGTGCTGACTCAGTCCATTAGACATGAGAAAGATACAAAATTCCACCCCCTCATTGGAATTTACCCCAATTCATGGGGTGATCAGAACTGGTGGCACTGGTCCCGTGTGGTTTGTTCAGTGTTTGGAGTTGGTGCATAGTATTAAGTGTTGTTGTAGCTGTGTCGGTCCCCGGATATTAAAAGTTATTACCTCACCCACCTTGTCTCTCAGAGTATTAATGTCATTTGGGCTCTCTCAAACCTCTGTTTAGAAAAGAGGAGAGCTGGTCGGACTAAGTGTGTACAAACATTTCATTGTAACTTTAGCCAGTGTGTGAACTGATCCCGATTTCTGCAGGTATGTTGGTAACTCGTACATTTTCACTGAATTGTTTGAAACCATTCACTTCATTCTCAAATTGATTTCTTTGACCACTCATACATCATGATATGCAACTGGTCAGGTTAGTCACATGAACATTTACACAAAGTCTGGACAGCCATCTGAATACTCCTGAATAGCAACTGATATGACTCTGGGAATCACACTGACCAAAACTTGAGCTTTCATTCATGATCATATTCTCATTCTGCACCAAAAAAATTAAAAATCCTGCGCACTATATTTTAAAATTCTGCAAAATTCTTCAAATGTTATTTGTCAAAATAACACTACATAATCATGCCAGTTTCAATTATTTTGGTAATTTATTTCAAAATACCGCTCACAAGTATGTCTGTAACAATAAACACAAACAAAAATTCCACAGGGAGTAGAGGTTAAAGAAACCCCTATGACAACCCTATTCCTATTTCTCTGTCACCTTATCCACCCCCCAGAGCCCAGATGTGGGGCTAGACACCCACAACACCTCCTCTCCAGAGCCCAACTGCAGCGCCCCCCAGCCCAGATACCTGCACCCCCTTTCCCCCCTAGAGCCCAGGGATCCAGAGGGAGAAACAGCCTGATGCTCAGTCCCAGGCTTGCAAAGAGTTTCCTGCCTGCTGCCCTCTCCTTCGCTCAGGGCATGCTGGAAACTGCACCTGCCAGGAACCCTCTAGCTCAGAGGTTCTCAACCTTTTACTTTCTGAGGCCTCTCCAGGATGCTATAAAAACTCCACGTCCCCCCAGTGCCACAATAACTGGTTTTCTGCATATAAAAGCCAGGGCCGGCATTGGAGGGTAGCAAGCAGGGCAATTGCCTGGGGCCCCCATGAAGCTACATTGCTCAGGCTCCAGGTTCAGCCCTGGGTGGCAGGGCTGAGTGGCCTGGGTTTCAGCCCCATGCGGTGGGGCTTCGGCTTTCTGCCCCGGGCCCCGGGGAGTCTAATGCAGGTCCTGCTTGGAGGCCCCCCTGAAACCTACTCGAGGCCCCCTTGGGGACCCCGGACCCCTGCTTGAGAACCACGGCTCTAGCTCCCTCCCCCAAGCAGTGTCTGACATGTACAAGCTGGGCTCTGCCGAGTCCAGTGGCCCCTTGTGGTGGCTAGCAGCACTGCAGCCCATTTTGGGGAGGTGGGGGGGAATTGTTCATGCACATTAATTTCTGCAAAATTCTGCATTGCACAATGGTGCAGAATCCCCCCAGGAGTAATATTCATGAATTGGGCTTTTGTTTTGTTTTTATACTATTCAATCCAAACAAAAACCCTTCAAGAGAGCCCTTCCATCACAGGGCTATAACAGTTCTCACACAAAGGAGAAGAGCTGCTGATATTCAGATGCAGTGTTACTGAGTCGTCACCTCTCCCACTAATGAACAGGCTATTCTATGCCATTAAGCCAAAGATACAGGCCCATATAGTTGGGTTGCCATAGTCCCGTCTACTCTATCCACCATGTTCCCAAGTTTCAAAACAAGCCCTTTTCCCATGTCTTACATTAGCAGTTCAACATCCTCCCTTGCTCTTGTCTATATAGATAGATGTTTTCTCTGTTATATATATTTCATCTGCCTCCAGCGCTCTTATAGAAAAAGAATGACTTCTCAAAAATCCATTAACATGCTTTGGCTACAATCCAACATTTCAGCTACCAAGAATGTTAAATCCTCCATCTGTTTGCTAGTTAGATAATGTTACCTTTGAGCTTTCCTTTGGCTACGAAAGACACTTTATCTGCCTTAAATGTGCAGAAAATTACACTTTAGGTCAAAGCCTGCATGGCATTAAATAAGGGGGGGAAAACTCCTGTGGCCATAAATTCCCATTTTAGCTCTTCCATGATGTTGGTATGTTGAGACACAGCGATGACCACAGTTGAGAGCATAAGGATATTAATAACCCAGGTAACTGATGGCAAAAGATGGAGGACACCAAGCTAGACTCTGATGCACTATTAAATGTTCGCCCGACTTTTTAAAATCAAGGGAATACAGTAAAGGGTAAAAGTTAGCCTGCAGAGCAGCAATGCACCTCTGGTGTGTTGCGCCTGGTGTACTTTGCCACCCCACCCTATTCCCTACCTGAGGCAGAGTTTATTCTGTGTCTCAGGTAGGGAATGGAACGGACACCAAAGCCAGTTGTTTTATTTATTACTAGACTGTTACTGTTGTGAGATCCATCAGGGATGCCACATGAGAGGTGATTCAAATGCTTGCAAAGGTATGATTCAGGTGGCATAGGTCATATAGGTGAATTCACAGAGTCCCTCCCAGATGATGCCCTATTTCCTGATCTTCTGCTGAAGCAGACTGGACACCTAAACAGTTGTCTTCAACCGGGAGGGGAATATCTGACGAGGCCTGCACAGCCAAAGTCAATGGGAGCTTTCCCAATGAATTCCAATAAATTCCCAAGAGTTCATTAGGATCAAGTGGGAGGACTTGCTCTCTGTCTCGCAGAGATGACTCATAACCCTTGATGGAGGGGGAAGCACAATTTAAAAGTTTGGGGGAGGGGGACGTAACCACCCTGTGTGCTGCCTTTGGCCCCTTTCCCATTCCCCCCATACCACCCACACCTGCTCCAAGCCGGCCCCACCTTGCCCCCACTCTTCTCCCAGCTCCTTCCCCACTTACTTCTCCCATCACCTCCCCACTGCAGGCGTGGGCCGGAGCAGGATCCAGACACCTGCTGCCAGGCAGGTAAGGAAGGGACAGGACTCAGAGGGCTCCCCCATGCTCCCTCTGGTGGAGGTATGCTGCCAGCCCCAGCTCTCTTTCCTGCTCCGGGAGCCTCCTAGTGGAGTTCAGCAGTAGCGCTCGGTGGCGGTGACTTTCCCAGGCATGTTCTCCTTAGCCACACTCAGCCCGACTCCCCCTCTGGCAGAAACCTGCGGGGGAGGGAATATGACCCCGTGTGCCCCCCTCACTACGCAACACCTCTGCTATCACTTACTGTCTTCCACATGCCACATCATGTCATTGCCTCATCCAGCTTTTTCCCCATCCCAGCAGAATGGCTGAGTTGTCATTGTGCAGGGTGGGGATGATGCCAGCAGATGGCACAGTAGGGTCTACCTCCCCGGTGTGCCAAGCAGTCCAGCCCCACAGGGACTCTCAGCACAGCCATGGCAGGTGGAACGTGGGACTCAGAGGCTGGAATAGCAGTTCTGTTCTCACTCCACAGTTGGAAGAGGAGACTTTCCATCCAGCCCTGTTGGCAGAATTTCCCACCACCCACCCGAGTTTCTCTGGCTGGGGCCCAGAGAGAGGATTTTAGGGCTGGTGTCCTAAAAAGGGCTTAACCAGCCACAGAATTGCAGATAGTTAATGCTGCAATGAAACCACACTGAACCTAACAGCAACTGCAGGAAGGTCAAGAGAAAAACCTGTAATGAAATCTTGCCACTTCATCTAGGAACAGAGACTATGTTGAACATAAGGATGGAAGGAATGAGGGCAGGGGGAAAGGGATGGGACTGGATAGATATATGGAGCCTTCCACGCTTGATCTGAAGACTTCAAGTTACAGAGAATCCACCACTTCCTGTAGCTCAAATCAACAAGTGACCCATGCCCCACGCTGCAGAGGAAGGTGAAACCCCCACAGGATCTCTGTCAATGTGACCTGGGGGGAAATTCCTTCCTAATTCCAGATGCGGTGACTAGTTAGACTCTGAGCATGTGAGCAAGACCCTCCAGACCAGTTCCTAATGGATAAGGTCCCACACTGGCATGGGACTTTGCAGGTGCTGACACGGCCCAGCACTCCCTGGGGCATCCATTTCCACATCAGCACATACCCAATGCATTAAAAGAAGAGGGATGCAAAGAGCACATACCATGTGCGTCTCCTACACACGTTGATACTGCTGCCAGGTTAATGCCAATCTCTTTTTATCAAGCAGCCCAGCTCCAGGGAAAAGACTTGCTATCAGTCTTGCTCAATCCACAGAGAAACAAGGCATCCTTGCACCCACTGACCTAGCATGTGAGAATGAATCATTTGTTTGGACACAGATGAAAGGAAGCATACAACTGAAACTCTTCTCCGTCACCACAACAGATTCACTTCTTCAAGTGGCCTCCAGTAGCTTTGGAAAGGAAGTCTGGAATGTGGCACGTCTGTAAATATTTGCATGTTCTGTCTTACCTTGAAAACAGGCAGAAACCCTTTGAGAACGAAGGTGCTACCAAATCCAACCGCAATTTTGCTAAGAGGCCACAACCTGGGGAGTTTGGCTTTTGGTGGGGTTAGGGGGGTCGTGGGTATATGGTAAATTGCAGTGACAGGCCTACGCCAAACCCTTGAGGGGTTTGAAAGCAGAACCAGATCCAGCACTGAAGTTTGCAAATGAGTCAGTAACAACTTCACCCACACCCTTAACTTTACAATGGGCTGAACCCATAATTTCTCTTGCTGTTGGCTACCCCACGCTGATAAAGATTATGTTGCATATGATTATGATTTGCAAGGCAGTAGCTCTATTCCTAACTGTTCTCTCCATCTCTATAGGAAAACACAATCTGTGCCTGAAGTAGTTCACAATCTAAAGACAAGCAACATGTAAAGAATGAGGGATAAAACATATGATCTAAAGGTTTTGTCCTGTAGTTAATATCAGCATTATCAGCTATCCAGTCCAGAGCCATTATTAGCCGGCTAATTCAGTAGCAGCTAACAGAGTTATTCCTTCATCTTGAGTGGTAGAGGTTTGTCGTTTGGGTTCAGAACATTCTGGCTCTGACACTCATTAATTTGATGCCTATGTAAGTACACTGACTTGGTTTATTAAAAATGGAATCCCAGATGGGCCTTGAAAACCTATGGATCTCAGACACATGGGACAAGCTTGCCCAGGACAGAGTATGTAATAGATTGGCTGTGTTTGTTGCCTTCTAGAAGCTCATTCAAATGTTTGTAAAAGTGTGCTACTTCCTGACAGAGTTACTCCTCTAGCTCAAGTGGTGGAGTTTGTGATTTGGTCCTGAAGGTCCAGCATTCAGTCAGGTGTGCCCATGTATCTGGCCATGGTTCATTACATTAACCCCCACGAATGTTGAAGCATTCAAAATACCAATCCAAATATTGTGCCTTCAACCCTATCTCAAATAAGATGTCAAACATCTTCACCATCTTTCTGACAGCTTTCTTTATGGCTATATGACAGGCTGAGCTAGCACTGAAAAGAACATAAGAATGACCATACTTAGTCAGACCAATGGTCCATCTAGCTCACTATCCTGTCTTCCAATAATGGCTGGTGTCAGATGCTTCAGAGGGAATGAACAGAACAGGGAAATTATCGAGTGATTCCTCCCCTGTCATCCAGTCCCAGCTTTTGGCAGTCAGAGGGTTAGGGATACTCAGAGCATGGGGTGACATCCCTGACTATCTTGGCTAATAGCCATTGATGGACCTATCCTCCAGGAACTGATTCTTTTTTTCACCCAGTTATACTTTTGGCCTTCACAAAATCTCCTGGCAATGAGCTCCACAGGTTGACTATGTATGGTGTGAAGTAGTTCCTTATCTTTGTTTTAAACCTGCTGCCAGTTAATTTTGTTGGGTGACCCCTGGCTCTTGTTTTATGTGAAGAGGAAAATAACATTTCCTTATTCACTTTCTCCCCACCAGTCATGATTATTATAGATTTCTATCAGATTCCCCCTTTACTTGGCTCTTCAAAGCTGAATAGTCCCAGGCTTTTTAATCTCCCCTTATATGGAAGCTGGTCCATACTCCTAATCGTTTTGTTGCACTTCTCTGTCCTTTTTCCAATTCTAATATAGGTTAACAAGAACTGCATGCTCTGTTCCAGGGGTGGATGTACCATGGATTGATATAGTGGCATTATGATATTTTCTGTCTGATTTTCTATCCCTTTCCTAATGGTTCCTAACACTGTTAGCTTTTTTGACCTGCTGCTGTACATTGAGCAGATGTTTTCAGAGAACTATCCACAATGACTCCAAGATCTTTTTCTTGAGTGGTAACAGCTAATTTAGACCCCATCATTTTGTATGTATAATTGGGATTATGTTTTCTAATGTGCATTACTTTACATTTATCAATACTGAAATTCACCTGCCATTTTGTTGCCCAGTCACCCAGTTTTGTGAGATCTCTTTTTAACTCTTCACAGTCAGCTTTAGGCCAGATCGGCGGGTAGTAATTGATCTATCAGGGATTGATTTATTGTGTCTCGTCTAGACACGATAAATCGATCCCCACCTCGGCAGGATGAGTCAACGGGGGAGCCGCGGCAGTCGACTTGCCACCGTGAGGACAGGCAGGTAAGTTGCACTAAGATACTTCGACTTCAGCTCTGTGAATAGTGTAGCTGAAGTTGTGTATCTTACATCGATCTCTCCCACCCCCAGTGTAGACCAGCCCTCAGACTTAACTATCCTGGGTCATTCTGTATCATCTTCAAATTTTGCCACCTCACTGTTCATCCTGTTCTCCAGGTCACTGATAAATATGTTGAACAGCACTGGTCCCAGTACAGATCCTTGTGGGACCCCACTATTTACCTCTCTCCATTGTGCAAACCGACTATTTATTCCTATTCTTTGTTTCCTCCCTTTTAACTAGCTACTGAGCCATGAGAGGACCTTCCCTTTTATCCCATGACTGCTTACTTTGCTTAAGAGCCTTTTGTGAGGTACCTTGTCCGAGGCTTTCTGAAAGTTCAAGTACACTATAGCACCTGTATCACCTTCGTCCGCATGCTTTTTGACACCCTCTAAGAATGTTAATAGATCGCTGAGGCATGATATCCCTTTACAAAAGCTGTGTTGACTCTTCTGCAACCTATTGTGTTCATCGGTGTGTCTGATAATTCTCCGAGTGGTAGCCGTGTTAGTTCTGTTCTTTACTATAGTTTCAACCAATTTGCTTGGAACTGAAGTTAGGCTTATCAGCCTGTAATTGCCAGGATCATCTCTGAAGCCTGTTTAAAAAATTGACATTACATTAGCTACCCTCCAGTCATCTGGTACAGAGACTGATTTAAGTGATAGGTTGCATACCACAGTCGTTAGTTCTGCAATTTCCCATTTGAGTTCCTTCAGAACTCTTGGGTGAATACCATCTGGTCCGGGTGACTTATTACCGTCTAACTTATCAATTTGTTCTAAAACCTCCTCTACTGACACCTCAATCTGGACAGTTCTTCAGATTTGCCACCTAAAAAGAACAGCTCAGGAGTGGGAATCTCCCTCACATCCTCTGCAGTGAAGATGGATTTGGCTTCTCTGCAATGGCCTCATCTTCCTTGTGTGCTTCTTCAGCACCTCGATTGTCCAGTGACCCCACTGATTGCTTGGCTGGCTTCCTGCTTCCAATGTACTTTTTTTTTTTTTGCTGTTTCTTTGTGTGTCTTTTGCTAGTTGCTCTTTAAATTCTCTTTTGGCCTAATTATACTTTATACTTGACTTGCCAGAGCTTATGCTCCTTTCTATTTTCCTCAGTAGGATTGGACTAATAATTTTTAAAAGATGTCTTTTTGTCTCTAAATGTCTCTTTTACTCTGTTGTTCAGCCACTGTGGCATTTTTTGGTCCTCTTGCTGGTTTTTTTTTAATTTCTTTTTTTTTAATTCATTTTTTGTTTAATTTGAGCCTCTATTATGGTATTAAAAAGTTTCCATGACGCTCTCAGGCATTTCACTCTTGTGACTGTTCCTTTTAATTTCCTCATGTTTGTATAGATTATACAGTTGTCACAGATTCCTACCAGTTATTCAGGCTTTCCATCCAGAGAGCAATGAAATTTGGGAGAAGACAGAAAAAAGGGAATGGCATTTTAAAATGTATAATGCAATGTGAAGCCTTCCTGTTTGCTTCTAAATAAACTACTTAGCTCCTGGCTGTGCTGACATCACAAACTCAGATTATAGACAGAATAAAGGATTTTGTTTTTCCAGACCATGGTATCCAAAAATGCATGCACCATATGAAATGCTTCCACATTTTGTAGTCCTTAAATTAATTTGAAACTAACAAGACATATATCATTCAGTTGATGAAAGGTCCTAACTCTCATTTCTCAACTAACAAGGAATTCAATTTGAATCCATTGGAGAATTCTCACACCAGTTGGTCTCCATGCTGTGGAACTTTCTCCTCCAGGCATCATCAGAATGCTGTAACCTAAACCACTGTCCCATTATTCTAATGTCACCCTAGGTGATAAACAGTCATTAAAATCCCATTACTCCAGCATCTGGATCAAGAGGTATGTACAAATATCAGCAAATCCTAAATTGCCTTCCACATACCTACAGAACAATTCACAAATAGATTTCTGAAATAAATGGTCAAACCTTCCAAAAATTAGTTTGGACTATATCTTACTAAGTGCGTGTACAGTGCCCAGCATAACAGGGTCTTGAACTTGGCTGGGACCTCTAGCTTCTACCCTGGTAATAATAACTACCAACAACAATCAATGAAAACCAGACCCTGAGTTTGTATTATTGCTGTCTCCCCAATTTCATATATGGGGATAGATCCAGGCAACCTAACATATCCCTGATAGAACTGGTCAGGAATATTTCCAAATCGTTTTTTCACCAAAAAAAAAAAGCCAGTTTATTGAAACCAAAAATGTTTGTGAAACAGGGTCTGTTTAATTGACTCTCTTGACTCAAAATTTGTTTGAAACAAAAAGTTTCATATTTTCATTTCGAAAAGACTTTTCATTTCAAAATGCAATGTAATTTAACCTTTTTTAGTGTAAAAAAAAAGTTCAAAATCAGAACAAGATGTTTCAAAATGATCGAAATGAACCATTTCAATTGACCCAAATTGAAACTGTGTTCACATTTTTGATTTCCTCAGAAATCACCTTTTTGTCCCAGTTTGGGATGGGAAGATATTTTGATACCATGGAAATTTTCATGGGATGGGGAAACCATTTCCTGTCCCGCTGTATCCCTAGTATCTTTCCACTAAAGTCACTGAACAAGTTTGAGTGACTCTTTTCAGTGTAAGAACATCAACGATACAAGTTGCTCAATACACTTGCCACCCGAATCGAGAGTATAGCAATGTTCTTCAGCTTTCGTGTTAATGATTTGAAAACAATGCTTGGAAAAATATGTGACTACACTACAAGCCACAAAAGTCTTCCTTTGCTGAAACTTTGAGAGTTAAGTTTTGCTCATTTGGGAGTCAGGCACTCTATTTGCATTCAGTCTGAGATTAATGCAGCAAAGACTTTCAAATGCTAATATTTTTGCAAAGAAGCAACATGTGCAGGAAGTATGAACTGCATGTTAGTTTGCTTTGGGAATATTGATAAGGGAAAAAATAGAGGGACAGTCAATTGTTATGGTTTATGCTTTTTTTTTTATGTGGTGGAAGGGTCTTGCGTTTTGGGGGGGCGGGGGTTTGGTCCATCAAGATGTGAACAATGCAGATTTGAATTCTAACATCCTTCAAGCAGCTGTTTTTCAAATACCTTCAATTCCTGAGGAAGTTTACATTGAGGGAATGACACCCTAAATCATCTCCCTTGTGTTTCTTCACTTCCTACACAACCAGGCATCAGAGGGGGAAGGGCAGGATGTTGGAGAAGGAACCAGAAAAAGAGGCACTAGTGGTGAATGAAAGGTCATGCACAGGGCCTGTGTGTGAACAGGAAAACCTTTCTGACAATAACCCATCACTATATGAGAATTCATAATAGAATAAATATGCTGCCAAACACCTTTCCGAATTAGCGGTCCATGAGGATATAATTGTTGATGCCTGGATTTGCAGGATCAGGAGGGAACCATCCAGCTCACTGAAACCGTAGTATGTCTTTCCTCTTGGCCTGGAAAGGACTATGGAATTAGCCTTCCCAGGCATTTAATTCAGAGATGGGTCAGGATCTGGTAAAGGATCAAAGTGTTGAGACCCTAGTGGAAATTCCAGCAGATTCCATTAGAATCTTTCATCTGGTCTCTGTTGCTTTCTACTGGTCACTGTCGGTAGCTCCTGGAATCAGTACAGCAACTGACCCATTGATCTGTTCCAAATCTGTCTGCCAAATGGAACCAGATGAAAATGGTTCAAATGGAATTTCCCCTGGAGCCTTTGGAGCACATCTGGCGAGTTGTGCAACTTGCCCACCACCTCTTCCACCAGCATCCCTGCTAGCGGCACAGAGCTGCCTCCTGCCGTGTTCCAGCAAATGAAGCTCTAGCTCTTGGCCAGCCAGTGCAGATGTGAGTGCTGACAGCATCAGTAGTTTATCTGGATCCCCTGGACCACCTGTCTGCCCACCCTTCTCCTAGCTGTCACTGTTTATATCCCTGTCCCCCTTTACGCCTAAAAATCTCAGTCCAGGGAAGCAGAGATTACAGTAGATTTTTCACACCTTTTTATTTCTGTTGCCTAACACATGGAGATGATTAATGGTTTTATTTCAACTATGGTTTAACTTTGCCAGTTCTTAGGGCATGTCTACAGGGTGTTTCAACACCCGTGGCAGAAAATCTCAGCACCTGGGACTACAGACTTCAGCTTGCGGGGCTCTCGCTACAGTGCTAAAAACAGCTGTGCGGATGTTTGGGCTAGGGCTCTGAAGCCTGGGAAGGGGATAGGCTTCAGAGCCTGAGCCTGTCCTCTCCAAGCCGCAACATCTGCCCAGCTGTTTTTAGCGCTGCAACGAAAGCCCGAGTCTATAGGCCGGGGTCTGAAACTCGCTGTCATGGGTTTTAAAAAACAGAGTAGACGCACCCTGTGTCCTTTCATTTGTATCCGCTTCGTTGCAAAGTGCTGAGGATGCTTTTGTAAGTGTGCATGTGCAAATACCATGCATTATTATTGTCATCAGAACAGAAGATGTCCAGGCGTGTGATGCTGGTTTACAGATACACATCTGCAGAAGGAAACCTTTCTTTAGAACTAGAAAAATGAACCCATCCCAGAAGTCCATGCTCTCCATGTTCATGAGCCAAAACGAATCCCAATTTACTTTCCTAAGGGTCTGAGATGAACAGTGAGAATGGCTCGAAGTCCTTCTGCATCTCTAACTTCAGCCATTTATAACTAGCTACATTATCATTTTGGGCCTTATCCTCAGCTGATACAAATCATTATCCTTCCATTGACTCCTAGAGAGCTTGGCCAGCCTACAGCAGCTGAAGACCTGATACTTTGTTTCTTATTAACTGAAGAAGAGAAGGCACCCAAGATTTATAAATAATGAGGTATATATCAGACCATATGGTAAATTTCACATGAGATTAAAGAAAGTTGGATCATTAACTAGATTTGAGGGGAAAACCTGAATGATTAATCAGTTGAAAACAAAAGGGAAATCAGCATCTAGCTCTGGAACATGTAAGTGGCCTGAACGCATATGTTCTCTCACTTAAGTGAATCTACCAAACACTTGCACTTTAATTGAATGGAAGAGAGATTCTGCAATAATTCAGGCTCAGGCTCTGAGATGCAGATTAAACCCTGATCTGAAATAAGGAAATACGTTAAGTATCAATTTTCCTGCTCTGTATAAGTATTTGGTGTCCCAAACTCCTCTCATTTTCATGCATCTGCTACAGTACACAGTGCAGTCAAGCAGATAGAATATGATGACAAGGGAAACTAAAAACCCAACCCCAACCATTTGTAACAATTCAGCTACGTTTGCATTCTGAATCAGCTTAGCCGGTTAGCCTGACATCAGTTCCAGGCAAAATAACGGAAAAGATTATATGGGATTCAATTAATCAGGACTCAAAGGATAGAATTAATGCCAGTCAGGATGGTTTTATGGAAATTAAGTCTTGTCAGAAAAACCTGATTTAATGATTTTGATGAAATTGCAAGTTTGGCTGACAAAGGTAACTGCATATACAGTACACTGAGGCCTGATCTACCCTACAGAGCTAGGTTGACATAAAGCAGCATATGTTGACCTACTTATGTCACTGTGCTCACTACAGCCTTGCTCCCGCCGATGTAAGGGCGCTACTGCACCGGCATAATAACTCCACCTCCACAAGTGGCCTAGGGCTTATGTCAGTGTAGTTAGGGTGACACAATGTCTGTTTAGACACCCTGTTACTCATATTGGCTGTTGGCTGTCATTCTTGTTAATTTCACAGCTGTGAAATTGACAAGAAAGGCTGGTAGGTTCCCTGCTGTGAAACCCCCACTCGGCTCATGGCTGGGGCTGTCACCCCAGAGTGGGTGGGGGGCTCTAGCTCCCTACTCCCCACAGAGCTAACCGGCTGGTGCCGAAGCCAGGCTCCCAGCTCCCGGCTCACAGCCCAGCTGCCACCTGGGCTCCAGATTCCCAGCTGCCCACTGGGAGCCCAGGTAGTGTCCGGGTTCTGGGCTCCCTGAAGGGAGCTCCATGCCCGGAGCCTAGGCTGCTGCCGGGCTCCTGCCAGGGAGCAGGGAGTCGAGAGCCCAGGGAGGCAGCTGGGTTCCCAGTAGGGAGCTCCACATGGAGCTGAGAGCAGTACCTGGGCTTAAGTCAGTGGAAGCACTCCTGGTGAGGACAGGCACCACCGACAGGAGGAGGACAGTGTGACCATGGAAAGCCCCAGTAATTACTGTGGTGGCCGTAAGTCAACCTAACATTGGTCGACTTAATTTCAACTAAATATGCCCTTAGACTTTTGTAAGGCATTTGATTTAGTACTGCACAATATTCTGATTTCTTTTAAAATCGCCACTATCCAATAAAGCCCATGTTAAATGGATTAACAACTGGCTAACCGACAGATCTCCAAAAGCAATTGTCAATGGTGAGTCATCATTAAATGGGGGGTGTTTCTAGTGGGATTCCACATGGACTGGTACGAAGCCTGATGCGATTCAACGTTTTCATCAGTGAACTGCTGCATGATACAAAAATTGGCAGAGTGGTAAATGACAGTGAAGACAAGCCCAGTGACCTGGATTGCTTGGTAAGATGGAAAATGTGTTTTAATACAGCCAAATGCAAAGTTATATATCTAAGAACAAGGAATACAGGCCACACCTACTGAATGGGGAATTAATCCTGGAAAGCAGAGACTCTGGATTTAGGGGTCACAGTGGACATGCAACTCAACAATGATCTCCCAGTGCGATGTTGTGGCAAAAAGGGCTAATGTGACCCATGTGTTTAAACAGGGGACTAATGAGTAGCAGCAGGAGGTGTTTTTACCTCTGCATATGGCATGGTGAGACTGATACTGGAATACTAGAGAGAGAAGGCGGGTGAGGTAATATCTTTTATTGGACCAGCTTCTGGCCAATAAACAGAAGTTAGTGCAATAAAAGAGATTACGTTACCCACCTTGTCTCTCTAATATCCCGGGACCAACAAAGCTACAGCAACACTGCCTACTGGAATAGTGGGTCCAGTTCTGGTGTCCACATTTTAAAAAGGCTATTGAAAATGTGGAGAGGTGACAGAAAAGTGCTACAAAAATATTTCAGGGGTGGAGACAAAGCCCTATGGGTGAGAGATTTAAAGAACTCAATTTGTTTAGCTTATCAATGGGAGGTGACTCGATTACAGTATATAAGTACCTTCATGCGGAGAAGGTGAAAATACCCGGTACTAAAAAGTTCTTTCATCTAGTGGAGAATGGCACAACAAGAACCAATAGCTGGAAGCTGAAGGCAGACAAATTCAAATTAGAAATAGGCACATATTTCTAACAGTGATGGTGATTAACAGGGAAGTGGCTGATTCTTCATCTCTTGATTTTTTCAGAGCAAGACTAGAGGCCTTTCTGCATTAGCCAAATGCAAGTTATTGGGCTCAGTACAGGGCAAATTGGGGGCAGTTTAATGGCCTGTGATATACAGGTTAGACTGGTCCCTCTGTAATTGTCCCTCTGGCCGTGACTCTATGAATCAATGGGTCATATTTCGACGCACCTTGGATACAAGGCCTCTCCTCGACTTCAATTTGAGTTCCACACATGTTCTGGGGGTGGAATTTGGCTTTGAACATTGAAAAGAGAGCGAAGCCATGTTATTTCTCTCTGAACAGAGAATTTGGGCTGGTGAAGTGCTGAGCACCCTCAGATCCCGCTGGCTTCCAAAGGACTTGAGGACACACACCACCGTTCAGGGGAAGCCCTGAGCACCACGCAGGTTCAGGCCCCTGAGGTCCTCAGAGAACTCAGAAAGGGAAGTAGCAGGACAGAACTGGGCCCCATTCCCATATGCCATCTGTAGGGCTCAACGGTGGTATCAATGGCAGTTGTACCAATGACGTTAGTGATCAGACCCTTAAAGCTCTCACAGAGTAACACCGTTTCACTAAAGAATGGCTTTGATTTGTCAGATGAGGCATTTCTCTGATCTATAAAATGAATATTTATGTTTGATTTTTGCGGTGGGTGAGGGCAGGTGTTTTCTGCTCCAAAAGCCTTCAGCAAATTTGTTCTACCTTCAACTAATTTTATTACTGTACATAAATGTCCTTTACCCTACGGCTCTTGTGGTATTTTCATGATTCTACCCTGGGAATTACAAATCAACTTTCTTTTTGATAAAGGAACGTGCAGTATTTTATTTAGTTATTTTATGTTTATGTTCTGAACAGCTGAAAAAGTATGACATCCCATAAAATGTCTGGGTTAAGCCTTTGTGCCCTTGCATATGTGTCTTTTAAAAAGCGTTTTAGCATCTGAACTGAGAAACACAATCCTATGGTTGGAGTCTATTAAGTAAAAAGGGGGAAGGGAAACCCTGAAAACCAATACTTAACGTGTCTTTAAAGTTGCCTCTTTGCCTTCCATAGGGACCCACCTTCCATTTAATTAATTTTTTTCTTTAAGTCGGGAACCTGAATTAATTTTATTTATTTCTATGTTTTTTGCAGATGCTTACAATGAACTATGTAGGTGAACTCTCCCCAAAGGGAATGCATGCTTAAGTAATGAAGTATTTTACTACAGAAACTGAAAACTGGCCTCAGAGACCTAGTCACAACTTCATTTACAGGGCAACAGCTGAATCAAGAGGCAAGAGTCCCAAACGCTCAAGTAAATCAGATTTATCAGACCCCCAAATGTGTGGGCTGGTCCACAGAGCTGCTCCCCAAATCCATGACATGGGCATTTTGAAATTTTTCTGGGGTGCATTTGCCATGGGAACTTGGCTGGCTTTTATGAGGCTACTTTTAAACCAGGCACTCCTAGCAGCCCAGGGTGGGGTTTTGATCAGCTGTAGAGAGGATTGCAAAAAGCTGAATGAAAGCAGTGGGAAACCTTTCTGTCTGACGACATGGGGAGCTACAGTATAGAAACATAGTGAGACTGGACTTTACATAGGATGTGGTAAGTAGTTGCTATTTTATTACATTTCCAGAATAGGAACAAAAGTCACATTCAACCCTTATTAGATCAACTAAGCCATTTTCACCCCTGACTCAGGTAATTAATAATAATTTAAATAATAGGACGTGTAGCACCCAGAGGCCTCGACTGAGAACAGGAGCCCATTGTGCTAAATGGTGTACAAACTCGGGGAAAGAGTCAGTCCCTGCCCTGGAGAACTTGCAGTCAAAAGCCAGAAAGACAAGATGTGGAAGGGGAAACCGAGACGGGAAGGGACTTGTTCAAGATCAGACAGCATAACAGTGAACAGAACAAAAGTCTCCCGAGTCCCAATCCAGCACCTTGCCCACTAGATCATGCTGCCATCCCAATGGGGTATTGTTTTCCAACCGTGTGTTTTAGTGCTTTGGGGAGTCCTGTTTAAGGTGACTCATGGGATGGCCCTTCCACCACTTTCCTTGGGAGATTACTCCACAGATGAAGCTCTTGGTGCTTTAGGATGCTCAGGACAGCACAGGATCCGGCCTACCAGGCCACACTGTGATGAAAAGCTTCATGATGTTCAGCCTAAGTTTCTGATGTTTTAAATTTAAGTCCATTACTCCTAGTCCCTCAGTTAGCACCCAAAGCAAGCACTATAAATGCACACCCCTGAGCAGATCCCATTAACCCACGTGAGATCATTTCAAACCCATTTTAAATGCCTGGCCCCCCAATTTAATCATGGGACCCACCTTTAGGAAAGGTTTTGTATTCGGCAAGACTGGATCTGCTAACGCAGACCAAGCCTTCAATAAAAAGTACCATGTCAAATACCATTCCATTGAAGTTGATGGGATTACTCGCATGCTTAGAGTTTGGCATGTGTTTAAGTGTTTTGCGGATGGCTAATGGCTCGTGGAAAGCACAGAAGAAATAGAAAGAAAGGAATACATTTTGTTAGGAAAAGCTCTCATCATTTTTACTGGATTTCCAACGGCACCTTGTGATATTATATTGCTGATCGTCGCACTGTTTAACTATAAAACTCTAGCACTCTGTGAAATCCACTACTATGGCTTTTTCAATCGTGGGTCTATTCAGAAAAGTGACTCTCAAAGAGCTCCACATCTGGGAGCTCCATTTCCAGACTCTGCTTGTGACTACCTTCACGTTGCATTGCAAACCCCTAAATATGCAGTTTCAGTGTCACACTAGCACGCCGGGGCGTTAGAATCAGCATCTCCAAAAGACACCGGGCACAAATGCTAATATTTTGGACCGGGCTCTTTTGAAAATTTACCCCTTAGCGTGTTGTTGGTTTTTTTACCTGATTTGGTTCCACTTCACGCCTGCTCAGATTAACAGTCGAATGATGGCGTGCCAACTGCAAACGCCACCTGGTAATCAAACGATTTTCATCATGCTTCCTCCCTCATCCCCATCAATAAAGATGCTGCAAATACAACATGGCTGACAATTTTCTTGATATCAGATGAAGCAGAACGGAATCCCCCTTGCCCTCCAACAGCTGCCTGGGCAATATGAAAAGGAGACAAGCTTCTTTATTTCAGTAAAATGAGCCAACATGTTGAGTAAACAGAGCGCATCCACCATTTAAAGGATTCAAAAACATGCCTTATAGTGAGTGAGCTCCTTTAGTCTGTCTGTTTAGCTTACCAAAGAGAAGGTTAAGGAGTTGATCACAGTCTAGAATGTTCTACATGGGGAACAAATATTTACTAATGGGCTCTTCAATCTAGCAGAGAAAGGTAAAAGACAGTCTAGTAGAAATTGAAGCTAGACAAATTCAGACTGGAAATAAGACACACATTTTTAACGGGCAGAGTTTTTAACCGTTGGAACAGTCTACCAAGGTTGTGGTGGATTCTCCATCACTGACAAATTTAAATCAAGACTGGATGCTTTTCCAAAAGATCTGCACTAGGAATTATTCTGGGAAAATTCTATGGCCTGTGCTATGCAGGAGGTCGGACTAGATGATCACAATGGTCCCTTCTTAGTGACCTTGGAATCTATGAACCAAGTGCGTCTTTGATCCAAAGAGAATCACTGACCTCCTTAAAGTTAATGGATTTTCAGAATCAATGGAAAGAAAAAATTAAGCTTCCTCGAGTATTAGAGACAGTTACAAACAACAGGGAGACTGCCCAAGGCACAGGTTAGCACTAAGCTGTGTGGGCTGAAGGTTTTCCCTGACTGCAAACACAGGGGCTAAGATAGTTCTTTTGCAGCCTGTATTAATGACATGCAGAAAGCCAGAGAGGAAGTTGTGACCAGTGATCCTAAGAGGAACTAGAGAGACAGAGCATTTGGGCACAGACCTTGCTGGAGTGACAGACTTGGGAATTTAGAGCAAGGAACTGCCTGGTGTTGTTTGTTTTTACTTTGTGTGCGTGTGTATTTGTAAGTAAACAAAACTGATCTCCTCTGAGGTGCAAGATGGCTCCAAAGAATATACCTGACTCTTATAATCAATTTCCCAACTTTACAAAAACAACCATGCACGTTCCCAGTTATTGGACCAAAGGGGTAACGATGTTTACTCAGAAATTTTTCTAGCCATACCCACATTTTGTGTCCCAGTCCTGCAATGTACATCAATGGGAATGGAGGGCCCTCGGTATGCTGCAGGACTGGACGCTGTAAGGGCTAACTTAACCCTATACTGGGGAGACTGACTCTCCCAGAGATTCCATTCAGGACTTGCTAAAGCTTCATTGTATTATAGCATTCTAAAGAATCTAATTCTTTTCTTTAAACATTTGTTTAGATTTATGAGGCTCTGCTGCTTGGGAATTTGAAATAGATATAGTGCCCTCCTCTGAGGTGCAAGAATGATTTATGTTGCCAAGCATCCCACTGGCAATAAGCCAGAACAGATCTATCAGATACAATTAGCAAACCCTGTAAATCCACCCAGAAACCGAATGGAACAGGCGTATCAATTCTGAGTATGCAGTTGCCCTGATGGTCAGCAGCAGGTGCATAAGATATCTGTGCATGTGCACACAAACACACAGAGTTGTGAATTGTCTGCATAAATCACCATGACAACCAGGGGAAGAAAAAAAAAAGAAGGAAGGAAGATAAGTACTTGAAGAAATGTAGCAGCAGATTGAACAACGGAATTGGAAGCAGCCGCGTTAATTCCCCAGGGGCCATCTCTCCATAATTATTATTTATTCCCTGCAAATGGGAATTGTAATCTGCTGATTTTGTGGTTGCATTTTTGTGGTTTAAAATTCCACATATCACAAGAAACATCAGCCTCGCCACCCACACGCCTGGCTAAATCTAGCACATGTGTGGCAGACAGGGGGCCACACAATAGCAGCTCTCCCGCCCTGTTTAGTGTTAAAATAACGATAATGATCATAACAACATGATCTTAACGCCTGCAGAGCATCTTTCTTCCTGGAGGCACCCAAAGTACTGGCTGGAATCACTTTTTGCTCACCACTGAAATGCAGTTGGTGTCATGGAGGAGCTCAGCAGCGATTTAGCAAAACCCTGCTGCATCCAGATAAAAGGATGAGGGAAATCAGAAGCAGAATGTACTCACCTTAACTAGAATTAGGGCAGATGACAGCACCCCAAACCCCATGCCCTGTGAAAAATGCAATGGGTTTGAGGATGATGACTAATGTTAGTCATCATCATCAGCTCAGTTTCAACCAAACTAACTGCAGAGTGTCTTTTAAAACCACCTGGGGGCATTTATTCAGTTCTAACTCAAGGTCCTACCCAGTGTTCCACCAACACTGCTTCCTTCAGTGCCTCGGATTTTGCACAGAGGTTTCTCATGCCTGAACTGACCAGGGCTTGACCTTAAGACTAAATTTTGTCCTGGTCAATGTTAGCAGTGATACTAGCAGATAAGTCCTCTGTAGTATTAGAGGGTCTGTGTCTTTGAGGGCTGAGTTTCCCAAACAGAGAGTCTGCCTGGAGCACTGGGAAGCTCTTGTTATTGTTATGCACAGTGTAAATGAGGAGGCACCATGGAGGCAGCTGCCGGTGGTGGTATAAACAACTCTTTGCAAGGTTAATTTATTAACAAAAGAATTCCCAGCACAGTCGAAACAGTTCATTCACTCTTTGAAATCCCAACAGTCCATCAACACACCCAGTACAGCTCTGGCCTCTCTCACCATGGTCAGACATCCAGTACAGTCCCAGCGTCTCTCCCCTCATTCAGACTCTCAGGTACAGCTCTGACGTTTCTCATCACCCCTCACCCCAGGCTCCCTAGCTGGGGGTGCTTCTCCACCCTCTTTCCTGTTCAGGTTTTGTTCTAAGCTCTCACCTGCTCAGGCCTCCATCATTCCCAGCCTTCAGCCCTCGCTAGCTGGCTTCAGCTCTCCAGCCCAGAGAACCAGCAGGCACCTCCTTCTGCTGCTCTTGGCCTTCAGTCAGCCCTCTCTGGCCATGGCTCCCTGGCCCGGGAAAGTTTGTTGGTGAGCCCTTCTGACTGTCTTCTGCTTTCACCAGCCTGATCTGGCTCCCCTGCTCAACTAGGGAGCTTTCCCCATTCCCTCCTGTAGGGGCATCCCTTCCCTGAAGGTCTCTGCCCAGCTCTGCTGTTCTTCTGAGCTCCCCCTGCTTCTCTCAATGCTTTCAGCTCTTCCCTCCCACTCTGGAATCTCCCTTCCCTTTCTCTCATTACAGGTACACTCTTCTCATTACACCACCAAGCTAGAATGCACCTGGACTAGTACAGGAGAGCTGGGCCCGACCGATTTTGAAGGGGCCAGCATGCCCTGTTACACGCAGCCCGCTGGAATACAATTCAGAATAACGCAGAGCCCTTGGCAAGCCCCCATTACCCTAAGCATTGTGTGATGATTTAGTTGGTGTTGGCCCTGCTTTGAGCAGGGGATCGGACTAGATGACCTCCTGAGGTCTCTTCCAGCCCTAATTTTCTATGATCACTGAACAACATATCCCTTTTTTCTAGGGAACCCTGCTTGCCAGGCAAAGGGTTTCCACAAGATGGGTCTGGAGGTTGCACAGCTATAGTATGCTTTGATGCGCCTTGACCCACAGCAGCAAGCACCCCCAGCTGCTGCATGCTGCTGACAACAAACGACTTGCTAGCAGGGGAGACCCGTCCTCTTGGCAATGAGAGGTATGGGGGTGACCCAGTAGCCAGGCTCACTTCCAAGAACTCTCTGGAGCACTGAGGAACAATTTGGTGCATACAGCACTAGCAAACCAGCACCACAGCACTTCAGTGGAGCTATGCTGTTTTACACCAGATGAGACCTGGCCTCTTGGCTTGGAAGCGCTGATGGTGAGATTAGGTGGTGCGGTGGGAGGCACCGCCAGTAAAGAATATTAATAATGATATTTCACATAATGATGGCAGGACTGTGCCAAATGTCTATCTGCAGCCTTCATTTAAAATAACGAGACATAGTGAAGCTAAATTAGAAGCCACATATTGGATTAAATAATAGACGATCACCATATGTATTAAATTTGATCTTTTACTGCAGCAGGATGTTAGTAATAAAAACAATACCAATAGCTAGTCAACATCATAAATCCATAGCATATTCATGAGATCTTACAGCTGGAGGGAGCCTGTAGCAGGAGGCCATGTGATGAAGATGAGCGTGAAGATGAAGGTGGGTGAAAAGAGGGTATAAATGATACTAGATCAGAACTCTCCATTCCCATAGACGAATGGGAACATTTTATACCCCGGTTGCACTTAACTACTGGACAAAGTGGAAACTCCTGGAGAGAATTAGGCCCATAATCATTGCTTGCTTAAAGGATGAACCTCATTAAAATATTCTGCTACTAAATTATAAATTACTCTTATAAATGAATACATGAGTTAAAACAACTTGACTGATTGCCTTATGTGCCATAGAGCTGGTCAAAATTTTTTGCCACGGAACTGTTTTCCATCAGAATCATAGAATCAAAGAATATTAGGATTGGAAGAGACCTCAGGAGGTCATTTAGTCCAACCTCCTGCTCAAAGCAGGACCAACACCAACTAAATCATTCCAGCCAGGGCTTTGTCAAGCTGGGCCTTAAAAGCCTCTAAGGAAGGAGATTCCACCACCTCCCTAGATAACCCATTCCAGTGCTTCACCACCTTCCTAGTGAAAAAGTTTTTCCTAATATCCAATCTAACCTCCCCCACTGCAACTTGAGACCATTGCTCCTTGTTCTGTCATCAGGTACCACTGAGAACAGTCTAGATCCATCCTCTTTGGAACCCTCTTTCACTTAGTTGAAAGCAGCTATCAAATCCCCCCTCACTCTTCTCTTCTGCAGACTAAACAATCCCAGTTCCCTCAGCCTCTCCTCATAAGTCATGTGCCCCAGCCCCCTAATCATTTTTGTTGCCCTCCGCTGGACTCTTTCCAATTTTTCCACATCCTTCTTGTAGTGTGGGGCCCAAAACTGGACACAATACTCCAGGTGTGGCCTCACCAGTGCTGAATAGAGGGGAAATCACTTCCCTCAATCTACTGACAATGCTCCTACTAATGCAGCCCAATATGCCGTTGGGCTTCTTGGCAACAAGGGCACACTGCTGACTCATATCCAGAACACACAGTTGCATTGAAACTGAAATGTTTAACATGAACACGTTGATTGTTTTGGAAAAAGAAATGTCCAAATGAATTGGTTCAACTTTCTCTCTTCATCTTGATCAAGAAAAACATTTAATTTCAATGACATCCATTCAATTAATTTTATTTCAACTCTCATGTTATACTGAAATAGCCATTTTAATATTATTTGGCTTGTATATTGTATTTAATATTATGTACTCATTACATACAGCGTTTTCTATTATAATGCTTTGGTGTGATCAAAATGAAATATTTCAATGTTTCCAAATGGAAATTTTTATTTATTTATTTTTGGAAATCCCATTCCATGAGAGATTTTGAAATGTGGGCGTTTCACTCCAATTTGGAATGAAAACAAGGTTCAAAACGTTGGCATTTCCCCATAGCATAACTTTCTGCAGCACCTTCTTGGAAAGTGTTTGGAAGTACTTTAGAAGAGACCTTCCCAGCCTTGGCAGCAGCTAGACTCATCCAGGGTGGAGGCAATGGCAGAGAAGAACAGTGCAGCTGGAGAAAGTTACCTGATTGCTGATCTCTCCTCCTTCTCCAAAGCAAATGGACTCCTGAAGCTCGGGTTTAAGCCATGACAGCTAATGAAGTGCACCTCGTATTTATAGGTCTGCAGGATACAGCCCATTCACATGCTGGGTGAGGACACTGCAGCCTTTTAAGGGTTATTACTAATCATGTGTATTACAGTCGTGCACAAACACATACTGAGAGACAGTCCCTGCCCCAAAGGGCTTACAATCTATAAAGACAAGGCAGAATAGAAACACTGTCATCCCAGTTTAACAGAGAAGAAATCAAAACACAGAAACATTCAATTACTTTCCCAAGGTCGATGGCAGAGGCAGGAATTGAACCTGTATCTCCTGAGTTCTAATCTGATACCACCTACTTCTGGGCACGCTCCCAGAGGTATTATGCCTTCCTCTAACTTCCACACACACCAAACAATGGCCACTCGTGTGCTACACCTCTGCACCTCCACACTGTGTCTCCGTCTCAGAGCCAAACTCTCTCAGTACGTCATTGAGAGCAAAGTAGTTGTGATCTGTGCGTCCTATCACAGTTTTCACATCAGCCATTGCTTTCACACACTTTGGGTGCTGTACAATAATAATCAACAATGACTTTTCTGCATGTGACCTTCACTCTACAGCCTTGGCCGTTATGTCACTTCTTTTTCCATTAGACCTAGATCATCTGTAAACCGCAGCTCTCCTAACCCATTTTAAAATATACTTCATGAAAATACAGACTGGAAACAGCCCCAAGGGTATGGAAAATGCTCAGATGGGAGGTAAAGCAGTGACAAGGTTTATTACCAGCCACGTCATCACCTGGAATCCTAGAAATCCATTTGCCATGGAAAAACGTGGGAATCTTTAGTTTTTACACTTTGTGAAAACATAAAAACATATATTACCTTTTAACTAAATTTTACTGAAAGTAGCGGTGTCACTTATTCCATGCACACAACCTCCCCCTCTTGTGGTTGATTTTTGAATGTACTTTAAATTTACATAGCTAAACATACTCCAATAAACTGCTTCTGGTGTATACAGATTACCCAATGGTGTATAAGAACACAAGAATGACCATACTAGGTCAGACCAAAGGTCCATCTAGCCCAGTATCCTGTCTTCTGACAGCCGCCAGAAGGAATGAACAGAACAGGTAATCATCAAGTGATCCATTCCCTGTCGCCCATTCCCAGCTTCTGGAAAATGGAGGCTAAGGACGCTATCCCTGCCCATCCTGGCTAATAGCCATGGATGGACCTATACTCCGTGAACTTATCTAGTTGTTTTTTGAACCCTGTTATAGTGTTGGCCTTCACAACATTCTCTGGCAAAGAGCTCCACTGGTTGACTGTGAGTTGTGTGAAGAAATACTTTCTTTTGTTTGTTTTAAACCTGCTGCCTATTAATTTCATTTGGTGACCCCTAGTTCTTGTGTTCTGAGAAGGAGTAAATAACATTTCCTTATTTACTTTCTCCATACCAGTCATGAATTTATATACTTCAATCATATTCCCCCATTAGTCATCTCTTTTCCAAGATGAAAACTCCCAGTCTTATTAATTGCTCCTCATACGGTAGCTGGACTTTTATGTTTTTTATTAGAATTCTTGTTTTATCATGGTCTGGACCCTGCCTCTATGGATCACCACGGAGATGCCACATCCAGCACTGACTGTAAGAAACAGAGCAGACACACCCCAACAACTGGTGATTTATTCTATAATTAGATTCACCTAACCAGTAACAAAATGAGCTTCTGTAGCACTGGTTAACAAGAAGCCAAAACACAGTCCCCTTAGGAAATCCAGCCCTTATCACCACCCAGACATCTGGTCTTTGTGATGAGAGGTTACTGAAAACCAGATTAATCATATATAAAGTTCTTCCAATCCCAAAGGATCAGCCACTTCCCCAAGTCAATATATAACTCAGATCTTATCCAAAAATCATGCTATCAGCCAATCCTTAGTAAACCAAAGGTTTTATTAACAGTAAAAAAGAAAAGAAGAGAGTTATTAAATAGTTAAGGAATCACAGAACTGGAAGGACCTCGAGAGATCATCTAGTCCAGCCCCTGCACTCATGGCAAGACTAAGTATTATCTAGACCATCCCTGAGAGATGTTTGTCCAACCTGCTCTTAAAAAACCCATTGATGGAGATTCCACAACCTCCCTGGGCAATTTATTCCAGTGCTTAACCACTCTGACAGTTAGGAAGTTTTTCCTAATGTCCAGCCTAAACCGGGCTTGCTGCAATTTAAGCCCATTGCTTCTTATCCTATCATCAGAGGTTATATACTACAAGTATATATTACACTTGATTTTCAGATTTTGCAGGTCAGGATAACAGTGATGTTATCTGCTAGCTTGTAATTAGTTTCTCTGGTTCACCCAAGCAGATTGGGAGTTATTCAGTCCTACATTCAAAGCTTTCTTAGAAAATCACAGCCCGGAGATGAGAAGCAGGAATGAAGACAAAGCAGTGATTATCACAGTTTGCAATTTATAGCTCAGTGCACGGGCATGGAAAGTTACTGGCAAAAGATGGAGTCTTAGATCACAAGTCCTAATCACCTGTTCTTACATGCTTTCTTGAATCACAGGGGTAGCCATTGGCTCCACACTGTCTGAGACCTGCTCAAGGAGGCCTCACTGAAGAGCAGAGTCCCCATAATGATCCGTCACCACGTGGATGGTGGGTCCATCGAGGAATGGATGGCCCAAGCACAGGGGGGGCTAGTCTGGATGTAAATTTGCCTTGTGGGTGTCACCCAAGGAACAGAACACGTTTGAGATACAGACACATAGCAAAGTCTCATAACTTCATGTACAAAGAGAATACATGCATATAAACATGATAATCACTCTTAGCACAGTCAAACATCTCAAATGATACCTTACGTGACATACATTGTACAAGATTTGTTGCAATTGTATAACAGGGGTAGCAACAAGGATATAAATGAAGACCTGGTAGTGTTGCAGCGGGTAGTTTAATGGAGCTGATTTGAGCTAGTTGTCAGAGATTCAGATTCCAGAAAACAAGGTACCCTCAGGTTCTTTGTTGCTATTGTTCTTGCTTTTGTTTTTTTTTTTTTTACCCAGATCTTTCTGTTCACTCATTCAGACCTCAGTAGCCACAAAAGAGACTTAGGCTAAAGAATCCACTGCAGCAGGATGGCAAGTATGTTCCTGTATCACTATGGTCATAGATATTTGTACTTGAACTGTACCACACTTCTCCCATTTTTTCCCCTGCACCTTAGGGGTTTTTTTGTTTTTTTTTATTTTTATTTTTTTTTAATTAATGGAAATATTCTATCTCCTAGAAATGGAAGGGACCTTGAAAGGTCATTGAGTCCAGCCCGCTGCCTTCACTAGCAGGACCAAGTACTGATTTTTGCCGCAGATCCCTAAGTGGTTGGCCTGCTAAACCCAGGGTTGTGAGTTCAATCCTTGAGGGGGCCATGTGGGGATTTAGTTGGGGATTGGTCCTGCTTTGAGCAGGGGGTTGGACTAGATGATCTCCTGAGGTCCCTACCAACCCTAATAATCTATGGTTCTATCTATCTATGGTTCTTAGTTCCCCATCTGTTAAATGAGGATAAAACTTCTGTGTTACGCAGGAGGTCAGATTGCATGATCACAATGGTTCTTCAAGCCTTGTAATCTATGAATCTATATATTAGATAGTCATCATCCTTTTGAGAAAAACAGCTTGACATTTACAGGGGTGGGAAAGGGAGCATGACAAATTCAAAAATACCTTAGCAACCCCTAAACGTAGCTTGCGAGGTTTTCAAATCCTTCAACTCCACAAGTTTTGCCCACTCCTGTTCCATAAAGTGAAGAATGGTAAAAAATAATCAAGAATTTTATTAACATGCAAATACTCGTAAACTAATTACATTCCAAAACGACCTCTCTCCCAGACAAAAATTACCCAAATCAGGTCAATTTGAATATTAATGAGGTTGACATTTCCTACATTGGAGGCCAGATCCAAAGGGCAGGCTGCCCCCCAAGCTCTCCTGGCTGAATGACCATATCAACCTAATAAACTTCTGTTACATCAATATTGTTCCTGTCTCAGCACTTAGCATAATTCATGCAGATGCAATCAGTGTGAAGAGGAAAACACTCTTTGAAAGTGCTCCCAGTGCTGCAGCGCCGATGGTATTTTAAAAGTGGACTAATCAAATGCTAATCAGCTGAGAGAGAGTTCAGGCAGGTGGAGAGGCAAATAATCTCACACGATTAGGATGCCGCAGCAGCTGATTATCCTGTAGCCCGGGAAATGCACAGCCTGATAAGGGCGGCCGTTTGTTTCCATCTGGTCTTTTAACAAGAGTCATTTTAATTGTCTGAATATTTGTTTTTCCAATTGGGAGCACTTGAAACCTTTTGCAGCCCGCAATCCGTCACCTCTCTCCTCCCTGTCTGAAGCAAAACAACGCCAAGTGGAAGTGACACGGTCAAATAGTTTGGATGCAAAAGTTAGGTTTTTTATTATTTATTTCCCGCTCCCCGAACAAAAGGCCCCCATCCCTATTGTTATTTGAGTTACAGTAACATCAAGAGGCTCCAACCAAGACGAAGGCCCTGCTGTACTCAGAAATGTGGTAAAAGCCCATCGCCGCTCTGAACAGCAGCTGGGAATAGATTCCAGGCCCTCTAAACCTCCCAGCCCCTGTCCTAGCCACTGGGGCACACCGTCTCCCTAAGGCGGTGGTGTAGTGGAGCTGGGAGATGCTGGAAGAGCATTCTGGCTCCATGATAGCCTTGTGCCACACCTGCTACAGCATGCACATATGGGGGAGGCTAGTGCAGGGTGGGGACCAGGTTAGAGCAGCGTGTTTACATAGGTGCTAGACCAAGGGGTGCTGGGGCTGCATCCCTGGCTTGAAATGGTTTCCATCATATCCAGGGTTTACAGTTTGGTTCAATGGCTCTCAGCACCCGCACCATAAAAACTGTTCCAGCTCCCCTGCCTGTGTGCGTGGGGGTGGGGTGAGAAGCAGTAGGAGGGTGGGGTTAGCGCAACGCGGGGGGCATTGAAGATGGTTTAGAACAGGGTTGGGGCATGGTTAGAAATCAGCATGAGGGTGGGGTTAGCTGTCCCAGCTGGTGCGGAGATGCTGCAGTTTAGGAGTCGACCTCTGCTCTAAGGCTACATCTACACTACGAGGTAGGCATGAAACTCCCCACCTTGTGCAGACATCCCTGTGCTAGTTCTCCTCTGGTATCTCATTACGTAGAGGCACAAACCCGCCGGGAACTGGTGGGTACGTACTCGGCCTGGCTCATCCTTTGGCAATCCAAACGAAGCAACCCTGCGCCGGAGCATGAAAATCAGCAGGCAAAATTCATGTTAAACAGCGAGGGAAATGGACCAAACTAGCTGCATTCTCCAAAACGAGCAAAGGTCAAAAAAGTAAACAAAGACTATAAAGGACAAAAAGGATGTTAGATCTTTTACACGGTTTCAGCTCCAATAATCTAAAGCAATAACACAAGGAAGGGAAAAATTAGCTTTAATGTTATGTCTACCCTCCTGGCTTGGCACCACATGAAAATCTTTGGCGGAAGAAAAAATACAAAACCAGACTCATCCAGTGTTCTGCAGGCGGTTAGATTAGGCGGGCGTCATGGTCTCTTCTGGCCTTAAAAATCTATGAATCTCAGATGGTTTACAGCTAGTCTTCACTTAAAAAGTTTTACTGGTATAACTATGTTGGTTAAGGGTATGATTTTGTTTGTTGTAGTGGTAAAACCCTCTCGATGCAGATGCAGTTATAAAGTTGTGTGTGTGTGTTTGTGGGCATGCACATGCGTGTGTGAAGCTGTAAAGATACCTTATATGGTATAGCTTATTTCAGTTCCCATCTCAGGCTGTGGCTACACTTGCAGATGTAGAGCGCCGGGAGTTGAACCAGCCCTCGGAGACCGCAGCAGGGAAAACGCTGCCGCGTGTTTACACTGTCAGCTGCAAGCGCACTGGCGTGGCCACATTAGCAGCTCTTGCAATGCCACAGAGAGCAGTGCATTGTGGTAGCTATCCCAGTGTGCAAGTGGCTGCAGCGTCCTTTTCAAAAGGGGGGGGGGTGGAGTGTGACAGGGAGTGTGTTGTGTGTATGTGGGGGGAGAGACAGTGTGTTTTGGGGGGTAGAGAGTGTTTTAGTATGCTGTCTTGTAAATTCAGACAGCGGTGGGGGAAAGGGGGAAACCCTGACATCAGCCCCCACCCCCGCCTATCTCTCTCGCACACACACACACACACACACACACACACAAATGCCTGCCTCTGCAGCAGAAGCATTCCACAATAATGGTTTGCCTTTTGTCCCGGAGCAGATAAGCATGCCGGATGTCAGAAACAGAGTTTTGAAAGGGGATATCCGCATGCCTGCAGCCAAGTTCAAAACAATGACCAGAGTGGCCACTTGACTTCAAGGGATTATGGGACGTTTCTGGAGGCCAATCACAGCACAGTAATGCAACACATCATCCACATTGAAACCCTGGGTGCAGCAAGCTCTATGCTTCTCGTGGAGGTGGATTACCAGGGGTGCTCCAGCCGTGGAGTCCAGGCGATCTAAGTGCCCTGCAAGTGTGGACACCTCAGAAGCTAGGGCACCGGGGGCTGACTGAATGCGCTCTAACTTGCAAATGTAGCCAAGGCCTCAGAAAAAGTTATACTCATATAAGGACTTTTAAACCAGTACAACTGTGCCCACACTGGAAGGCAGGGAAAGCAATGTAACTGTACTAGTATCTTTTAAATATAGACAAGCTCTGAGCTTCCTAGGAGAACAGCAGTTAGTGCAGGACAGAGATTATCATTCTGGCATGGGGGTTGAGGGTGGATTCCCTCTCAGAAAGTTAATCTGCTGTGTGAACCGGAACTCAGGGACTTTTTAGCTTTGCAGCATTATTAGGACCTGCCCATGTCACCAGCTTTACAGCCAATTCATTAAGCTTATTTTCAGTCAAAGAGGGAATGGCCATTGGAATGCCTCCCAGTAAGAAAGGCTCATTTAGCAAAAGCATGGGGGCGGGGAGGTTCTCAGACAAGTGTTTCCATTCAGATGCCAAAACCCTTGTGAACAGACAATTTATTTACATTAACCACTTTTTGGAAGAAGAAGAAGAAGAAGAAGAAATGGAGGGTGAGGAGCTGCATCCAGTGGGGATTGTCATGTTGTGTCTCAGCAGATGTGAGTCTTTGGGTCCTAGACCGTCTGTCACTGGCACCATGCTGCTGGCTCGGACCCAGTGGATGCTGCAAGCAATCTTAGAACCATACTGTCATTCCATGGCTGCCTGTCTGTCCATCTGTTGACATTTGTCTCCTTCTGCTCTGTATCCCATCACCTGTACCTTTCTGGAAGGTCTATTCTAGAGTCTATTGACTACCTGTAACCCGGGCCAGGTTGGTTTACCGGATACAGCCTATGTTGCAGAGGTTACAGATACGTTGCTACCAGCCTTCTTAACCTTAGCTCTGCATGGAAGGGATTTTAAATGCTCTTTGCGCCCCACTCCAGCAAAGCATATGCTGGGTAGCCACGCAGAATGAGCTGTGAGATCAGAGACTACAGTACGTTCCCCAGAGTGAAAAAACAAACAAGCAGCAAGCCTCTGATGTCAACAGCAGCCACTGATGTCACACAGAAAGCACAAGGGCTAGTATGTCCAGACAGGCTTGAGTCCCAAAATTCACACCTGGGTCGCCACTGAAAATAAAATGGATGGTGTTCAGGCCTGGAGTTCTGGTTGGGCCAAGTTAAGATCTGACTCCAGATTGTGATTCTAAACCTCGCCCTGTTTGGGGGTGCTCAGATTTGGGGGTGTGGTTTGGGACTATCTGTGTCAAAAAAGCCCAAAGCTAAATATCCCACCCCCTCAACCACACATGAAAACAAGACCCTGGAAGTGGGATGTAGAAGATTCCATCAAAAGGCCAGATTGCACCGAGCCTTTATGAGAAGCTGGGGTGAAAGGGGGATTCACAAAGAGCTCCCCCACTTCTGGAGCAGTCACCATTGCTGTGTCCCTTCAGTTTTGCAAGGGCTCCTTCCAGGGGTGTCTAGCTCCCGCAAAGGGCTTGGTGAGGGGCAAGGCCACGACTCCACCTCCCAAGCACACTGGAGGAGCAAGCCGCATCTAAAGAATAGAATCATAGAAATGGAAGGTTGGCAGGGAACTCAAGAGGTCACCTAGTCCACCCTCCTGCACAGAGGCAGGACCAAGTAAACTTAGAACATCCTTGAGAGGCATTTATCCAACTTGTTCTTAAAAATCTCCAGTGACAGTGATTCCACAACCTCCCTTTGAAGCCTGTTTCACAGTTTAACTACCCTTATAATTGTAAAGTTTGTTCTAATATCTAACCTCAATTTCCCTTGCTGCAGATTAAACCTGTTACTTCTTATCCTCCCTTTGGTGGACTTGGAGAACAACTGATCACCATCCTCTTTATAACAGCCCTTAACACATTTGAAGATGGTTATTGGTCCCCACTCAGGCTATGTCTACACTACCTCTTATGTCAGTATAATTTATGCTGCTCAGGGATGTGAATAAACCACCCCCCGAGAGACATACATTACTCCAGCCTTAGTGCTGGTGTGCACAACGCTATGTCGGTGGGAGAGTTTCTCCTGCCAACATAGCTACTGCTGCTCGTTGAGTGGTGGATTAATTAAGTCTACAGAAGAGCTATCTCCTGTCAGCTTAGAGCAGCTATACTAGAGCTCACAGCAGCAGCTGCCCTGCTGTAAGCTGCCTTGCATAGCCATAGCTCAGCTTTTCTAAACCGTTTACCATTTTTATTGCTCTCCTCTGGACTCTCTCCACTTGACCCACATCTTTTCTAAAGTGTGGTGCCCAGAACTGGACTCAGTACTCCAAACAGAGGCTTCATCAGTGCTGAATAACACAGGACAATTACCTCTCATGTCTTCCATACCACACTCTTGTTAATACGCCCCAGAACGATATTAGACTTTTTTTTTTGCAACTGCATCACCTTGTTGACTCCTATTTCATTTATGTTCCACTATAATACCCAGATCCTTTGCAGCAATACTACCTAGCACCACCTAGATAGTTATTCCCCATTCTGTAGTTATGTATTTCGGATAGATGGTGGAGGCTGTGCAGTCCTCCTTGTGCATTGGGTTGCTCCACTAGACACAATTCTTCCTGGAGCGCTCCTGGGGAAGAACAGCTTCCCACTGCTCCATACTTAGATTGGTGGGTAAATGCTGCATTTAGCCCAAGCAATGCTCACATTCAGCTCAGATTCCAAAGCCCCTTCGCAAAGATGTTTGTGTCCAACCTCCAATCCAGGGCACACCTGTAGCATCATGTCTAGATGTGACATTGTGATTAGGGATGGTCAATTTTTTTCTGTCCAAATTTATTTTGATGAGGAAATTGGGTTTTTGACCAAATTATTTTATTTTTTTTGTCGGTGGTGTCTGCTTTTCCTGAAAAAAAGATTTTTGGGGAGCAGAAAATGGAAAATTTCCAGCTCAAACAAAAACGGTGTGGATTTTCTGAAGTTTTCAACCAGAAATGTTTGAATGCAACTGAGAATGTCCATTCTGAAGCACTTAGAGGAGAGGAAAGTGATCAGGAACAGTCAGCATGGATTCACCAAGGGCAAGTCATGCCTGGCTAACCTAATTGCCTTCTATGAGGAGATAACTGGCTCTGTGGATGAGGGGAAAGCAGTGGATGTGTTATTCCTTGACTTTAGCAAAGCTTTTGATACAGTCTCCCACAGTATTCTTGCCAGCAAGTTAAAGTAGTATGGGCTGGATGAATGGACTATAAGGTGGATAGAAAGCTGGCTAGATTGTCAGGCTCAACGTGTAGTGATCAATGGCTCCATGTCTAGATGGCAGCCGGTATCAAGCGGAGTGCCCCAAGGGTCAGTCCAGGGGCTGGTTTTATTCAATATCTTCATTAATGATCTGGAGGATGGCGTGGACTGCACTCTCAGCAAGTTTTCAGATGACACTAAACTGGGAGGAGTGGTAGATACGCTGGAGGGTAGGGATAGGATACAGAGGGACCTAGACAAATTAAAGGATTGGTCCAAAATAAATCTGTTGAAGTTCAACAAGGACAAGTGCAGAGTCCTGCACTTAGGACGGAAGAATCCCATGCACTGCTACAGACTAGGGACCGAATGGCTGGGCAGCAGTTCTGCAGAAGAGGACCTAGGGGTTACCGTGGATGAGAAGCTGGATATGAATCGACAGCGTGCCCTTGTTGCCAAGAAGGCTAATGGCTTTTTGGGCTGTATAAGTAGGGGCATTGCCAGCAGATCGAGGGACGTGATCATTCCCCTCTATTCGACATTGGTGAGGCCTCATCTGGAGTACTGTGTCCCCAGTTTTGGGCCCCACACTACAAGAAGGATGTGGAAAAATTGGAAAGAGCCCAGCAGAGGGCAACAAAAATCATTAGGGGGCTGGAGCACATGACTTATGAGGAGAGGCTGAGGGAACTGGGATTGTTTAGTCTGCAGAAGAGAAGAATGAAGGGGGATTTGATAGCTGCTTTTAACTACCTGAAAGGGGGTTCCAAAGAGGATGGAGCTCGGCTGTTCTCAGTGGTGGCAGGTGACAGAACAAGGAGCAATGGTCTCAAGTTGCAGTGGGGGAGGTCTAGGTTGGATATTAGGAAACACTATTTCACTAGGAGGGTGGTGAAGCACTGGAATGGGTTACCTAGGGAGGTGGTGGAATCTCCTTCCTTAGAGGTTTTTAAGGTCAGGTTTGACAAAGCCCTGGCTGGGATGATTTAGTTGGGGATGGTCCTGCTTTGAGCAGGGGATTGGACTAGATGACCTCCTGAGGTCCCTTCCAACCCTGAGATTCTATGATTCTATGATTCCATGGGAAATTCTGACATTTTAAAATTGGTTTTTGTTCCGAACTGCAAAGAAACCAAAAATATGTAGACATTTCCCGTGAAATGAAATTGTTGAGAATTTTTTTTTTTTGGTTTTCAGTCAACTGAAATGTTTCATTCCTATTTTGACTTGTCATTTTATATCGTTATAATTTATAATATAAAATACATTTCAAAATGAAAAGTCATTTCAAAATGACAAATCAAAACTCTCTTTTCCAATAAGGTTGAAACAGAATGGAAACCCTTACTTACAATTCCCCCCCCCCCTCACCAGGAAAAGTTCCAGTTTGAATGAAAATGGCATTTTCTGATGGAAAATGTTCCATCAGAAATTTTTAACTGGCTCTTGGTTTGGCGGGTTTTGGTTTTCCAGTGAAAAGGAGAACATTTTCTGCAGCGAAAAAAGTCACCATTTCCAAACCAGCTCTAATTTTGATTCCTGAAATTAATTGCAGAGTAATCGTCCTGCAAGATGCTCTTGCAAGATTCAAGGCAGAGCCATATGGAAATCAGGACTATCTCACCAGTTTCAGAACAGCTAGGAAACCAGGAATGGGTGATTTGGTTTGGATCAAATCAGGACCTCCTCAAACTTTCTCCCAAAGCTGAAATCGAACTTTTCTTGATGTCTGAAAGTTCAACAAACTTCTACGTTTTTCTTTTTCTTTCTTTTTTTCCTGGCTGGGACTGGAAGCAAAAGCACCAGCGCATCACCAGGAATGGCTTTTCTTGCGGCAGTTCAGACCCAGTCTGAAGCGGGACGGGCCAAGATGAGCACCTGCTCTCTGGAGATTGCCTGCTGAATTCTGCAGACCCAGCAGAGATTTGAGTCATCGTTTGACTAAACAACCAAACCTCTGGGTGTTTCTCCAGATGCAACCCAAACTCCAAACCCTTTACTCACCCCTCCCTGGTGACTATCCTGACCTGATTATTGGGGGGCCCTCCAACAGCTGCAGGTGTTGTGGGTGCTTACAGTCATCCATGCCCACGAGGTCTTACCACATAGTGAAACCTGGTCAGGTAAACAGTGAGAATCCACATCCACTAGCTAAGAAACTGGATCCCTGGAATTAAAATATTCAATATGGGCACAATCTTGTGAGGTGTTTAGTGTCATGAATTCCCATAACACGTGCCAAGGACTCTCAGCACACACCAGGAGTCACTCAAACCATTAGATCAGGCCCTTATGCAGCCTGAACTAGTTCCAGGACTAAGTATTTGAGCACGTTTAACTTTAAGCACATTTAAAGTCCCACTGAAGTCAATGGGACTCAAGCCCAGGCCTCAAATTAAGCAGGTGCTTAGGCGCTATGCTGCATAGGGATTGTCTGCTGTCTCAGAGTTTGGAGAAATACGTTTCATCTTTGAGAGTCCCAGCAGAGCCCCATATTGGAGGTTTTAGCTTTGATAGATGGATTTTTACCTACTCCTCTGCTACAGTTCATAAATGAATAACTACTCGTAAAAGAAAACTGTTTCAATGAGTTTGTTTGCCAACAGCTGCATCTATTACCCGAATATACAAGTGCTGCATTACCCAGACTGTCTGACACTCATAACTGGTTTTTATTCACAAGAAATGTGTTACAAGGCTATAATCAGATCCTGGCAGCAACATATGATTTGCGGGGCTATGATGGCTTCCTACTAAAAATAACATAGACTTTAATTTGAGCAGCATAACAGTATCCAGGAGGTGGCAAATGGGGAAATTTCAGCTGCATTCATAGTGCCTCAGTCATTCAAAGGTTTAAGCAAAGAGTAGATTTAGCGCCACACCTTTCTGGTTGCACTGGAAGTTTGTCTGCAATTTCCTTTCTGTTTTTTTAAAGCTTCAGTGTCAATGTACTCTGGCTAAAAGTAGCTCGACAGCCCTTCAGACAGCCATCCTCTGTCCACAACACATGTACAACACAGGCACCTACCCCTACCCCCCAAACCATCCTACCAACATCTATGAACTATTATCTGCCAGGGCCACATTTAGAGGTGAATTCATTGTCCACTGCCAACTCAAGGCTTAATCTTGTGCCGGTGATGTCAATGGGAGTTTTGCCATTTACTTCAATGGCTACCGGACCCTGTTCTCACCCATTGGTTGCTCTGCAGATTCCCAACAATGGTGCCATGTAGACCAGATTGCTTGTTTAGGATGCAGACAGCTGTCTCCTGGGCCCTGGCTTGAGACCACCAAACAATACCTATTTCCAGTCACTACCATCTACACTGGATTTGAATTTGGGGGCTGTGACAGGGTCAGGCCAGATGGCTACAGGAGAGTGATAGAAGGCAGATATATTAGCCCCAGGTTAAGTAGGTCCCCTTTCCCTGGGTAATGTAACAGGGAAGGTTCCAGAACAATCAGGAGCTTTCTGGAAACAATGAAGGCAGACAGGCTGATTAGAACACCTGCAGCCAATCAAGAAGCTGCTAGAATAAATTAAGGCAGGCTAATCAGGGCACCTGGGTTTAAAAAGGAGCTCACTTCAGTTTGTGGTGCGTGTGTGAGGAGCTGGGAGCAAGAGGCGCAAGGAGCTGAGAGGGAGAGGGTGTGCTGCTGGAGGACTGAGGAGTACAAACGTTATCAGACACCAGGAGGAAGATCCTGTGGTGAGGATAAAGGAGGTGTTTGGGGAAGTAGCCCAGGGAGTTGTAGCTGTCATGCAGCTGTTACAAGAGGCACTTTAGACAGCTGCAGTCCACAGGGCCCTGGGCTGGAACCTGGAGTAGAGGGCGGGCCCAGGTTCCCCCCAAACCTACCAACTCCTGATCAAACACAGGAGGAGCTGACCCAGACTATGGGTTCCACCAGAGAGGAAGATCTCTGAGGTGAGCAAATCCGCCAATAAGCGCAGGACCCACCAAGGTAGAGGAGGAACTTTGTTACAGGGCCTACAGATATAAAGCTCTATAATTCGATAAAGTACACTCCTGTTTACCCAAATGGCCTGGGGCACTCCAAAACTCCCAGCTAACCAGGCATGGGGTAAATGGAAGTCATGTTTTGAGCTGGGTTCTCGTCATGGGCTATGAGCCAATGAATGGCAGCACTTTGCATGTCAGCCCCTCCCGTGTTCCCCGCCTGACTTAAGGCTGTCCTAGGACGAAAGCAGCGACTCGACGCAGCCGCTCAATGACAACTGATGTTGGTGAGATCCCTGCCCGCTGGGTGCTTGGAGGGGCCGTGCCCTGGACTGTGGGGCTCCATCATGGGAGAAGTGTCTGGGAAGACACCCTGGGGGATATACCGGTAACTACAGTAGTAGAGGGGCACTTTGAATTGGACACAATGTTGCAGCCACGGAATCACATTGAGAGTGGATACATTGTCGTACTGGTGTTCCGTGAATTAGAACTAAGCTAATATACCGCTTAGGGTGACCAGACAGCAAGTGTGAAAAATCGGGATGGGGGTGGGGGGATAATAGGAGCCTATATAAGACAAAGCCCCAAATATCAGGACTGTCCCTATAAAATCGGGACATCTGGTCACCCTAAAACTGCTATGTGTCTAACTAGTAGTGCTAGAGGGGGACACATTGTGGATCTGGATACTGACTTGCCAGTACCCTTGGTACTTAGGTATCAATGTGATGGGTGCACGGCCGTCTATCTAAACTAAATGGGCTTTTTGTTTGTTTGAATAAGCAAATGCAATATTTGTCTTTCAGGTGCAATTATCCACTCTCTCATGAGAGGAAGGATGGTCTTGTGGTTAAGGCCCTGGGCTGGGATCCAGGAGATTTGGGCTCAATCCCTAATGCTGCTCCAGCTGTCCCTGCATGACCTTGTGCACTCTCAAGGGGCATCTGAAAAGGGCTGGTTTGGCAATTAGGGCACTAGCCTAAGTCCCAGGAGCTCTGGGTTCAATTCTCTGCTCCACTGCAGATTTCCTGCTTGACTTTGGCTTAGCTTCTGTGTGCCTCAGTTTCCCCATCTGCCCAATGGAGGGAATAGCCTCGCCCTACCTCAGAAGGGTGCTGTGAGTATGAAAGCAGTAAAGATGTGAGGTACACAGGAACTGTGTTAATTGGTACCCTACGAATACCACGCATACTATCATAACATGAGTCAAATGAATCCTTAGGCCTGGTCTACACTGGGGGTGGGGTCGATGTAAGATACGCAACTTCAGCTATGGGAATACCGTAGCTGAAGTCAACATATCTTATTTCGACTTACCTCCCGTCCTCATGGGGCAGGATCGACGGCCGCGGCTCCCCCGTCGACTCCGCTTCCACCGCTCGCCCTGGTGGAGTTCCAGAGTCAACGGGAGCGCGTTCGGGGATCGATATATCGCATCTAGACGAGACGCAATATATCGATCCTCGATAAATCGATCGCTACTCGCCGATCCGGCAGCTAGTCTGGACACACCCTTAGTGTGCACGCACTGACCCCTAAAGTTACATTAGCAACTTATTTGACCACTTTGTCTTTTTGCATTGATGTTTATGTCCAGTTTTCATTCCTTAGGCCATAGCTACAGATGGAGCTGGGCCGCTCTAAGCTCCCAAGTGGAGCCACTCTAAGACGACGGGAGAGAGCTCTCCCATTGACTTAATAAATCCACCCCCAACAAGTGGTGGTAGCAATGTCGGTGGGAAAAGTTCTCTTGCCAACATAACGCTGTCCACACTGGTGCTTAGGTGGGTGTAATTTATGTCACTCAGGGGAGTGGTTTATTTGCACCCTTGAGTGACATACGTTATACCAACATAAGGGCTAGCGAGGACATAACCTTGGATATTTGGCCCAAAGAATATAACTTTAAAAGTAACATCATCCATTTTATTTTAGTTCAGCTTTTAAAAATGTCATCAGTTTTCTATTACGTATTGTTATAAACTTTGGCATAGCTTTGATTCCTTTCATCTTACATACACGGCAATTTACCATACTTATGCTTTTGGCATTTCTTTTATTTCCAGCCATTTAAATCGAACTTTTGGGAGTCGCGCGTGTGTGTGAGTTTGATAGGTCTCATTGGCTATTTATTTTAACATCCTCCATGAAATGTAATAGATCATTAGTAGGATTGAAATCAGATTTCCTCTTCAGCAAAAAATAATCCAGATCCAACATTCTGTCTTGCCAACATTTTTTTTTCCAATCCAGGTCACAGTGACAACACCACAGTATAACAGATACTGGGCCAACTTGCTGGGGCTTCATCCAGGGCACAGAGTGGAATTTGGCCCACTGCCTTTGGCTAAAACTCAGACAGTGCAGGATGTCTGTCAGAGTAGAGTGGCCACTGGCACAGACAGGATACCTGACTAGCTGGACCGTCAGTCTCTTCCAGTCTAGTTTGTTTCTTCCTATCACTGGGCCCACCCCCACCCCTCCCCTAACAGCGAAGTCTCTGAGAGCTTTGTATGTACTTATAACATTAACAAATCTCTCTCTTGTCCCTATGGTACCTTCCCAGGCTGATGGAGAAATAGTTTGATCAGTTGTCGGTGTTCACGTGTGTGTTTGAAGAGCTTATTGTGGGGAAGTCAAGTCAGAGAGTGAAGGATTTGCATTTAGTTCTGAATGCAGGATGGGCCTATGAGATTCTTATTTCTTCTGGGGAGCAGGTTCCATAGTTGTGGAATTGTTGCCAGGGAGTTAGCTCGGTTGATATAGATTCACTGCTCCAAATCCCCAGTGCACGTGTGCTCTACTAGTGTAAACCTTACAGTAGCATAGCACTTTCCCCAGGCCTGAACCAGTGAAACTCACCTACACTATGGGTTTCCACTGGTGTAGCTACATGGATGGCTACCAACCGCAGTGCAAAGGTCTGATCCTGGGAGCATTCTGTCTCCTATACTCACCAGCCTCCCTCAGCGGTCAGCAGTGCCACTGTTCCAGTGGAAGGTAGCTGGTGTGGCAGGTCATGATGATAACAAGAGAGGCCAGCCATCAGGTATCTAGGACCAGTCCCAAGGAAGGCTTTGTCTATCAGGACAGAAGCCTTGAACTGGATTCTGGAACTGCATGGTGAACCACTCCAGAAAGCGGAGCCCTGAGGTTATGCATACAAAGCAATCTTTGTAGCTAAGCAGAAGGAGTGCCATATTTTTGTGCCAACTGGCACTTTGCTGGTGGAATGTGGCTTTCATTCCTGGATATGGATGAGTTGCAGTAATCAAAGCGGGACATCACAAACACACGGATTAATATGGCTGGGTCTGCATCCAGTAGGACAGGGTGCAGTCCTCTGGTCAACTGTAGATGGAAGTGGGTGGTTTCCCCCCCACCACCACACTAGGGCTGTTTGGCTGTTCAGCAGCACAGAGGAGTGCAAAAAGACCCCAGGCTGTAGATCAACACACCCATCCAAGATCAAATGCCCTCAGCAGTACCTCTCCTCAATGAGAATCAGGAGGCAAGTTCATCCAAACATTTCCCTCTTTCTACCAGCATTGCTTCAGTCTTGCCTGACTTCTCTTATTTATGATGCGAGGCTGGGGGAGATCTCTAGCTTGATTATGAAGACCCAAGAGGGGCCATTAAAGGGCTCAGCCCTGCACCCAATGACATCAATCGGCCCTTTGGCTTTGACTTTAGAGAGAGCACATCACAAGGTTTGACCGGCGTGCAAACTAATCAGTGCTTAGCCAAGCTCCAGGCTCACCCTCTGAACCTTCTGTGATTGATCACCACTTAGGAAGAAGTAGGGCTGACACACCGTATCGGAAGCTCTACCGTAAATAAGTGAGGATTAAAAGAAATATTAACATCCACTTGATATTTTCAAGATCTTTTCTTTTGGCTCTTTGTCCACAGTGCCCACTTGCTTGATGTCACTGTGCCAATGTGAATCATTTGTTTTGAAACCAAAAGAGGCAAAAGTGTGTGTGCGCCCACGAGTATGTGCAGGATGGGGTGGGGTGGGATGGGGTGAGAGAAATGGGTCCACAGTTACGATACCAATTGAAATTTGCTTTGGCAAATATTAACGGATCTAGCGCTACTGCTGTCACCCTTACACGGGACGTAATATATATGAAACGTGCTATCTAAAGACAATCTGTCCAGGATAGAGACGTGATCGTTTCTAGCAATAGCTTTATCCTCACAAACAGAATCTTGTCCAAACAATCGTTACATGGTTATGGATATATTCTGAGTGTTAGGCTGGGGTAGGTGCAAAAGGACAGCATTTGGAGCCATTCAGGGTTAGCTCAATCCACAGTGAGATTTGGGATTGATTATGACCAAGTCACTTTCACTATTGCTTTGACTGGCACCCTTGTTGGTGGAATTCTGCCGTGCTGGCTGTAAGTGGGGTATTGTAGGCAGCCGGTAGCCCCTCAACAGGTCAGCCTGGCAAAGATCAGACTGTATTAGGAACCCTCCGGGTCTGATTCGGATCTCAAACAGGGTAAAGCGGGAGTAACTTCGCTAAATTGCACTGGAAAATATTAGGCGGAGGCGGAAAATAGACAATTATTCCAGCCATCAGAATTATGCTGCCTAGACCAGAGGTAGGCAAACTATGGCCGGTGGGCCACATCTGGCCCGTGGGACAGTTCTGCCCAACCCTTGAGCTCCCTGCTGTCCCTCCTCCCCCTCGCTGTGCCACCAGTGCTCTGGGCAGCGGGGCAGTGAGCTCCTGCCAGGCAGCGCAAGTGTGGCTGGCTCCGGCCAGGCGGTGTGGCTGCCAGTCCTGCTGCTCAGAGTGGCATGGTCAGAGGGCGGGGGGGTTGGATAAAGGGCACAGGGTCCCAGGGGGCCTGTCAGGGGGCGGGGGTGTGGATAGGGGTCAGAGCAGTCAGGAGACAGGGAGCGGGGTGGGGTTGGATAGTGGGTGGGGGATCCTGGGAGGGGGCAGTCAGGGGACAAGGAGCAGAGGAGGTTGGATGGGGCGGGGTTCTGAGGGGGGCAGTCAGGAGGTGGGAAGTGGGAGAGGGCGTGGGCCAGGCTGCTTGTGGAGGCATGGCCTTCCCCACCCGGCCCTCCATACAGTTTCGGAACCTCGATGTGGCCCTCAGGCCAGAAAGTTTGCCCACCCCGGCCTAGACTGTGTTGCCCAACTACCCTTCACAAAGACTATAGCTAAACCAACAAGTCTGCTTTACTGTTTCCGCTCTGTTGCTCACCTCCGGCTTAAATTGACTTACTCCAAACAGATGCTTTACTTAAGCCATAAGTCACTGACTTCATCAACGCCCAACCCAGGAGATGCTTAGATTGGGAAGCATGGCAAACAGCAGCCCTCTGGCGCTGGTCCCAGTGCTATTCTGGCTGAGCAGCTCTGCTCTTTGGTGGCCACTTACATTTGCGTGTACTTTATTTATTTAGTGATGCTAACCCTCCTCTTTATTTGCTCATGTAAATTGCCTGAGTGACCCTCTAGCTGGAAAGGAAACACATTTTTCTTTCCTAACAAAGAAACAGATGAGCTCATTGGCAAATTAGATACATACCATCTCGTGTTTACTTTAATGAAAGTTCACTTATAAACCAAACCTCTTGACTCATCAAGTGGGTTTTTGTTCTACGATGGAGAACCCCCTAATAATGAAGATGCTCCCACGGCATCTCGCCCCCCAGCTTGTCATTTTACTAGTAGGGCTTTTGAAGCCCAGCCACACTGATGATTTAAGCCTGATGCTAACAGGACACACACTCAGAGGCCTGATCCCGTGACAGCTCCTGCTGACGTCTGGGAGTCAGTGTCTCTCAACACGAGGCCCTGTGAAGACATGTGCACATACGACAATCTGTCCCGTTGTGCTAAATGATCATCAAAATGGTTACAAAGCATTTGGAACTCTACGTTAACTGAGGGCCAGGTTTTGCTCCCATTTAGGCACCAAAATAAGGGGCCATATTTTCAGAGCTGGGCAAATTGGGTGCTTAATTCGTTTGAAAATCCAGCTATGTCATGGTGGGTGCTGAGCACTTTGGAAAATCTGGTTCTTAGTTAGGTGCTGAATGGAGTTGAGCATTTTAGAGAATAAGGCCCCAATTGCTGATATTGGGCCCCTGAAAATCTGGTTCTGGGATCACAGTGTGAGGGGACGGAGCAGGGGCAATATAGCATAATATTTGCTTGTCTACACCGGGGAAATGTACCAAAAAGCGATGCTGGTCAAAGTTATTCCGCCATAACTACCCTGGAATAGCTCCCTGCATGAACATTATTCAAGAATAAAAGTGACTTTGATAGAGAAGAATTACTCTGTTCATAAAGTGGAGTAATTATTCTGGAATCAAATCACTTTCATTCCAGAATAGAGTAGGGGGCTATTTAGACTAACTATTGCAGAATAGTTTATTTCACAATAGCTATTCTGGTCAATTTCCCCATGTAGAGAAGGCTTAAGAAAGGGTAGAGTGTGCACCCAACATCCCTTCCTGATGCCTGTTTTACATCTATTCAAATTACAAGATCTTTGCGACCAAGTCATCTGTCTTGTATGGCTTAGACACAACAAATCCTGCATCTTGGCGGAGCGGATAGGGATTAGACTAGATGACCCTGGTGGTCCCTTCCAGCTCTATAGTTGTATGGTAGGGCCCTGCTTTCTTATGTGTTTGAGAGTCACCTAGCCTACTTTTGGGCACTAGATGAAAAACCAATCCCAGTCATAGAATCCTAGAATCCTAGAATATCAGGTTTGGAAGGGAGCTCAGGAGGTCATCTAGTCCAACCCCTGCTCAAAGCAGGACCAATTCCCAACTAAATCATCCCAGCCAGGGCTTTGCCAAGCCTGACCTTAAAAATCTCTAAGAAAGGAGATTCCACCACCTCCCTAGGTAACCCATTCTGTCCCACCAGACCCCTTGATCCCACAGAGCATAAACCCATCATCCAAATCCCTCCTCACTAAACCTTCTCACTGTTGGACCCCATGTTCCTCTTCCTTACTGCAGTGGCATTCGGGAGTAACCCAGTTTAAATCAATGGATCCATGCATCATGAAAAAAAATCAGCTGTTGACTGAACAAAATAGTCCGTATTCTCCCCTCACCTGCACTACTGTAATTCCATTGATTTATACTGGGTTCAATCAGTCTTGTCTTATACTTAGACTGTAAGCTCTTTCCGGCCAGGGACTGTCCTCCTGTTCTGTGTTTGTCCAGCACCTAGCAGAATGGCGTCTGGGGTCCATGGCTAGGGCTCTTAGGCACTATGATAATACGAACAATAAATGTTTATAATAATCGCTGTTTGCTTTAAAAGCTCACAAGCCTAGGTTAAGATTAATAAAGCCAGATCAAGAACTCTCCCCCACATCCCCTCAGACACACACCGGCCAACTCCATACACAAAACAGCAACAACACTTGATTGTGCTATTTCTCTTCTGGGTTTCTAAATTCTTCGCCTTTTCCTGACTGATCTCATACTCAAGGGGAAAAAAAACAACAACAAAACCCCAACAACATCTGAATCGAATATAGAACCATTGGCCGCTTTCAGTTTTGCATTTCACCCTGAGCTTTAACTGGCAGGAGGCAGCAAATTCACAAGCTTTTTCCAGTAGAGTCCTGGAGGGGGAGGGAGTCCAGATGACAAAGTCATATCCCTAGTGAGGAGCAGCTTTCTGCAATGCTAATAATCACTTTCACTGAAGATGCTGCATCGTGGCTCATAATTCGCTCCTTTTGTGCAATAAAACCCAGGACAATTAAAGCCAGGTCTTTTAGAGATTACCAGTATAACCCAGGGACAATCCATCAGTGTCTGTTTAAGCACGACTGAGCAGAATTAACACCGAAAAAGCAGATGTGCTTGGTTACAGTGTCCCATCATATTTCCCCACGGTTAAAATGATGCAAACCTAGACCGAGCTAGCACTTAAAATGCCTCACCCCCCTCACACCCATTTTTAAGCCCCAACTTTCCTGGTTTTCACTTGCCTTTGTCACCTAGTAGGAAGAGATGGTAAAACAACGGAGTTTAAATTTTCAGTGATGTAAGATCCACAGACACTAAAATAGTTTCTCTTGCCAGAGGTTGTTTCCCCCAACCCGCCGTCATTACGCCTCTGTCTTATCCTATGAATTTCATCCAATTAACTCTCCTCCAAGTGCCAGGCTTGGCTAGACTCTGACAAAGACACAACTGATCAAATATGTGGGTCTGCTGAGGTGCAGCAGCAGAGCTGAATGTTTGCAGTGGACTGATGGCCAAAGCTGGTTATATTATTAAAAAAAAAAATCACGAAAATTTACATGAAATTTCATTCCCCTCCCCACTCCACCCCGCAAACTTCAGACTTTCCACCTAGCTCCACTGATTGTTGCTGTGTCCTCCAGATGGCTCATCATCTCCCCTACCTGCCTCGCGTTAGGTGGAGGGACAAATCAGAACACCCTGGTACCCCATGCAAGAGAACTCTAGCTGCTGAAGAGCAATCACTCACAGGGGTCCTTGCTGAGAGAAGTGACTTAAGCCAATCCAAAGCAGCGATCTTTATCCCTGCTGAGGTCTGTAGCCATATCAGCAGCCCCTCTTGGTTAACATTATCAAAGGCTGCTGAAGGATCGAAAAGAATCAGCACTGATACTCGATCTTTGCCCATCCCCAGCAGGAGAACATCACCTACGAAAGCTCATGCTCCAATACATCTGATAGCCTATAAGGTGCCACAGGACTCTTAGTTGCTTTTTACAGGTCAGAATAGTCTCTGTGCCACACACAGATCTAAAACCAGACTGAGAGGGGTCAACTCTGAAGATTTTGGACGGTGCTAGAAATGATCTTGATTCATTGTTTGCAATCATTTGCCAAATAGTTTATGCAAGCAAATTTCAGCCTACAGGTTTTCTGCAAGCTCTTCATGCCAACTTTATGCTATTTGTTATTCTTGATGTGTGATTGATGATGTGTCACATGGTATTGTTTCGGGTTCCTGATTGGAAGATGGAAACTTTTTTTTTTCTAAATAGTAGAAAAGTAATTGGTGAGTGAAAACTCTTGCTCATACACTAGAATCTTTGTTCATCTGAGAATACGCATGGCTATTCTTCAAAGCCTGTGCATAAATATTCACAAAGAGCAAGTAATAAGGAATTTTGCCCCATGTGATTCTTATGCATGGACCATCCTCCCAGAATTAATTTGTCACCCACTGCCTCCTTCTCCAGATCTTTTTACAGGATTCATTTCCATCCATCACTTACAGGAAACAAGCCAACCAATGAAGGGGGTTCAGCCTGGGATAACTGGATTTATTTAAAATTCAAAAATAAAACAAATAATCCCAGGCACTTGGAACCTTCCAGTTTGGCATTAGCTAAACTACAGACCCATGTAATCTTGGTTTTGGTGCCCTGTTCCTCTCTCTCCTGCCCCAGCTATTGTATATCACATGGTCTTCCTGTGTCTTGTCTCAAATTAGCACCCGATCCTAAACTGAAGGGTCTGTTTGCATGTGAATACAAGGATGGCTGAACCTGGTGATATTCTGAAAAAAAGGGAGCTCTCAGCCATGCTTGTAGCTGCATACTGACTCAGCAGACATTCCAGACGTCAAAGTGATACAGAGTGACAATCCTGAAGTCTTATCCTATTGCTAACTACAGCCAAGCAACATATTTTCAGTAAATAATAAATTCAATAAAAAATTCATTTTTCGGGGCATGTGACAGAGAACTGGGCAACAGCAGCTGAGCCGGTAATCTGGTCACTGCAGTTCCAATTAAACACTGCGGCACAGACCTGGTTAAGAAGGTGGGTGGAGGAGAGGTGGAATGCTAGTTAATCCAGGGGTTCTTAAACTGGGGGTCAGGACCCCTGTAATAATCTTGCGAGGTTATTACAGGGGGGGGTTGCGAGCTGTCAGCCTACACCCCAAACCCTGCTTTGCCTCCAGTATTTATAATGGTGTTAAATACATAAAAAGGTGTTTTTAATATATAAGGGGGTCGCCCTCAGAGGCTTGCTTTGTGAAAGGGGTCACCAGCACAAAAGTCTGAGAACCCCTGAGACGAGCCATTAGACAGAGGATACAAAAAGGCACAGGAAGGAAGTAGAAGGGGGAAGCAGCCAGAGAGATTTGCATGAGGAGCTGAAGAATCCCTAAGACTGAAGGAGTAAGGCTGTATGATATACAAGAGTGATGGGAATCAACATTGTAAATATACCACACTGGCTGAAAAGGTCTCTGAGTTGTTCGTGGACTTGAGCAGAGGAAGGATCGAGTGGGCCCTGCCACAGGGCACCAATACTATTTGTGAATTTAAGTCAAATTCAGGAAATAGTTTCAGTTGGAAAAAAAAGTTGAAATGGTTCATTCTTGTTCTTTCCAAACATTTGTTTCAACTTTTTGTTCCAAAATGTTTCATTTCGAGCATTTTGAAAAATAAACTATTTGACTTTTCATTTCAAAATGGTATTTTGTTTAAAAAATTAGCTATTAAAAAAATCAAACAATAAAACAAGTAACACACTCAAAAATAACCCAAAATAAAATGGAAAAATAATTGTTTTTGGTCTAACACAATATTTCATTCAAACCAAATCAGTTTTTTCCCCCTAGATTCTTCAGTTTAGCCCCAAATTAAAAAATCAATTATTTGCTCCACTCTAATGATTACAGAATGCAAATATGGCTGAACTGAACAGAATTCTTACAAACATTCACCATCATGTTTTTGCAGAATTCAGCAAGACATCCCTGCAAAGTGAGCTCCAGATGAGATCTTCAGATTAAGACTGAATGCCTTTGTGGAAGATGTGCATTAGCTAAACACGTCCTTTGGCTCAATACAGTAACTGTATGAAATTCTATGGCCTGTGACATACAGCAGGTCATTCTAGATGATCTAATGATCCCTTCTGGCCTTAAAAACTATGAATCTATGAAATAGTCTCCTGCTTTTTAATGGATTGAAAGAATCTTTTGTCAAATGCTTATAACCATCTGAAGTATTATTAGTGATTATTACTATGACATATATTTAGAATCCAGTAAGCATAAAAGTGCAAAAGTAAAGGAAATTGATCCTGGAATCTGTAAAGATATAAAAGGGGAAACTGACGAAACACCATTCTCCGTAAGATGAATGTATTTGTTTAAGACATTTTGGTTAGCAGCAGAGGGAGGGGGCAGTGTTCAGGTTTGAAGTTTTACAAATATTTTAAGTAGACTTTTAATTGACCCAGTTTGACATTAAAAGCACTTTTTAAACTCTTGATATTGTAGCCATTTAAGATAAGTGGTAATAAATACAGATTAATTGTAACCCATGAAATGAAATATTCGCGCTCTGGCAGGCTTCTGAAAAGCCCCTTTGTGCTCTGGTGAGGTGCCAGCTCACATGCTAGGGTTAGGTTAACAGAATCTCCTGTCAAGCTCAGTGAGCTTTTTGGTAGCTCATGCTGTGACCAACGGCAAAGACAACAAACTTTGGGCGAAGGCAAACAGCATGATTGGCAGGTTTAAAGAAAAACAAAACTGTTATAAGGAAGGGTTCCCATTTGACATGCAAGCCATAGGAATAAAATGCAGGGCAATACACAGTCTTTTCTTGTGCAGGCTGAAAGGCCTCTGAAAATGTAAGTTCAGGAAGATGCTGTGTAAGATGCACAGAAATGCTACAGGCTTAGCATGGTCTGTGAAGTGGGATCTTGTCTAGTGGTTCCATTTGAAGCCCTTTTCTCTGCTACTGTTTTTAATTCCATTTCCCCCCCCCCCCCCACACACACAAAGTCTTATGTACAATAAAACAAGTTGCCTCCAAAAACTGCAAAGAAACTGTGGGCCTGATTCTCTTCTCACTTACACTGCTGTATCCAACGGAGTTACTCCTGATTTACACCAACATAAGTCGGAGAGAATCAGGTATTCCAGACGCCAAGAAATTTTTGTTTTCGACCTCTTCCTCCCTGCTCCCAGACAAACTAAACACATAACCATACGTGGTGAAAAGAAACACGATACCTCTCTTGCTTCAGTGTGAAAGGAGTCTATTTTATTTATATAGCTCAGAAGGCCAGGCTTGGGACTGAGTCACTGCCTGCACTCCAGAGGTAGTTCTCCCACCCTGCAGATGACAAGTGAGGAAAGATGGAAAAACTTTACACTTCTGCAAGTCCATGTCCATCTGTTCTGGGCCGTCGTAAAGATGGAAAGAATTTAACTCCTTGAGCTGTCACTCTTTACATTTCTATAATCGCAACTCTTTCACCTCAAAATCCGTAAAATCATGAATGGGCTGAAACAGATCATGGCACAGCAGTTAGGATTAGCTGGGAAGATTTTGTCCAGAGAGCTCAGACTGAGCTTTCCAGGACTGGTGGCAGAGTGCGACTGTAACCCACACACCTTCTGGGTGGGTGTTCTGTACCATCTAGTGGCACTGAGAGAGAGATAGATAAAATGAGTCTGCTCTACAGCCAGCTGGCTTTTAGCTCATGTGGTATAGGCACATGTACTAAGCTCCAGAGGCCCCAGGTTCAATCCCGCCCGCAGACGACTAGGGTCTGTCGGTGTTACACTGTTACTGGTGGAAGCTCCTTGTCTTTGGATCTCGGTCACTTCCAATGGCCAGGTTTGGTGTTTGCCAATGCCAGATAAAAGGACCGGTCTTTGGTCTTGCTTTTGCCTAATATCTTTCTCCCAACCTGCTATTACGAAGGCAGCATAGCTGTGGAGGCTTTCCCAGGGGCAGCATGGTTTCAGTAGCTCTTGGTTTGCTAAACAACGTGTCCATGGTCACAGTAGCAAGGATGAAACTAAAACCCTGGATTCTTGATTCCCAAGCTCCTCCTCTCTCTGACCAGTTACCATGGTCTCTAGATGTCAGATACAGGGTTTCAGGAAATTTGCAGGGGGTGGGGGGAATAAATTCCAAAAAGGACTCAGGTGCCTTTGAAAATCTAAACCAGAGGAATTAGGTGCCTAATTCCCACTGAATTTCAACCTCCATTATCTGCTACTCAGATCCTATTGTATGAAACCAAATTTTCAGTTGGAACTAGACTGGAATGCTTAGTGAGGATAACCTCAGAGAAATTTCTCTGTATCTCAAGAACCTCAAGTGAAAAATGCAAAAATGATCAGGAATTCTATGTACAGACTGGGATTTAGTGCAGAATTTCTCATTGCACAGAGCAGTATTACTTATTTTTTTCTCCAAATACCTTTGATATGTAAATAAGATTTTCAGTTCACTAACCTCACTATTTTCAGTATTCAAGGTACTTCCTGTAGTAAGTGTAAGGAAGTACAAGGCCATGCTGCAGTTACTGAGGTTAACATCTTTTTAGACACAAGTTGTACATTTTTCAGTACAGTGTCTGGAGTCTTAAAAAATCATGGATATTTCAGTTTTCCTCCAGGGATGGATCCAAATTCAAACTGTACCAAAGTTCAAGGATGTTCAGATGACAGCTGGTCAGACATTCTCTAGTGGAATGTTTTTCAGCTCATAGCTTCTAGGCAGCATCGGGTCATAGGGCTTGCATGGTCTGTGGCAGCCAGCCCAACAGACTGCTCCTGAGCTAAGGACCCGAGGGCTTTCCTTTTCACGGAGAATTTTGTATTTTTGGTGGTTTCTTCCAACTTGGAACAAAACCAAATTACAAATTTTTTAACTCCTCCACCAAATGGAATAACCTGTCTCCACCCAGCCCTAGTTCAGACCCAGGTGTTGCAGTAGGTCCATCGCATCCAGAGGAGGCAGAGCTGAGAGGCAGAGCTGGACCTGAACTTCTCCCAAGTTTGGATTGGGGATTTGCATCTTTAGCTTTCACCATGAGGATTTCATACAACACGCCTTAGCACTTTTGCACAGGCCTTACCGGTGAACAGTGGCAGAAGTTCATTTTTTTAAATATCTACAGGAGATTAGGCGTTAGAATTTCTGACATTTCTTCTTGCTACAGCTGGTTGATGTTCTAATTATTTCCCTGATGACTCTAAGTAATTCTACCCTTGCTTTACATTTCTGACATTTAAATATGTTCTTGACAATTCTCTCCTCATTTCATAGAGGAAATAATGCCGGAGGGCAGATTCAATAGACTTATAAAGAGAAGGAGGATGCTGTTGCTTTTCAGCAATGTCAGAGAAATTATCTAGATCAGGGAATCTTACTCACAAGTCAGAATTGAAGTCAAGAGCAAAACTACCCTTGATTTCAATGGGAAGAAGATTTGGTCCCATATCTATAAGCACTTTTCAACAAGGTTTCTCTCATGTTATTTCTGGCCCAGTCATAGCCAGGAAATACTGGAATTCTCACAAGAATCCCAGTTTTAATGAGATTTACAGCTGAAATTTCTGGACCAACAATGTTTCCCTAAGAATCCATCCAACTTACAAGCTAACTTCTTGAGGTTCTCCTACTGCTACCCAGGTGCACAAATCACCCACCTCCAATAACCAGTGCATCTCATCTAAGTGATCAAGGAGGCCATTAGCGCATCTCTATGGTTCTCACAGCAAAGTTAGGGCTTGATTCTGAACCAGATGGAGCCTTAAAATCGCAGAGCAACAGTACACAACAATTTAGGACCAGAACTGAAGAATGCTGCATCCAGTTGAAATTAAAAGGTGGAATTTCATTGTGTAGAACATATTCATGACACTGGGGCTAACCGCTTCTATTGTGAAATGCGCCACTGGCTATTTATGGCCCACAACTTCTCTGGCTGGCCCTTGGTTTAACATCTCAGGAAGCCAAGCTCAGTTGTTTAGATTGTTAAATATAAATATTGGAGATGGATGAAAATAATATTCATGAATAATTTTCCTGTTGAAGGGGGGAAGAGTTATCTATTGTTGCAGTGTGGCCCAGTGGATCACACACTAGAAGACAGATAAGGAGCCCTCAATTGTATTCCCAGCTCTAGCCTGCTGTGTGACTTTGAGCAAGTCACTTCACCTCTCTGTGCCTCAGTTTCCCCATATGTAAAATGGGGCTAATGGTATTGAGCTCCTTTTTAAAGCATTCTGCAATCCAATGATGAAAAATGCTATATGGCCCTGTGTTACAACCTGGGCCAGTCCCCCATGGGTGGTCACCAGTCTGTTGTAAGTGGACCCAACCATTGGGTCCAACCAGGGGCGGCTCTAGCTTTTTTGCCACCCCAAGCATGGCAGGCAGGCTGCCTTTGGCGGCTTGCCTGCGGGAGGTCCCCGGTCCCGTGGATTCAGTGGCTTGCCTGCAGGGGGTCCCCTGGTCCGTGGCTTCGGCGTACTCGCTGCCGAATTGCCGCTGAATCCGTGGGACCGGCGGACCTCCTGCAGGCAAGCCGCCGAAGGCAGCCTGATTGCAGCCCTCGCAGGGACCAGCAGGGCATCCCCCACGGCTTGCTGCCCTAGGCACATGCTTGGAGCACCACTGGATCCAACATGCCTTAAGCCAACTGGGTCTGAGCTGAGTCTAGTCACAGACTAAATACGCCCAGTTCCCTCAGGCTCCCCTCATAAGTCATATGCCCCAACCCCCTGATCATTTTCGTTGCCCTCCCCTAGACTCTCTCCAATTTGTCCACATCATTTCTGTAGTGGGGGCCCCCAAAACCTGGATACAATACTCCAGATGTGGCCTCACCAATGCCGAATAGAGGGGAATGATCACGTCCCTCAATCTGCTGGCAATGCTCCTACTAATGCAGCCCAATATGCTGTTAGCCTTCGTGGCAACAAGGGCACACTGCTGACTCATATCCAGCTTCTCATCCACGGTAATCCCCAGGTTCTTTTCTGCAGAACTGCTGCTTAGCCAGTCAGTCTCCAGCCTGTAGCAGTGCATGGGATTCTTCCATCCTAAGTGCACTTGTCCTTGTTGAACCTCATCAGATTTATTTTAGCCCAATCCTCCAATCTGTCTAGGTCCCTCTGTATCCTATCCCTACCCTCCAGCACATCTACCTCTCCCCACAGCTTAGTGTCATTTGCGAACTTGCTGAGGGTGCAATCCATCCCATCATTCAAATCATTAATTAAGATGTTGAATATAACTGGCCCCAGGATCGACCTTTGGGGGCACTCCGCTTGATACCAGCTGCCAACTAGACACTGAGCCGTTGATCACTACCCATTGAGCCACCTTATAGTCTATTTATCCAATCCATACTTCTTTAAGTTGCTGGCAGAAATACTGAGGGAGATCGTATCAAAAGCTTTGCTAAAGTGAAGGTATATCACGTTCACCACTTCCCCTCATCCACAGAGCCAGTTATCTCATCATAGAAGGTGGTCAGGTTGGACTGCATATATGGCAGGCGACCAGCTTGGCTTAACAGAGAAACTTCATTTAACACTTGTAAAGTGCTTTGAGATCCCTACAGCCGAAGTCAGTATATTGTATGTCAGATTTTGCTTACTTCAGAACAGGTAGTAGTCAGAATTAAAGTCGGACAATAGAACTTGGCACAGATGTAATAATAAATTTGATGCAATACGATTCTGTCAGGGATCTCAAGGAGCTGACATTAACGTATGAGTTTTTAAAACTAAAGATTCGCCCAAGAACAGACACACTCTCATTCATCACGCAGAACATTAAACTACGTCATGCAAAATATGTGCGGTGTGGTTTGTAAGGGATTTCTTAAAGCAAACTTGCAATGCAATGTAGAAGTTATTCAGGTCAATACTTATAATCCCAAGGAATCTAGGAATGTGACTAGCAAGGCTGCTCAGGGAGCACAAAGGAGCCAGCATCTGGCCGTAGCTGGCCAGCAAAGAATTCTCTGGATGGACAGAAATTTTCAACTGGCATAAAACCGGCAGAACAAATTCTTGTGCCAGTTTTTTCCCAACCAATCCCCAGTGTCAGTGGCATGTTGTGGGGAAGGAGCACTGCAGGAAACATCCTTAGATGTAATTAATCATTGCAGTTTTCCTTTAACAAATGAGGTACTGTAGCTGGGTTTTTCTGCTATTTATCCTCTCTGACTCAGGCTTGCTCTCTGTGCAGATGCAGCTTCAGGGGAATATGTATATATTTTCAGAGGCTTCCCTGTGATATAAGATCAATGTATAATAAAAGTTCCTTGTGTTTTTAAAAGGCTGGATTTACACTTGAGTTATACCTGATTTACCCCAGAATAGCTGAGATGCGAATCAGACCCTGCATTTTTAATAAAGACCTTTAAATGTAACTTAAAAGATTTCAGACAAAATTAGCATTTGTTTTTTAAAGGTAAATGACATTTTGCCTTAAAAAAACCACAACAGTTCAACTTTCTACAAGCATCTGCATGCCCCAATAAACACACACATGGGGGATTCTAGCATCTGCAAACCATTAATTCGCCCTTTTCTCCTCGTTTGTAGGTTTGCCAAGCTCAGACCCAGGGTCGCCAATTTCTTGCTCTGTAGAGACAACTCTGCAATGAGCTGAGTTGGTGATGTCAGTAGCACCACTAACTAGCAGTGGAGCAGGGAGCCGTACTCCAGGGAGCGTCTCTTTATTCCCTGCTGTTTGGTGGTTTTCCCTCTATATTTTTCTTACTTTTTTTTTTAAAATATTCTGCAGGGGATAAAAGCAGAATAATGAAAACCGGAAAGAAATGTGGAGCTCTGGAAGGAAAGGCCCAGATTTCCAGCAAGTCTGATTCCTCCTGCGCACAAATGTGAATGCAATTTTATGCCTAATTTGCATGCAAACTTACATCAGTTGTGACTGCCAGTCACCCATCTGGTCATTTACATGTACAATGACCGTAAATCCACAATATTGCATGTATATTTGGATGTGTGTCCTTTCTGAAAAAGCAGTCCCCAAATAAACCTATTTTAACCCCATTGACAGATTCCATATGGGTGCCAGGTGCTAATAACTTCCTAAAATTCTCCCTTTTCTTCTTTTTTTTTTCTTTCAGTTGGATACATCATCCTTCATTTCCTTCCCAAACGATTGACTATTGCCACCGTTTGCTGTACAATAGCTGCCATGTTTGACCTCAGAAATGGCTGTTTCTTTAGCAGTGGGGGAAATGCTTCCTATATGAGGTTTGTAAGGCACTCTGAGATCCTGTGAACTGAAGGAGGCAGTGTGAACTAGTGGGTAGAGCACTGGACTCAGACTCAGGGGCCTGGATTCTGTTCCTTGCTCTGCCTCTGGACTGCTGGATGAATTTAAGTAAATCACTTCCCCACTTTGTACAACAGGGATAATGATATTGACCTCCTTGTAAAGTAATTAGAGATCTACTTATGAAAAGCACTGAAGAGCCAGGTGCCATTATGATGATGAAAGGGAACATAAGAGATGTGCAGGATGAGTATAGGACGAGGAATAAGGATTTTCTACATTCTAATCCCAATTCTGATACTGATTTCTTCTAGACAAGCTTTTAAAATCTAGGTCTCAATTTCCCCATCAGTAAAACGGAGATAATCATATTTATTTACCTTATAAGAACATAAGAGAGGCCGTACCGGGTCAGACCAAAGGTCCGTCTAGCCCAGTATCTGTCTACCGACAGTGGCCAATGTCAGGTGCCCCAGAGGGAGTGAATCTAACAGGCAATGATCAAGTGATCTCTCTCCTGCCATCCATCTCCATCCTCTGACGAACAGAGGCTAGGGACACCATTCTTACCCATTCTGGCTAATAGCCATTTATGGACTTAGCCACCATGAATTTATCCAGTCCCCTTTTAAACAATGTTATAGTCCTAGCCTTCACAACCTCCTCAGGTAAGGAGTTCCACAAGTTGACTGTGCGCTGCGTGAAGAAGAACTTCCTTTTATTTGTTTTAAACCTGCTGCCTATTAATTTCATTTGGTGACCCCTAGTTCTTGTATTATGGGAATAAGTAAACAACTTTTCCTTATCCACTTTCTCAACATCACTCATGATTTTGTATACCTCTATCATGTCCCCCCTTAGTCTTCTCTTTTCCAAGCTGAAGAGTCCTAGCCTCTTTAATCTTTCCTCGTATGGGACCCTCTCTAAACCCCTAATCATTTTAGTTGCCCTTTTCTGAACCTTTTCTAGTGCTAGAATATCTTTTTTGAGGTGAGGAGACCACATCTGTACACAGTATTCGAGACGTGGGCATACCATGGATTTATATAAGGGCAATAATATATTCTCAGTCTTATTCTCTATCCCCTTTTTAATTATTCCTAACATCCTATTTGCTTTTTTGACCGCCTCTGCACACTGCGTGGACATCTTCAGAGAACTATCCACGATGATGCCAAGATATTTTCCTGACTCGTTGTAGCTAAGTTAGCCCCCATCATGTTGTATGTATAGTTGGGGTTATTTTTTCCAATGTTCATTACTTTACATTTATCCACATTAAATTTCATTTGCCATTTTGGTGCCCAATCACTTAGTTTTGTGAGATCTTTTTGAAGTTCTTCACAATCTGCTTTGGTCTTAACTATCTTGAGAAGTTTAGTATCATCTGCAAACTTTGCCACCTCACTGTTTACCCCTTTCTCCAGATCATTCATGAATAAATTGAATAGGATTGGTCCGAGGACTGACCCTTGGGGAACACCACTAGTTACACCTCTCCATTCTGAGAATTTACCATTAATTCCTACCCTTTGTTCCCTGTCCTTTAACCAGTTCTCAATCCATGAAAGGACCATCCCTTTTATCCCATGACAGCTTAATTTACGTAAGAGCCTTTGGTGAGGGACCTTGTCAAAGGCTTTCTGGAAATCCAAGTACACTATGTCCACCGGATCTCCCTTGTCCACATGTTTGTTGACCCCTTCAAAGAATTCTAATAGATTAGTAAGACACGATTTCCCTTTACAGAAACCATGTTGACTATTGCTCAAGAGTTTATGTTTATCTATGTGTCTGACAATTTTATTCTTTACTATTGTTTCAACTAATTTGCCCGGTACCGACGTTAGACTTACCGGTCTGTAATTGCCGGGATCACCCCTAGAGCCCTTTTTAAATATTGGCGTTACATTAGCTAACTTCCAGTCATTGGGTACCGAAGCCGATTTAAAGGACAGGTTACAAACCTTAATTAATAGTTCCGCAACTTCACATTTGAGTTCTTTCAGAACTCTTGGGTGAATGCCATCTGGTCCCGGTGACTTGTTAATGTTGAGTTTATCAATTAATTCCAAAACCTCCTCTAGTGACACTTCAATCTGTGACAGTTCCTCAGATTTGTCACCTACAAAAGCCAGCTCAGGTTTGGGAATCTCCCTAACATCCTCAGCCGTGAAGACTGAAGCAAAGAATCCATTTAGTTTCTCCGCAATGACTTTATCGTCTTTAAGCGCTCCTTTTGTATTTTGATCGTCAAGGGGCCCCACTGGTTGTTTAGCAGGCTTCCTGCTTCTGATGTACTTAAAAAACATTTTGTTATTACCTTTGGAGTTTTTGGCTAGCCGTTCTTCAAACTCCTCTTTGGCTTTTCTTATTACACTCTTGCATTTAAGTTGGCAGTGTTTGTGCTCCTTTCTATTTGCCTCACTAGGATTTGACTTCCACTTTTTAAAGGAAGTCTTTTTATGGCTGATGTAAGTATGAATCAGCTACTGTTTGCAAAGGACTTTGAAGATGACAACTGATAAATTCTGTTAATGTAATTGTAAAAGTTATGATGGCCATTGTTATTAATGATGCCACCAGTCCAATTCATGCTAGAACAATTTCAGTAGAGTGGGAGGATGATGATAGTAGGATTTCAATTTTGTGGACCTATAGAAAGTACAAAGTGGATTAACAATATCCTTTGCGTGTGCTGAAATTCCCACAGATATCTACATTAGATAGGTCAAAGTCTCAAACTTGGACGCCTAAGGTTAGCCACCCAAACCTATAGTGAAGCAGCTGATTCATAGTGGCCTGATTTTCAGCACTTGCAACATCCACATACTTCAGTAGGAGTTGTGGTTGCTCAGTCTGAAAAACAAGCCACTTACATAGCTGCCTAGTTATGGATGCTCCTCTTTGACTTCAGGTCAGTCACTGCTTCAGTGGAACATCTTTCTTTTAGGCAGAAAAATCCTGTCTTGTACTCTGAGGATACGGCTGTTATTAAACTCTGTGAACTGAAACTGCTTCTGAACTTCAGAGGTGATAAATACAGCTATCACCCTCCTAGCCCCCCAAGACAGAGCTCCATTTAAATAAAGAGAGGCAGAAATGAACACGAGAAAGTAAAACATCCTAAGGAAAATATCATTCAAGTTAACTGCAGACATAAATTTATCCATCTGTTATCATAAGTGTTACTTGAAAATTACTTGTCCATAAAAATGAAATAAACCAGAAGTAATTTTTTCTTAAACATTGATTTTATGTGTATATTCTTAGTTGCCAAAATATTAACTCTTTTTAACAGCCCATGTGCTCTTGGCTGCTTCTCTGTTTCTTGACTGTAAAAGGCCCTTCACAAATGCCCCGTGTATTTTAGCTCTTAGGTGCTTTGCTGTTGCACTACGTCAGTCATCTCAGGCTCCTGAGGATGGGACCTTCAAGCAAAGACCAGCTTGGCTTCAACGTTCTTCCTTTAATCCCATTGATTTCACTGCAAAAGCAAGTGATCAAGGTTGTGACCTGAAACAATGAATACTGTATCGTATGCTGGAGCACACTTACAATGAGCATAGATACAGCAAGACTCATTGGGTAGATTAAGCCCTGGAAGGACAGGTTTCGATTTTGAAGAATTTAGCATGTTTCAAAGCTGGGTCTCACTTTCTCCACATCCATAGTGCTATCTTTTTCTTGGGGAGGGCAAGGAATAGAAAGAAGAAGGGGAGGGTTGCGCAAATGTTCAGTTGCAACAGGTGGGTTTTATAAAGATGGAGAATGAAAGTCCTGACCTGTTCCAGGGCATTGCAAACGTGAGAACTGCGTATAGAGTAGGTTGGAAATCACCCCGCCCCCCAAATATTTTGGCAGCGTACCGAAAATGTCAATTCAGACATGCCAAAACATGTCATTGCAACATCTCTTATCGACACACGATGTTTGGACAGCATCGGCGGATAAACTGAGACTACTTCTGCAAACGTGGAACTAAGCAGCTCACTCAAGGTCATGCCTCAAGTCAATGGCAGAGTTGGGAAGAAACCCCAGCAGGACTCCTAATTCTCAGTCATCTGTGCTTGTCAAGTTCTATTCACTAGAGATTTTCCTGCTTTCACCACTGTGTACCTGGGCACTTTCAGAACTCCAACCTGAGTCTTGGGTGCAGGGCTTGGCTACACTTGCAAGTTACAGAGCATTAAAGCAGCCCTGGGTGCCCTAACTCACTACCCGTCCATGCTGACAAGCCACGCAGAGCGCGCTGACTCCAGGGCAAGAGTGCTGCTGGTACCCCACCTCGGCGAGAAGATTAACACTTGGTGCTCATTGGCTGAAATGCCCGGGCATCAGTGTGAATTACTTGTTGCATTACTGCGCTCTGATCAGCCTCCAGAAACGTCCCATAATCCTCTTAAGTCAAGTAGCCACTCTTGTCATTGTTTTGGAATCACTGCAAGCATGCTGACATGCCAGGGTTTCTCAAACAGGGGTCTCCGCTTGTGTAGGGAAAGCCCCTCGTGGGCCGGGCTGTTGTCTTTACCGGCCCCGTCCACAGGTTTGGCCGATCGCAGCTCCCAGTGGCCGCAGATCGCTGCTCTGGGCCAATGGGAGCTGCTGGAAGCAGTGCGGGCCAAGGGATGTACTAGCGATGTACTAGGGATGCGGCGACCCCTGTTTGAGAAACCCTGTGATATGCCCTTTGAAAGCTCCGTTTCTGACAGCCGGCATGCTTATCTGCTCCGAGACAAAGCAACCATTACTGTGGAATGCTGTGTGTGAGAGAGAGAGGCGGGGGAGAGGGGAAGATCTGCTGCTGTCTGAACTTACAAGACAGCATGCTGACATGCTCTCAGCCCCCCCCCAACCCACTCTCCCCCCACATACACACAACACCCTCCCTGTCACACTCCACCCCGCCCCCCATTTGAAAAGCACGTTGCAGCCACTTGCATGCTGGGATAGCTACCACAATGCACTGCTCTCTGTGGCCGTTGCAAGAGCTGTTAATGTGGCCATGCCAGTGCGCTTGCAGCGGTCAGTGTGGACAGACTGCAGCGCTTTCCCTCCTGCGCTCTGTGAAGGCTGGTTTAACTCAAAGCGTTCTACATCTGCAAGTGTAGCCAGGCCCTTTATCAGGGGGTCAGAATTTAGAACATTTCCCCCCCCCAATAGATTTTCGTTAGAGCTGCCCTCATCAGAATTTTACTTTTAGGCTGTGGAGCATCATGGGAAAATGCAGTGCATTATATTGTGGGGAAGGTTATAAGCCAGCGGATGGGTTGAGAATGAATGAAATTGTATATCAGCCAAAATGAGGTTGTAACATTGCAACTCCATAATATAGAAGAGTGGTTGACATAGGCACGTACGGCCAGGTTGAAGCAGTTAATTACTATTCTGTATTGATAGTAATACACAGCTACACTGACCCTGTGAGAGTCATAATGCCTCTCACATGAGCTAACCAAGTTGTAGGAGAGCAATCTCCCTACCCCACCCTTTAAGAAGGTATAGCGTGCACGTCTCTCCATCGCTGGCCAGCTGTGCCTGCCATTTCATGGGCTAACAAGGACAGTGGCTGTCTCAACCTCATTTGGGATGGTTTGCACCCCAAGCAGTGCTAAGGATGTGTCTACACTGGAGCTGGGGGTGTAATTTTCCAGCTCTGGTAGACAGCCCAGTGCTTGCTTTGATTGAACGAGAGTGCTAAAAATAGCAGTGTAGGCAGAACTTCATGGACGAGCCAGAGGGGCTAACTGCCCTGAGTTCAATCCCATCTGAACCCCCCGGGATGGTTAGCTCGTGCCCCCACCCACACCACTGGGGCTATACTGCTATTGTTAACACAGGAAATGACACCTTCCAGCTCCAATGTAGACATGATCCAATAGTAGTCAGCAACCCCTGCACTAAGGGGAGAGTAGGGAGAGAAACAGGGCTGAGCCCATGCACAAGGGAGGAAAGGTTGATGGAGAGAAAGGCTTCTTTGTGCCTTCCTGCACCTGCGCACCCAAGCAACTACTAGTCACAATCTGGCCCACAGTAATATTTTTTAGTGATAAGGGAAATTCCATATTAAGAAGAGTGGGCCCTACACTGCCATGAGGTTTTATCCCAGTAGGAATTTCAGCCAGTCCAAACCCACAACATTCACTAATCAAACCCTTTGCTGCCAGCAGTTGGGATTTTCCAGAACTAACCACTAGCTCAGTCGCGCTGGGATTCTGCATTAGTGGTTAGCCAGCATAATGTCTCCTTGTGTGACAGCTACAGTCAACATGCCCCTCAGTCTGTCAACTCCATAACATTTATGGTCACCATGACCCTTCCCCCATCATATTTTGATTCTAAACAACGATATCTTTTCTTACAGGCGTCTATAAAAATCTGGCTGCCATAATCACTGAAAGGGGTACGTTGAACTCGACCAGATTGTAATTTATGAGGACATCTGCATACTGTGCTGGTATAGTCATGCACGTTATGCAAATCTACTGCTCTGCAAGAGAAACTATACTTCCACTCAATCAAGATCCTAAATTAGTCTCAGGAATGGGCATGCAACTGACAGGCTGCTGAAACTTCAAGAACTACATTTAGCAAAACTCACTGGGCCCCTAAGCAAAACGGCATAAGCTAACTTTGTGCAACCTTGCTAAAACAAATCAAATGCCAGTCCTTGCGATTTTATCATACTTCTCATGGTATATGACATGTTTTTAAAGCCTGAGCTCCTGGAGCCATGGGAAAATGTGAGAAATTCAATTCTCTCTCTCTCTCTTTTAAAAGATACGTTTCAAGCTTTCATGGGTATAGAGAAAATGTTGAAAACATGACCTGTATGCACCCTAAAGTTCAGGAATCAGAAGGCAAATAAAAAGAACTCAAGAATTGTCCCACCTCTGCTCAGATAGCCCCTGTGCTGCTGAGGAGGAAGAACGGCCCAGGGAAGCAGAGCAGTCAATGGGAGCAGAGGGAAACCTTCCCATAGTTGGGACCCTCCTTCCAGATGGTGCTGGGGTTGCCTCTCGCACTGAGGTTGCCTCTCCGGGGGAGGGAACTCCAGTTTCTAGGAAAAGGCAGGTGTTAGTAATGGGAGATTCGATTATTAGAAACGTAGATAGCTGGGTCTGTGATGACCGGGAGAACCGTACGGTGACTTGCCTGCCTGGTGCGAAGGTTGCGGATCTCTCGAGGCATCTAGATAGACTTATGTGTAGTGCTGGGGAGGAGACGGTGGTTGTGGTACATGTAGGTACCAATGACATAGGGAAGGGTAGGAGAGATGTCCTGGAAGCCAAATTTAGGCTGCTAGGGAAAAGACTGAAATCCAGGACCTCTATGGTGGCAATCTCAGAAATGCTCCCAGTTCCACGCGCAGGGCCAGGTAGGCAGGCAGAGCTTCAGAGTCTCAATGCGTGGATGAGACGATGGTGTAGAGAGGAGGGGTTCACGTTCATTAGGAACTGGGGAAACTTCTGGGATGGGAGGAGCCTATACAGGAGAGATGGGCTCCACCTAAACCAAAGTGGAACCAGACTGCTGGCACTAAACATTAAAAAGGTTGTAGAGCAGTTTTTAAACTAGGAGATGGGGGAAAGCCGACTGCTGCAGAGGAGCGTGTGGATCGGACACAGACTCCTCTTAGGGGAGAATCTGATGATAGAGAATCTCCAGGTTATAGTCAGGAGCAGAGGACTGAAAAGTATAATGTAAGGGCCGGATCAGATGATAAACAGTCACATAAAAAAGAATCTGGCACATCAGAAAAAGGCAGGCTAATAAACAGGGACAAGTTTTTAAAGTGCTTGTACACAAATGCCAGAAGTCTAAATAATAAGATGGGTGAACTAGAGTGCCTTGTGATAAAGGAGGATATTGATGTAATAGGCATCACGGAAACCTGGTGGACTGAGAGCAATCAATGGGACACAATCATTCTGGGGTACAAAATATATAGGAAGGACAGAACAGGTCGTGCAGGGGGAGGAGTGGCACTATATGTGAAAGAAAGTATAGATTCAAATGAAGTAAAAATCTTAAGCGAATCCACATGTTCCATAGAATCTCTATGGATAGAAATTTCATGGTCTAGTAAAAATATAACATTAGGGATCTATTATCGACCACCTGACCAGGACAGTAATAGTGATGATGAAATGCTAAGGGAAATTAGAGAGGCTATCAAAATTAAGAATCCAATAATAGTGGGGGATTTCAATTATCCCCATATTGACTGGGAACATTTCACTTCAGGACGAAATGCAGAGATAAAATTTCTCGATACTTTAAATGACTGCTTCATGGAGCAGCTGGTGCGGGAACCCACAAGGAGAGAGGCAACTCTAGATTTAATCCTGAGTGGAGCGCAGGAGCTGGTCCAAGAGGTAACTATAGCAGGACCGCTTGCAAATAGTGACCATAATACAATAGCATTCAACATCCCTGTGGTGGGAAGAACACCTCAACTGCCCAACACTGTGGCATTTAATTTCAAAAGGGGGAACTATACAAAAATGAGGGGGTTAGTTAGACAAAAGTTAAAAGGTAAGGTGACTAAAGTGAAATCCCTGCAAGTTGCACGGGCCCTTTTTAAAGACACCATAATAGAGGCCCAACTTCAATGTATACCCAAATTAAGAAAAACAGTAAAAGAACTAAAAAAGAGCCACCGTGGCTTACCAACCATGTAAAAGAAGCAGTGAGGGATAAAAAGACTTCCTTTAAAAAGTGGAAGTCAAATCCTAGTGAGGCAAATAGAAAGGAGCACAAACACTGCTAACTTAAGTGCAAGAGTGTAATAAGAAAAGCCAAAGAGGAGTTTGAAGAACGGCTAGCCAAAAACTCTAAAGGTAATAACAAAATGTTTTTTAAGTACATCAGAAGCAGGAAGCCTGCTAAACAACCAGTGGGGCCCCTTGACGATCAAAATACAAAAGGAGCGCTTAAAGACGATAAAGTCATTGCGGAGAAACTAAATGGATTCTTTGCTTCAGTCTTCACGGCTGAGGATGTTAGGGAGATTCCCAAACCTGAGCTGGCTTTTGTAGGTGACAAATCTGAGGAACTGTCACAGATTGAAGTGTCACTAGAGGAGGTTTTGGAATTAATTGATAAACTCAACATTAACAAGTCACCGGGACCAGATGGCAGTCACCCAAGAATTCTGAAAGAACTCAAATGTGAAGTTGCGGAACTATTAACTAAGGTTTGTAATCTGTCCTTTAAATCGGCTTCGGTACCCATTGACTGGAAGTTAGCTAATGTAACGCCAATATTTAAAAAGGGCTCTAGGGGTGATCCCGGCAATTACAGACTGGTAAGTCTAACGTCGGTACCGGGCAAATTAGTCAAAACAATAGTTAAGAATAAAATTGTCAGACACGTAGAAAAACAAACTGTTGAGCAATAGTCAACATGGTTTCTGTAAAGGGAAATCGTGTCTTACTAATCTATTAGAGTTCTTTGAAGGGGTCAACAAACATGTGGACAAGGGGGATCCGGTAGACATAGTGTACTTAGATTTCCAGAAAGCCTTTGACAAGGTCCCTCACCAAAGGCTCTTACGTAAATTAAGCTGTCATGGGATAAAAGGGAAGGTCCTTTCATTGATTGAGAACTGGTTAAAGGACAGGGAACAAAGGGTAGGAATTAATGGTAAATTCTCAGAATGGAGAGGGGTAACTAGTGGTGTTCCCCAAGGGTCAGTCCTCGGACCAATCCTATTCAATTTATTCATAAATGATCTGGAGAAAGGGGTAAACAGTGAGGTGGCCAAGTTTGCAGATGATACTAAACTACTCAAGATAGTTAAGACCAAAGCAGGTTGTGAAGAACTTCAAAAAGATCTCACAAAACTAAGAGATTGGGCAACAAAATGGCAAATTAAATTTAATGTGGATAAATGTAAAGTAATGCACATTGGAAAAAATAACCCCAACTACACATACAACATGATGGGAGCTAATTTAGCTACAACAAGTCGGGAAAAAGATCTTGGAGTCATTGTGGATAGTTTTCTGAAGATGTCCACGCAGTGTGCAGAGGCGGTCAAAAAAGCTAACAGGATGTTAGGAATCATTAAAAAGGGGATAGAGAATAAGACTGAGAATATATTATTGCCCTTATATAAATCCATGGTACGCCCACATCTCGAATACTGTGTACAGATGTGGTCTCCTCACCTCAAAAAAGATATTCTAGCACTAGAAAAGATTCAGAAAAGGGCAACTAAAATGATTAGGGGGTTAGAGAGGGTCCCATACGAGGAAAGATTAAAGAGGCTAGGACTCTTCAGCTTGGAAAAGAGAAGACTAAGGGGGGACATGATAGAGGTATATAAAATCATGAGTGATGTTGAGAAAGTGGATAAGGAAAAGTTATTTACTTATTCCCATAATACAAGAACTAGGGGTCACCAAATGAAATTAATAGGCAGCAGGTTTAAAACAAATAAAAGGAAGTTCTTCTTCACGCAGCGCACAGTCAACTTGTGGAACTCCTTACCTGAGGAGGTTGTGAAGGCTAGGACTATAACATTGTTTAAAAGGGGACTGGATAAATTCATGGTGGCTAAGTCCATAAATGGCTATTAGGTAGGATGGGTAAGAATGGTGTCCCTAGCCTCTGTTCGTCAGAGGATGGAGATGGATGGCAGGAGAGAGATCACTTGATCATTGCCTGTTAGGTTCACTCCCTCTGGGGCACCTGGCATTGGCCACTGTCGGTAGACAGATACTGGGCTAGACGGACCTTTGGTCTGACCCGGTACGGCCGTTCTTATGTTCTTATGTTATGATGTATTTAGGAAAACAAACCATGATTTTTAAGCCAAGCTCATGATTTTTTGGGAGTTGGCAATATTGCAAAGACAACTGTATTTGAATCATAAAGGAAAATGAACTCATGGGTCAAAACCACAGCAATATTCTGGCATTGAAGAATCAATCATCTCCCAACCACTTAGAGCATAAAGATGGAATAGACCTGGGAATAGTGGAAGTCTCTGGGCTATCTTTAAAAACAGAGATCTCAGGAACATCAGAGAATATTAAAGATCTCAGTGCCAAACTGAATATTAAAGTGCAAGGGGGTGAAAATGATCAAAAGAAAAATGCAGGCCAAATACAAGGGAGAAAAAATGCTCACAGTGATGCCTATTGGATTGTAAAATAATCTCTCTGAGGAAAATGGCGGAAGCTGCACTGCTTGAAACACTGAAAACTAGATTGGACAGAAGATGAAAGGATGATGAGCTGCAGAGGCTTACCAAGGAAGGATGGACAAAACGGCTGAATAAAGTAGGTCTCTTACAATTTTGCTTTCTACAGTTCAATGGTATATGAGTAGAAGCTGGGATGGGATGCACCATAGCCTCCTGGGAACTCATTCTGAGATTATCAGAATTTCTGAACTGGCCACATGGCATCACCATTACTCCAGAAAAGTAATAGCTGACTATGCATTTTTTTCTGGCAGGTAAATAGTGGTTGGGAAATAATCTGGTGCCAGAATAGCTTGAGTGTCCTGATAATCCATTCAGATTCCCTCCACGCCTACCTTCAACTAGACATGAAGAAAGTGAATTCTTTTCTTGGGCAAGAAATTCAGAAAGACACGCAGGCTGAGCACCACAATGAATCGCCTGTTGACCAATGTGTGCAGGAGAGGGTCAGTGTTTGTTTCATTTTAAAAACTCAAGATCAGCCAAAATCAGAACCTCAAACACAGCCCTCCAGGAATTTCAGGAAGGACGTGTGATGATTTAGACCCAACTCATGGATCTGAACTCACCTGTAGTGTTTTATTTCCAGACGGTATCCAAAACTGAAAGGGGACTACTTGCCCATTTGGATGAAATCCCATGAGAAGAATTCCAGAACAACTTGGCCAAAGTCTCCTGAGAAGAGCTGATCTCATGAGATTTCCATCATTTGGGGCCAAAAGCTCAAGAGAACAGTTCTCAAGATGTCACCACCACTGAATCTGAACCTCAGTTACAGACTCTTGTCTGTATTCTGACCCCATGTCTGATCATATCTAGTTAATATAATTAACTGCATAACATAATTCATAATGAATAATCTAATTACTTAATCTGGTTCCAGATTCCAATCTAAGAGCCTCGCTAAGGGCCATCTCTATTTAAAATGTTTGTCCTCACAGCTGCTCATTTCCTCTTTACAGGATAATTAAACTTTAGTAATCTCACAAGTAGGATGGTGGCACTTCCATGTATTATTGGCCCAACGATGATCTACAGACAATTGCAGGAAGTGACATATCTTTGCTATTAACCACTGAATGCCTCCAAACCACCTCTATCATATTTGAGTCATCTTCGTTGTCAGGCCTGCAACATCTTTGTAACAAGAGACAATAGTAATGTCTTTTATCTTCTCTTTGCCATATCTTAGATTATCTACAACAAACTCCTTGGAGGCCAGTTCATTTGTCGCACTATTGAAAAAATGCTGTTCAACAAACAACATCTGTTTTCCATTTAGGGAGACAGAAAGACTTCCTTGTGTTTGTGGTCCACTTGTGCTCCCAGGGCCGAGCACATCAGACCCATCCCAACCTATACAGAGGTGCATAAGTTAGGCCATTTCTATCAGAGAAACATTGGCTCAATGGGCGACAGACAAGGAGAGTCGGTTGGGAATTTTCCATGGTAAAATTTGTTTTTAACAATTTTTTAATTAGTATGAATGTATTTTCCACGGGGACAAATTGAAACAAAATATATTGTTTAAAGTCATTTTGACACCAACCTGCACCTACCTAGGGTGAATCAGTTTGTAGTTGTAGTTCAGGTGCTTCATGCCCCATTATCTCCTATGGGCAGGCTGACCTACACCTCCCATAATACACTGTGACCTCTGACCAAGCCACATGGCGCATCATGGGAGCTGTACATCAGCCCTGGAGCCAAGCCCTAGAAAGAATAAGGTCTTGCGGCATCAGAATTACAACTCCCAAGAGGCACCTTGGGACCTTAGAGAGATATAGTTTAATGGTAAACTTGAAACAAAAAAATGTCTCCATTTGGTCGAGCACACCAAAACAAACATTTCCAATATGAAATTTTTCAAAACTTTTTGTTCTGAAGAAAAAAAAATCAACAAAATAAAAGTTGACCTATTGGACTTTCTCATAGGAAAAAAAATCCAATTTTCATTCAGTTCTGCAAATAATCAATCAAGTGCTGATTACAGTTACCAGGAGCTATGAGCGCAAAAGTTGGGGAGATTCTCTTTTAGGATGGACCAGCTTATCTTTTGCAGCATAATAAACATTGTTTCAGTGAGGAGCTAATGTGTTTCCTCTAAAGGAGTTGCAAGAATGGAAGCTGACACTTGAATTAAATTAAAAATAAATAAATAAACCAGAATTTCCCCCAAACTTTTGTATGTATCTGTTCTTTCTGGCTGCAGACAGAACTGGATGCAGAAGCCTAGTGACAAAGTCTGGTTCTAACATAGTCAAAACCAGGCAGCAGTGAAAATTTCATGGGGAAACCTGTCTCCTTGCAGAGTTTTTAGCCCAGTTTCCCCAATTAAAGTAGTTTGGATAATCTTCAGATTGTCAAGTTTGGATGTTAAACAAAAGCTCTGAACTTCCATTGTTCAGCTATGACTGCTAGGAAGAGAGGTGTGGCAAGTACCTGTTTGTGTAGTTTTACTTCTACCACTTTTGCTCTGTTAAACAGCTGACATATCCCTTTCAATGTCTCTCTCTCTCTCTCCCTAAAAAAGTGCATTTTCTTACCGCAAGAAGAGCTAGGCAAAACTCCTGATTTCTAAAGACACGGAAACATCAAGGAATGGGCGAGTAGAGGTGCCAGAGAAAATTCAGTCTAGATGCACTGAGAAAAAAAAAATCAAAATGTGTCCACGTCGTAACAATGAATAACGGAAGGTCTGGACCAAATCTTGAAATCCTTCTCAAGCAAAATTTCCGCTGATGGAAGCTTTGCCTGAGTAAGGATTGCAAGAGTGGCCTTTGCCAACATCCTTTGCAAGAGTCACGCGGTGAGAGGCCAAGTTCCGTCATGGATTACAAATTGACTAAGAGCAAGAAAACACAGAGTAGGAATCAATTATTGGTTTTCAATATGGGCAATCGCTAACTGCCTTGAAATCAATGGACTTAAGCCCTGGCTTAACTTTAAATACATGCTTAATTGGGGCCTTAGCAGTTAGAAAGATAAATGCTTTCACCTTAGAAACGTTTCTACTATGTTCAAAAAAACGAAAGGGGGCAGTGGTGCATATTGTAGCACTGTATTGCAGGCATCTTTACTGTATCGAGTCCCTTTCGGGAGCAAACCGGAGCACGAACACTGAAGATAGCCTGCGATGATTTGAAAGGCCGCTAAGTAGCCTGGCATGTATCAAATCTACGAGTAAAGTCCAAGAATGTCCTGACTCAGTCTCTAAGAAATGAGCAGATTTACAATGAGAGGGGAACAATAAGTGAACATAGGCTGGCATTTAAAATAAATTGTGTAAGTGCAAAGAGTTTATGTTTCAATCCACATCACTGCCAGGTCCTGAAATAGGTCAGGGAGCAAGGACCTTCTGCCCCCAGAGGAAGATTTCTATACTGAAGGCCAAGTTTTACAGTGAAGAACCCTCCCCTCCCCACTGATTTCAATTACATTGTCCACATAAGTAAACAAACAAGGGTATTTTGTTCCATACCTGCTCCAAAGGCAAAGAAGAAACTCTTGTCTGCGTTCTGCTTTAAAAGGGCCATCACTCTTTTCCCCATCCTCTCGTTCCTCTTGTAAATGAGCTCCTGTCGGAAGTAGCTGTCTATCTCCTGAGCCGTCACTTGCTCATGTGGAGGAAGCGTTGTGTTGATGAAGTTAGGGAGCTGCAATGGAAAGAAATACTGCAGTTCAGATACAAAGGCAGACAGAGGGAAACTAGGGGATTTGGAACGGGAGAACATGAAATAAAGCTTGGGTTGGTTCAGCTAAGCCTCCAAGCATCCAACACCCTACTTTATTCCAAATTAACTGGAATTAACATTGGAATCTTAACCCAAGATTATCTAAGCTGCCCAAACTTCCCGGCACTGCAGACATGGTGTGCAACCCAAGTCAGATTGCAGGAAATTCCACAAGAACATGCCTTTTTAATATTGGCATTTTTACCGGTCTGGGACTGAACTGGGAAGTGCAGAGGAGAATGTGAAACTGGAAAATAAAAAGAAGGACAAAAAATGAACAGAATTTCACTGGATTTCAAAACTGGACTCGTTTTGTGTTTGTTTTGAATAACTATCTGAGGATGTTAGAGAGGCCAAAAAAAAAAAAAGTTACTGGCTACAAGAGCGAAAGGCACAGCAGCTTCAGATCTCAAGGAAGGGGCAAAGGCCATTGAAGATTCCTATCCCCTGGACTGGGTTTGAGTAAATAATGGCCATTCTGCATTTGGCTCTCCACTGTAAAGGAAAGCCATAAATCAATTGGTTCTACATAAATACTACAAGCCTTTGTATTTCCTTGTACACCAAGATTCCATATTTAATGGGTATCAGAACAATGGAGCTTAGCCAGTGGTGCGGGAGCTTTTAGAAGTTGAATTGGGCAATGAAATGATATCTTGGCAGATCTAAGAATGTCTGAAGGCTCAGTACCTAGAAGTTGGAAAAATCTCTCTTTTCAACCCATTGCCTAAAGGAAATGGAGGCTGTATATAAGCATACAGATCCTGATCTGGAATTAGCTAAGATGCCTCCAGAGCAGGTCCATCAGTGCCATATGCAAAATACTGATGCAGGATCGGCTATATCGGATGGTGGACCCCGTCACTCCACCCACTTGGCAAGCCTAGCATTGATGTTGGAGCTAACCTTCCCCACCCGTCCAGGAAATACAAGGACTTAGGGGTTAGGGTTATATGTGATTTTATGAAGCTCTGGCCCAAGCAGAAAGCTAAGTGCATCATATTTCCACCCCACCTGCATAGACCCAACTATAATCCAGCCTAGTAGAATCAAGATACACATTGCCTTGTTAATTGTATTTAATTTTTTGCTCTTGGCTTGTCATTAAACTATCCTTTGTTCATCTCACCCAAGATGCTGGCCTGGCATAACAGTGAACGGATCAAAGAGCAGATGCCAAAGGAACCCAGATTTTCTCCTCCTAAACTGGAAAGGGTTTGTTGAAGCCAGAGCAGTCATTTAAAATCAGGCATTGGGTTTCCTATTCCCTTTCCATTCTCCTCCCAAAGAACAAGAGGAAGGGACACATTTAAGAGTCATCACTGGTAACACCATGCCGGGTCCTTAAGCACATTGTAAATTATTCTATTTTTAATGGCCACCGCACTTAACATGACTGCCCTGTTGCTTGGGAAAGAGAGGGGGGAGGGCGAGGAGAGAAGATAAATGATTGAAGTATGCATAGCTACACACAGTAGTGCAAGCACTCTCCGAGCCTCGACGTCTGCTCCATTAATCATCTCCACTTCTTCCAGTATCGCAGTTCCTTTCTACAGTTTGTGACATACGCCATGCCTGGCTCGAAGGAGGCAGCTGCTCCTGCTGATTTATGGAGCCGTTTGCCTCCTTAACCACCAGACAGGGATCAGGAACTCAAGAAACAGTTGCATGCAATTAGCAAGCTGTTAACCGTCGTCGGGAGTTAATTTTTTTTTTCAAATTGTTATTGTAAAAGCGCAACCTCAAGAATTCAGCAAGGGGATTGGATGGCCCCTTGTTAAGTGTTCCCTGGAAGGCCCATGAAGACTTTTTGTTTGGATTCAAGATAAAGTAGATATAGCTCCACCTAGTGTGTACTATGCCGCCAACCCCTCTACTGGGTGAGCTGCTAGAAGAGAACAGCCTACTAATACTACTAGCTAAGCAAGTTGCTTCTGTAGCTTTAAACAGTAGTGACAGATGCTGAGAGTCCTGGGTTCGATCCCTGCTGTTGAGCTACACTAGCAGAATTTAAATATTCAGGAAACCCACCGCCAAGCAATATGCGGAGAGAGCGTTCTTTGCAAGAGACAAGGGGAAATTGAGTGTGAAGCCTTTGCAAAGCATTCAGCCTCCTGGAAGTCCTATTGATCTGGGGGTGGGCACCAGAATGGAGTACAGCCCAAGAGCAGTATGGTATGACAGCAATCATTTTGGAATCTGTGATCACACTGTTTTTTTCTGGCCAGCTGAATACAAAGTTGGTACTAAAGGGGAATACAACACTCTTCTTCCAGAGTCAGAGTGTCCACACATGGAGTAGTTAATTCATTTTAAATTCACACCCTACTTTATTCCAGATTAACTTTCATGTGTAGACAAGCGCTTCCCTACATGTGTAGCTCTACTCGGGTGAACACTCCCAGTCAGAAGATATGCAAATAAAGTTATGGCTGTACATAAGAATTTGCACTAATGGGGTTCTGCAGCCATGACTGTGCAACACTGAAGTCAGTGGGAGCTTTAGGAAGGATGGCACAATGGTTAGGATGCAAGCCTAAGACTAAGGCCATGTCTACACTCTCAGGCTTACAGAGGCATTACAGCTGTGCCGCTGTATGAGAATTCATGTAGAAGGGTTATGCAGATGGGAGAGCATCTCCCACCAACATAGCACTGTGCACATGAGCAATTATGCCGGCAGAATTTATGTCGCTCAAGGGAAACCAGTGTGATCACAGATTCTCCCCTCCCCCTTAGACAACCTGAGCTCAAGTCCCTGCTCTACCACAGACTTCCTGTGTGATTTCGGACAAGTCACTTTGTCTCTTTGTGCCTCAGTTACCCATCTGTACAATGGGAACGACAGAGCTGGCCTGCCTCCCAGAGGTGTTGTGAGGATAAATGTTCTGCAGCAAGATTTAGCCATCGCCTGGATGTGAGGCACTAGAGAGAGGTCTGAGTCAAAGAAGATCCCTAGGTTACAGGCCTGAGTAGAGTGACCAGACAGCAAGTTTGAACAATTGGGACAGGGGGTGGGGGGCAATAGGTACCTATATAAGACAAAGCCCCAAATATCGGGACGGTCCCCATAAAATCTGGACATCTGGTCACCCTAGGCCTGAGTGACAATAAAGGTTATCTAGAAATAAGCTGGGTTCTACCACAGCAGTCAGTATAAAAGCCTTCGCATAAAGCTTCAGAATAGCAGCTTGGTCTCCACATCTGTACTGAGACAGAGGAAGCATGTTACGTTAGCACAACGTCCTGCAGTATCACTATCGGGAAGCAAAACACAGAGAGGGATAATGGCCTAGCTCCTGCCGTGACGGAACTGAGATGTTATAAACACTGAAGAACATTTTTTCACAGGGGTGTTTTGATTTTTTTTTTTAAATGTTTAGAGGAGTTTTGGGACTGACACAAAGAATCAGAGATTTACCAAATCGGCCTGAAAACAATTACCTCAGACACGTGTAAGTGCAGACACGTCAAGCCAAATTCACTGGTGAATAAAACAAAGCAGGCCCAACCTGTACTTATGGTCTTTTTACAGTCTCCAGTTAGTTGTTTTTTCCTGCCACAATAGAAATGAGTACTCCTGAGCTCATCTACCCCTGTAGAACACCACTGACCACAATGGAGCCTCTCTTGACTCACACCAGCGTGAAATCAAAATCAGGCCCAGCAAACACCAGCATGGTGCAATTTTCACTATTGAGACAAGCTACACTTAGATCTATTTCCTAAACTACTTACACCCTATTTGCCCCCTGCTCTAGTTACTCTGTGTGGACTAACTCCAGTAGCCTTGCACCAGTACGGATGAAATCAGAATCAGGCCTTTTTAAAGTCACCAATGAGTTTGGCCCAAAGGCTTTCATGGGAATTGGGTCTCCATATATCAGTCAAGTGCAAAGAGTGAAGGCTCCCGTTAGATGTTAATGCAGGAACATCTCTGACCTGGGTTGAGCTGTGGGTGAGACTGGCAGGGTGAAAATGAGGAGTGAGTCAGAGTTATTGCCCTTCAAGCTTTATTCCATCTGTGATTCGGGAGGACGAGCCCCGGAAACGAAAATGGGACAGGGACCCAAAACTTCTTCTCAGTTACCCCCGTGTCAAAACAGAGAAACCCTACTGAAGACATCCCAGTGTCTACACAAGTGTCATTGCTGCCAACGTATGCACTATGGAGACCATACATTCCCTTTCCTGAGGTGGGCATTATTGGTACAACACTCAAACACAAACCTCAGACTGAGCATTTTCCCCACAGGCCAGGTGGTCCTTAGGGTTTTCCCTGAAGAACCTCTGTCCCAGACTCTAGTTCCCTCTCTCTGCCTCAGAGAGGTTCCTCCAACCCCCTTTATAGCCTGGTTGAAAGCTAATTGAATTCACCTATACTATGGCTCAGCAGTAATCCCACTTCACCTGTATGTGGGGTTCAAACTCCTGATTCCTACCATTTGGGCACCACACACACACACAAACACAGTAAGGTACAGTACCTGCCCCAAACACTTCACAATCTAAACAGAGAACTCGTGTGGTATCCCCATTTTACAGTCATGGAACTGAGGCAGAGAGAGAGATTAGGTGACATGCCCAGTCAGAGAAAGTCAGTGGCAGAACAGGGAATTGATCATGGATCTCCTGAGTGGGAGGGGAGAGATAGCTCAGTGGTTTGAGCATTAGCCTCCTAAACCCAGGGTTGTGAGCTCAGTCTTTGAGGGGGCCACTTAGGGACCTGGGGCAAAATTTAGTACTTAGCCCTGCTAGTGAAGGCAGGGGGCTGGACTCAATGACCTTTCAAGGTCCCTTCCAGCTCTAAGAGACAGGATATCTCCATTAATCAACCACAGGCCATCCTTCCTCAATTAACAGGACATGTCAGAGGAGCCCTGCATCCATAAGCAATATTGCCAAGTCAGCAAGATTAAAAAATCATGAATCAAGCCCTCCAAAATCATATAGATTGGCTTAAGGAGCATGAGATTTTTTTTTTTAAAAAAAGATCGCCACTTTGTATTGGCCTTCTGGGTTTTGAGCCTTTAGACGTCACATTTCCTAGCTTTTCTCTGCAACATAAAGGCTAGACCCGTGCTATATTGAAATCCAGGGCCTTACGCAAAACACCGATTAAAATCACAGGAATTGACAATGCTGCTCAAACAGGATTCTAAAAACCCCAAGGAGAGTTCTAAAGGCTGCCAACCTGTCATAGTGTGTAAGATTCAATTTGAGCCCAGCTGAGCTGCTCTCAATTTATACCAGTGTTTTTCAGCAAGAGGCGGACATTTAAGTCATGGTTATCATGGCCTATACAGGGAAGGGAGTCTACTGCTAACAAAGGTCAATGGGGCATTGCTTTTTTACTCCAGTGCTACAAAATATACTACTTGGAGTTGGAAGACACCTGTTCTCCTCTGATTTATGGACATTTCTAACATCTGGCCGAACAATCTATGGTTACTTTAGCCTGTAATGTGAAGAATTCCAATAGTGCACGCCGAATGGACTGTGAGCATAAGAGTAGCCAAGAGAAGGATAAAGCCGACATGGGATTGTGGTTGCTGAAATGATGACTGTTGCTGACTCAACCGTTTCTGCTCCAGGAGCCATGAGTTTCCTTCCGAAAGGAGCGGCTAATTAATCTGGTATGGCCCAAAGTTGGCAGCTTCCAAACAGATCAACTCCTGGGTTATTATGCAAAATGGAGAAAGAGGAAACCGTAAAGGAGCCATGCACACTGGTGTGCTTGCCCAGGGCACTGATGTAGATTAACGCCCTGCCACCAGCCAAATAAATCCTCCATTTATTAGTGACTTTTAACAGGAAAAATAAAATACCGGGTGTGTGAAAGGATTTTCTAGGCAAAGTGGGAGAAATCAATGCAGTTACTCCTTCATCTCACTCAAAATCTGCTCTCCCTTAAGCAGGATGGGGTCGATTATCCCTCATCTGCCTGGCATGGGGTTCTTACCTCTCAGGCATCTGGTACTGGCAACCATTTAGATACTAGACTAGGTCTCATCCTATGCCTCTATTTACACGGGAGGTGGCTTTTCACACCCACTTTGCACAGCTGTAAGCGGGTAAGCACCGTGCGGGGCTGTGTAGAACTGGGGAAAGGCCTGAGGAAGCAGCGGGCGAGGTGTCTAGGATGTATCCAGGACATGCTGGAGGTGGAAGAGGGCATAGCCAGAGCAGGTAAGACAGCTTGCTCCCACCAGGGGGATCTTCTGACATACAGGCTGCTGGAGAGGTTTATAGGAGCCTTAACATGACACACAAATCTAGCCCGGTACTTGCATTGGCCAGAAATCTCAAAATACTAAACACATTCACGATTCTGCTAATCAGATTTCAGTCCCACACACCCACCCAGCACAGAACGTCATCTCAGGCAGGAAGTGACCTGGCAGTACCGCAAAGTACAGGGGGCACCTGCCTGCTCCTCTGCCGACAAAATGGCCTAGTCAGTCGGGAACGGCAGGGGGAGTCATACAGCGTGGGTTCCGTTCCTAGCTCTGCTCCTGGGACCTTGGGCAGCTCACCTCTCTCAGTGCCGCTATTGAGACCAGGTGTTTCAAACCTGTTGTGCGGTGCAGGCCGACATCCATTTTCATGGGGCTGGGGGAACAAATTTCACTAGCAAGGGGCATATTTTCAGTCTTCTCTGCCTCTTCGGCAAAGTCAGCTCGTCCTGCCCCACCCCTTCCGCTGAAAAGCAGCCGGAGGCCAGGCTGGCTAGTAAGTCTGTGTCCCTTTTCCCTGGAGACAGCAGTAGCAGGGAAAAACAAGGAAGGAGGAGGAGGAGGAGAAGGCCCTGCTCCGATGACCCTGGTGTTGCAGGGCTCAGTGGCACCACCAGGAACCCTATGGGAGGGAGGATACGGAGGTGGAAGGAGGGAGAGAGAGAGAAAGACAAGAGAAAGTGGGAAACGGAGTGAGAGAGGAAGGGAGCAGCAGCTGCTGTGGGGAAAGGGGGAACTCTAGGACTCAGTGTCCGTGGCAGGCTCAGAGCTCAGGAGTGCCTGACTCCCAGGCCTGTGTGCCAGCCACTAGCCCACACTGCTCTCATCTCGTTTGGTCTCTTAGTGGCACTGAAACATCTAGATTTATAAATCTCGAATATATTTTGGAATGCAGATGGCAGCAAGAGCTGGGGAGGGAACTCAATGCTCAATTACTCCTTCTCCAGGAGCAGAACGTGACAGATCTCACAGACCAATTCATCCCTTTGCCAGGGGGTCCGGGGAGAAGGAGGGCAGCTCTTGGACTGATCCCACCTCTCCAGCAGGCTCTGATCCTAGGAGGAGCCCTGTATGGGTAGAGCCCAAGACCTCCACCAAGCACCAGCGACGTCAATGGTGCTCCACCCCAGCAGAAGTACCCAGGGTGGAGCAGTTGGCTTGTTCAGGGTTGGAGTTGTGACCTTATAGGGACTGCAGAAAGTCTAATGCCATTTCTGCTCACACTGGGCACCGGAACCAACCCCCATCTCCCCCTCCCCACTGTCATGAATTTAAGCTTAACGGGGGGGGGCGGGAAATGGCTGCAAATATTGGCCATGAGTCTCACAAACACCTTGAGGGGGGAGATGTTTATTCCTTTTAAAAGGCTTCCAATGAATCCTGGAGAAGTCATGACCTCCGTGTATGTTTTCTATTTATTTTTCCACACCAGTTAAATAGTCACTTTCCAAGCACTTAAAGGAAAAAGAAATCAACATCGGCCCCCGCCCCCTTTTGGTAGCGATGCCAAAATATGCAGCCGGGCCTCCCTATCTGAATGAGTGTTTTGATTAAAGAAGTCTTAACAAAACACAGTCAGAACAAGAAGCGTAGCCCCTTTCTGCAAGCTTCACCCAAGTATGCAATGTATACTTAGGGGTGGATTACTGGGATTCGTGTATTAATTGAATAAGGATGACAAGCCTCCAGCATATGCAAATAGAGGGTCAGGTTTCAGTTTTGAGGGTAACCCCTAATGCTTACTAATATCCCCTCAAAACCCCCAAAGTCATGACTGTTGAGGCAAACCCTCGCAAGCTGCAAACATCTGGAAAAGTTCATGTTTTTCTATTTTTCTTCAAAACCCTTTGTTTCCTTTGACAAAAAGTTTCTGCTATTCCGACACTAAAACCATCGCCTCTGAGTTGCCAAGACTCCCAAGTGAGGATCCTGATCAAAGGAAAGAGTGTGGCAATAAAGCAAGGAACCTGTGGCCAGGATTTTTTTTTTTCAAAAAGGTATTTTTCATATTACCCTCTTCTACAAACTGGGAGAGCAGCTGGTTGATAGAGGATACAGGCAAAGGCTCAGGCTAGGATGGTTTTTCATGAGTAGGTGTTGTCTGGGCTCAAGGGAAAACGGCTGTGTGTTTTTTTCATATCTGTTTTGTACAGGCAGGAAGTTTATAAACAAAAGGAAATACTTCTTCACACAATGCTCAGTCAACCTGTGGAACTCATTGCCTGGTGATGTTATGAAGGTCAAAAGAGTAACGGTTCAAAAAAGGCCTAGGTAAATTCATGGAGGACAGGTCCATCAATGGCATTTAGCCAAGATGGTCAGGGATGCAGACCCATGTTCTGGATGTCCCCAAACCTCCAACTGCCAGAAGCTGGGACTGGATGACAGGGGATGAATCACTTGAAATTGCCCTGTTCTGTTCATTCCTCCTGAAGCATTTGGCATTGGTTACTGTCAGAGACAGGATACTGGCTCCATGGGCCATTAGTCTGACCCATTATGGCCGTTCTTATGTTATTACAATGTTTGTGGCCAGACTGGATGTTTATATAAAGTTTGCAACCTGATTTTAAACAAAAAAAAAAAAGTGTAATCCAAAAGATCCAGTTTGTAAGAGGTCTGTCAAATTCCACAAAAAAACAAAGATCAAAATGCAGGCTAGGAAGAATTATAGATTAGGGCAACATCAGATCTGAAAAAACACACAGACACGCACGTCACCCACCCAAAGTGAGATTACTCAGATCTGGTACATTGGTTGGATCCAGTATGAAAGTTAGAGGCCTTTTGCAAATTTTAGCTCCTGATCTGGGTTTTTGTTCCAAACTCTGACAAAGCTGAAGGATTTGAAGACCTGAAGTTTTGATTCAGGTCCAGGAAGAGTAGAATTTATGACCCCACCAGAGCATGGGATCTGAATTGACTCTGCAACAGGATGGCAGTTACCCAGAAGTGTCCGGCCCTAGAGTGCAGCAAGGACAAGATAACTGGCCTCTTTTGCTCACTTCCAGGAACATCTGCAGCTTCATAAAGTTTTGAGAGTTTTGGTATAATGAATTGTTCTAATGAAACCCAGGACTTTGCACCAATTCAATTAGAATCAGCCAGGCAGCCAAACAAACATCTGCTACACCCTGGAGCATACCTCTTGGAAGATATAAGATTGGCAAGTACTTTTTCAGGCCAGGATTTTGCCCTAGGATTTCAGGATGGGGAATGAAGGAAGGAAAGAGTCACAAAAACTCCCTTTCCCCAAAGAGAAATGCTCGAAATGGTCCCCCCCAAAACCAAAATGGCCTGATTCTCCTCCAGTTCTACAGGTGGAAACCAGGAGAAACAACTGAAATCAATGGTATTACCCCAGGGTAGATCAAAGTGACCAGTTTCTGGGCAGACAGAGTTGCATAGGGTATAAATCAACACATGATTTGACCTTAGTCTATAAACAACTGTCCCCAAGGTGATTAAAATCTAGGCACCAGATTCTCAGTTGATGTAAGTCAGCATAGCTTCATTGAATACAACAGAGCTACATTGATTTACACCAGCTGAGGATCTGGCCTGCAGTGTTCAAGGAACATGTGGAACTCTGGTCATTCTTGTGGAATGCTTGAATTCTAATCCTGCCAAGTCAGGGCAGTCAAATGCCTTTTTTTCCTCTCTTTCTTTTCTTTTCTTCTTCTTCTTTTTTTTTTTTTTTTATAATGAGGTGACAAAAATGTCCTCTGGCTACAAGACAAAAGAAAAACAGCATTTCCCATAGTTAAGCCACAATATAGTTAAAAAACAAACAAGTCCTTCCCATTTCACTTGAACTAGTAGGATTAAATAAGTCCTTCCAAGGCCAACTTCATAAAACCAGCTCCTTAAAAATAAGGGACTGTTCAAATGCTTTACAGCAATTTATACAGGGCTGACAGATACTCTTGGATTCCAAAGACTTCTTACACTAAATCTTGGTCTACTCTAAAAAGTTTTGCCAGCATCGCTGTGTTGGCTTGGAGTGTGGAAAAAAAAAACAACACACGCCCCCCAAAATACCACACATGCACCCCAACCAAGAGAGTCACACTGGCAAAAAAAAAAACCCCATGTAGATGCATCTTATACTGGCAAAAGACTCATTCTGCTGAGATAGCTCGTCATTCGAGGAGGTGGTTTAAGTATACCAGGAGAAGAACTCCACTAGTTACATCAGTGCAGATATACTGGCAAACCCATTGTCGTGTAGGCAAGCCCACACTCTGTCTCTTTGGAGGATCTCTTTAAAGTTTGGTCTCATAGTACTAAGTAGACCTAGTCAAAATTTCTCAAGCCAAATAAATAAACACATTCTGAACTTTGAAAGGTTTAAAATAAACAAAACAATTTATTTTTCAAAAGTTGTGGGATGAAAATTTTGAAATTTTAATTTTTTGCCCCTGAATTTTTTTTTTCGACCAGTGCTATTAAAAAGAGATGGACCCCAAGCTGAAAATTGTGGATATGGCTCCAAATGTCCAAAAAACACATACATGGCCTTGCGCCAGAGTTTGAGATTGTTCAGATCTGGTATTTTGCTTTGACCCATTGTAAAAATTAGAGGCCTTTTGCACATTTTGGCTCTGGCTCTGGGTTCTTGTTCCAAAAGCCTACAAAGTTGGAGGGTCTGAGGATCCAAAGGTTTGATTCGGGCACAAAGTGGAGCAGAACTTGTGATCTCACAAGAGCACGGGTGCTTCCAAACTGGCTCTGCAAACAGCGTATTTGCCCCAAAGTGTCCTGCCTCAGAGTGCAGAGAGAAGCAGATAGCTGGCCTCTTCAGCTCACACTCAGGAGCATGAGCTGCCCTGGACAATCATGTCACAATTCAGTTCAGCATTTCTGGTCACCAGACATAATGGCCCAATCGTGGGAGATCTACTGGCTTCAGTAGGAGCGAATGCCTACGCAAGGGCTGCAAGACTGATTCTTTGTCTAGAACCTGAACCAGAGCTCCTTTGGGTCAACACCTGTGAAGCCCAGTGCTCCGTGCAGAGCTTCATTGGGAAGAGTAATCACTTTTGAAGGAAAGACAAGATGCTGTGCCAGCTCGTCTAAGTTGCTTATGTCTGAAGGTGATAAGATGTTTCCAAACGGTCCCGTTTCAATAGCTGCGCTTTTGGTGTGCAGATTTATTTTCTTTTACCTTGATAAAACTCCATTCCTCGGACAAATCTGGGGCCTGCTTATCAGTCAACACTCCACTTAATGGTTTCAGCTGTACAGTTTGTATTTATTGTAGCCGGGGAATTCCACAGATAGTTTTCCTTGACTAGCTTTGGAAGCGAGCCAGATACTCAGTTGTATTTATCCAGCACTAGAACGGAGGCAAATTAATGAGGTGATGCAAATGATCAGGACCTTTACATCTTAAAAGGACAGGTTTAAGCGCAGGATGCGCTGATAACATTTTTCAAGGGATATGTAACACAGCCAAGTGATTTATAGACAACAAACGTGATGTACAGCGACACTCAGCAACTTTTCTCTTTGGGGGTAGAGAGGGCAAGCTCCTTTGATGTGACATAAATTTATACATCTTAAATTTCATATGATCAGAAGCATGATGCGCAGCGCATGCTGCCACAGCACTTAATGCCAGCTGCACAATTTGCTGGGCCGGATTAGAGGGAAATCTAGTGGGAGGGCTGTGGGAGCTAGTGAATACAGCACGGGACTCAGGATGTCTATTCCTGCCACTAGACAAGTCATGTCATGTCTCCATGCTTCAGTGTCCCCATCTGTGAAATGGGGATAATGATACCGGCCTCTTTCGTAAAGCCCTTGGAGGTCTGCTATATAAGATGTGAATTATTATTGTTCGGGAGAGTGCAGAGCCTGAAACTGTGCAGAGCCACTATACAAGGGGGACACTTCTCCCACTGAGCGGCTGCACAGTGCAGGCCTAATCCTCAACCCACTCAAGCCAATGGAAAGACTCCCCATTGAGTTCAATGGGCTCTGGACCAGGCCCAGTAAGGCTTGCAGTTTGTAAAGGCAGGTCTGTGGGAAAGGTGCTACATAAACATAAATTACGATTATTGCATTGCCATCATCATAAAACAGCACAGGCACTTTATTCAGCGGGTTCGAGTTCAATCGCAATTGGCTCCAAAATGCAGTGTAGAAGTGGGGACTCATGACGGTGCCAGATCAGCACTGCGCTCCACAGGGGAGGACACAAGAGAAGGCTGAGAATGGAGAAGGAACAGGAGACGTGGGAGGAGGGACTATGTGATGTTGAAATGGAGTCTAGGGGTAAATAGGAAGTCAGTAATGACGGGGGTAGGATGGAAAGGAAGACAGAAAGAGAAGTAGACCCTCCTATTTATCCTCTCTCAATGCAAGAGCAAAGAGAAATCCAATTACACTGAGAGGCAATACATTTCAAATGGACAAAAGGAATTCTTTGATACACAAATTCATATACAATAATTTAACACACATTGGCCATTAACACCTAATTAAATTCAGACATAATTCACTGGTGGAATTCCCTGTCACAAGATACCACTGAAGCCAAAGAGTTTATTGGTATTAAAAAAACCTGTGTTATTCCATTTATATGAACAGGGAGAAAAGCCACACTTACATCAGATTGGGAGGAAAATAACATAAAGGATAAAACCCCAGAGGCTTCAGATCTTAAAACAACGTACTAACTGCCTGAGGGTGGGAAGAAATGTCCTCTAGAGGCGGATCTCAATTTTACACTAGAAGATTTCTTGCACCTTCCTTTCATTGATCCAATCTGGTCGGGCTACCCCCCTTAAATCCTACAGTGCTCTTCCATAAAGGGGAAGGGAACTTTTTTTTAAAGTCTAGCACGAAAGCAGAACATTCCTACCCCATCTCTGTCATCATAGTATTTTCATTTCAATATCATTTTGACTCTCTGTCCAGAAAGTCCACCATAAATCTTTTAACTGATAGAGTCACAGAAGGATCAATTGTTAGAAGAAGGGGGTACAAGCAGGAGATACTTTTCCTTCTCCACTTTTGTGTCATAGCCTACTTGAGTAAGCTTGGTCCTGTTACGTTTTATTACGTTTAACTAAGGATTTATGAACTTGGAGAAATGGTGCTCGCCCATACAGAGGGCAGCGTCATGGAACTGCAGGGAGGGCTGGCTTTGTGGTTCTCCCCTTTTAAAAAAAATAGATTTAAAAAAGAATATTATGGCGGATTTATTTGGGGCTTGGGAACGCAAGGGTCTCATCTGAATTTACTGAGATATGGCATAGCAATGAGGAGTATTCTATACATGTTCTCTCACCCAGCTCTGTCAAAGCAACCTGACCCCCAACTGCAGTTTGATCTAACAGTGCAGCACAGCAGGTCCCATACTGCCTGGCCAATGCACCTCAATACCAACATGGAGTACCCTCTGCTCTTCCATTCCTGAGGGCTGCAGTGTCCGCCGACACCGACAAGCCGCAGGGTGCTTTTGTGATGTGGAGACCTCATTTTATTCCAGACCTTGCACTGTAATCCATGTTTGAATCCAGGTTTCCAAAGGAGACAGGTTGTTTGTCGATCATCTACTTAGGCTTCAATAATTGCCATAATATTAGAACACCTTATGGTTTTTAGCAAACAGCTTCTACCATCCCCGCAAGTAGGGCTTTGGAGGCCGAGTGCCATTATCCACAGTATTGCTCTCTTCATCCAAGCCATTCCCTATCCATGAGTTTCAGCAACCAAAGACAGCAGTGATCAGGCAAGAGGGAACACTACCTGCCCAGAACCCTTAACACCCTGAGCCAGTACCCTATGGCCACTTATGGACTAAGCCCTGGCATAGCGCCATACACCGGCATAGCGCCACTGACTTCAGTACAGCTTTTCCAATTTACACCATCTGATAATCTGGCCCATATCTAGGTAAGGCACTTGTGGCCTGCATTGCCAACAAGCATTTTAATGGGTTTATCCTCACAACATCCCCAAGAGGTAGCAAAGTACTATCACCCCATTTTGCTCAATGAAGTGTGAGATGGGTCAGAAACTGAACCCATATTTCCACTGACCCAACCACTGGCCCATTCTTCCTCTGTAGGACAGATCTCTCTCTGAAGAAACCCAGATGCATCTTTCAGGCTGTAACTAAATCTTGGGTAAATTATTATTCTGCATGGCAGCATGACCTGCAAATGTTAGGTAGCTGAATTACTGCTCTTGCATATTAACTAGTGCCTTACCAAAAAACCTATTCTCTCCAATACGGTTTTATTTCCAGGTGACATTTCACAGTGCATTTAGTTTAGTACCAGCTGCATGGACTAGCCTAGAGCTCTGAAATCCTGCCCCAGCTGTCAGATGTTACAGAAGAACAGTACCGTCTTCCAAAAATGCTGACAATTCTACCATCAGGATTAGCAAATATTGCATTTACCCAGAAATTTAAGTAATGATACTTGTGCTTTCGGAACGTATAGTCTTTTTCTACTTGTAGGCCTATCATCTTCTGTACATAACATCCTGGGGAGGGTTGCAAACTTATCAGGCCATCAGAAACCACACTGCTTAAATTCAAGCCAAGAATCCTGTGTGCTCCAGTAAAAGGATATGTTTTAGACATACTTCACAAAGTCTAATCTAATTTGGTAGCCAAATCACATGGCATCTCCATGCGTGCTTGAAAAAAGCACCCAACTAGAACATAAGCTTTGGAGCTACCCTGAGTAGTTCAAAGTGCATCCTTTTGTCATTTATGAAACATTTGAAATCCAAATCTGCCTTTAAAAAAAACAAAAAAACAAAAAAAACACAGGAGAGAAGTATTGGGCCCGATTCTGTCCCCGGTTAAGTCAACAAGAGTTTTGTCACTGACAACATTTTGCTATGTGGCCCGGAATATTCTATGGTATTTTCATTTTCCCTGGCTTGTAAGTGGCCTAATCTGTTCTAACTGTCTGCTCTGTGGGACTCTGGCGAGAGATGTTGCTTGGAACTTTTATTTCCCCTGATGCTGAATGGCATGTTTTTAATGCAGTATTTGATCCTAGAATTTGCAAGGAGAAGAGCTTTTAAAAAAACATTCTCTTCCTCGCTAGTCTAAAATGCAGGCCTGTTACAGGCATCTGTGATTTATTCACACAGAGTTCCTATGTGTCACTGCAATCAGTGGGAACAGCTGCAAATTGTTCTAGGGAACACGGATATATCGCTGGAGAGACTATACTGTTTTATAGTGGTTAAAAGATAAGACGAGACGGACAGCTAGGTTCCATGCCTGATTCTGTCGCTTGCCTTTTGACCTTGACCAACTTATCTCTGAGCCTCCAGGGTCCCCATCTGTAAAATGGTCATGTATTTACCTCAAATACCTTTGCAATCCTCCCTTTGCAGCCCTTCACTCATACCCTTTTCTCTAACACATCAACACACAAAGGGACCCTTGCGGTCCCTTCTGACCCTACAGTTCTAAACATAAGCTACTTGTCTTCTCTTTCAAGACCCTATCATCTCTCATTCAGTATCAAAGGGTCGACTCCCACCTCTGACTGAAAATGTAACAAGTGGGTGATGGAAGGCTAAACAAGCCCCTTCATGGGTTTTTTTCCATGTTGCCCCTCATGCTTCGGAGAAGCTTCCCTTTAACATCCAGAAAGTCACTTCATTGCACTCCTTCAAACCCCTTGGCCATGACGCCTCCAGAAACATTAGCTAATAACTAGGCAGCTGGTGTGCTGGTAGCTCAGCCTATCATGCTGACTTAAATTGCCTTATTGTTTCTTTTAACTCCCCCATATAGCTGTCTGTATCCGCCATCATCTCTTGTCTTCTGTTTAGATTGTAAGCTCTTTGGGGCAGGGACCATCTTTGTTCTGTGTTTGTACAGAGCCTAGCACAGTGGGATCCTGGTCCATGACTTAGACTCCTAGATGCTATGATAATACAAACAAACAAACAACAACTAGTTATTATGGTTGTCTTCATAGGCACCAACTCAATGGGTGCTTTGGGGCTGGAGGAAGGGGTGGAGTGGGGGCAGGGTCTGGTGCGGAGTGGAGGTTGAGCACCTCCCAGCAACTTAGAAAGATGGCACCTCTGGTTGCCCTCTCAATGGTACCCAGCATCGTTGGTTCTCCAGCTCCTTCATTCTGCATACCACGTTAAGTAGAGAAATGTTCCCCTCTGGACCACTTCTTTCCCAACCTCCCAATGCATGGCTCTCCACTAGGGGCTCCAGTCTGGTCGTCCATAGAACACAGTTTTAGAACTGCTGCATTAATGTCCCAGTTCTGCCACGTTCTTGCATGCTGAGTAGCACCTTCCAGTGCCCAGAGTTCCACTGAGAAACAGTGACTCCTCACACAGTATGGCACTACCCACGAGGAGTAAAGGTGTCAGAATCAGGCCCTGAAAGGATGACAGGTTCTCTAATGCCTCTACTTAGACTGACAAAAGGATCTGTGTTTCTTAGTTCATTTTATCAATGTCTGGTCCTCCTTTGAAGGCATCATATGTGGTTGCCATGGAAATGACTGAATTGCATCCCAGTGGGACTCAAATGGCATGATAAGCTATACAAGTGTTGCCAAGGTGTAAGAAAGAGACAGACCCTTCATCTATTCCCCAGGTGCAGGTAAGACCCAGCTAAGATGGAAGTCACACACTGTTGGAGTTACAATAATAATACATAGCTCTTATACGGTGCTTTTCATCCATAGATCTCAAAGCACTTTACCAAGGAGGTCCGTCCCATTATCCCCATTGTGCAGGTGGGGAAACTGAGGCACATAGCGGGGCAGTGACTTGACCAAGTTCACCCAGCCAGTGGCAGAGCCAGGAATAGAAGGTCCTCTTCAGTCCCAGTCCAGTGCTCAATTTTCTAAGTCACCCTGCATCAGAGCAGCAGTAGATGATGGCCTAAGAAACATCCTGTCTCCACACAGATAGCAGAGAGAAAGAAATTAACATATACATATAAAACCAGCACACTCTCTCAGAGTTTGCCACCAGCCATCAGCTGGTCTGCAAAGAAGGATCCAGCTACACTGGAAGTCTTTATTAGCACCAGATAACTAAGACCAACACAGACTGGAAGGCTGCAACAGACGCATATAATATTATTGGATTATAGCATGTTTGAGAAGTTATTTAGCCTTGTAGCCTATTTATATAAGGTTCACTCCATCTTTTGTTTGGACACATTCCTAGCAAAGCTTTTCAGTTGTCATCCCCGCCTCTGCCAAGCATGCATAAAACAACTCAAAGGTAAAATCCATTCTCTCCCCGGACAATTGAGAGACGTGGAGAACAAAAAAGGAGCAAGAGGCACAGGAAAAACGAGAAGGGCGGGGTAAGGAAAGATGAGGTTATGGTCAACGGGCTGGAGTGGGACTCACAAAATCAGGATTCTGTTCCTTGCTCTACTACAGGCTCCCTATGTGGCCTGGGGCAAGTATTGCTGGATGCCTCAGTTTCCCTCTCTGTACAATGGAATTCTTCTCTACCTTACAGAGGTGTGGTGAGGATGCCCTTTCTTGAACACAGCTGGTGTACTTTAACCCTTCAATGGGCAGAGGATGCAAAATTGAAAACTAGATACAGATTTTTAAGTTTAGGGGATGTTTGACCTGTCTCGTTATAGAGACAGGGACCATTTCAGAAATTAGATGCTAATCTGGGATTTGATTTCAAACACGTGACAGTATAGGGAACATTTGGATCAATGATTCTTGTAGGATAGAACCTTTACTTAAAATCTTAAGGCCGGGCATTCTATGACACGGGCATCAACATCATCATAATTACTGATACCTCTTAGCCAGTTTGTTCATGCCTAGCCTTCAGTGGCAGCTGGGAAATGGTCTTACCTGAGAAGTATCATGATTGAATATGACAGCGTTCAGGTCTCCACAGTTATAATGCTTGATGAGATCTTCAGTAGTGTATGGGGCCTGCAAGCTGCCTGCTCGTAGACTTTCATGTTGTAGCAAGGTTTGGTTCAAAGCAAACAGCACCTGCACAAACACACACAATAGATATATATTGGTGGACTGAGGTCACAAGAGCATGAATGATCAGCAGAATGCAGCAGCATTGCAGAGGAACCCTTATCAGCCCCAGATGAGGCTTGTGCTTCTGGCTGCTCTTTGTTGACCCCTTCTGGCCAACCAAAGGAGTGGCTCAGGAAGGAGCTACATTTATCCCTTCCCAAACGGAAGGAGAGTCACATGGATGCAGAGCTTAGAATAGGAAAGAAAACTGGGAAGGCTTTGGGATATGCCACCCTCCTCATCAAGGTCATAGGCCTGCCTACAGGCATGATTTCAGTGGGGCTGCAGGGCACGTGAAAAATCGAGGTGAGACAGAGAGTTTTAGACTGCATCTGCTGTTCACTTTACTGCAGAAGTGATGGCCTGAAAATAAGGGAAGCTCCATCATCTCTGCCAAGGAACAGGACTGAGCTGGGAGGAGCTACGCCTTCCCCACCAGCTGTTTAAAACCCAAAGCCCAAGCTAAATGGGAAACTTCTCGGTAGATGCAGTTCAGAAGCTTCCCAACATCTTTAGTAGTAAAACGCTGGCGTATTCAGGGGCATCTCTGCTGTCGTTTAATGAGTAATATGCAGAAACCTTCAGCATCCCTGGGGAACCAGCACTTGTGAAATAGGCAGAATATATGATCACGCTCTCCCCCCCACCCCCCCGGCCACCTTTCAGCTTCCCCCTCTGGCAAAATAAATGGTCGTGTCAAATTGTTACACTGTCCCAGTGGGCTAATTGAGCTTTCTCATCCCAGATCTGGAAATACAACAGGAATGCATTAGCAGAGAAACCTCAGCAACCAGGAGCATTCATTGCTTTTGATCTTTAAATGCACAAGTATCCAAGCTGCCATGAAATAAAACACTTCCTTAACAAAAAATGTAATTGTATACTTTTCTGTCTCTCATAAAAGGCAGTCAAGTTTAAATGAGTGATGATGTACCTATGCTCATTAGTGATAGACTTGGGGGTGATTTATCCTGATTACAGAACTGCTGAGCATAAGCTCGGTTTTCAAAGATCCTTACACGAGAGCCTGTTCTAGAGAAGGTCAGTGAATGGTTGGAAGAATAACAGCATTTGAGTAGGTGGAACTAATAGAACTTTTATTATTTATTTGTATTATCATAGTTCTTAGGCACCCCAGTCATGGCTCAGGACCCTAATCTAGGGTGATTTTACAGGAGGGTTTCCTAGAAATAATTTGGCTTTATAACCCTGGTGGTTATTTTATTAAAAGTCAAAGACCCTTCAGTCCTGTGTTTCCCTGCAGTCTCTTTTACAGCACCAGGAGTATTCTTAATGGCACACACCACCACTTAGGTCATTTCACTGGGATCTTCTCCCTATTTTTCTTTTGTTACCAGGACATTGTTTTTATCAAGTCATAGAATATCAGGTTTGGAAGGGACCTCAGGAGGTCATCTAGTCCAACCCCCTGCTCAAAGCAGGACCAATTCCCAACTAAATCATCCCAGCTAGGGCTTTGTCAAGCCTGATCTTAAAACCCCCTAAGGAAGGAGATTCCACCACCTCCCTAGGGAACCCATTCCAGTGCTTCACCACCCTCCTAGTGAAAAAGTTTTTACTAATATCCAACCTAAACCTCCCCCACTGGAACTTGAGACCATTACTCCTTGTTCTGTCATCTGCTACCACTGAGAACAGTCTAGATCCATCCTCTTTAGAACCCCCTTTCAGGTAGTTGAAAGCAGCTATCAAATCCCCCTTCATTCTTCTCTTCTGCAGACTAAACAAGCCCAGTTCCCTCAGTCTCTCATCAGAAATCATGTGCTCCAGCCCACTAATCATTTTTGTTGCCCTCCGCTGGACTCTTTCCAATTTTTCCACATCCTTCTTGTAGTGTGGGGCCCAAAACTGGACACAGTACTCCAGATGAGGCCTCACCAATGTCGAATAGAGGGGAATGATCACGTCCCTCGATCTGCTGGCAATGCCCCTACTTATACAGCCCAAAATGCCATTAGCCTTCTTCGCAACAAAGGCACACAAGTTTGCAGATGACACTAAACTGGGAGGAGTGGTTGATATGCTGGAGGGTAGGGCTAGGATACAGAGGGACCTAGACAAATTAGAGGATTGGGCCAAAAGAAATATGATGAGGTTCAACAAGGACAAGTGCAGAGTCCTGCATTTAGGACGGAAGAATCCCATGCACTGCTATAGACTAGGGACCGAATGGCTGGGCAGCAGTTCTGCAGAAAGGGACCTAGGGGTTACAGTGGACGAAAAGCTGAATATGAATCAACAGTGTGCCCTTGTTGCTAAGAAGGCTAATGGCATTTTGGGTTGTATAAGTAGGGGCATTTCCAGCAGATCGAGGGTTGTGATCATTCCCCTCTATTCAGCACTGGTGAGGCCTCATCTGGAGTACTGTGTCCAGTTTTGGGCCCCACACTACAAGAAGGATGTGGATAAATTGAAGAGAGTCCAGCAGAGGGCAACAAAAATGATTAGGGGGCTGGAGCACATGACTTACGAGGAGAGGCTGAGGGAACTGAGATTGTTTAGCCTGCAGAAGAGAAGAATGAGGGGGGATTTGATAGCTGCTTTCAACTACCTGAAAGGGGGTTCCAAAGAGGATGGATCTAGACTGTTCTCAGTGGTAGAAGATGACAGAACAAGGAGTAATGGTCTCAAGTTGCAGAGGGGGAGGTTTAGGTTGGATATTAGGAAAAACTTTTTCACTAGTAGGGTGGTGAAGCACTGGAATGGGTTACCTAGGGAGGTGGTGGAATCTCCATCCTTAGAGGTTTTTAAGGTCAGGCTTGACAAAGCCCTGGCTGGGATGATTTAGTTGGGTTTGGTCCTGCTTTGAGCAGGGGGTTGGACTAGATGACCTCCTGAGGTCCCTTCCAACCCTGAGATTCTATGATTCTATGACTCATATCCAGCTTCTCGTCCACTGTAACCCCTAGGTCCTTTTCTGCAGAACTGCTGCCTAGCCATTCGGTCCCTAGTCTGTAGCTGTGCAAGCATGACATTTCTATCCTTAGATATTCTATAGTACCATGTGAGTCATTTGAGATATTTACTATATTTGACTCTGTGCCCTTTTTCACAGAGTGTCACTTCCTCACCAGCATGACCTACTCTGTCATTCATATATATTTTATACCCTGATATTACCATGTCCCTTTGATTATCATCATTCCATCAAGTTTCTGTCTTGCCTATTATATCAATATCCTCCTTCAATATCTGGCACTCAAGTTCACCCATCTTAGTATTTAGACTTTTACATTTGTATACAAGGACTTTCAAATTGGGTCAAGGTTTAGCTGTCTGCCTTCAAGTGAAGTAACTGAAGGGGACTTTTTTTGTTTGACAGTTTCTCTTCAGTTCCCACCTGTACTTTATCGTCTACCGTTTCTGTTTTACTAGGAGATAGAATAGCCCCTTTAATAAAACATCCCCTAAGGGATGTCTCTGTCCAAGCCATGTGCTCCTCCACACCAGGTCAGTTTTTCTCCAGTCCTTAGTTTAAGAACTCCTCTATGACCTTTCTGGTTCCATTTTGATTTAGGTGGAGCCCATCCTTCCTGTACAGAAAGGGTGATGGGTATAATAGAGCATGAGGCCCTCCTATCCTCCCCCTCACCACTGCTCACTGCGTGTCCCCATCCTCTTCTCCCTCTGCCCACCGCTGCTCACCACATGCATCCTGCAATGGCAGCTCCTGGTGCCAGCTATGGGGCTGGAGAACATGGCGGTGACAGGTCTTGCCCAAAGCTGTTCAGGAAATGCATTTCTGAGTCATGGGGCTCTGGGGCAGCAGGTTCCCTGTGCTGGCCAGCGAGGGAGATGCCCTGGTAGTGGATTGGAGGGCATTCGGGAAGTCATAGTTCTGGTGGATCTGGAGTGAATCCTGCCAGCTTTCCCTCAACCCAGACTCACAGCAGGGCTCAGCAGCTCCACTTTCTCCACCACTAGGTCCAAATTTTAGGTCTAAGCCAGGCATCTGCTCCCAGAGAGAGGCACCAGCCAATGGCCCTGGCTTGCAAACCTGGGCAACAAGCCCCCCTCCCCAGTGCCCAGGACCTCAGAAATCCAGCCTCAGTGCCCAGACCTAGACTGCTCAGATGGAAAGCGAAATCCCCTGCTGTTATCAGAACAAGAAGAGAGGAGGGACGCACATGGCGAGGAGGACAGAGGAGAGGAGGGATGCACACAGTGAGTGGCAGTGGGGGGGATGAGTGTGGGCAGAGTGTGGGCAGGCCCATGGGCGGAAGAGGCGGGATGGGGAGCTAGCCTACCCCAGAAGAAGCTTCACCTGCCACCCATGCTATATAGGTTCATCCTTTTCCAAAAGGTTCCCCAGTTCCTAATAAACCTAAATCCCTCATCTCAGCCATGCGCTGAGACCCCTAACTGGCCCTGCGGGTGGAACTGGAAGCATTTCAGAGAATGCTACCCTGGAGGTCCTGGACTTCAATCGCTTACCTAGCAGCCTAAATTTGGCCTCCAGGATCTCTCTCCTACCATACTCTACGTCATGGCATGTATAGATACATGGTATCTATACATGCCACGACTACCAGCTCCTCCCCAGCACTGCCCAAAAGCCTATCTACATGTCTTGAGAAGTCTGAAACCTTTGCAACTGGCAGACGATTCACCATGAGGGTCTCCTGAGCATCACACATCCAGTATGTCTAATAATTGAATTCCCCCATTACTATTATTTGTCTCTTCCTAATAACAGGGTTCCCTTCCCCTGGAGCGGTATCCTGAGTGCAAGAGGACACCATGACATTATTTAGAAGGAGGGTCCAAACTATGGGATCATTTCCCTCCACTCCAGCTTGATGTTCTCCTTCCCTGAGACTTTCATCCTCATCAACAGCACATAGGCTGTTAGATGAGACTTTCCAGGACAGAGTAGAGCAGTCCCACCCCCAGACTACGCACCTCTCTCTCTTTGCTCCTCCAGTTCAGCCACTCTGGTCTCAAGAATCCGTACTCTGTCTCTGAGGGCCATGAGTTGCCAGCGCTAAATGCACACATATGCCACTTGCCCGCAAGGCAGACAATCATACACGCTGCATTCAGTGCAATAAACTGAATAACCTCCACTCTGCTGCTGGACTTCTGCCTGCATTATTTTGACTCTTGCAGGATTTTTGTTTGTGTTCTTTCTTGGGCCGGAATAGGGTTATTGGGATAATTTTAGAGAATGTTTATTAGGTGTATCTGGCTCACGCTCCCTCTCTCAATTCCCCTGCCAAACTCCTCTGGTTGCTAGCTCTTCTGGTCACTTAGGAGCTGGTTTTCAAACCCCTGTTCTCCCAGAGTTAGCCCTGCCCCCTGCTCAAGGAATCCTAAAGGGCTGAGAGATCAAAGGATGGCAGGCCGCAGCCTTGTTAGGAAGCTTTCAGCTTTGCCTAACAGACCCTAGGCTCAGCATACAGCCCCCCATGCACACCATCAATTTCAGGTCAGTTTCATTTTCTGAAATCACTCAGAAACTGCAGAAGGGTGTTTGGGCCTGATCCTGCAAATCCTGACCCACTCACTCAAATAAACCCATTGATTTGAAAGGAATTACTCATGTATGAGTAGGCCTAAGGATTGCAGGACTGGGTTTATTGAGCCAGCTTTACTTACATGCTTAAAACATGGAAGTCCATCCCAGTGAACACAACAGGTGCACTCACATGCTTAAAACCAAACGTGCGTAAATGTTGACACGACTGAGTTCTTTATTTGTTTAAAAAACTGTTGCCAGGGGGCGTGGGCTTTAATTAATGGAAACATTCTCTTGGTCTTAGATTTTGTAAAACCGTCTCTGCACAACGTAAGTTGTGTATAAAATTTGATCTGGCTGCATCCTTTTAAATAATAAAAAAATTACAACTACTTATATGCAGCCTTAGCAGAATTTGGGTTTCTAAATATATAATTTTGACAGATATCAATGCTTATTTTAAAGCTTTTTCAATATAAATAGTTGGCAAAATTATGGGTTTTAAGCATTTTTTTTAATTGTTATCCATTTCCACAGTTGTAATAAGTTACTGGTGGTTCAGACAATGGGAAGGGAGGTCAGGCAAATATTTCATGATAGTAGATGCTGAGATTTCATCAGTTAAAGTTTTATATAACTGTTAAAAACCAAATTGTCATCACATGTCAAAATATACAAAGCAGATATCCTTAAATCAAACTCTAAGAAGTTCTCAAGGAACATTTTTCTTGTGCCCATCTGTAAATTTCTATGATCACCAGTGGAAATACTCTGACAGTTTGCGTGTTCGGTGAAATAGAAATTTACACACCTTTGCCAATAAAAATCGAATCCTGCCAAGCCTAAATATAACAACATATGAGCAAAAAAAGTTATAGGGCTATGTTACCCATCCCCACGTGGGAAATACTCTAGTCCTCACCTGAGCAGTGCTGTTAAAAATCATCAGCCTGCAGAAAGGTTTTCAGTGAAAGCATATTGGGAAAACCTCTGCTCTCATTTCCCCATTAACATTTTTCTGAAGCTTTCATTTCTATTAGTCAAATGTTTAGAATCCACAGGAAATCCTAGGATGAGCCATTTCCTCCTTTGGCTATAGCCCTTGGGGACAGGCGCAGAGCCTTTCAAAGGTTAAAAATCCTTTAAACCATGCTTTTCGCAGCTTTTTCAAATTATGAGTATGCTCAGCTTGGATTTTATGGGGCATGAAAGATGGTGAAATTTAGATTGCGGGTGGGAGAAGGATTGGACTTTTTGTAGAAGTGCCTGCAGAGAAGTTGAAAGCTGTGCAGGAAACTACAGTGGGATATTAGGTCCTGGTTCTGCAACCGGACCGACGACAGGATGCAGCGCCAACAGCTTCACTAGATACATATACAGTTGTCAAATAAAAACAAATATAAGTAAGTAAAAAGCTCCGAAGTTCTTACATTTTTCTGATGTGTTGGCTATTTTGTGTTAGGATGTTGTTAACATCTAAGGAGGCTTAGAACGGTGGTCCCCAACAGGCGTAAGGGGGCTGAGGCTGAGGCCACAGCTGGGGGTGGGTCTGGGGGCGAGAACAGGGCCACGGCCCGGGGCCGAGGCTGGGGTGGAGCTGCAGCTGTACTGCGGTGAGGGCCGGCAGCTGCTGCCCACGCCAGAGAGTGGAGCCATGGCCAGGGCTGGTACGGGGTTGGGAGCGGAGCCTTGCAGAGAGTCGGGACGGGGCCCAACACGGTGCTGGGAGCTGGGGACATGTCTGCGGGTGGGACTGGAGCAGAGCTGGGGGAGGAGAGGGGTGGGTGGCACTCCCTCCCCAGCCCCATGGGGGCTGGCCCAGGCTCCGCTGCCACCCTGGATGTTCCTCCACACCCCCCTCGTAGGGTTGCCAGCTTTCTAATTGCACTAAACTGAACACCCTTGTCCTGCCGCTACCCCAGCCCTTCCTGAGGCCCCACCCCTGCCCCACCCATTCGTTGAGGCCCCACCCCCACTCACTCCAGCTCTCCTCCCTCAGTCGCTCACTCTCCCCGACCCTCAATCACTTTCCCTGGGCTAGGCTAGGGGGTTGGAGGGCGGGAGGGCTCCAGCTGGGGACAGAAATGAGGGGTTCAGGATGCAGGAGGGGGCTCTGGGCTGAGGTGTGGAGGGGTTGTGGGTGCAGGCTCTGGGAGGGGGCTCTGGGCTGGGATAGGGGGTTGGGGTGTGGGAACGGATGTGGGCTCCAGCCAGATGGCACTTACCTCAGGTGGCTCCCAGTCAGCGATGCAGCAGGGCTGAGGCAGGCTCCCTGCCTGTCCTGGCTCCACGCTGCTCCCGGAAGCGGCTGGTATGCCCCGCCCCGAGGTTGAGTTGCAGCCAGGTGGCTCTGTGCTGTGTGCATTGCCTATGCCCACAGGCGCTGCCCCCAGAGCTCCTATTGGCCGTGGTTCCTGGCCAATGGGAGCTGCGGAGCCGGTGCTGGGAGCAGGGGTAGTACACGAAGCTTCTCTGATTGCCTTTCTCCCTAGGGGCCACAGGGACATGCTGGCCACTTCCAGGAGCTGTGTGGAGCAAGGGCAAATGGTGAGCCTGCCTTAGCCCCACTGTGCTGCTGACCAGACTTTTAACGGCCCAGTCAGCACCGCTGACCAGAGCAGACAGGGTCCCTTTTTGACTGGACAGTCCGGTTGAAAACCAGACGCCCAGCAACCCTACCCCCTAGGGTGCACATCCCTCTACCTTAGAAGGATTAGATTTTTATCTGTAATGTCGGTAAATGTTGATTTTAATCACACACAAAGAAACCAACGAAAAAATATTTCCATCAATAATAATGGAAATATACAGATAGGTGAAATCAAGAAAAATCCTGCTTGAGAACTTATTCGAGTTTGATTTAAGGACACTTGCTTTGTATATTTTGACATGAGATGTTGACAATTTGTTTTTTTTAATTATAAATCATTAGTTTTGAATCAGCAATCATGAAATTAGTGTCTGAACTCCTCTCCCATTGTCTGATACACCCGTAATTTCCCACAACTGTGGACATTTACATTGATAAAAATAAAATAATGCTTAAAACCCATAATTTTTCCAAAAGTTTAAATGGAAAAAAAGGCTTAAAAATAAACATTGATATCTGTCAAAAACTATAAAAAATAAAGTTTAATTCTTCCAAGCCTAGTTATTTTTATACACCTACAATTATTATTTTTCTGAAACACTGTATTGTTTTTATAATAAAATATAACAGAAATTTATTTTTAAAGACTCTTCAGTGCATTCTACATTTTGCTTTTGTTCTTTGTTATTTAGTTATGATCCTTGAAACTACACAACAATTCATTTAACCAGAACTCGAAACCAGAAGCGGTGCTCATCCTTTTAACGGTAGAATCTCTACTGACATTGAAGTCCAGCTAGTAGGATGCAGATAAATATAATGCAGTAAAATACGTAACACTGCCATGGTACCAAGGATCTCAAAGTGCTTCCCAGACAATGAACTAAGTGCACCATGGCTCTCTAAGGTCTTCTACTATTTTTTCCATTTTGAAAACCGGGACTGAAAAATTAAAGTCACAGAAGGAATCAGGAGCAACCATGAACGTGGAACTTCAGAGTATGTCTTCTCCTGTGCTTTAAGCAGTAGACCAAGCACCCTCTCAACAATTGAGTTCTTAATTCAGTAAAACACTTAAATACATGCTCAATTTTAAGCACATGTGGTTTTGCTGAATCAGGGCCCGAGGACCCTGGCTTTTCAGTGGTGCTCAAGACCCATAGATCCCATTTTGTTTTAAAGGGACTCAGAACGTTTGGAAAAAAAAATCAAGGAAGTTATTTAGGTGCCCAACATATGAAAATTTGACTTTGGGCTTTAAACGTCAGCGCTTTCTGAATTATTGGATTTTTAAAAAAGGTACAATTTTTTTTTTCAAAGTGAAAGGAGTATTTTAGAGGTTATTTTTGCCTATTCATTGAACTGACCAGCCACACTGATCTTCCAAACACGTCCTGGACAAAGTTACTTTTGAGTGAAGCGTGAATTTTCAGACAAAAAACGAAGGGTTAGGAGCCGTTGAAAAGATGGGTTTAGTTGTGAGACATATTCCCCAGCTTTCTCTGGGTCGAGAGCAGCACCCATAGAGCTACCCAAGAGGTTCTATTGTAGGGTGGAAAGTGAGTTATTAAAGCCAGGCTGACATGCAAATACACAAGCCAACCAATGGCAGGACGCCCCTACACATATATTTCTCAAGAGCCATCAACTTGACATGTTCAGTCCCATAGTTCAAACCTGACAATCATGCTGGAGTCTTTCTCCAATTCTTAGCACACTCTTTGGACTGGAGTCTATGGGCCATTTCCTTCAGGGTCAGGTTAAAGCCATTTTAAAGCCGAGGTTTATTTTTTTACACTGCTTGGCTGATGGCACAAAAACATTGTCATTTCTCTTCTTGTGCTCCATCCCAACCCCGGTGACCTCCAGCCTAAATCTCTACCTCAGTGAAGTCTCCCAGAGGTGCTTAAGCTTACCGAAGAACTGACTTCAAAATAAACATACTTAGAGCTGACTGCCCATAGACGGTCCCACCTAATAAATATAGCAGACAGTATTTGTTCTGGGAAGAGATGGAAAATTATGACTTAGTCTTTGGGAAAGAGCATTTTTATTAATGCGATTTATGAACCGTATATATATGCACTTGAGAAGCAGTTTCTCCAGAACAGTACCTGACTCCAGTATTTTAAAGAGGCCTTTAAGCGACTGTGGACTTCCTACTCCAAATGTGGAGCACCTACCTACACCAAAAGTCTCATTAGTCCAGAGTTTAAGATGCTAGCCAGGAGTTAGACGACATGAGCTCGATTCTGCACCCTCCCACAGACTTCCTGGCTGTCCTTGAACAAAGTCATTCGGGGCACGTCTATACTGTTTTAAAACCCACGTTAGTGAATCCAAGCTCCAGCCTGAGCCTGTACGTCTACATAGCTGTTTTTACTGCCATAGCGTGAGCCTGAGTCTGTAAACCCAGGCTTGGACACTTGCTGCTACAGGCCTTAAAATGCAGTGTAGACAGACCCTTAATCTTTGTGTCTCAGTTTCCCCCATCTGTAAAATGGGTATAATATCACTTCCTGACCTCATGTGCATTAAAGATACAGTGACTGAGGCCATGTAATTAATTAGGATAGACTTCAACCAAACACAAGCTACACACCAGTGAGCGTAGGTGGGTTATATTCTGGCTCATAATTATTTCTAGAAAAAGCTCACACCAGATAATCACAACCACAAAGGCAAAGAAACTAAGAAATGTGCACCTATCAAGAAACATTTGCATCAATTAAGGACGGACAAACTAGTTCCTTTGAAATAAGAAGCCCTCATACTCCAAACATGAACTGAATCCAAACCAAGGTTTGAACATTTTCATCTGGCTTATAATTTTTTCCCTTTCATTTCTGTACTAACTGATTTCAACTGGACCAGAATGAGATCATCCAGATACTTAAGGGAGGGTGCTAATGGATGACTTCTGGTCATCGTTAATAGCAGCATGAATGTGTATTTAAGGTAATGGGGAGAAATCAGACCTTGCTCTGTACTGTTTTTTACCTCTATATAAACTCTTTGGACAAACTTCTCTGATTATCACTACAAAAGTTTTTTTTTCCTCCTGCTGATAATGTATGTATATATATCTTCCTACTGTATTTTTCACTCCATGCATTTGATGAAGTGGGTTTTAGCTCACAAAAGGTTATGCCCAAAGAAATGTGTTAGTCTCTAAGGGGCCACAAGGACTCCTCATTCTCTTTGCTGATACAGACTAACACGGCTGCCACTCTGAAATTCTCTCACATGGTGCCACTCTTGCGTTTGTCACTTCCAGATCTCACAATGATGCCAATGCAACCTTCACAATAGGGATGAGGATCCATTTGTGCTAGTCACAGTACAAACACACACACACACACACACTCTGTGTCCCAAAGAGCTTGCAATCAACCTGAAATCAATCTGTTGAAGATGGGCTACAGCTGTGCTCGGAACACAATTCTATCCATGTTCTCCTTCTTAATCCCAATTTTAAAAACCACTCCTTCCAGGTAGCCAATGAACCCTGATCGGCACTGCCCTTACAACACTTCCAGCCTTTGATCCCCTGGGCTGCTGTCTGTATATATTATTGTATTGGTCATCTTAGGTTGTAAGATCCTTAAGAACCGGGCAGTTGGGGAGGATTCTGCTAACACTGAAGTCAACAGGAGCTTTGACATGCATCTCAAGGAGAACAATTTCAGGACATTTCTTCTATTCAGTGCCAATCATTCTTGCCCTCAACCAAGAATATCTGTACTGATAGATGGCTGCTGTTTTTCCTTGCTATCTTTCCTGCGGGATCAAGGGCTCTGATCCCATGGTTGGATACATGTAGGCAGGCTACTTATGCCTATGTGCAGTCCCATTGCATTCCCCAGGGTTCTACAGAGGCCCAAATGCAAGGCTGGGACCATAGTGAGTAACTCATCCTGTTACCCTGACACCGAGGAAATATTTTTCCTCTGGCAAACTCTTGCCAGAAGGATTGAGATATAATTGAAAAACAAGGGTTACAAAATCTCACACACACATGCACGCACCAATCCACTTGAATGGTCAATCCATTTATTTCCAGCTTCAAAAGACAAAATGCAAAAAACACCCTTGAATAAAAATGGATATAGAAAATCTGTACTGGATTGCCTGTCTCAAAGAGGGCTGGCATTCTATAAAAAGCCTGGGCATGGCTATAACAGGAGCGGCACCTGTGAAATTCGCACTGGAAGTTTGAATTTCATTGTCACCAGCAGGCAGAAGGAGGGGCCTGAGGGTTTAAGGAGATGATGGTTTTGATCAAGCACCTCCATTTAAAGAAAATAGCTCTAAAAAAGCCTTCCCACCTTCTCCAATTAGGAGGCGAAGGGCATGCACATGTAGACAGACTATACTCAGAAAATCTGGGGCTTTTCAATAAAAGCCTATTCTGCTGGGGATTTACTTCATACTCCAGCTTAGGAAACAGCATATGGCGAGCTGAAATTCCACCTGTTCGAAAGAACCCTCTGAAGCTTCAATAAATCACATTTTATTGTGCCACAAGCCCGCAGCTCCAGATCGAGAGTTTCAAGGCCATTATTTAAAGCAGTGATGTGCCTGCTATAGCTTAAGAGAAGAAATCACAGCTCTTCTTATTTTGAGCCTATCTGATACGTTTGCGCGCCTGGATACTGATCACATACAACATTTGCACAATGGACACCATTCTTCATGGTGTCAATTATTTTCCTTTTCACATTACACAGAAGATAATTTTCCACTCCACTTTTGTGACCGATTCTGTTCTATCTGGGGTTTATTTGCTGCGATGTTCATCGACCACCAAATAGTCTGAGGAGGTAAAAGCCTCTATAGTTTGTTCAACTTTAAACTATATTTAATAATGTAACCTAGGGGGATAAATTGACCTTGTGTGATGGCCTTGTTTCACATTCAGAAGGGGGTATTTGATTCTTATTTAGATACATTATACTATAACGTTTTGATATTATCGAAACAAAACATTTTGATAAGTTCATTTTGACGTTTCTCAATCATTTCCCCCCCCAGGATTTCTGTTTGGTGGAAAATTTAGCCTTTTTTGTCCTAATTTGGGACAAAAAATGGCAAAATCTTGGTGTTTCCTCTAGGAAGGAAATTCTTTTTTCCAACCAGCTTTGAATCAAGCTTTGACAGCTTTGAATCAAGACCGGATGTCTTTCTAAAAAGAGATGTTACAGCTCAAACAGAAGTGAGGGCTGGTCTACACTACGGGCGGAAATCGATCTAAGATACGCAACTTCAGCTACATGAATAATGTAGCTGAAGTCGAAGTATCTTAAATCGAATTACCTACCGTCCTCACTGTGCGGGATCGATGTCCGCGGCTCCCCATGTCGACTCCGCTACCGCCGTTCGGGTTGGTGGAGTTCCGGAGTCGACAGGAGCTCATTCGGGGATCAATATATCGCGTCTAGATGAGACACAATATATCGATCCCCGAGAAATCGATTGCTACCTGCCGATACAGCAGGTAGTGAAGACGTACCCTGATAGTACTTACCGTTTCAAGCCTGAGTGAGATTCTCTAGCCTCTTCTATGCAGCAAGTCAGACCAGCTAATAATAGTGGTCCCTTCTGGCATTAAAATCCATGACTCTATGAAATATGGATGCTTTGCCAGAAGACCATTTTTCCTTTTATTACAATCATTGGAACCCACTGACCGTTGGTGATGGCTTGGCTCCATGTCCATAAACTTTTTGTGTTTTTCAAGGCAACATTATCGCCTTCAAGCCTTCAGCTAGGCTTGTCTTCACTACCTTTTAAAATGTGTCTTGCTGCAATACTACTTAGCATCACAATGCTAAAACACCTGCACATAGGCTTGTGACTGCAAACCGGAGACCTTTTAGAAATAAGACATGGGAGTTTGATGGCCAGACTAGATTCTCATGCTAACATTGGCCCAAAACCCTTCTGCTAGAATGATAGACAGAAATTCAGTCCATGGTTTACACAGAAGGACCGTCCAGAGAGTTAAAGGTATCTGCAAAAGATGGGTTGGGCCTGTGAATGGGTCCCCCCTTCAGCTCTTGGAAATCCTGCCTGCTAAGCCCTCTGGCTGAATTAACTGGCATATACAGTCCACCAGAGTACCTCCACCACCTCTTCCGGCTTCATGCTCCAGGTACATCACAACCTAACAGCAGTTATATAGAACACCCTTTCCTGCTCCCTCACTCCGCCTTTTATACTGCTTACTTTCTTCTCAGCGCTGTCCAGCCGGCGAGCTGGTGAGCTCATCAGGCTCCCACGATCCCTTGCCAAACCCACACTACTGAAGTCCCTTCAGCTCTAACTACAGCCAGTGCCCTGGGGGTTTAAGTGATCAGGATATTGGCTTCCAACGGGCCCAATTGTAACTGCTAACAGCGCTCTGCCCCAGTGCCCTTTTCGGGCTCTCTCTAAAGGAGGTCTGAAATGAAGCAATGAGAAAACTCACAGCCCAAATCTGAGGCCTCAAATGAGCTTTCCTGCAAAACCAGCGCAGCCTTTAGGAATAAGTATTTGCTAGGTAAGACATAGGTAGAAGTTGAGGCTTGTAGGCTCATTGTGGCACTGCCTTAAGATCTGTAAAACAATAGTGTTGCTAAACTTATCAAGGCCTAAAAAAGCCTTAACTTCAGCGGCTAATCAAGAGTAACCCTAGCTCACAAGATAGAAGGTATAGCAGGTATGACTCAGCTGCTGACAGGTAACCACAAGATGTAGCTGATATCAGCTTGAGATATTTTAAGTTAGGAACACCAGCGGCATGTCTAACCACAAGAATGCCACGGGAGCCAACTGACAAATATGCTAATCAGCATGAGGTAAAAGCCCTGGCAACCTATTGGAGAAGGGCACCCACACGTTAGTGGGGCGTGGAAGTCCAAATAAGGAAAAGAGGTGGTGCCCCCTACCAAATATGCATTAGGCAGAGCGGCATCAGCATAACACATTATAACAGCTGTATCCCGGCCTGTGAGCCTTGAAAGATGCCAGGATGCTGACCACCAACAATGAGAATAATGAGGAGGAAGAGGAGGAGTAACACTTCTGGGGGGGTTCTGCAAAGGATGATGGGAGTATCCGTCCCAACACTCATTGTAGATTCTCTTGCTGGGACAGAGTGTTGGTGACTTTGCTCACTGTATTAATAAAACGATTGCAAATTCAGAAGGTTTTTTTCCCTTAGTGACAGAGTTGCTCCCATGCACATCGGGTGTCCCAGATTAATAGTAATTCTACTAACACTGGGTCGGACCTTGGGACAAGACCCTGCCAGACCACACAGTGCTAACTGGGAATTCTTAAGTAATCAGTATAACTAAAATACAATCAAGAGATCAGGCAACACCAGGGGAAATCAGACTGGACGCGCCTGATCTTTCTGAGGTAAAAAAATTGGGGGGGAAGGAGAAACCCAGGCCTTCTATATCCAATATAAAGAAGTAAAGGAAGGGCATAAACCTATTCCTTCCCGTGCCCCGTTTCCAGGTCACATTTAAGGAGTCCCCAGAGCTTTTCCTTCCATCAAAAACAATGCTTCCAGTCCTCGAAATTCCCCGATGGACTTACCCCAGACTCTCTGTACTCCCTCACAGGTTCCCCCTGCATGCCCAGAACCAGCCCCCCCCACCCCCCCGGAGATCTGCTTTACCGCGTTATATCCGAATTTATGTTATATCAGGTCATGTTATATTGGGGTAGAGGTGTGTATACTTTTAGGGCAAAATAAATGGCCTGAAAAGGAAAGAAATGCTGATATTCCAGGTTAACAAAAGGCAGTAAAGCGTTTGCCCCAATCCCTACAATTCCATCTACTTCCAGCAGATGGCCAGTCCCCCTCACTGTTCCTAACTCACATGTGTTATTGCAAGGAATTAGTGAGCTGTGAAACTCACCTAACGAGGTCAGCATCAGGAAATAGCTCTGAAAAATGGTTCCAGTGGGAACTACTAAAAGGATGCCCCCAGTGTCCAAAAGAAACGTTGGATGCCTCTGAATATCAGGCAGCAAGGCCAGTCAATAGGAGTGAGTGAATTTTTGTTTTGTTTTGTTTTGTTTCTATAAAAGGGGCGGCCAAGGAAAAGTGAAACTATTAACTCATCCACTGGAATTTCTGCTCACAAAACTGTGCCCCCTATTAAATTTGCTCATAAAAGCCTTTTGGCTAGTTGGTTCCATATGTTTCCCAAACCCACAGTTATTGCTTCTGAAAGGCAGGAGTAGTTAACAGGCTGTGGCTTGGCACTGACCCGGGAGACCTTAGGACCTTGGTTTTCCCCTTTCAAATTGCTAATTAACCAGTTTAATAAACATGGCTCAAATCTGACAGTGGAGCTCTGAAAACTCACTGTAACCATGACACATCCTACAGTGTTATTTGGTAAGAAACTTGGGGTTGATACGGTATGATGCATCAGTGTCAATAACATGCAGCCACAGGATCTCGCTGGGTTTTCTAGAGGCTGGGAAGTGACAAGGAGCAAGGGCGTGAGCCTGCATTCCTTGCACACTCAAAGCTCCCACTAATGCCAATGGAAGGTTTTAACTTGACAAAGAAGTCAGCGTCGGGCCCCTGATCTCCCTCAGAATCCACAGATCCTGTGCCAAGAGGACTGTACAAAACAAACTTTTCTCACTTTGCAGTGTAACAAATCCATGTATTGCAAGCAGTTATTATTTTTATTTTCCTTCATTGGTGATGGTTTGGTGTTTTGGGGGGTTGTTTTATTTGTTTTTGAGCCCACGGGGGCAAATTTCAAAGCTTTTCTCTTCAGTCCTGAGACTCAGTAACTTCTACAAGTTTTTTTTTCTCCCTAAATAAAAGGTGAGATTCTCACAGAATAACATGACTCAAGGAGGTGAGGCTTTCAGGACCCACCCCCAAATATCACAAGATTCACCATGAGAGATAGCAACATGGTGTTTCTCATCTTACCCTTAGATTATAAACTCTGTGGGGCAGGGACTGTCTTTCTGTTATCTGATTGCACAGCACCTATCATAATGGGGCTGAGGGCTCCAGGGGTTACTGAAATACAAATAATCATATTTTCCCCCACCCTTGCAAGAACCTGTAGTGTTGTCAATTACACAAGGAAGGCCAAGTTTTAAAAGACTCGTTTTTTCTTCCCAGCGTCACTTTAACTTGAAAAAAATTAACTCCATGTAGAGCTTAGTTTATGATAAGTATCCAGCAAATAAATCCTATGGATATCGTCCAACTTTCTTCTGCTCCATTAAAAATAAAGCCATTAATCAAGAATGTCTAAGTGCCGGTGACCCTTGAGTGCACATGTTCAGTGCAGAAGAAAATGAATAGTTAGTGTAGATAATTTACAGAGGGTAATGTGGTCTCCTTACTTTGTATTAGGGATACCTCCTGTTTGTGCTTCATAAACCTTTTATTACTGGCTAAAACATACAACACACTGACATTTCTGTCAATGACAGAAAAAAAAATCTAATTCTAAAGGGATAGTTTCAGCTTCAGGGAAGGCTCAGATTTAAGTTTTGTAAATAAATAAGTGATGGGAGTTGGCGTTCACACGTTAACCAAAATGGAAAAACAAACAGAAATAATCTCCATTAGATTTCACAGATTCTAAGGCCACAAGACCATTGTGATCTTCTGCATCACACAGGCCATAAAACATCCCTGAAATAGTGTATGCTATTTAATCATAAATATTATCTACACATGTAGTCTGTGAATTTTGCCTGTGGGATTTCTAGTAACTTGCACGGGCCCCAATTCTTAAATCCATCCCTATTCAGCTAAGTACTTAAGCAATGTGCTTAAAGTTAAGCACATGATTAAAGTGCCAGTGATGCTTAAACATGTGCTTAGCTTTAAGGACATTGCTTAAATACTTTGCTGAATAACCCAAGGACTCACTCCTGTGAATGTGGGAAACTTTATACACTAAAGTTGCTGTGAATTCAATGGTTCTGCTGATATGAGTAAAGTTACTTACACACCTGTTTGCAGCACAGGGGCCATATTCTACATATAAAAGCCTGATTCAGCAAACATTTACCTGCCTTCAGTGGTAACTGGTAACCAGCACTGTGCTCAGTAATAAGTATTTGCAAGGATAAACTATTCACAGTTTGTAATTCTACAGTGGTTGGATATCACAGTGAGATCTTAATAAACAGGAAGAGAAACAACAGAACAAATTCACGTGTTGTAAGTGGCTGCCTCTCCCATGATGTTATCACAGGCTCACCTAGTCCTATAGAAGTCAAATTAATATTCAGTTCAGGATAGCCCACCTGGGTCTTATACTCCACAGTGTAAACAAAAGATCCTTTCATTGACTCAAAGAAAAAGGCGCAGTCAGAGTTAGGCCAGCCTTCTTGCACTAACACAAGAGGAGACCCTTCCTATCCTAGCTTCACCCAGAAGCAGACTTTCAGATGAAGCAGCCAGTCCTTTTTATCCTGCCTGCTGGGCCATGATTGGTTTCTGTTTATTCCAGCCTTTCTAGCCACTGGAGGACTGATTCTTATTGGCTCCACCTGCAGCTGATCCTGAGTGGCCTTTCTAGGCACCTCCTGCAGATCTAAATTAGGTACTCTTCCCCCTCCTGCCCCCCAAAAAGGACACCTTCCTCGGGTAGGTTATGCTGAATGCAGTGGGGCTTCCAGCAGGGGGCACCTGGTACACCTCATCTCAAAAGTTAACAGAGGTTTTTCTATTTATGCCAGGGAAGAATTTCGCCTAGGAGCAGCAAACTCACTGGAAGCCTTTTAAGCCATTGTTTTTGGTACTTTGTAAATAAGAATACTGTTTTATTACTTTGTAATGTCAGAGGCCATACAGCAGAGCACCCAAAAACTACTGGAGGAAAAAAGAAATCTAAAGCCAGAAATCAGCTTTTAATTAAGTCAATCTGGATTGTGTAAATTGGGTCCTTTATATATTCCCTTGCACGTTCCATGTGTATATGAGAGAGAAAAAGAAACATTACTAATGAGCTAGTGAGCTGGCAATGCTCGAGAAACTGGATTTGATTTTAATCAGATTCACCTATATGCTATTTTTCAGTTAAAAATATCAAAACGGCCATTAAAAGTACACACGACGAGGCCATCAGCGGGTGTAAGTAGACACAGCTCCATTAAAGTCAATCTAATTTACACCCTCTGAGGAGGTCGCATACTGTTTAGAATTGCAGAGGCAACACTTCTGGAGACTATCTGAGAACTGACCCACTGCCTGGGTGCAAACAAAGGCAGAATCTGGCACAATGTCATTTGCTGCTCCATGGATATTTTGACTCGTTGTTGGTCACTGTCAAAACCTTACATTCAGAGGGCCAGCGTCCCTCCTTATACACACAGGTTCAACTTTAGTAACTTCAGTGCAATCACAGCAGAGTGAGTGAGAAGAGAAGTTAGCCCAAAGGTCTTTGGAACAGATTTGAGTTCCAGTCAATATGAGCCATGGGGATTTATGATCCAGGGTTCCAGTCATATCACAGCAATATCACTCATATTTGACTATCTATCTTTAAACCGCATACAATGCATGCTCGCGCCAGTTAGTTTATCAGTACCCAGCTGACTAATCTATGCAATGCAAACTTCACTGAAAGTCACACCAGACAAACCAATTAGTCAGTCGAGTCTGTTACTTTGTTCAGCAATTGCATTTCCAAAAGCACTGCCTGGCAGTCTGCCTGGAACCAAGAGGGCAGTGGCAGTGATCAGGTTCCTTCATCTTAAATGGACACATTGTCACATGTTTATGATTGTTAATTTCAAGGGGGGAACATTAAAAGCTTCCCAAGAACCTGAAACCTGGTTTGTGCTTGCAGATTACAAGCAAAGCTCTTCCTGAGGGTTTGTTGTTACTTGGTAACAAATGTAACAGAAGAAATCTGGGAATGAGCCGGACTCTGGACTTATGTATGAATCAGCTCATGTCACGGCCACAAGTGACCTGCACTTAAAGAAAAAGATCAAAGTATGGGATCCACGAAGGGACTTAGATGTTACAATGCTGAGCATCATAGTGCCTAACTTTTAGACGCATAGAAAGTCACAGGCACATCACGGCCATCTCCAAAGCTGAGTTAGGCGCGCCTAAGCCCCCTGCCCAATGAATGGGGAGAGAGGTTCCTAAGAATGTGAGCCGCAAATATAGCCAATGGGAGATGCCGAACAGAGGGGCATGGGCTAAGCCCAGCCCTTCTCTCAGAGGTGGGCACCTCAGTCCAGGCCATGGGGAGTGTCTATCTCTGCTTAGCGATCCACAAGTGGGAACCCACTACCTGAAGTCAGATGGCTTAGGTGTTACTTGAGGGAGTGAGTTACTCTACACAAGATGGCCAGAGGATGAGGAGGTGATGGGGGTTGAGCTAAACAATGAAAGAGTCATTGGGACAGAGAAAGAGACCAACTCTGCAAGCCAGAGGTTAAGACACCTAACTGGGAGATGGGAGATCCAGGGTCCCACCTCCTGCTCCAGCCATTCCTCCATTATTTATCCACAGTGAAGCAGCTTCCACAGGAAAGATTGAGGGAGCCCTACCGCCGAATATCCTGTAGCTCAGTGGGTAAGGCACTTTCTTACGTAGGAGGAGACGCCTCTTCAAATCCGCTCTCTCCCTCTGGCACAGAGCGGGGATTGGAACCCAGGTCTTCCACATCCCCAGTGAGCGCTCTAACTGCTAGGCTTAAAGTTAGAACATGGGCACCTCCTCCTCCTGATCCACTGCTGAGGACACCTACCGGATCAGGCCCCTCCTGTGGGTTAGGCGGCCAAATACCTGTCTTTCCCTGAATTGGGGGCTTTGGTGGAGAGAGAGGAATCTGGACACCCCGAGGGAGTTAGCAGCAGAGCCAGAAGCAGAAACATAGGCTCTTAGGGAGCTTTTACTCTGAAAAACGTAGGCACCAAGTGAGTTTAGGCACCTATAGAGTTCGGCAGGAGTTTTTCAGAGCCAAAACTGGGACTTAGGCACCTAAAACTAGGACTTAGGCACCTTAGTGCCTACAGCTGGGGTTTAGGCACCTAAGTACTTTCATGGATCCCACACAAAGTAACTAGTGATTTGGGGTACCTCCATTTTTAGGCATCCAACATGAGATGCATTAAAGGGTCTGGTTTGAAGATTTTGCTGAGCACCCACCCATTGGAAATCAGGCACTTAGCAGTTTCTTAAGTTGGAAAGATGGGAAGAAAGTGGGGAGCATTAACTGGTATGGTGGGTTCCCAGCACCTCTCTGGATTTGACCTTATATAATGAATTTGCAAGGTTCTCGCTTTCATCAGCCCAGATCCCTGGCTGCTATCAGAGTTTATCTCAGGGGGGGTTCATCAGCACTGGGGGCCATCAATGTGCAAGTAACGACTACTGATGTAAGTAAAGGGTCAAAGATCAGGGGCTTGAATTAAGCGGTAGGCATTGTGTCAGTCACTGGTTAATTTAATTCTCCCTTTAAACTGAAGACAAACTTAAAGGAAAAAAAGATTCATTATATTAAAAACAACCCAATCTCCAGCATTTCTTCTGAGCAATTTTGATCTCTTTTTGCATCATCAGCTATAGAAGGTTGCCATGTCATAATCCTTGAGGGACTATGAGGCAATCTTTTTTTTATTTTCATTCAGCAAAATCAGGTCATAAACCTGAAGCCGTGCAAAATAAGGCCCTAAATAAGAATGGCTGTAAAGGAGCCCTTCAGTCATAAAAGATGACACCAGCTAAAAGCCCAACATTAAAACATCAGCCCTGACATTTAAATGAATTTATTTTTTTAAGATTTAATGAATGCGCTGTGCTCTCAGCTCCGGCCACACATTAAAACAAGAGCCAGCGGAAAACATTTTTGGTTTCCTTATTTTATGTATTTATTTATTCTACACAATGTTTGTTTTTCTATGATAATGACCCCCACCCTCAAAAATCCAGGTTTTCATTTGTTTTCTCCCTTTTTCCATTAAGTAGGGGGAAAAGGTTTAAAATAAAAAAATGTTCCAGCTCCAAGTAAAACACATACACATCTGGATTAACATCCATAAAGAAAATTCTCCTTTCCAACCCAGTCACTGTTCAGCAATTCCCACCACCTTGAGTCACCAGCCGTGCCTGGGGAAAGCAGAAGGATCCACTTTACTGCCTTGCCAGGGCAAGAAACATTGCCAGAATCTGAATGATGGGGAAAGCAGCCATCTGGGGACGCGTTCTAGTCCCTTTCTTATGCAATTGGCTGGAGAGTGGGTGGAGCCTCACAAGTGGGTGGAGTCTTGCCTCTCCCACCCACAATAAGTTGGTGCGGAGGAGCCAAGAAAAGGGCTCATGCAAATTACTTCTTCCCTGGAGCAAGAGAGAAGCAAGGATCATACAGCTTTAGAGTCACAATCTGGTTTCTGTCTCCTGGAAATATGCAGTGAATGTCAACTGCCCCTTACTTGGGCTTGAGTTTAAGCAACCTTAAAGTAGACATGAGCAAATAATGGATTTTTCAGTGCACCGGTAACATTAAAAAAAAACCTGTTTTGGGTCAAACTGAGACAATATATTTTTTTAATTTTCAGCAAATTGAAAATGTGCAAAGAAATCATTTCAGGGCAAACAAAATATTGTACTCAACCTAAAGAAAGAGATGCAGGCAGATGTCAAATATTTGTACATGTTCATGTCTTTTTTATCATAAAATTAAAGGAAATTTTGAAACGAAAAGTTGTTTCAAAAAGAAAAAATTAAACATTTCAATTAAAAAAAAATGTCCAAATGAAACATTTGAATGGTTTTTTTTCCTGATTGCTTTGGTTTTGCTTTTGTTCTGGATGAAACAATTTGGCAAAATCAACACGCACTCGCAAAAATGTTTCTGTGTCACTGTTTTTTTGCCTCCCCTCCCCCTCCCCCCGCCTCCACAAAAAAAGTTTTGGTGGAAAATTGTCTCCCAGTCTTCTGAAAACTACCAGGGGGTATGGAAACTGTTCAGTGAGATGGATGGCAGTCAGATCGCAAGGTCAGCCACATTCACTGATTAACACGATCGTACAGCGAGACAAGGTAGAGACGGCTGTTGGTGGGAGGCAAAGCTTTTGAGTTACACAGAGCTCTTCAGGTCTGGGGAAATCGGAGTGTTTGCGCGAAATACAAGTTAAGCATAAGGTAACACCGATCGTAGGAGGCCACTTGAAACAGATTCAGTCTACATAAGAGGAATGGAGTGTACTGATTCTAAAGTAAAGGGTGCTTGTGTAAGATGGTTTGTTTCATTGAAAACTCTCAGATAAAGGTCCTGATGCTGTGCAGACCCACCATCTTCTGTGTAATAAAGACTAGTCATGTGAGGATGCAGGACTGGCCCCAAATATCTTTGTATACGAGTCTGAAGGCCTCATCTTGCTCCACAAGAAGTCAACGACCAATATTTGATGGTGCAGGATCAGACTCTTAGCAAGCAGATCATCTGAGTTCTGGCTGCTGCCTTCAAAGCCATCTCACTCTGCAGCAATAAGTCAGAGTAAAGATGGCTGTCAGGAAATCAGTTAGGCAGTGACATTGCAGCCCTCAGTAACAGTAGCTGACTGCAGAAATCTTAAGGATCACAGTTTGAACACTTACATTATCAAAGGCTGGGAAAGGACAACTAAGGTGATCAATCATAATTCATACAAAAGACAGCCAGACGTACAGCCTTTTCCAGGAGAGTTTAGTGCGGAAAGATAAAGTTACACCATTAGACTGTCTAAGGGAAACCTTTGGGGATCAACTGTGGAGCAACTGTTGAGTCTAGAAAGCTACAGAGAATGGATTCTGCCCCTGGAACATGTATTCTTCAAAATGCTCCCAAGTGCACATGCAATCCAATACTGATGGATGACTATTTAATGTGGACTTGTGACTTGTGAACCTTAACAGAGAACATCCACCGTTTCCATTGTTCCATCATTCTCTGCACATAGTGTAGAAGGTGAGAGGAGATGCACAGATCTGATACACTCACTGTCAAGGGTCCTATTCATTTTGCAAACTGGGGGACCGACCCTCGGTGCGTGGGAGTTTTCCCTGTAAAAATTATTCAGTGTTCAAAATACAGTGTGACCTATGTATCAAAGCACAACAGCTCAAATTTCTCAGACTGACTGCTCATCATGAACTCTTGCCAGTGAACTGCAGACCAAAAAAATATTTACATCACTTTTTCTGTGAAAGAGGTCGGAATACTCCTGAAAGTCAAGGCGTTCATTATGTGAACACTAGTTAAAAGAGAATTGATTGCTTTTCATGTACCAATCTGGTCCATACACCCTGGTGGCAAAGACTATGCTCAGAAATTAGGAGCGGGGTTGAAAGCAGTTGGGAACAGCAGTTTAGGTTCATCTTCAGCCTTCGCAGTTGTGCCTTACACTCCCGCCGCCCTCCCAAGAAACAGGAAGTATTCCCAGTGCTGAGTGCTGAAAAGGCCAATCCCTCTCCTCTCCAATTCCTTGCCTGATTAATATGGATGTTCTGTAAATAGGCACATATGTGGCAGTAAATTGGCACATGCTGCCACTCCCTGAAACACTTCATAAATTCTTACCAGGCTGCTGCTTCTACAGCTGTGTCTTACAGGAAATACTCCAGCAAACCCTAAAGCTACAGCCTGCTTTGTGTTTGGGGAAGCATGCTAGAGATGTTAAGAGAGCCCCGGAACAAAGCAAGGTCATCCATTGTTATTGCATAGAGGCAAGTGTCTGTAGACAAATGCTATAGACAAGGAGTTCTCTCCCTGTCTTCTGGTCTGTGATCTGCTTATTAAGCTGACTCTCCCCATTCACTATGGGCCATATATTTCCAAACACCAGGCTAAATTCTCCTGACTGCTCTGCACCGAGAGTTGCTATGAGAGATTCTGCATTCATTCCCTGAACGGAACTTCCAATGACGACAATGGGAATTCCATTGTGGAATGGGTCCAGAATGTGGAATGGGGATCTGTGTGTGCAGATATGGGATGTGCCGTGCAGATTACAGATGTCCTCTTTCTATTTGATTGAAACCTCTGCAGCCAAACTGCTTTTGCATCTTGAATTGTCAGTATGTCAGGTTGCATATTATTCATCATAAAAACACAGGAGATAGAGGGCCAGATTCCCAGCTGATGTAAATTGGAAAGTTCCACTGACTTCAATAGAGCTAATGTTGATTGTATTGTTATGTATTGATTGTATTTTTATGGGGGAGGGAGAACTGGATGGCTCAGGAGATTGATAATGCAGAATTATGCCTTTCATCTCTGGGTCTTGGGTTCCAGTCCTCAGGTTCATGGGACAAGCTGTGCAAATAACTGATTTTTTGGTTTGCTGGCAATGCTGAAAAATTGAGAAAAAAAAATCATTTCTGGTTGACCCCAAATGAATTTTTTTACCTTTTTACCAGATCAAAATATCAATATAATAAAATAAAATGCCTTGGGCCAAATAAACCGGAGGAAAAACTCAAACCAAAAAGTAATTTCAAATTGAGAAATCGAAATGTTTCATTTGGAAAATGTTGAAATGAAACATTTCCTCCTGACCAATCCAAATAAGTGAATTTGACACAAATGCACAAAATATTTCAACTGACCTAAATCTGCATTTTTTGGTGTTAAAATAGTCTATTTTTTTCACGGATTTCTACTGGTGGATCTGTTGGTGCAGTGGGAGGAGACGGGAAAATTGGGAAATGCACATCATCCACTCTACCAAGGTTTTAGGGAATCATCTTACTCAGAAATTAACACCAAATCCATTACCTCCCTCCTCACTGCTGGTGTTAACTTCCTTAAATAGGGGAACCCTACCTTTCAACAGAAGAATTTAGAGGGATTTAGAGGGGAAGGATAGCTCAGTGGTTTGAGCATTGGCCTGGTAAACACAGGGTTGTGAGTTCAATCCTTGAGGAGGCCACTTAGGAATCTGGGGCAAAAATTGGTCCTGGTAGTGAAGGCAGGGGGCTGGACTAGATGACTTTTCAAGGTCCCTTCCAGTTCTAGGAGATTGGTATATCTCCAATTATTACCTTTTTTACCTTTAGGACATACTTTTTCCCTAGAGATAGACTATTTGGGCCTTTGCTTTGTCAGGAAGAGTCCACAAAAGAAAGTCATGATGACCCTGATCTAGATTGTAATTAGCCATTCTTTATGAGATATATTCTCTGCTGATGGAAACTGGCATGAGTCCATTTAGTTCAGTACAGCAGTGCTGATTTGCATCAGTAGAGAATTTTGCCCTATATCTATATTTTACAGGGGAGTAGCTGTCTGTCCCTTCATTTGCCCCAAGATTTTATTCGAGAGATATAATTATCACATTTAAAGTAATGCAGTTTCAATTTTGAATATCAAATACTTGTAACTGCTAACTTCAATCGACAGGCCTAGAATTATTCATCAAATGATTTCAAACAATGGATACACGGAGAAAAAAAATCCAAACAACAAAGGTACATACAAAAAGAGTCACAACATTTTCAGGATAAGTTCTCTGGTACCAATTATTTGCTCATCTCTGCTAACTAAATGCTACTGGATTCTAAGTGCCACAGCACCAACATTGCTGAGACCAACATTTAATGCTGCCCTCGTTAAACTGGAGGCTTTGACTTCTCTATTCTGTTTATGTGATCTTTCCTGACCCCATGTTCGCTTTCATTGAGCTAATTTACATTCCTGTCTGCCTGTTTTCCTGTAATCACATCTCTTTGCTCTGAGCGCGAGTGCTTAGGCAGAGCTCTGATCATTCCAGGTAGAGAAATACTGGAAAGGGATCAATAACAGAAGATAAACTGTACCCCCATTAACCTACCGGCCCTTTTAACACTGAATTTTCTTTTTAAAGTTGATGTACACTGAGTTAGAACTTTGCAATATCAGATCCATTCAAAATTGTCAAATGAAAAAAACACAAACCAACAATATGTCCATTACTGGTTGCCTGGTTTTCCCAACAATGTATTTGTCTTTAAACTTCCCCAGAAGTTTAGGCCAAGAGGGTTGTCCTTTCCAGCATTTCCCCGGGGGGAAAGTGTAAAGCAACAAAAACTAGCACGGAATTATTTTCAAGCTATTTTTTGTGGGAGCACTTTGTATATGAAAATGACAAAGTTAAGCCCAAGCCAATGCAAACATGTGACTTCAAAGAGATTATTAGTATGAGACAGAGATACTTGCACCAGTAAATGTTACAGGTCTAGACCATTAAAAGATATGCTATACATCCTATGGGAAAATCTATTGCAGTTTCTATAGAGACATGGTTTTTAGTGTTAAGTGCACAGAATTCTAAGAAATATATGTTATTAGCATTGGACTCTGCAATAACTCAAGAAACCACTGTAATGCATTTTCCCTCTTGGATATGTCAGTAGACAAACAGTTTACTTACTGCAGGGCAAAGGGTCACTTTATATACCCAGCACAACAACTAGCGCTGATGGGAGCACCTCAAAAGGTTCAGAGATTTGGTTTCGATAAGGACCCAGAAATCTGGATGCTTATCCAAAGTTTACCGAACCTCTTGAGTTGAACTTCCGAAAACCGTACTGAAATTGTGCAAAACCAGACAAGAACAGACCCTGGGTATTATATTTTTTCAACACGCAGTCTTTTCAATTTAAATAACTTATTTGAAATGAGTGAAAACCAACAAATGAGAAAGAACAAAAGTAAAGTCTCCCTGAGAGAGACAGAGTGCATTTGTGTCCTTTGTGAATGTCTGAGCTGAAGTGACCACAAACTGGCTGCCTTTCTCTTTAGACAGAAGAGTTTTGAGAGATGTCAAGGTACAATGCATGGGAAAGAAAATCATAACTCGTACATAGCTAAATACACTACACTGGTTGCTTCTGGTCAAGACAGAAATATCACAAGGAAAGCCATGGATATTTTTGTCCTTTGTCTGAGCATAAATGAGAACTTAACAACAACAACAACACCAAAATTAAGTTAACCAACATTTTCCAAAATCTTCTCCAAGCCGTGGCTCAAGTTTTGGGGAAAATTTGTGGTGAAGGGATCTTTTCTTTCCTTTATTACAATGCTATGCAATAGGAAACTGAAAGGGCATTTCACAATTCAGTTTATCTCAAACAAAGTCACTGAAATGAATGGATACAATTAAAAATGTGTTCACAGGCAATTTGTATGAGTGTGTGGAGGTTGGTAAAAAAAACCAGAGGATTCTCTCAAGCCGTTTGATTTCATAATTTAGATTGGGATTTACAAATAAGCCTAAGGGAGTTATGCACCCAGCCCCTGTTGGACTGGACACCTATTAATTAGTATTATTACTATTATTTGTATTGCAGAAATACCTATAACCGCCTGTTGTAGATCACAACCTGATTGTGCTAGGCACTGTAGAAATAGAAAGATGGTCCCTGCCCCAAAGAGTTTACAATCTAATGCCCAGTTTCTGTGGGCTCCATTCAAAGTCCCAGCCAAGGTGCATTTAAAACAGATGGGTCCAAGTCTACTCCATTTATTATCCCATGCAACTCCACTGGGACTAATTCTGATCCCACCTTCACTGGTGTAACTGCACTGATATCAGTGAGGGGTGATGCCTGATTTACACCAGAGCAAGTGTGATCAGAATCACTGGCTGCAACACAAGCCTTGGCAGGATCAGGCCCTCGGTGTTAGCAAGTAAACTCTACCAGAGGAATGCATGAATTCAAATGCTGCATGGAAGCAATTGAAATCACTGGGAGTTGCACTGATCCTCCTGCGTACAACAGTAAATTAATCATTGCTGATAGAGATCTAAACAGGGCAATGAGTTTTTGCTTTCGTGCTCCATTCAGCCCCCGATTTAATTCACTACCTGTTAAGAGATGACAGATGCTTAGTAGTGTATGACATTATCCATATGAATGTTTCTCTCGCTCGCTCTGGCAGACAGATATAGACCTGAGCATTCCTGCCTCATTCAGGAGTCCATGAAACCTAAGCTGATGTTGATTTAAGAATTACGCCCCAGGACTGAATAACAGGTCACTGACAGAAGGGTATAAGAGAGAGATTTCAAATATCACTGGCCACACACAGGCAGTCACTAGAATATGCTTATGACTAGCTCTTGGAAGCTCACACGGTACCTAAGAGAGCCCACTGCACACACCAGCGCAGCTAGCCAAAAGTTCCTGACGGAAACAGGTTGGATTAAGTGGCTGATCTTGTTTGGGACTTTTGTGGGGGACTTCTAGGTGGTATTTCCTATTAAGAACTTTCAGAAGCTGGAAGTGTGGAAAGGCACAAGTATAAAGCCAAAGACTAAAGACTTTAGAATGTTTAATGGTGAGCTCAGGTTCAGTTCTAAAAATGGTAAAGGTTCAGGGATTAGAGGTGCTTGTTTCCCATAAATTGGCTCCATCTCTCACGCTTATCATTTGAAAACGAGGAATCATTGCAGTCCTTCCACATGGTAATGAAATGTCTCCCGTGAATGAGCATCACTGACCTCTAGTGGATGGAATCAGACCTGCTCAACTGTGCTTCATAAGTCCTATATAACTAACATCCAAGAAGGATTCTCCGTAACACGGGACTGTGCTTTTTGAAGTAGGAGGATCAAGGTTCTATCCCTGCTGCAGCCATGAAGTTCCAAGTGGCCCAATGGCATGCTGTCTAATGACAACCATAAAGTGGGCACAGATTTGTTACAATCCGCTAGGTTTTAATACATCACTGGGAGGCCTAGCAAAGATAAGCAAGGAGACTTGAGTCAAAACACAGGTTAATTTAAGAATCATGCTCACTTAAAATAAAAGTTGTCACCAAACAAAATGAACAAGTAGCCATTGATGAGAAAACTGGCAAGATTTATGGGCCCCATTCTGGAGACATAAAAGAGAGTCAATCATCATTTGAAGTTTGTTATTTTTCTTTTTAATAGGAACTCCTCAAACATTCCCTCCACATTTCATTGCTAGAAATTTAAGCCCGTGGCTGTTAAAAAGTTAAAAATGAGGAGCTTCCTAAGTGGGAGCAGAATACATGATTTCTCTGTGTGACCCTAGCTACTCCAGCAGCTACTGACAATTCCCAGGGGAAGCATCAGGGGCTTGTGAAATAAACGCCTTTCTCTTCTTGTACAAATTATCCCTTTATATTCCTGAACTTCTGAACCTCTAGGCTTAACAACAACTCTGCAAGAATGAAGAAAAACGACAGAGTGTTTATAACAACACACATCCCTTTTGATTATCATCACAGGCTATGGGCAGTTTCAATTTAGCAAAACCTTAGTCATAGACTCCTTACAAAACCACTCAGAACCTAGATAGAGGAAAACCTTCCTACTAAATATGAACTTGTCTCTTTAGGTCCTCCCAAACGCTTACTTTCATGACACACACTATCCTCCCCCAAAATTACCATCAAATACCCTAATAATAGTATTAGATCCTTAAGAGAAACTAAGTAGACAAATAATAATAGATTCAGTATTCAACATTCTGGGCCAGATCCTCAGCTGTAGCCTGATCCTGAACCATTGCAGTCACTAAATGGTGCGTTAGTGCAAATTAGTGTAGGCTTTAAGGACAGAAGAGACCTTTGTGATCCTCTAGTCTGACCTGTACCATCCATGCTATAGAATTTCACCAATTGGTTTTAGCAGGAAAGTCAGTAACTTGTAATTAATCTACCGGAGTCTATCTTTTAGAAAGATATCCTGTCTAGATCATCAAGTTGAAGAAATATGGCCTGATTTACCCCTGCATTACCCCCAGATTTACACCAGTAAAAGTTACATTGATGCAAAACTGGAGTAACTCAACAGTGACTCAAATTAACGGCATTGACTCAAACTAATGGCATCTTCTAGACATTTTAGACATTCAAGTGGCTGCCCTAAAGTCAACTATTTAACATTTAGGACTGGTTTTCCTCTAGCTTACACTGGTGTAAATCAGGAGTAACTCCTTTTAAATCAATGTGGTTACCCCAGTGTAAAACTGGTGTAAATGAGAGGAGAGCCAAACCTTTTACATCTACAAGGTCCATCCCCTTGCATCTTGGCTGGGAGTTAGACTAGGTGGCCCTTGTGGTCCCTTCTAACCTTTTGGTTCTATGATTCTATGAAAAATTCTGAGTGGCTACAGCCAGAAGGAGCCGCACTAAGATAACATAGTGTTGACAATGGATATATTTTTCTCCCTGAAACAAGTTTCTTCAAAAGCATCTTTACTTTTTTAATCAGGGTCCCTTGACTTAAATGCAACCTCAGAAATCCCAGCAGGGTGGGATTTCCCTGCTAAATTTGCCTCCTTAAATCCCCCCCAGTTTGGCTATAGTGTACAGAAGTTGTAGGCACTCTTATGCCTAGGCATCGCCCGCCACTGACCGAACCACTGGCATTTACCTTAAAGCCCATTTGTCACATGCTTATGGTCAGAACTAACCCTAAATGGATCCCAGCAACTTTGTTCCAAAGTATTTATTGCTTCTCAAATAACCACACAAAGTGAAATGAATATTAACTAGAACAGGGACAGACACTAATGTGGCTCCTAAGTATGAGGTACCGGATCCTAAGCTGGTTTAAATCAGCGTAGCTCCTTTGGAGTCAATATATCCTGTGCCTCTATTCACCCGCATGCAGATGCCCCCCAGCTGGCTCCCCACACCACGTACATCCCAGTAAAGGGCTTAGGGGAGCAACTTGAACAGCTCCTCTGCTCAGGGGGTGGACAATAACAGAAAATGTGGAAATGGCAGAAATGCCAAATGACTTTTTTGTTTTAGTTTTCACCAAAAAGTTTAGTAGCAATTGGACGTCCAATATAGTGATAGCCAGTGAAAATAAGGTAGGATCAGAGGCTAAAATAGGGAAAGAACAAGTTAAAAATTACTGAGACAAGTTAGATGTCTTCAAGTCATCAGGACCTGATGAAATATGTCCTGGAATACTCAAGAAGCTGACTGAGGAGATATCTGACCATTAGCAATTATTTTTGAAAAGTTATGGAAGATGGGAGAGATTCCAGAGGCCCAGAAAAGGGCAAATATAGTGCCAATCTATACAAAGTGAAATAAGGACAACCCAGGAATTACAGACCAATCATTTTACAGATCCAGACTAACATGGCTACTCCTCTGATATTTGAGAATAATCAGCTTAATTTCAGAAAGATAATGGAACAAATAATCAAGCAATCAATTTGCAAATACCTAGAAGATAATAAGGTGATAAGTAACCGTCCACATGGATTTGTCAAGAATAAATTGTGTCAAGCCAACCTGATAGCTTTCTTTGGCAGGGTAACAAGCCTTGTGGAAATGAGGAAGCAGTAGATATAGATCTTGACTTTAGTAAGGCTTTTGATACTATCTCACATGACCATCTCATAAAAAACCTAGGGAAATACAACCTAGATGGAGCTATTATAAGGTGGGTGCATAACTGGTTGGAAAACCATTCTCTGAGAGTAGTAATCAGTGGTTCAAAGTCAAGCTGGAAGGACATATCGAGTGGCGTCCCGCAGGAATCAGTTCTTGGTCTGGTTCTCTTCAATATCTTCATCAGTGATTTAGATAACGGCGCAGAGAGTACACTTACAAAGTATGCGGACGATACAAAGCTGGGAGGGGTTGCAAGTGCTTTGGAGGATAGGATTAAAACTCAAAATTATCTGGAGAAATGGTTTAAAGTAAATAGGATGAAATTCAATAAGGACAAATACAAAGTACTCCACTTAGGAAGGAACAATCAGTTGCACACATCCAAAATGGGAAATGACTGCCTAGGGAGGAGTACTGCGGAAAGGGATCTGGGGGTCATACTAGATCACAAGCTAAATATGAGTCGACAGTGTAACACCGTTGCAAAAAAAGCAAACAGAATTCTGGGATGTATTAGCAGGAGTGTTGTAAGCAAGACACGAGAAGTAATTCTTCCGCTGTACTCTGCGCTGATTAGGCCTCAGCTGGAGTATTGTGTCCAGTTCTGGGTGCCACATTTCAGGAAAGATATGGACAAATTGGAGAAAGTGCAGAGAAGAGCAACAAAAATGATTAAAGATCCAGAAAACATGACCTGTGAGGAAAGATTGAAAATAAGTGGGTTTGTTTAGTCTGGAGAAGAGAAGACTGAGAGGGGACATGATAACAGTTTTCAAATAAATAAAATGTTGTTTCAAGGAGGAGGGAGAAAAATTGTTCTCGTTAAATGCTGAAGATAGGTCAAGAAATGATGGGCTTAAATTGCAGCAAGGGCGGTTTAGGTTGGACATTAGGAAAAACTTCCTGTCAGGGTGATTAAATACTGTAATAATTTGCCTAGGGAGGTTGTGGAATCTCCATCATTGGAGATTTTTAACAGCAGGTTAGACAAACACCTGTCAGGGATGGTCTAGTAGTTCTGTCATGAGTGCAGGGGACTGGACTAGATGACCTCTCAAGGTCCCTTCCATTCCTATGATTCCATGTCCCGATCTAATCAGGACTATCCTGATATTAGGGGCTCTGTTTGGTATAGGACCCTATTACACTCCCCCCTCTGCGTCCTGATTTTTCACACTTGGTATCTGGTCGCTCTAGTTCTGTGTGAGTTTGATCCTGTATTGGACTCTTCTTTATGTTAAGAAAGCTAGCCCTGGTGCTTTACCTGCCCACTAGTTTACATGGGGACGTAGAGAGAGAGGGGAAAGAGAGAAAACCGGGATTAACACTCTGTACACTTAATCCCTAATCCCAAACTCAGACCTCTCTCTCTCTCTCTCTTTATTTTATGACATTTTTGCTGTATTTCATTGTTCTGAGTACACCAAGAAAGCACCAATGTGAAATAAAGCCTTGGCACAATTTTTCCTGGAGTTCACTTTCCGTGGAGGGAGGCTGCATGCCGGGCAACATGGTTAGCAGAAGCTCTGTTGGAAATGTGATCTGAATTACAAGCACACCTGAGAAAAAGAGCTTTGTAGAAGACGGGACATTAGAGATGGCGAGGTCCCCTCCTGTCTTCCCTCACCTCAGCTGAGCGGCTGATTTGCTCCACGTTTCCCGAGGCTGTAACGGGCAGAACAAGATGCTTTCTGCTCTTCAGTTTTTGTCCCTTTGAATTTAGGATTGAATTTGATGTTTATGAGAATGATTATACTCATGTGTAACATGCTGTAAACTGGAGCTGTGTAAATTTGCTCTCTGTATCTACCAATAAAGGCAGGTCCTGAGTTGGTGCAAATCACAAAGCTCTATACAGCTTTGTGGGGGCACAGGCCTGGAAGACGTACTCAGATACTATGGTGATGAAGGCCATAATAAATCCCTAATAAGTAACGGGTGTTGTAGGTCTGGGTTGAGCGCTATGGGCCATATCCTCAGATGGCACAGATCATTTACACCAACTGAGAATTTGGTCCATAAATTGCAACCCAGATCGACAATGTTCCTGCTATTCCAGTCCTGGTCTCCGTGTTCCCATCCTTATCCCTGAGCTCTGCCAATGTATCTCGGTACTTACCTGTAACACACCTGGACGGGTAGTCCAGCACGAGCCTGAGATTTAGGGGAGACAGATTTGATTCTTTGTCCTGCCACAGACTCTCCATGTGACTTTGGGCAAGTCTGCCTCAGTTTCCCATCTGTACAATGGAAACAATATCCCTTCCTCACCTCCCAGAGGTGTGATACCCTGAGCCTGGTGAGGTGCTCCGATACAGCAGCAGTGGTGGCCAGGTAAGTATATTAGCTAGATTACAGCATATGACCATGACTGCCCTTTTCCTTTCAATACCCAAGTGGGGCGTTTTTCAAAATGCAAAATCTTGCACATTTGATTTTTTTTTCTGGATGTAAAATTTGCACTCACCTCTAATTTGAACCATTCCTCTCAGACAGTTTAAGAAAAAATAGCAAGTGAATGGAAAGGAAAGCAAATGAAAAAACAGACAGACAAACCTGGCATGTTTCTCACAGCATCAATTGTTCTCTGAAAGTCAACAGCAGACCCGAGCCTCTAAATCAGTGGTTCTCAACCTGTAGCCCAATCAGCACACAGGTGCGGATCATGTGACATCCTCAGGGCCCTATAGGGAGTATATAGATTGTGTGGATGTGACCCACATAACATAGAGAGATCTGCATACATGGCCCACAATGGTAAATAGGTTGAGAACCACTGATCTAAATCAACAGAAACGAGTTAATGGGATGGGGAACTTCTAAAGTCCAATCCAGCTCCCATTAAAGTGTACGGCAAGACTCGGACTGTCAGTGGGACGTGGATCAGGCGTGAAAATCTAGTGCTTGCAGGAGAAAACAGAAGTGCTACAAAACTGCCTTCCCTAGTTCTGTACCAAGCTTCAGGGACATGATTATGAAGGTTTTCAATCACGCTGAAGTTCTTCCAATGGCTCCAAGTGAGGGAGCCAGCAGAGCTCCTGAATCAGCTGACAATCTGCATCTCTGTTTTGTTGCTGTGTTCCAGAGATATGTCCCCAGGACCAGATTCCGCCCACTGAAACTCTGTAGAAGTCAAAAGGGTTGCAGCACTGTAACAGCAAACAGGGTTTTGGCCCCTTGCTGCTTTTGTTTGTTTGTTTGTTGTTTCTTTGTTCACAATTGGATGCCTCTGTATGGCCCTCCAGGGACTTACTCCAACCCATCTCATGGACTTTGTCTCCCTCTACTCCTCTTCCCATTCCCTTTGTGCATATGGCATGGGCCTCTTCTCTGTGCCCCCACACAGCCAGTGCGAGTGTCTTCCTCTCTGCATCTTCTGCCATCTGATAGACTTCTTGTAGCTCTCCAGCTCAAGATCTCACACCTCAAGTCCTGCTAATACCTCTCCCCTCCTGTGACTGGCCTCGCGAGTCGGATTGAATGTGTGTCTGTATTCACCACACAGCGTCCACGCACCACTGTTCTCAGTAATTTATGTCAGACGTAGGGTGGGATTTTCATAAACAATCAGCGCTGGCCAGACTCTGCTCCCAGTGAAGCCAATGGGAGTTTGACCTCCAGGGTAGCTGAGTTAGACTAATGCTGAGTGTTTCTGGACCCATGCTGTAGCTAGCTGCCTAAAGCATTTTGTGATAGCCTTCATAGGAAAGCCACTACAAAACTCAATCTGTTCTTCCATTGCCATGTCTATTGAATGCCATGAACAGAAGATGGCTTCAGATAGTAACTAGCAAGTGCATGGGAAGCTTTCTTCTGATGGTTTCCTACTTTCAAATACAAGCCCCATTAGAAACCATCAACCCCGTTTTTTATGATTCAAGATCTCTCCCAAGTCCTTAGTTTCAATCTTTATCACTGCCTTAACCCTAGCTATTATTAAAGCCACAGTGGCTTGGTATGAAAAGCACAGTACAAACCCTCTCACCTCCCCATTCTTTCAAAGTGCCATTTTTACTTGACCTTACCATAACAAAGCAGGGCCAACAGAGAGCACTCTGTCACGCCGCACAGAGAAAGCAGCTGTAGCCAGCCTTACAGGCAGGGGTTTTCCTGGCTGCTTGATGTTTTTGATCTGATGGAGTTTGTAGTGGGCTTGTAAATGGGAATTAGTCATGCCTGGAGGGTAAAGGTGGCCAGACCTCATGCTGAAGTGCACATGTATTACCGAAAGGAAAACTAACAAAAGGAGATTCTGTGGCAGGCTAGAACAGAGGAAGAAGACATCAACAAATTGACAGAAAACAGCTTCTGGGACTTTCTAGCCCAGCAAGGATCAGACGGCTGGGCTGAAAAAAAAAATGGTGCCATTTATTATGTTGAACAGTGGGGGAAAGCAATCTCCCCTCAGCCTCACAGATCCCGTTAGCTAATCACATAGGAACCTTCATGAATTAGGAAGTGTTTAAAAGAACCGCAAAGCTTCACTAGGTGTATGGAATAATCCCCCAGGTTGGCAGTGATCTTTACATGAGATAGATAGAGCTAAGTTTTTTATACAAAAGGGACAGTTAAGAAATAACAAACCCATTACAGAGCCAGATCCTCCAGCTGGTATAAAGCGGGATAGCACCATTGATTTCAATGGAGGCATTTTTACTCCAGCTAAAGGTTTGGCCCAATATATTTAGCAAAAATGTCCTTGCTTTTGTAACTATTCACACTTTGCCCCAGTTCTGCAAGCGCTACTCAGGGGAGTAATGTTAGCATGACTTTTGAAAACCATTCTGCTTATCTTTCATAAGAAGTGAGCAGCTAACTTTTTTTTTTTTCCAAAAGTCATGCTCACGTTGCTGTTCATAGAAGGCCTTGCAAAACCGATGTTGTTTTATTTAGAGAACCAAAATTTGTGGCCTAACCGACTTGGCAGCATCCCCTTTAGATGCAAAGATAACGTTGACTTCCAGAGAAAATTTCCCAGCCTGGTACAAATTATTCTAAATTACTCACAGATGATGAACCAGAGAAACTGCTGATGTGCCCAGACTTTTCAAGCCCTAGAATCTGTCACACATTGATGGTGACTTGCTCCGTGCATGTGTGAACCTACTGGAACCAATTTCCACCCTTCCCCTATAATGGCAGGAAAGTTTTAAAGGGAAGCAAACTATTATTTATTAAATTAAACATTGTTGCCAAAGTCAGTGCATCCCAGCACCATGCAGATGAAGGTACTATTTAAGGTAGATATAATGGCCCTGTGATGGGGTATACAAACCCCACACTAGAAAGGAAGGGGTTAAAGAGCTACTCTGGGCCCAAGCAGTCCCAACCCACCTGACCTGGAGGAGCCTAAAAAGGGGGATCAGAGTGTCTCAGTAGCAGGCAGCCAAAAAAGGAGAGACCTGGGACTCTCTGAAGGTCAAAGACTGTATTTTTGTGTTTAATTCTTTATTTTATGTGGTGGGAAGAGATGGCATGAGTAGGAAATGATCCAGGGAGGCAGCCGCATAGCACCTCAGGGTGCAGGATTTACCAGTGGGCCCTAGATTGAAGTCTGGTGGAGAGGGTGGGCTTGGGTTTCCCAACCAACCCCTAAAGAGGGACAGCTATGGAAATCTATCCCCTCTGGGGGGAATCAAGTTGGGGAAAGATCCTGAAGATACAAGAGTCCAGCCCATGAGGCCCTACCCCAAGGGGGAAACACTGAATCCCTTGCTTAATCCTGAAGACTTTGCTGGTTTTGGACTCTCTCTCTATACACCCTGGAAGGGCCAGACTTGAAAACCCTGACCCGGCTGGAGGGCCGAGTCACTGAAAGGACAGACCACCACAGGATGGGGCAGTAGTAAGAAAGGGGAATGCCCAGGGAGAAGGCAACCTGCCACATCCCTGCCCGACCGCCAGGCAGCACTGGTGGTGAGTGATCCCCTTCACAGACCCCCCATTACCAGAATAGCTGAGCAATTCACATTGTTTAATTAATTTATTCTCACATAGCTCTGTGAGGTAAGGAAGTGTTTTTACCCCCATTTCACCAGGTGGAGGAAGAGGCGGGAAGTGAGGTGCAGATACACTAAGTGACTTGGTCAAGGTCACACAGGGAGTCAGTGGCAGAACAGGGGATTAAATCTAGTTCTCCTGAGTCCCAGGATAGTGCCCTCACCACCTGAACAGCCTTTCTCTCATAGTATAGAAAACTACACACATCTTATATCTGATTATTATTCTCTAATATGTGTAGAGTGGTCACACCAAAGGCCTCAGTCAGAGAGTGACATCCCATTACAGTACACACATCTGTAACAAAGACAGTCCCGGTCCCAATGAGCTTACAGTCGAAGAGGAGGATTTGCACAAGGCTAAGGTTCAGTAGGAGCTGGGTTCCTAACTCCCTTAGGCGCCATCAAAAAACAGCCTAAGTACGATGAGTTCAGGTGTTCAGAAAGCAACATGTCCATCCTGTGGGAGATTCCAATATTTTGACATTTGTTGTCAGCCTAAAATGAGTGAGGAGTCAAAAACTTTTCAGAGGATCCCAAAATACCTTCCATTCAGAAGGGCCAACATGAAAAAGTCACCATTTTTTATGGAAATGAAACATTTTGTTTCATGTTTCCCCATCAGGATATCCAAAACTTTAGTCAATCTACATTTGGCCATGAAAAATTTCACATTCCAATGAAGCCCTATATTTTTTGGGGAAAGCTTTTCTGTTGAAACATTTCAACCAGCTCTAATGATGAGCAACAACCGGTGGATACAACAGAAGGACAGTATGAGCAAATGGTAACAGGGAGACAGTTACAATTAGCATCAGAAGCAGCAGCCACATAGGAACCTGTGAAGATATCTCTTTGCATCACAGTTGGTCCTATTCACAATTCATCCACAATCCAATCTGTTCTAGAGCTCTGAATCAGAATGCATTCATGAATCATGCAATAGTTCCCACCTAAGGTTCCACGACCACAGGGGTTCCACATACACAAGGTCCCATTGTGACCCAACAACTTCTTGATGCCAACTGGCAGAGGGCACATGGGTGCCTAAGGGTTTCAGGGATCCCCTGGTTCAGGCATTCATGGTTCTAGTTCTCCCAAGAGAGCCATGTAAGATTTCTACTGAAAGCTTGTGTCAGACTGGCCATCATAATCTTGGTGAAATGCACATGCAAATAATATATAAGGAGCTATGTACATACATTGAAAATTATGTTCTTAAGGCCTTGCAGTTAAAGGCAGGTCACCCAGAGGCAGAATCATAGAATCATAGACGTGTAAGACTGGAAGGGACTTCAATAGGTTATTTAGTCGAGTGTCCTGCACTCCAGACAGGGCTAAGTAATAACTAGACCATCCCTGGCAGATGTTTGTTTAACCTGGTCTTTAAAACCTTCAGTGACAGGGAGTCCACAACCTTCCTAGGCGATTTGTTCCAGTGCTTAACTACCCTGACTGGTAGGAAGTTTTTGTCCAACCTAAACCTCCCTTGCTGCAATTTTAACCCATTGCTTCTTGTCCTGTCCTCAGAGGTTAAAGAGAACAATTTTTCTCCCTCCTCCTTGTAACAACCTTTTATGTATTTGAAAACTGTTATCATGTCCCACCTCAGTCTTCTTTTCTCCAGATTAAACAAACCCACATTTTTTCAATCTTTCCTCATAGGTCACGTTTTCTAGACCTTTAATAATTTTTGTTGATCTCCTCTGGACTTTCTCCAGTTTGTCCACATCTTTCCTGAAACGTGTCACCCAGAACTAGACACAATACTCCGGCTGAGGCCTTATCAGCATTTAGTAGAGTGGAGTAAGGTAGCATGCCTCAGGACCACTTCCACCAGGCAGGAGGTGGAAGATACTTAGCTCCCCAGTGCTAAGACATTGTATATCTTAAAAGGGAAGTCAATTTGCATACTGAGTGAAATGCTAATGAAGAGACTGGTGCGGACTTCAAGAAGACAAAATTAACAGGAAGAGGTGAACAGTGGGGGAAGGACCTTGTTTACAGGTAAAGAACAGAGAACTTGTCTAATATAACTTAGGATGCAGAAAGACACCCTGGCATGCTTCAGCAGAAGAGGCAAGCTGCCAATGGCTTCGTTCAGTGAAGTCATCAATTCCCCCAATTTGATTTTATTTATTTACTTTTATAGTCTTCTTATGACTGAAGCCTAAGCTGGCCTAGCTCCCCAGGAGGCTTGCGAAAAGCTGAACTGCACCCGATTTGCCAGTTTAACTGAAAAGTTAACCAGCGGTTAGGGACAAGCTGCTTCATTCTTTCCAGCTCTGGAATCTTAGTGTGTAAGAATCTTGGACATCGCTGCAAAAGGGGCATGTTACAAATTAGTAACAGTTTCGTTCATTAGCCCCCGAGTGGATTTATTTATGGCGTAGAAAATGTTGCTATCGGTTTTTCGAGACCGGGGATGTGATGTCACCGGAATGAAAAGGAATTTCATATCACAGTATGTGCCAAAATAGCCTTATTCCCAGTGCGCTTCCAGCAGGCGGCATCATTTCACCAGGCACTTCTTCAGCTTGATGCCTTCACACCTTACAAAAGATCTACTGTGGCAGTAGCTACTATCACAATAGGGCCATACACCCCCCTGGGAGCCAGCTAGAATGAGCAATGGGGTCTCCTTGCCCCCTTCCTGCCTCTCCAGAGAATGGGTCTTTAGAGCATTGGGATTGTCAGCCAGAGATGTGATATGGGCACTTTTGCTTCATCCAATTCACACTGACGTCAATGGGCTTTGGATCAGGTCTTTCAAGTGCCCCCAGATGATGGTTGGGGCAGGAAGCCTGCCTGGGGCAAGGTTTTAAGGCTAGATTTTTGCCTGGGGAATAGAAATAGAAGGGTGGGGGAGATGACTTCAGAGAGCAGAAAAGGCCAGGGGTCAAGTAAGCTCATGTAGAAGGGGACCCAAGACACACCAGGCTGGCCTGAGAGGTTTGAGAACAGCAGCACTGTGGCTTTCATAGCTAGCTCTTGGATGACCAGCCATTGTTATTAGAGACCCTTGAAAATAAATGCAGCCTTTCTGTGTAGCCTGATTTGGGGTGGGTTAATAGGGACAGTGGAATTTATCCACTTAATTTAGTTTTATTTAATAATTAATTTTCTAATTAATTAGTAATATTAATAATAATTAATAGATAGTAATAATATGGATATGGCTCGCCAATATGTGTGATCAGAAGATAAAGTTCGTCTTGAATCAGGCTTCACAGAATTTATACAAGGAGATTGGGATATATGACAGGAAATTACACTGAGACAAAATTAGTCAATCAAGACCTTTTATTTAAAATCAATGAAACAAGAAGTAAATGCAAAAATGTTAAAAGCAGTTTGAGATTACAAAGTTACAAATATCACATTTCTTTAAGAGATATAAATCTATGATAATACACAGTTCTAAATGCACTCTGTAGCACTAGGGTGTTGTTCACACCTCTAATAGATATAGGAAGTGATGAAACTGGTTATGAGTTAAACCCTTTATAGACTAGATGTTTTAAAGGTAAAGCAGAAATAAGAATTATTTCATACTTACAGTTGTGAAAGAACAGAACACTACGACTTATCAGTAGTTGACAGCTTTCGTAGGAGAGAGAGGCATCGATGTAGGTTGAGACGATAAGGAAATAGATAGGTGTATCGCCTGCCTAATGGTGGATTGTCACCCTTTTTATAGGGAGAAATCCTTCCTCCTATGCCCAAATTTGTCTTTCCCCCATGGAAATGTTAGGGTATCTGTTCCCATAGGCTGACCTTTTGTGTGCGTATTAATGACAGATATGTACGTATCTGTGGTGTATGTGTTAGATTTGTGGGCAGAAATCCCCCACTCTTCACCCTATCTAGGTGAAAGGTTAGCAGACAATCAAAAGGTCCCTAGACATTTTGCGTAGGTTTATATTCTATTATTACTTTTCTGAGTAAGGGTCTTAAAGGTTGCTTTCAGTGTCACGCAGGAAATTGGCCAGGGTGTCTGGCCTGGATGTTTCTAGGTGTCTTGCATTACAGCTTATTGTAAATAATTCTATTAATCTATGCAGCCTACACACTTTTATCAAAAAGACATTTTATACAGACCAACCGATTAATCCTCAGGGCTACACTGTTGGTCGAGTGGTTGGTTATTTTTTGGTGAATGCAGAAGGCCACTGAGATTTTTATTTTCCTTCCCTCTTTTAGGGCCAGATTCTCCCATCCATGATAAGGAAGAGGAAACTTCAAGTTTCTCAAGTTCTCCCATCAGGGAGGTGGGGTTGTCTCCCCATGGAAGAAGCCAATAGCTCAACCTCACCTTATCCAGCTACCTCCACATTGCTACCTGGCCTCCAACGGAGCCCCAGGACTCCAATTTGCCATGCTACAGAAGCTCTGCTCAACATGGGTAGCCCTGGAATCCCCCTTCCTCCCAATAAAGAGAAATTCCCAAACTGCAGAGGTGGAAACAACATCTGCAACATCAACTACATGTGCTCTCTGCAGTAATGAACTGTGCTTCAGCTCATAGGGGGAGAAGCCAGTAATGTATTGGAAAATTAGTCTGAACCAGTGAACAGTTCCTACATTTTTTTTACATGCAGTACCTGAGAAAGGTAGCCATCTCAGGGGGTGTCAACCAACCTTCACACTCTCAGATTTTGACCAGTATGGAGGCAAACCCCTAGTCTTATGAAAAATACCCTAGGATCACAAACATCCACCTAGAGGTTTGATATCCAAGGCCTCATCCAAAGGGACTATGCTGCATGAAACACAATTCATCTGCTTTAGAAAGGCGACAGGCTGTGGGAATTGAACCTCTGATTGTAGAAAACCAAAAGGGTATATGTACACTCTGAGCTGGGGATGTCATTCCTAGCTCGAGGAGACCCTCTCACTAGCTTGATGCTGGGCACATACTCGGGGCATCTAGCCATTCCCACAGCTTGCGCGGCCACTATACTTTCCCCTCCTTTTTAAGCACATTAGATTATTCACAGCTAGCATAGGTATGTCTCTTGAACTGAGAATTACACTCTTAGCTCAAAGCATAGGCATACCCTATGTATCATTAGCCTCCTGTTCAGGACACTAAGCCATACCCTCGTCCAAAGCCATTCTTTGCTAGAGACATTTAAAGATGCTTTTCTTTATACAAACTAGATATTCCTGTCAAAACTCATGCTCATATTTTGTAGGTGCAGTTCCTCATGGGCCACTCCTTCACCCGGGTCTCATCATTGCACATCGGTGCAAAGTGCATGGAAAACACAAATGTTCTGGTCACATTTCGTTCCCTCTTTGTACAGATGTAAATAGCAACATAAAGGGCTGGACAGTGGAGAACCAGTCTTGTCTTATCTTAGCCCTCGTCTCCACTGGAGGGTGGAGGTCGATCTAAGTTACGCAACTTCAGCTCGGTGAATAACGTAGCTGAAGTCGACGTACTAGATCAACTTACTGTGGTGTCTTCACTGCGGTGAGTCAGCTGCTGCCACTCCCACATCGACTCTGCCTGTGCCTCTCGCGGCGGTGGAGTACAGGAGTTGACGGGAGAGCGCTCGGGGGTTGATTTATCGCATCTAGACTAGACACGATAAATCGATCCCCACTGGATCGATCGCTGTCCGCCGATCCAGTGGGTAGTGTAGACATACCCTTAGTTTCATGCCAGTGAAATCAATGGAGTTAAATCGGCATACAACTGGCGCTGCAGAGTGGGGAAATCAGGCCTTTAAGATGTATGTATTCCTTTCACGAAAGAATATTGGGGAAGTCCAGGGTACTGCCTTGTTCAGTTAGGAGCGGAGTTGAGTGAAAGTTGGAATTTTCCTTCCATGGGAAATGCTGAAGAAAAAAACCCCAAATTCTGTCTTCAAATGAAAAGTAGAAATTCCAAAGTTTGACAAGGAAGGGAAATTTGGGGGGGTGGGGGAGAGGAGAGATTATTTCAAAATAATCAAAACATTCTGCTTGGAAAATTTCAATATGAAATACTGCCTGGGAACCAAAGCTCCCAGGAGCCCAGCTGAGGCATGGCTCCTAGGGCTTCCAGGTTCCTGGTTCTGTAGCAGGAAGCCTTAAAGCCCTGGAGTCCCTGGCCTTGGGCAGCCTCCGTGGCAGGCTTCTGACAAGCTGGGCAGAGAAGCTGGCAGGAAACTAGGCAGGTTTCTATGGGAAAGTTTAAAAACCTGCCCTGTGTTCTGTTGGGAGATTTCCCGGCATTCCCGCAAAACATTTTGATTTCAGCAAATTGGCATTTTTCACCAGAAAAACATTCCATTTGGAAAGTTTCCAACCAGCTCTAGTTAGGGGGGCCTGATTGTTCTCTCGCTTACATTTCCGTAACTCTATAGACTCGGTCCTCATAAGCCCCATGACAGGGAGAGCCAAATCAGGCCCAAAAGGGCCTTTCTAGCTTGGAAGTCACAGATGGCGGGCAATTTCCTCAGCTCATGTAAATCCACCTAGCTCCACTGACTTCCGAGCTCCCTCTGAGCTCTGTATCATCACTAGGGACTGTGAAGCCGGCCCTTTGTCACCAACAGTGTTAAGTCCATTTCCCTTAGAAACACAGAAGATACTATTAGAGGTATCAGTGCATGAAACTATATCTAAAGTGTTGCTGACACCTCATGGAAAGCGGAAAAGCTTTCCATTTAGAAACAATTGTGCTTCTCTGTTGTAGTTGCATCACTTATTTAATAGGGTTATAGGCACTGAAAGCAGGTTTGTTCCTTGTGCAATACACCTCTACCTCGATATAACGCTGTCCTCAGGAGCCAAAAAATCTTACCGCGTTATAGGTGAAACCGCGTTATATCAAACTTGCTTTGATTCACCGGAGTGCGCAGCCCTCTCCCTGCAGCGCTGCTTTACCACGTTATATCTGAATTCGTTTTATATCGGGTCACATTATATAGGGGTAGAGGTGTATTTGACTATGTGAAGCTAAGTAGCAAATGCAAAGTAGTTTTATTAATATTACCCAGCACTCATTTTGTTCCTCAATTCAAACCATAATCCCTGCTGTGACCTCATAATGGTTTGCTATTCAGATGACTGTGATGCTACAGAAAAGAGAATTTATAAGTCTGACGTCAGGTGAATATTACACTGGATTAAAATCCTCAATTGGTATAAACTGACATCGCTGCATTGAAGTCAATGGAGCCACACTGAGTTGCACCAATGGGACTACACAGCTTCATGCCAGCTGAGGATCTGACCCAAAGTATTTCACAAGACTCATGCCTTCCCTTTAGAGCTAGAAGTAGAATTACAGATGGGGAAACTGAGGCACAGAGTGGTGAAGCATCTCCCGCCTTATGTTTTAACAACTCAGTTATGTTGTCTCTGAGTAATAGGATCAGATGAACTCATAAAACAAAGATTCTGATTCCTACCTAATTTACCAAGAATTTGATGGCGAATCCTTTAACTTACTTACATTGGAGAAAATTATTAAATACAAGCAGGCCCACGGGCCATAATCTGGCTCCAAGTGAAGGAACATGAAACCCTTGTAAAGTACATGACCTAGAGTTAGAGATATTTCTATGAAGAATTAAGAGTACAGGAATGTGCTCAGATAACAGGAGACTCAATCTGAATTTGTACCCAAAATACGATCAAAATTTTAAAAAAAGAGATAATTTCTCAACAGTTCCTGGTCCTGTCCAAGATCAAACAAACCAAAATATCACAAAAACGACTATTTGTGCAAGATTGTCCGACCCGGACAGAACCAGGAAGTACCAGAAAGCCCTTGAATTGAAACATTCCATTTACATAATTGAGATTCCTTGCCGGCCCCCTACCACAGGACTGTGCACACGTGCACAGTTCCTATGCAGCGGTCGTGTTTAAATATTAGGAGGTCAATTTTCAAAGCTGTGGTTAAGGGTTGAGCAGACTCAGAGCACAGGTCTTGAAAATAAATGTATGGAACTGTGCAACTTTGGTGCTCTTCGAGGGGTATTTTCTCATAATCCTTCCTTGCCTGGAACTGTCAGTGAATGACACCTGAGCTCAATGCTGCAAAATCTGGGAGTGAAAGGATAAATACTTAGAGACGGTTTTGCTGTGAGCCAGATCCTCACGTGGTGTAAATCGCTGTAGCTCCATTGAAGCTATTAAGGAGATAGCTGGTGTAAACAGGAGTGAGGATCTGGCCCTGCTGTGAGGTTGGGATTGTTCCCTGTGAGTGATTTGTCCAAGGCCAAATAACAGGCAAGTAGCAGAGCCAGGAATTCCAGATGCCCAACCATAAACACAATCCAGGTAGACCACAGCTACCTGACCCAGTCTCATGAGGTGTAATAAACGAGAGATTAAAAGCACGATTTTGCTGTAGCACTGGCTAGATGTATTGGGCGTCATCCTTTGCTTTGGCTGTTCTGCTATAATACCAGCTATGCTGGAGGATTTTGTCCAGAGCATCCCTCTCTTGTGATCCTTGGATACCAGAATGGAGCCCTGGGACTACGGGAAGCTAGGTGTAAATTAGAGCAGCCACAGAGACTACGTTAACCTACACTGGGGACCAATCCTGTCCCCAGCCAGCTCTAGGATCATGGAGTCAAAAGGTGGCATAAGGCCATCCCTCAGCTCTGCACACTGCCTCTAAGCTGTGCTCAGTTCTGAGCCTGTGTGTGTATTTTATAGACAAATGTAATAACTCAGACGATCAGCTGGTTGATGTCAATCTGGACATAAGTCAACTTGTCCCAAGTTAGGATCCTGTGCAATGGGCTGAATTTTGCCATGATTTATAGGGCCGAAACTCCTCACGAAGTCAACAGCATTGGGCTCAATGTTAAAAAACAAAGGAGAAAAGGAAATACCAGCCTCAGAGCTTGGTCTGAAGCCCAGTAAAGTCTTCAACTGGCTTTGCATCCGGCTCTAAGTGAATCTGAACGGAACAGAACCTGATTCCGTTCTCATTTATGCCAGTGATTTCAAGGGGTCGTTACTCATTTACAGTAATACAGTGGAGCTAATAGCATAATCAGGTGCACAGTTCCTTGTGAATGCAGGCCTGGAGTGTCAATGGGAGGGAGGGTGATGGGGGAATGGGATGCAGAGATGGATGATTAAGGGTGACTTTCAGGACTTTGGTGACTTTATGGGTTTCCTCTCTCTGCATATATATTTTTTTATTGTTCAGAAAGCTCTGAGGCTGCCCCCTTGAGTGACTAATAATGTACCATTATCACTATGTCACATCATAAACAGTCAATAAAAGCCTAAGTGCTCTCAGTTCACGCCAAGTGGCAAGTTCCTCGGCATCCTCTCCTTCATGATGAGGAGGGAGCGGATACCCAGCAGCAGGGAAAAAAGAATCTTAGCTTTTCTTTCATAGTCTGGGTCAAAGAAGGTCGATGCTAATTTTCCTGAATGACGTCAAGAATGTAACTAAACAAATGAAGCTGCATCAAACATCCATTGTTGGTTTGGGAAGGCACCGCAGAGCTAAACGCCATGGGCCAAATGCAGGTCTGTTATAAGCAAGAGGGACTCGGTGACCTCCCTGGAGCAGTGCTGCTTAGCCAGGCTTCATTTGCCCTGGTGGGGCAGCTTGTATGAATGTATTCTTCTGTTTTCCTTTCTCGCAAGATGCTTCTGAAAAGATCCTGGGCTGGGCTCTGGCCACAGCACCCGCATAAAGGCTCCCTGGGGATCTAACGATGTAGAGCCAGGGTAGAAATTCCTATGCCATCCCTCCTCCCTAAGGCTGGTACAGAGTGCATGGCCAGTGGGTAGTGTCACATTGTCCCATTTCAACACAAGCTGAACCCTCCAATTCCACCCCATAACCTGAGGAAGTTTGGATCGAGGCTTCTCTGTACAACGGACTGAGTCAGAACCCTGGATGAGAATTCCTAGGAGGTAATGCTACGTCCTTAAAGGCCGATGAGTCTGCTACAGCCTTGGGAACAGAGAACAGAGGTGGATCTTGTCATTCAGGCACAGGCCTGTGCATTAAGATCCAGAAATCCATGTTTGATCCTCCCTGATGATGACCAAGAGCACGGTATTATATGAACTGTGAATGAATCCGGAACGTCACAAGTACGGACTGGCTCTAGTTACAAAGGTTGCTTCTGTTTTTCCCTCCAACATCCTCAGCTCCAATGATGTGAGAAGCTTGCACCGCTTGCCTGCTCCAAGATCTACCTTTCATCAGATTTGAGGCAGCAAGATGGAAAGGGGACGATATCTCCTCCATGACCTGATAGCTCCCTCTGTCCAGTCACTTGGGGCCCACCTTCACTGTGGAGTTCTCACACGTTGTCATGCTGACCTGCCTGTCGTCATGAGGGATCTCCTTTTGGGAGCTGACGCAACTGCGTGCAAACATCTTGAGACGAGGGATATGGATTCTTTTGGAGCATACCATGGCAGTTCGGCAGAACTACATTCCCCAAACTGGAGGGGAAAACAGAAGAGTTTGGTGTTTCAGGGAGTCAATCTCCCTCAGTCCCCGCCCTCATGTATCACCTTGGGCAATTCACTTGTGGCTTGATTTCAGAGGTGTGGCGCACGCCCAGTGACTTCAAGCACGAGTGGCCCCTTGTGACTTCCAGGGAAACTATGGGTGCTCAGCACCTCTGAATCTCAGCTAACGGATTTCTCCACACCTGTACAACCAGGATGAGGATCACAATGACCTACCTCACTATTGTGAGGGTGGCCTCATTAAAGTTTGCAAACTATTTTGAGATTCCTCAGATGTGAGGGGGTTATATAAACCTGCTCTGTTTATTAAGTCACCATCATGAATGGCCTTCCTAGCAGACAGGATCAGAAGCTGACAGTAGCTCTTAAATGGAAAATGGAGACAGGTGCCTTCTATAAACACTGGAGCAAGTAGGGTGACCAGATGTCCCGATTTTAGAGGGACAGTCCCAATTTTTGGGTCTTTTTTTTATATAGGCTCCTATTACCCCCCACCCCGTCCCGATTTTTCACATTTGCTGTCTGGTCACCCTAGGAGCAAGTGCCCTTCCTCTTGCCAACAAACCATAAACTAGTTCTAAATGTAATGTTGGGCTTGATTTTCCTCTGACCTCCACCTGTGTAATTCAGGAATATTACATTCAATGGAGTTACACCAGTGCAAGCAAAAGGAGAATCAGGCTCTTTAGATTTAAACTTTTCTTCAGCAACGAATGCACTTGATTAATATAGCCGCGTCTAGTGCCGTAGGCTAAGATGCCAGTTACCAGGCTGCTGGTTTTAATTAATGCTTTGCATGTACTATATAATATAAGCGGCCACATATGCTGGTTATATTAGATGCTTCATAACCACAAGGAGAGAAAAACATAACCCTGCACTGAAAGAGGAATTGGATCTCGCTTTGACAAACTATTTCTTACATATTCCTCTCTATCTCTCTATCTCTAGCCTAGGAGCTATAAAATTTCATGTACTAGGAGTTGTGGGTTGTTTTATAGAGCTGAGGGTAGGCTTTGCTAGAGGAAATTGACTTTAAAAGGGCACTTGTTTCTGCTGGCTGTTTTCACCCCTAATTGATTGACAACTACAATTGTCTACCCCTTTCTCCCTATGGGCAAGTCGGGAGCTGTCATCCTCATTCCTCTTACAATTTACACTTAAGCACACAACCTTCTCTGTGGGGAGAAATCATTCTGCACTAACATTCTCTGCTTCTTCTCCACCCCTGCCTACTCAATGTGTCAGGATTCAGAAGTTGATATCTCTTGCAGTTATCTATCAGTCAAAAAGAAGGAAAGTCTTAAGAAAGGAACGTATAGTCTCCCCTGCTTTCCCTGGAATGGCTAGATTTTGAATTGTGGGAGCACAGAAGTAGATTCCTATGTCCAGAGAAAACATTACTGTATCATCAGTGGACAAAGGAAGATAAAATAGGCATATAGATCTCTGGTTTCAGCCAAGCTTCATTCTATGTCACTTTTCTACTCTCATGATTTTTGCCCCTCTCTGGCCATAACTAAGGATAGATCTAAGGCCTGGTCTACGCTAGGGGAGGGGTCAATCTAAGATATGCAACTTCAGCTACAAGAATAGCACAGCTGAAGTCGACGTATCTTAGATCGAATTAAAATTACTTTGCGTCCTCATGGCACGGGATCGATGGCTGTGGCTCCCCCGTTAACTTTGCTTCCGTCTCTCGCACCGCTGGAGTTCAGCAGTCGATGGGAAAGCGATCAGGGATCGATTTATCGCCTCTACGCTAGATGGGATAAATCGATCCCCGATAGATCGATTGCTACCCGCTGATCCAGCGGGTAGTGTAGACGTATCCAAAGTTATTCCAGCTAGAGCAGTTCCCTAGGGGCCTCTCTACTGGTCAGGCATTGCAAGAGCTAGTGGTACCGGAACAGGAGGGACCTACAGGCCATGGCCCTTCCACTTTTTTCCACAGGTCCGTCCCCCTGCCCCTCCTCTTCCCCCAAGGCCCTGCCCCTCGGCCAGGCTGGAAGCTGGAGCCTGCCCCGGTTGTGGGGTCCTGGAGGTGGGGACGTTGGTCAGGGACTGCTCTCAGCTCCCCCATTCCAGGCAGATAGCATGGCCTGAGCGGCCCGACCTGGCTCCAGCTTCTGGCTTGGCTTGGGGGCAGGGCCTCGCGGGGAAAAGGAGAAGCAGAAGTGGGGCCACGGAAGGGGTTGGAGGTCATGCCCCCCCCACACTTTTAGAAAGAATCCTGGAAAGAGCACAATGTAATCCACCTCTGGCTGGATGGTATAGAGCGAACTATGTCAACTTTACACACCATGGAGATTCCCTTACATCAGGGCCCTTCTCCATTACCTTTGCACTGTTAGAGCACAGCAAAATGGCAAAGCTGGGGAACAGTACCTAGCCCATTGCTTCAAAATGGTTGGACTTCTTGTAACCGGAGATAGACTGAGGTGACTGTCATTCCAGCACCGAACACATAACGTTCCACTGTTCTGCTTGTGGGTGGAAGAACATTGATTATAGAACTGGTTGGAAACTGGAATTTCCATTCTGTGGGAAATGCCAACATTTTTAAATGTGTTTTTGCTCCAAGTTGGAACAAAAAAGCCAAAATTTTGAGATTTCCCGTGGATCAAAAATTCTGAATCAATTGAATTTGGGACCATCAAAACATTTTGCTTCAATACTGTTGAATCTTCTGTTTTGATAAAGCATGTTTCTCAGTGTCAGAAAATAATAATTAATATCATCAAAATGAATTATAACAATAAAATTGAACCAAAATGTTTTCACCTGATCAAAACGAAACAATTGACATTTATTAAAAATGAAAAGAGAATCAAAGTGATTAATTCCCTGTTGAAAATTTCATCGAAATCGACACATTTTGATTTTGACAACTGCATTTTCCAACAGAAAACTGTTCCATTGAATTTTTTTGGTCAGCTCTAATTATTTATCAGTTTTGAGTGTGTGGATCTACTTGCATCGTATTTTAATAACACTAACAATTTCTTATATGTGTATAGAACCTGCAATCTTCTACAGTCCCAGAAGGCTTTGCAGATCATGTATATCGGAATCCCTTAATCCACAAGTGCAATGCAGCCATGCTTGGGCTGGAACATGACAGGTGTATAACAGTACAAAGCAACACTACCTGCCACACTGTAGCCATCACTCTGGTACCTGAGTACCCATATCAGTTTATTAAATGTTATCTTAATAGCTATTATACAAGTAGCTGGAGTCGACGTACCTTAGGTTGACTTATTGCGGTGTCTACACTGTGCTGGGTCAATGGGAGAAACTCTCCTGTTGACTTACCTTATGCTTCTCGTTCCAGTGGAGTACTAGAGTTGATGGGAGAGCGATCACAGCATTGATCCACCGGGAAGTGGAGACAAGCCCTAAGGAAGAGGCGCTTGTACTGCATGTTCCCCCTATCTTGAAAGAGGACCAGACTCCATGCTCAGTTTTGCCAAATGTCAATGAGTGCAAAGAAGTGGCCAAGACAGTCTACTAGGCTAAGGTCCTGCACCCGTAAAACTGAAGGGAGTTTTGTCGTTGACTTTAAAAAGGCACAGAAGTGAGGCTTATGTGTGCAAAAAAAAAAATGCCCACACTCAGTGATCTCAGTCCTGCAGTCTGGTCCACTAGCACAAACTCCTTCACTCACATATAGTAAAAGTTTGAGGTCATCGGCTGGAAAGCACCTTGGGATCCTTTATAATCAGACGCCCTCTATAACTGCAAGATGTCCCCTTATGTTAAATAAATCAAGCCCTTGTGTGTTCATAGCTGCAGCACCCAGCCTAAAGGGAGACCTTTGAAAAGTTCAGAAAGGAAGAGGGACCATTTTTAATACAAACCGAACCATGGCACCCTTCTCAGCCTCTTTTCATGATACCAGTTGTGGTTATGAACATGAATTGCTTGGAAATATGATATGTTAGATGGGAAGACAATTTCAAAAGAGCCTGTGAATTGGCAAAAGGTCTGAGAGGTATTTTTCTTTCCTGGTTTCACAAGCTCCCTTTCCATATTTTATTTTTTTGGCTGGCGAGCCGGCCAAGTCTCCTTACATCATGATTTGCTCAGAAGAAAGGGCAAATTGAGAAGGGAATTAAAGCAAGTCGGTCAAGCAGAGGTTTCTCATCTCTTTTAACTAACAAAACTTATTGAAGGCGCTGAAAAAAGCCACAAGTCTGGTGGATTGGAAATGCTGTTAAATTTAAACAGAAGCAAAGTAATTAATACATCTTTAAAAATGCATTACTTTTTTTGAAAAGGAAAGAAATACAGAAAGGATATCAATAAACATTCTAATAAAGTCCGGATTGTTAACGCCTTCTGCAAAATCGAAATGCACTTCCCGCCACATGAAAGGGAAGACTAGGAAGAACCAGATGTACGTGGTGTTAAACTCAAGTACAAAGAGTGAGGGCATGGGCTGAAGGCCCAGTTTTTGGACCACATCTTGAAACTCTTACCCAGGGTTTGAGTCTGCGACCCCTTACTGGTACTGAATGCAATTCAAATCCGCTACATTTGGGTGAATTTCACCCATTGAGCAGTGCTTTTGTGACCCACTGCAAGTGTTTGTAATACATCCCTTTCTGTGCCAAATCCACAGAGGATATGAGTGTTATAGCACCCGCCAGGGGGCCATGGTTCTTTAGCTCCAGCTGCAGGAGCACATTTGTCTAGCTCTGGAGATCCCTGGTTCAGCCAAGACGTTGGCCACCATGTCCGAAGAGCCAGGGCACTCCCGTGGGGGTGAAGCTCACACCTGGGCAGAGGGCCAACACAAGACCCCACACACACGACTTACCCTCTCTTTGAGGGTGAAGGAGGAAATAAGTGATGGTTTTGCTTTGTTTCACCCTCTGCCCTGAGGTGACTTTCACTGGCAAGTAGTTCCAATGGGATATGGAAGAGTTGAGTTAAATGGGAGTAGAGCCATGAATTAGAACTACTTGATTAGTAAGGATGGCAGAAATCAGTTCTTATTCAGGCAAAACACCTCTTGGGAGAAAGAACGTCAGGATTTTGCCCCATGAAGAATGCCACCCCCTTTGCCTACATCTGTTTTCTTGAAATATGGCTAGTTTAAACCCCCTTTTCTAAAAATGCATAACCAAAAACGCCCTTTGGTTTCTGACAATGACAAGGCTGCCCAGGGAGCTGAACACTAGAGCGGATTGAAAAATGGTGTGTGGTTCCCAGGAAGAGTTTCAAATTTTCACTGAAAATAAAGGAAAGCTTTTCAGTCAAACACAGGCACTCACAAACACCACCATTTGTGCTGAAAATTTTCAGGTTTGCCAGAAACTCAACATTTTCCTCAGAAAGCAGGCAGCTTTTGTGAAAAAATTGCGTGTTCAACCCCCCAATTTTCCATTCAAAAAATAGTGGGTTTTTTTAAATCAGCTTTAGTGATTACATCATCAAGAGTGACATGAGTCAATAAGCCTATCTCAGCATGAAGGTCTTCCAATTAGCACAGAGAACATGGGGGAGGTTTTCCAGTCTACAATTTAGCCTCATATTCTGGGGATGAGGAATCTGCAGTGGAAACTTTAGGCCCTTCTGATAACAGAGGTGGTTCTTTTTCTCTTTTCCAAAATGTTCTCTTTGATATGTTCTAAAACGCTTGACTTTCTCGATTTTGTTTTGTTTTCAAAGTGCCTTACAGGTGGTTTCATGTATTTCATGCTGTGGATTTCCTTGCTCTTGGAAGGGATGATTTATGGTGGTTAGGACTTTGGGGCTTTTTTATAGGCTTTATGAACAGTGCCCCCATCTCTGCTCTGCTGGAATGTCTAAAATCTTGAGCGTCCAAAATCCCCTGCATCAGACCACTAAAATTCATTGGAGATGCTACCCTGGATTTCTACACCATTTGGAAGCTAATTCCTTCTGCTCCAAGTTGTGATTTTCCAAAAAAATTAAGCATGTTTCTAACCATTTTTAAAAACCTTGACCCCGATTCTCCACTCACATCAAATACAGATGACTTTACCTTACTGGAGCTCTCCTGATTTACACCAGTGTAAGTGAGATCAGAATCAGGCCCCACATGTTTAGCTGCTATGATTGCTCCACACCATAAGAAGTTAATGTGTTACCCCACCACCCGCAAGGAAGCAGACTAATCCACCTGTCATGTGATCACACCACCTGCCAAAGGCTGAGAGTTTACAGGGTTAGTATCAATAGCTCTGTTGATATTTTGCTGATTATGTTTATGTTAGGCCGTATTGGGGGGACAAAGTCAATTCCTTAAGACGTCACTTTTTTCAGGGGATACGTTATAGAACTCCTGGAAAAAAGGTTTCCTAGATGGCATTTCTAAAGAACTAGATAATGGAAATCTTATCCATTTTCATTAACACAGAGGACAGTAAATAGGAGTAGGCTGAGGAGCAGGTGTGCAGAAGCTGAATCAGGACAAGGTTTGCCTTCAGGGTCTTAGAAGTCTCATGTGAGCCGTTCTGGTGAGGTTTTAGTAATCTCATGTGATCAGCCAGTTCGGAGCCATAGCCAAACTGGAATTAAAAAGCTAGCTCCTTCCAGCTTTGAACCAAAAAATATAGGACAGGTTCAGATTCAGCGATCCGATGCCCAAACCACCACTGCCCCTTGAAATACAAAGTGTTGGCTTTAAAGTGCGGGTTAGACATTTATTTGGACACACAAAACCCACCCAGTTATATTTCAATAACATTTCTAAGGTACCATAATTCTTAGGAAATACATGTTTCACTTTCTAATAATTTCTGAGTTCCATGGACTCATCATGGAAAAAAGAAATCAAGAGTATCCTAACGATCAAAGTGCTCTGAAGGGAACAGATACCGCCACACTGCAGGCTTTAGACTGAAACTTCCAACATATGGAATCACTACAGAAGTTTGGGTTTCTCTTTTCTAGTTCCAAGCTGTGCAAAGTTGACCTCATCTGAATCCTAAAAAGAGCTGGATTTGTAATTGGGGAAAACATGCTTTGACAGAGGGAGGGGTTTGAATTCCACCTAATGGTAAAGCTGTGTTGTCCACACCTGTTGATTAAAGTGGAGTTGCTTTGTGATGTCAGATTCCCTTAGTTCATTGCTGCCAGACTCTGACATAGCCTTACTCAGAGGCCAGCTCCTCATCAAAGATGTGTTACATTTAGCTGAAATCAAAGGCTCCAACAGGGGTGGCTCTAGCTTTTTTGCCCAAGCATGGCAGGCAGGCTGCCTTCGGTGGCGCGCCTGTGGGAGGTCCGCATGTCCCGCGGATTCAGTGGCTTGCCTGCGGGAGGTCCCCGGTCCCCCGGATTCGGCGGCTTGCCTGTGGGGGGTCCCTGGTCCCGTGGCTTCGGCGTACTGCCGCCGAATCCGCAGGACCCGCGGACCTCCCACAGGCATGTCGCCGAAGGCTTCCTGACTGCCGCCCTCACAGGGACCGGCAGGGCACCCCCCACGGCTTGCTGCCCCAGGCACGCGCTTGGAGCGCTGGTGACTGGAGCCGCCGCTGGGCTCCAAGCAGATGTCATTATATATGTTTCTTACTTGCAATGAAGACAAATAAAACCAGTGTCATCTAACACATTCTGTACAGCATCTGTAATGCTAGCGCTGCGCAGGGAAATCAAAAAGGTTAGGTTGTTGTGTACGCTGTGTGTGCGGAAAATGTTTTTAACTCCCGTGGCCTCTGTAATAAGAACCACACAGTCTGAAAATGAAACATTGCCAATTGTTAACTGTAGGTCTGGTGGAAATAAAACGAGAGACACGGCAAAAGGGAATGTCACCTAAATCTAATTTCTTCGTGTCAAACAGTGCTACTGTATCTCCTTCGTATACAAGGATAGTATATGAAATGTGGAGGAATGTTATCACAGTTTGCAATGAGGGATGCTCAGAAAAGTGGAAAAAGCTGGTTCAGATTTGGATTCTGAAGTTCAGGTGTTTCTTCAGGCATTTCCCCCAACCCCTTGATTCTTGCTCTGAACAAAATCTCACAATAGGATTTCTCCTGTGGAGTCAAACATTGCCAGTCTTATGCAAAACTCTCACTGAAATCAATAAGAACGTTGGCAAAATGACCAGGATTCAGGCAGAGATGTCTAGCCCTCCTGCTTCCAGAAAAGATGATTTTGTGGACTAGGACTCAGGAGCTCTGGATTCAACTCCTGGCTCTGCCACAGGTTCCCTTCATGACCTTGAGAAAATCACTTAATTTCTATGTGTCTCAGTCCCCCTTTCTGTTAAATGGGGATAATGCATCTATTTAGACTATAAGGCACTGGGAATTGGCAACCCTTAGGTCAGGCCCAGGCTGACCACAATATGAAGGTCACTGAGCCCAAGGGACAATCACAGTTGAACTCTCGAGAGCACCCTTGGGGAGGGCACTGCTGATAAGGATCAGTACCAAGCCAATGGTCACCAAATTCCATACCCATCGCATCTGTTTTAAAAACAAAAACGATATGGCTCCTGCTTGGGGGGTTCCCATTTCTGGAGAACCCAAAGGTTGTTTCCTTGACCCAGAGGTCTGGATTCTTCCTTCGGGGTCTGGTGGCAAAGTCCAAACAGAGAACCTGAAAAAAGTCTTGTTACTGAAGCTCAAACCTCATTCTCTGCCCCCCATCCCCCGAAAGTTCCTTCCTCTGAGACAATCCTGTTGGTTCCAGATTCTCCCCCACAGAGTTCTGGCCCTTAAAGGAAAACATCAGCTGGTAGATCTCGCCCTGTCAAGGAGAGACTGTCAACACCTCCAACTCCTCTGCAGTCTCTCCTGTTATGAGATAGAGGAGGCTTAATACAGTTCGCCTTGCTTTCTGGCATGCCTTGCATTAGAGACCCACAAATCCAAACAGCTCCTTGGACTACATTTCCCAGAAGTCCTTCAGGCTGAGAGCGAGAGAGAGAATACTGACCTGCCCACATTTCAAAGCTCACATGATAATCCCTAGACACCATCAGCAGCCTGGATCTTTTCCCCATCCTACAAACTGCTGTCCTGGGACTATTACTTCTCTTTCAGTGGCTATTTTCTTTGTCACCTAGGTAAATGTCAAACCTGGAACTGTTTTCCTGGAGTGTTCCCTGCTCCGTCTTAAAGGGGTAGTATATCCCTAGACTGAATTTGCTTCCAACAAAATATAATCTCACTATAGAAAGGTAAAACCCACCTTTCAAAATGCCCACATATTCCTTCAGTAGTTCTCCATAACAGCTATTTGCATTGGACAAAAACTGGGTCACAAAGCAACATTCAGCCTGTGAAAGTTTTCAGAAGTCTTAAAATATCCTGGGATCTATTTTCTTTTTAACTAGATAAATCCAGCTTGCCTTGCATTATTGCTGGCTCTCTTAGATCCGATCCGAGAGTGAGAGAAAGAGAAAGGGAATCTTTAAGAGGAACTCCCAGGGGGACACTAATATTTTTAATAGTTTGTGGGTTATGAAACAAATCTGTGTTAGCAGTATTATATATCTCAGGCTGAGCCACTAGGGTGCTTCCAGGCTCTTTAATGCAACTAAAATATTAACACAGCACCGCCAGGAAAGTAGATTTATTCACAAAGAAATGTTTGCTAACAGAAATGAAAATGTAGGCCTGGGTTGTGTTGCAGAGTACTAATGTTCAGCTGTGCCTCTTGCTTTCCCCCTCACCATTCCAGTTGAAATCCAGTTGCAATACCTGATCCCCGGTTTTTGCTTCCACCCAATGTATATATTCAACGTGTCTCTCCCTTAGCTTTCAGAGCCACTGCTCAGTGATAAGTCAACATGACCCAAACTCTAGGCTAGCAAAATGGTGTGATCTAGAGTCAAGGAGAGTTAAACATAAGCAGAAAAGAGTGTACAGAAACTCTAGGGACCTTTAAAAAAAAAACCAGTGTGAAACAGGACCTGAACTAATCAATGGTGCTCAGTGGGGAAGCATAATTATTAATAGGCCCTACAAGGGGCCTCAGAAAATATGCAGTTCTCTTGGAAGTTTAAAAGGTCAGTGTGGATAACTAACACATACTTTCTTGGTAGTTATTATAGGCAGTAAAAAATCATTCATAACAAAAACAGTTTGGAAAAAATACTCATGTCCTCAATGGCTGGTTTCGGAGCTATTCCCAGGCCTTCCAAGTACCTTTACTGGCAGGTCAATGTGCCATGTTTAATGTTCTTCCTTAATTCCTAAAGCTTAGAAAGTCCAATCCTCCTCACTGTTTGTTATGACCGAACATGATTACATACCTGGCGGAGGCTAAGCATGAAAGGTTACGATTGAAGGCCATGGGACAGAGGGAAATGTTTGCCTTGTGATGTCTGCTATCCTTATTTTGAGAACCTGGCAAGTGCTGGGTCTTTTGCAATTTGTACAAAAAGAATGTGAAGAAAGCACCCGGGCACAGCTGGGTCTGAGATACTTTTGTTTGCTACCCTAGTATTTACTATGCAACTATTCACAAACGTGTTAGATCTAGTTATTTACGTACTGCTGCTCTGACTGATTTCTGGCAGCTTCTAAAACACACGACATGGTGAGTGCCCAAAGGGGCTCACAAGCTATTTAAAGGGATACGGCCCTATTCCTACACATTCCACTATAATAAAATGAACAACGCTGAGCAAACTCAGTGTGCCATTCATTGTGAACGAACGCTTCTGTGTTTAACTTCCAGAACAAACACATTGTCTCTCATTTATTCTGATGCAAGCTCATTGACTTCAATGGATTTGCTCTGGTGCGGGATGTGGGCCATTGTGTTAAGTGCTGGCACCAGAGACAGAGAGTGATTAAGTGCAATTTAGAATGGACATCCACAAAGACTAGGAAAGAAGCCACGGGATGCAGAAGAAGCAGAATGACAGAACCCTGGCTCAAAGAGCAGATGCACAAAATGACTGGCATGAGAAAAGGCTTTCCGTTTAAGCACCGAGGGAAACTAGGACCCATGAGAAGAGAGGTGAACCTGGCACTCTACATATGGCAAACACGGAGGAGGCAAGAACAGTTGGAAGAGAAGCAAAGAGCCCAGCAGTGAACATCCAGTGCAGAGGAAACTGCTTTTGCTGAAGGGTTATTTGGTAGCCCAAGCTATACCAGTCAAAGCTGCACCTGGAAGGATCAGTTGCAAAGTCTAAAGCAGAGACAGGGATGGAAACTGGGCTGATGGCATGCTGAACTGCTACATTTTGATGACATGGTGCATGTGAAACCACTGAAGAGTAGACAAATGATCCATTGAACAACGGATGGACAGAACAGTGCTCCAACTGCTTTCACAGTGCAATGGCCCCAAGCTGGCCCTCTGGACAGGGGTGAACTTCACTTTCTATTTTCATATACATTCGCTGAGGTCATGTTCTCACCCTTTTGGGGTTCATTTCCTGAACCCATTTAGGTCATGTGGATTTATGGGCTCAAGGAAAGTGTTCAAGGAAAGTGAATTACAAAGTTGCATACACAAATACCAGTAGAAAACACTGCCACTCCCAGAGCATTAAAATGTCCTCTTCCTTGATGAATTTGAATATTGTTTTTTGTAAAGAGGGCAATAAATCACTGCTGACTCTGAAGAAGCAGGTTATTTTCTTCAGGAGAGGCGCTATCATGACAAAAGCAATGCAGATAGAAGAAAAACATTTATTTTTCCAGGCCAGTGGGGTACCATGGGGCCATTCCCCAGTGCTATTTCTGCCTCATCCTAATGATCGGATTAAAAAAAAAGAGGTTGATTCTAAATCGTCTGCTCTCCTATTTTACTCAAAGTGACTAAGAAAAACTTATTTGATTTGAATCGATTAAAAACAAACAAAGAACAGAAGAATAAGGCTCTTCCATAAGAAAAAAAATCATGAATATTTCAGGCATTCTATTTGGGTTTGTAGGTATTTGGTTTACATACTTTTACTAAACACAATTTACTTCCATGTGGGCTGTACTTCCATTGGGCTCCAATTACTTTATGAGTAGCAAAAGTGTAATGAGCACCATGATGCAAGCAGCTACATCATAATCTCTGATAATATCACCACAACATAAACGTTCTAGAGCTAAAGATGTCAACATGTGATGGGTCCTTCTCTTATTTTATTGATCAGTTTCTATATGGGCAAAGTACAGTTGTTCTGGGCCTCTAGCTAGCAAAGAATATCACCCAACTTGCCCAGGAAGGCAAAGGATGACCTGAAGAATTCATCTATAATTGTATCCCAGCACTTTCCACATTTTCTTAAATGTAAAGACGTGGCTAGAAAGGCCAGTTTGCTGTCACATCTGCTGCCTTATAGTTGCCTAGAGTCAGCTGTTCTTGTTTAGTTTAGGAGATGATTTATAGTCTTCAATTAGGTTAACAATATGATATTTTAGAAAATACAAAGGCAATCTATGATTTGTATACCCTGAAACCAAAAGAAGGGATTTAATTACCCAACTTTCTATGCCTGAAATAGTTCCTTCACAGTGTGATCTCTGCAAAAGGAAACCCCAGTCCTGGGAAGAGGTTTTGTTCCAACCTGAAACTGAGGCTGATCCAGCGACACTCATAAACCTTTCAGCTGAGTTATAGGCAAAGTTGGATGAACTGTCAGGTGAGAATGGCCCAAGTTATGGTTTGGGATGGAAACGAAGTGAATTTTAGTGGTTTCTACCTAAAATCAGGCAAAATCTAGTGGTTTTGGCTGAGTTTCCTTTTGAGTTTGGGGATTTGTTAAAATCCCAATCTCAAACGCTGGAGAGTACAAAAATAAATCAGCTGAAGAATGTTCACACGTGCCCAAGCAAAATGTAACTTCTGAGTCACAAAACTCTGCATGAAATTTTGTGACAGAATGGTGCACTCATTCACTCTCAATTAGAAAAGAACTAAAAGACAGGGTCCACACACTCCTGACCTTTGTAGCTTCAGAATCCCCAACTGGAGCTCTGTCTGAATTATGCAGCTCAATCTATCTCTACTGTCAGTTTAGAGATGCACACAGTAACCAGAAATTGGGTTTTCATTAATTGCTTATTTCATTTTGAGGGAGCAAATTTAGACCATGATCCAGCAAAGCAATATCAGGCATGTGAACCCTCCCAGGGAAGTCATTGGGACTACCCATGTGCTTAAAACTGAGCACCTGCTGGTGTTTTGCTGGATCAGGGCCCAAATGAAATAAGCAAGCTGTCACTGCATGCTCTTTGCTAAAGAGCTCCTAAAAATAGTGCTGGTTAGTAAGAGAGAAAACATGACATGAGAGGGCATTAGAAAGAGTGTGAATACTTAATACTGCAGATTCCAATAGACAGCTCACTCTCCTTGACCATCAAAGATGCATGCCCACATTTGTATGGTGAAAATAGCCTTTGCTGTTGTTCCATGCCTTGGGGTTATGCAAGCAGCCACAGCGGTGGCAGATTTCCAGCAGTGATTAGCACTGGGCATGGGGCACTATTCTTGTCAATTATCTGACATATCTCTCCAGGCTTGAATGGGACAAATTAAAACTGGTGACACATTAAAGACTTACCCACCCTAAGCATTTATGCCCATCATCAATCACTCACTTCCTCCTGGAGCACGAAACAGAGAGAACAATAACACCATGCCCTGGAGATTAAACATGCATGGCTGAAGTCGTGATTTCTGTGGGCTGCTTAGTGGGGAAATGTACTTGCTAGGGAATAATTGATGCTTTGGGCCATGCAAAAAGGGAGTAATGAGAGGAAAGAATGAAAAGGGAAATGTAAGCTGAATGTTAGGGAAAAACATCCTAACAGGCTTCCAGAGGAAGTGGTGGAAGCATCATCGCTTTGATCATTTAAACCTGGACAAAGCCCTGGAAAGTATTATAGCATAAAGGGGCAATCCTGCGCTGAAGAGAGGGTAGAGCAGTAGAGTTCATACATCTCTACCTTGGGAGCAGATGATTTTCCCAACATGCTCCACAAAAGTAACTCATGTATCAAGTCCAAACTCATTATCATCCTGGGCTTTGGGTTTATCAGCAAAGGAAATAACACGAAGATAACAAAGAGCAACTCAAATACTTCTCTGCCTGCTTGGCTGTTCCCAAGGTTCCTCCCTCAAGACTCCTCAGCCCGTAGCCTAGGTCCTCTCTCCCACAAGAGAACCACTCCATTCTATCCAGGTGAGGTAAGAAGTCCCCTACCTCACTGTGTCAGCAGAGCCCCCTTATTTCTGTCCCAGTGGGATCAATGCTTGCTGATAGGATGGCGGGGAGGCTGAGAGAAAACACTGTCAGTTCGTTACATATCTTCTCTGAGAAGGGGCAATATTTGCCAGCATTTCTGAAGTGCCCCAATAGAGAACAGCAAAGCTGAGCCAGGGTCTGGCTCATGACTTGCCCACGGATGAAAACAAATCTCATTCTAGTCACCAGGGAAAGGAATGAGAGAAAGTAAAGAACAGGCCTTAATCATCACTCAGTCCCTTCCATGGCTGTTAGGCAAAGCAATATGCCCCGACAGCAATGCATTCCCATCTCCAAGCAAGACGTGTGAGATATGCTCCTGGACTAATTTAGAGGGCATAGAAATCACTACACCAAATGAGACCGATGGGCCATTCAGCTCAGTATCCTGTTTCTGAGAACCACCAGTACTGGATGCTTCACAGGAAGGTCTAAATCCCTAGTAATGGATAATTATGCAATAACATGCCCACAAGGAATGCTCCTTCCTAACCCCAGGCAGTTAGCACTTGGCTCTTATCCGGCAGCATGAGAGTTTATATCCCTTACATTAAATAGGATAAAACAATTATAACTGTGGTATCCATATAAATGTCTAAACCTCCTTAAGTCCTACTAAACGCTTGCAATATACATGGAGCAGAATGATCTTGGGGAGAGAAGGTTCAGAAGTGTCAAAGCCATCAGCAGCATCCATCTCCCGGACACTGCTTCTGTTTGTGAGTTTGGCAGGAGTGTAAGTCTTCCAATAGGGACTTGGAAAAGAAAGAACTCCGCCTAATGCCAGATCAATAGGCTGATCCTTGTTTAATTACATGCATCCATTTCATTTATGCCTTGTGCCATCAGCAGCACGGGGTAGGAGGCTGTAATTAATTATTCATGTTGCTTTGATAATTTTGCCATGCTGGTCGGATCTGCTGTAGGAGAGAAAAATGGATGCTTGAACCCAGTACTTGAGGTAATACGATAGTGGCTAGAGGGGACCATCAGGGACTTCTGCGGGAACTGGGTGTTCAGCTGAGAATCAGGCCACTGATGTCTCCATGCTATAAAATGCATCCGCCATAATTTTAGGATGTAAAACAGGGATGAGGGCCTAACTGTGTTAGGTGCTGCGTGAATCCACATCATGAAAAAAAAAAAGACAGGTCCAACCCTAAAGAACGTGTCCCCTTAGGCCATGATGAGAGAGAACAAGGAGATACAATGAACAAACCAGAGGGAGAAGAAGGTAACTGCAAAAGGCTCAACCACTTGGAGATCACAGTCATGCCTGGGGGTGGGCACTGTTCTAGCTAAAGTATTTATATCTCAGCATCTCACACAGTCTTTAAATGTATTGATTCCCATGACGCACCTGTGAGATAGGCATTATCATCCCCTGTGTACAGATGGGGAATTGAGGCAGAGAGAGAGACTAAGTGACTTTCCCAGGGTCACTCAGGACATTTGTGGCAGAGCAGGAATTAAACCCAGGTCGCACACAGCTCAGGTTAGACCTCTAACCACCGGACAAGCCTTCCTCTTAGGCTATTCTTCTGGACAAAGTTCATGGGGAGAGCAAAAAGGGGGCTGATTCTGACTTTAAATTGGATTAACTGTGGTGCAACTCCTCGGACTTCTGTGGAGTGACTCCTGATTTACACTGGGAGAGCGGAGGGAGAGGTTATCTCTGTTCTCTGCCTCTGCAGTAGACAGGCTCATGATTGTAACAGTAGCAGAGTGCAGAACTCAATGACTTAGTCTTACCCATTCAAATACTATTTTCTCAGCCTGTATAACTGATCCTTAATGAAGCTATTTATATGAGGAAATTAAATTAAAGAGGAATGTTAGTCACTCGGGTGTTGCAGCATACCTGTAATGTGTGTCTGGGGGAGCGGAGACTCATAAATTGTAGGCAGCACACTGAATGGAGGTCTTTAGCCTTTATAATTAAGTGGCAACTAGTTTCATATTAAAGATATTACACACATACACACACACAAACACCATGTCATACTCTCCATTTCCTGGGCATCGACCTCAGCAGGCCGCAAACTGAAAGTACCCAGAGGGTGTGTGTGTGTGGAAGGGGGGTGATTTAAAGGGAAAGCGCCTGATTTTGAAAAGTGGTCTCTAATTTTATGCCTGCAAACTCTGGACCTGGAAGTAATTGTGGACCCAATTATGGAGGTGCAAATTAACACGGGCACATTTTATAACACATTCAGTGTGACTAGTAGACTTGGGGCCCAGACATCTAGCTCCCAATGATTCCAGTGGTAGTTAGGCACCTAAATACCTTTGAGGATCTGGACCTGGGTGCTACACCGGAGCTGGAAGGTGTAAGTTCCAGGTTCAGGAGACATACCTGTGCTTGCTCAATCAGAGCTAGCATGCTAAAAATAGACGTGTAGCTGTGGGTGGGCGGTGCTAGCAGTGGGAGGAGCTAGCCACCCCAAGAATGTACTTACGGGCACAAATGGGATTGTATGTAGGGTGACTAGCCCCTCCCACCATGCCCGCTGCCATAGCTACACTTCTAATTTTTAGCACGCTCGCTCAGTCAGAGCTAGTGCGGGTATGAAGAATCCCATGCTTTGCTACAGACTAGGGACCAAGTGGCTAGGCAGCAGTTCTGCAGAAAAGGACCTAGAGGTTATAGTGGATGAGAAGCTGGACATGAGTCGACAGTGTGCCCTTGTTGCCAAGAAGGCTAACGGTATTTTGGGCTGTATAAGTAGGGGCATTGCCAGCAGATCGAAGGACGTGATCATTCCCCTCTATTCGACATTGGTGAGGCCTCATCAGGAGTACTGTGTCCAGTTTTGGGCCCCACACTACAAGAAGGATGTGGAAAAATTGGAAAGAGTCCAGCGGAGGGCAACAAAAATGATTAGAGGGCTGGAGCACATGACTTATGAGGAGAGGCTGAGGGGACTGGGGTTATTTAGTCTGCAGAAGAGAAGAATGAGGGGGGATTTGATAGCTACTTTCAACTACCTGAAAGAGGGTTCCAAAGAGGATGGATCTAGACTGTTCTCAGTGGTAGCGGATGACAGAACAAGGAGTAATGGACTCAAATTGCAGTGGGGGAGGTTTAGGTTGGCTATTAGGAAAAAACTTTTTCACTCGGAGGGTGATGAAGCACTAGAATGGGTTTCCTAGGGAGGTGGTGGAATCTCCTTCCTTAGAGGTTTTTAAGGTCAGGCTTGACAAAGCCCTGCTTGGGATGATTTAGTTGGGGTTTGTCCTGCTTTGAGCAGGGCGTTGGACTGGATGACCTCCTGAGGTCCCTTCCAGACCTGAGATTCTATGATTTGAGCAGGGCGTTGGACTGGATGACCTCCTGAGGTCCCTTCCAACCCGGAGATTCTATGATAGTGTTTCTCAGTGACTGGTCCGTGGCCCAGCACCGGTCCCTGAAATCTCCCTGACATAGTTTAGGAAGGAAGCCGGTCCCTGGTATCAAAAGTGTTGAGAAACACTGCTCTAGGGAACAAGCAATTTCTCGCCAAGACCAGCCTATCGCAGATCCGGTTTGCTTGGGCCAATGGAAGCCTCCACATGGGAGAGCCACACTGCTTCCAAAGAACAGCTGGCTGCAGAAACGTGGGGGACGCAAACCCAGATGGGGACGATGGACAAGGCAGCCCATAATCTGATCTGCTGTAGTGTCTGTAACTGGCTGGCAGGCAGAAGGTATCTGATTTACCAACTCATAAAGCCAACTGAAGCAGGCATTTTGAACTGACCGGCTGTGAGGCTGTGAAAGGGGAAAATTGATTTGTGTAACTTACCCCACTCAGTAAAAATTAGAGCTAGCCTCAAACCTACACAGCACTAATCTGCAGGAAAGACTTTTCAGAATAAAAATGACCTCTTATGGAAATCTAATAATATTACCACATAGTAGATACATTGATTTAGAACAGGGTTCGGCAACCTTTCAGCAGTGCTGTGCCGAGTCTTCATTTATTCACTCTGATTTAAGGTTTCGCATGCCAGTAATACATTTTAACATTTTTAGAAGGTCTCTTTCTCTAAGTCTATAATATATAACTGAACTATTGCTGTATGTAAAACAAATAAGGTTTTTAAAACGTTTAAGAAGCTTCTTTTTAAATTAAATTAAAATGAAGAGCCCCCCCCGGAACGGTGGCCAGGACCTGGGCAGTGTGAGTGCTGCTGAAAATCAGCTTGCGTGCAGCCTTCGGCATGCATGCCATAGGTTGCCTACCCCTGATTTAGAAGGTGCTGATTTTATAGAGTCGTGGTGAGCACATCTGCCCTTGAATCTGATGGAAGAGATTGTTTTATATTTTTCAGAATAATTCCACCTTTCCTTACACTTTGCATAGAAATTTCAACGGTTCTTTAAAGTTGGTTTTCAACCTAGTTCTGCAGAAAAGAAAGTTTAATGGCATCTAAAGCAGTCTGTAGTCAGTGCAACAGACTAAAGTTGACAGACTATATACACATGTATAAAATGCAGCTTCTATTGCCAGGATCATTTCCCCTTCATCTAATTAGAAAACTTCATAAAAAGAAAGTGGATGGGTTGTTATTCTCCCCACTGTCTACCCCAAAGTAAAGCTGCATAAATCAGAAGTGGGGAGTGTCAGAGGGAGCTAAAACAGACCTATTCCTTTTCCCCACCTTGTTTTTCCCATGGAGTTATGAAAGTGGGCCAAATCTGGCTCATCAAATCTGTGAAATGGACAGTTTCTCAGCTTTCTCCTGAGGCTAAGATTCTTAGATTACTCTATTGGCAGGATACATTGCAGCTTAAATGGCTTTTGATATACAGCCATCTAAGCTTGAGGCCTTCAGCTGGGAGACAATCAGTGTCTTTTAAATTCATTCCAGTTTAACAAAATACAGGCAAGGTTATTACAAAAAAAAAATTAAGCTTCAGCCAGCTGGGACCTCAGAATTCAACACCTACCCTTGGATCCATGGTGGGAAATGATCCTGTGTCATGCAAGGATCAATAGAGAGGGTGCCACAGATTTATGAATCTGATCTTTCTAAGGCCTGGTGCTCCTTGTGCCTCTCCTCCCTCCCCCTTCCACCATATGCCTCAGCCCCCTCCTCTGCAAAAGCTGGTAGAGGTCCAGGCAAAAGAAATGCATCATCTAAAAAGCACCTGTTTGCCACCGACTTCACTGGAGACAGGATCAGGCTCCTAGAGCAAAAGGACAATTTCTGACTGGCTTGGATTCAGGGCTTTATTCCAATGGTTTTGTTGCATCACACAATGAAGAAGGCAGCCAGGAAGGACAGAGATAGACACAAACAAGCCTGCTTGCAAAGCTTCGGCTAATTAGAACAGATAGGGCTAGGATGTGCCTTGAGGCACAACCCTGGACAAAGGTTGGGGTGTAAGTTTCACCGCCCCAGGAAAAACACCAGGAGGCAGTGGGATTTGGAGACCCCCCCTCTGAGTCGTAATTCCTGCCCCGCTTCCTCCTTGCACCCCAGAAGGTAGGAAATCCCTTCTGGCCCACCCCAGGCTCTGCCTTTTCCCACCACCCATTGCTACCCACTCTCCACCCACTTGCTCCCAGGAAGGCGTAAACAGGCAAATAGCCCCTCATAGCCCTGCATGCAGGACGAAAGTCCACGTAGCCCATGCAGGGGATGTAAAGAGGGGGAATCTCTTTGCTGTCCCTTGCTGCATGTTGCAAAATCGGAGGCGTAATCTAGCCTGTAAAGAGCACCTAGCAAATCGCTCAAACTCTTTTTTTTTTTATGAGACACTTTAACCAGCCCCCTTTTCATATCCTTTATGAGGCTGCCTTTGGCCCTGGACACAGTAAAAACTCCACATTATGGAATTCATCAGAAAGAAATTATACATGGAAAAATCATTATGTTATAAATTGGTTCCACTGTTCTAAACATGTAGGAAATGGAGCATATAAAACTCACATGGCAGCGCAGACTTTGATACAAGGTTCGTTATTACACTATGACAAAAGTGAAATATGTGCTAACACGCTGCAGGCTAATTTTCTTTTATTAACCACACAGACACATCGCTGGGCAACTTCATAAATTTGATCTACCTGTTTGATTTCTTTGTTCACATGTAGCAGAAATGAGCCCAGAGAAAAGCATTTTCCTTAGACCTGATGCATTGTACAGTTATAGATTTCACTCCCCCGCTCAAAACACACAGTTGGGAGTCAGGAGGTCTGAGTGGAGCTGGGCAAAGATTTTTCACCACATTTTGTTGTTGTAGAAAATGCAGATTCAGCAACACTGAAATATTTCCTGAGTTCATGTCAATTTCGTCACATTGTTCTGTTAAAAAGAAAAATCCCAAAGAATCTAAAATGTTTTGTTTAGACATTTTTGAAATGAAATGTTTTGATTTTTTTCCAATTCTAAACAACTTTTCATTTCAGAATTGTCTTCCATTTTATTTTTAAAATGCTCAAAACTGAAATTAAATGTTCAGTCCAAAATGATTTTTTTTGACTTTTTGATTCACTTTTTTTTTAAAGTAATTGATTTTCACTTCAATCCCAAACTTTCCTTCCTTCCCCCCCTCCCTCCCTCCCAAATTACAAGTGAACCAAAAAAATCCATGATATCCCCTGCTCTAACCCTGAGTTCTAACTCCACCTAGGTCACTTATTCAGTGTCTGATCTTGGGCAAGGTATTGCCCTCTGACTCAGTTTCCTCATCTGTAAAATGGGGATAATGATCCATACCTACCCATTACATGAGTGCTCTTGGCATAGGAAACTGGCAAGGGCTATGAGCAGACTCAATGACTGGCAACGCTTAGGGGCTGGCGAAGGTGGTACCACAGTAACTCATAAAAATCTCCAGAGGGCAAACCGCAGAAGGCAGGAAGGAACTAAGGATAGAATCACACAAAGTGGAAGAGCAGATAAGCTGCCTAGTTATTCCAAAGACTACATAATTTATTGAAATCAGTCAGTTTCTTTTAGAGGAAAAAAAAATGTTGCAAGGGGGGGCTCTCTAAATGAAAAATGTCTGCATACGGAAACAGTGGCTAATATATAAAGGTACCCAGCAGATGGCACTCATGAATACGTAGTACTTGCTCCTAGGTTTTGGAGAACCAATACAACTTCTTGGTGTGCATTGCGCATGCATCTGAATAGGAACATACTCTACAGGAGTGTCATAAGGATACATTTGTTAAGGTTGATACAGAGTTGAGCATATAAAGCATTGGAAAAATGCTAAATATTTTTACCCCCTCAAGATTGCCATGTCAGTTCTGCAGGACCAAAGAGTGTGAATGAGCACTTGGGCCCAGGAGGCAAAACATTCACAACATTTGATGGTGTTGAGATCCAAGTTTTGGTCTGGGCCCATCTCTAGCTTGTATAGTATGGATAAGCCTCCAAACTTTTGGTTGCTTATCCAAACCAACCTCAGATTTTGAAGTGACTGAAGCTCACAGGTTAAGAAACATTCCACACCACTGAATTTCAGAGCTGTTCATCTGGTCTCTCGCCTGAGATTGTCTCTACAGTGTATTCTAAAGGTATTTCTACACTGTCCAGCGATTCAGACTACTGGGGGTGTGAACTGCAGCATGAACCGAAATGCTACTCTGTAACTCCCCCATGTGGATACTGCAGGTGCAAATTTAAAGGTCCCTAGACATCCCTAATGTAGTCCCCCTAGATATGTCCTAAGAGATTGGAGATCATTATATTATACTGTTCATATCTTCTTTCACATCGTTCGCCATCATTTAAAATGAAATAGCATGAGGGAAGGGGAGAAACGAAGAAGCAGGGATCTAGGCAATTCCACCAACCTTGGGCCCAAACACTTGTGGTGTGGAATACACATTGGAGTTGTATATGAAATGATTTCCATTAAGTCACTCGGGTCTGGCAATGAAGGTTTGGCAAAACCTTTACTCCTGGTCTGTAAAATGGTGTGGAAAATGTTTGAGAACCTCCAGTCTCACGTAGATTACGGAGGCCATTGAACCAGATCAAAAAGGCAGCTGGAGATGTCTGGGATTAAGGGGGTTTGGTCACAAGGAGCTTTGAGGCCCTAGTTTTACTGGAAATGTCTTCTGGATCTTGGCTACTGGTTCTGTTTGCCTGTGTTAGTAACACTGACACTGAAGGAAATGTCCAAATCTAATGTATTTTTCATCCTCTCTGCTGTTTGTCTATTGTTTGCACTTTCCTCAGTGTGGGCACTGGATCTAGTCTAGTCAGTTTCGCTCCGGGGCCACATTCTCAGCTGGCATGAAATTTATGACCTTTCATTGTCATGGTGGTTGGTACTTACACAGACCCTACCACTGCAAGGTGATCCTACAGGATACTGGAGCTCCCTTGCTCTTCTGGTTGGTGCTAAACAGTCTGACCTGGTCTACACGCACAGCTCAACTGCTCCCAGAGCCAGTACAGTAGCAAATGTTGTCAGTGGTAGGTAATTTTCCTACTGTAGGGCAGACTTAAGGGTGAAAAGGTCGGGTGGGTCCATTCATACTTTTGTAACATGGGCAATACTCCAGAAAGATCCAGACAATTAACGCCAACTCAGGTCATTTTAGAGAGGAAGGATAGTCTTGGGTTTAAGGTACGGGAAGTTGGCTTGGCCACAGACTCCCTCTTTGACACTGGTCTTTCTGTGCCTCATTTTCCTGTCTGTAAAACCTAGCTATCATCTCTTTCCATAGTATCAGAACGATTTCCACGTAAAATAGATAACTCCTCCCTTCTCACACCCTTTGTCTGCCTTGTCTCTTTGATTATAAATGTTTCAGGGCAAGGGCACTCTTTTGCTATGCAGGCATACAGCACCTAGGATAATAGGGTCCTGAACTTGGTTGGGGCCTCTAGATACCACTGCACTAAATCATTATTACACATAATGACAGGCCACCAAACAACCAGGTGATCTTGATTTTCAACCATTACTGATCTGTAATGTGATTCTGTCTGTCATCCATTGACTTCAATGGACATTCCATGCATGGAGAGCTTCCTTTGAACCACTGATGTTGAGAGGAAAAGCTCTAGTATGCAGTTACCAATCCCTGATCCATCCAGTCTTCCTTGTTTATATTAGAATATTAAAGTCTGCAAATTTCTCAGCAGCACATGGCCCTTAGTTCATATGAACCTTCTTTTTTTTTTTTAAAAACTTAGCTTTTACAGCAGCATTTAAATTATTTTTTAAAATAAGGAAATTGCATCTTTAACGGAAATTAATCTCCCAGATCCCCTCGATGCAAACCTTTGAAGCGTCCTACGACTATGACAGAGGTAGGTATTTTTAGAAGGACTGTGTGGTAATTTTATCTGCGGCATTCAGTAATTTACAATATCGTAGCTGAAAGTAAAGTTTTCCCTTAAGTGTAATTTGGCATTAATCAGGCTTTCGCAGGCATATTCATTGCAGACGGGGCACTGGTGTAGAACACAACTTACTCTAAAGATCACTAGGGAATTGCAAAACTGAATAATCAAGCCTTATGCAAATTCATTGCCAGGTAAATCTGAGAAAAACACCAGATCTGAGACTCATCAAACTACAGCCACAGTGCCATATAACAAGTTCTCACCCAGTTTGTGCTCACCTGCTCGCCAATGATGATAGATGTATTAAAGACAGAGAAAAAACACACTCAGTATCCAAGCACGGATGGTTACACGGCACTAAATAAAGTGTTGCTGTTAAAGAAAGAGATACAAATTGAAACGTAAGGAAATGAGTCACTTCCTAATAAAATGTAATCTAAATGAAAAGGTGCATTTACTTGTAATTTATACAAATAGTACACTAGCTGCAAAATGAATTTTGGGGGCACTAAAACTATTCATAAATGTGGGTCAAATCCAGCAGATATTTTCCACTGAAAAACAGAAAAAAAGAATTGTAAAAACATCAAAACCTTTGTTTTGATCTTTTCACTTCAGAATGGCATTTCATTTTCAAATTCAGTTATTTCAAAATAAACGAAAAGGGTAAAAAACGTCCAAAAAATGACCCAAAACATATTTTAAAAAAAATCAATTTCTGTTTGAACCAAACCATTTCTTCCAGAACTTAAAAATCAGTGATTTACTCCACTCTTGCTTAAAGGCCCTATCCAAGATCAAGGCCTTATTGGGCTAGGGGCTGTACATACTCAGAGGATGAGACAGTCTCTGCACCAAAGAGATTACAGTACAGTTAAAAGGAGGGACAAAACGTTTTCTTTTCCCCATTTTACAGATAGCAAACTAAGACACAGAGTAAGTGACTATCCAAGATCACACAGGGAGTCAGAGCCAGGAATTCCCCAGCTCGCTAGCTCTTTAACCACAATGTCATCTTTCCTCCCAGAATTTTTTAACAGGGCCGCCCAGAGGATTCCGGGGGCCCGGGGTCTTCGGCGGCGGGGGGCCCTTCCGTTCCGGGACCCGCCGCCGAAGTGCCCCGAAGACCCGTGGCGGGAGCCCCCCGCCGCCGAATTACCGCCGAAGCGGGACCCGCCGCCGAAGTGCGGCGGGGGGGTGTCCCCGCCGCGGGTCTTCGGGGCACTTCGGCGGCGGGTCCTGGAATGGAAGGGGCCCCCCGCCGCCGAAGACCGGGCTGCGCTTCGGCGGCGGGTCCCGCTTCCCCCCGGCGCCGGCCCCAGCCTCTTACCCCCGGCTCTCTCCTCGCCTGGAGTCTCAGCGCCTCGCCGGAACAGCCGCAGCGTGTGGCCGGCGGGGCCTGAGCTCCGTCCCGCTCAGAGCCGCGTGGTGAGGGGGCGGGGCTGGGAGCTCCACGCCGAGCGGAGGGAGCGGAGCTCCCAGCCCCGCCCCCTCATCACGCGGCTCTGAGCAGGGCGGGGCTCAGGGGCTCCGCCAGAGACATCAAGCGCTGAGGCTCCAGGAGAAGGGCGGAGGCGGGAGCCTCTGCTGTTCTCTTGGGGGCCCCTGCGGAGCCTGGGGCCCGGGGCAAATTGCCCCCTTTGCCCCCCCCTCTGGGCGGCCCTGTTTTTTAAAACATATTCTCTTTTTTACTCCTTTTTATATGTATCTTCCTGAGCTGCGCTCAGTCTACACTAGCATACTTAGTTCTCTAATCCAGACTAGAAACTGCTGAGCTGAATCTTGTACCCATTTCATTACCATACTTAACAAATGTAATAATGTCATTTTTGTTCAAATTGCCAGAGGATTTTCTGAAGCATTTATATAATAAGTTCCATATTTACAGCTCTTTTAGCTTCTGGACCAATGAATTCAGTCTGCAATGGGAAGAAGAAATACCAGATGGTCTTATATCAATGGGTCTATATGATATTAACAGTTGCTAGTTAGCCGTAATTACTTGAACCTTATTAGTTAGATGGTGCCTGTTATATTACAGGCTAATCCTGTATTTACCAATAATTTGTTCAAGATAGCATCCCTGTTTTCATAGAATCATAGAATATCAGGGTTGGAAGGGACCTCAGGAGGTCATCTAGTCCAACCCCCTGCTCAAAGTAGGACCAATCCCCAACTAAATCATCCCAGCCAGGACTCCGTCAAGCCTGACCTTAAAAACCTCTAAGGAAGGAACCACCACCTCCCTAGGTAACCCATTTTGTAGGCATTCAAATGAATTTAAAGTGATACAAATGGTCTTAAATCTGTAATGATAAAACTGCCAACAGCTGTGACTTGTCCCTTTAAATTCCAGCCTCTTTTTAAGAGCAACGACCACTCCCTTTGACTGATGGGGAAGTCATTTTGAGTCTCTGAGATAGATAGGTGCTGAGTGGGAAAGTGAGCTACAGAGCCCCACAGCTCTCCCTGAAACAAATAAGTAAAGGAACAAGGGGACGGAGAAGGCAGAAAGCTGTGCAGAAAAGGCCCTGGTCCTGCACTAAGCTCTGTGCTGGCAAATTTCTGAGCCTGCAGGCAGCTACGCTGTGGACTCTGGGGTCTTCTTGTGCAAAGTTCCAATCAGGGTCTAGCAGAGCAGTGCAGTCTCTGGAAAGCAAGAAGCAGCCACAAACCTGAGAGGGGTACTGCAATAAGCCAAGAGAACAGGGAGATGGTTTGGAAGAGCTCTGTGATAGAACCCTCTTTGGATATGTTCCTTAAGAAATTACCTGCTCGCTGGGTGTCAGGACAATCCCGGCAACCATATATGGTTGGGGCAGGGACCAGGACAGGAGCAGCCTGTCACAACTATCAGGTAGCTGGGAGTATCCACAGCAAGGTAGTGATGTTGAGCAGACTGGAGTGACTACTTTCAGTAGGCCCCTATATACCTGCCTGGGGGTCCCTGCTTAGACCATTGCTTGTGGATTGTCCAGTTCCTTAAGACTCACAGGTAATTACCTCGGATGACTCATCAGGCTCAGAACAGTCATCACATTGGGTAGGAAACCTAGCATGAGAGGAGCCTGGGGTCAGTTAATACTCTCTTCCTAGAATGCAGGCGTGATGGCCGCCCTCTTGGCTGACAGAGTAGGGCTTGAACCAGGGAACCTTCACAGCTAGAAGCATACGAGCAACTACTCCTCCTTGTGGATTGATGCAGGAGAAGACTGTAACGCACACTTAGCCCTGGGTAACGCATGCTGTCCCTGGAATTAGAAAAAATCCATCTTTGCAAACATATCTCTTGCTTTACGATAACCTCCTGAGTTCACAAATGTAAACCCGTCAGAATTCTCCCACCCAATGCTCTAATCTCATGACGGACCATAGCTATTGTAATATCTTGGCATCACATCACTGCAACTCTTTCAGGAAGACAGAACTCAAAATGGAAACACACACGCAATGTGTATAACAGGGGACGCTATGCTTCAATGCTCAAATAAGATTGTCACCTGGGGATTTTCATATCAAATTTTAAGGGAAACCTTCCTCTCAAAAATGAAGAAAATAATTTCAAAGAACACCTAACATTGTGACAAACTGTCAAAAGTTGCCATATGTGATGGTTTGCTGCACAACCAGGAGGCACTCATGTAGAATACAATAGACATTCCAGCTAATGTTACCCCAATGCCCCAATATCAGCTGTTTCCAAACATTCCATTTGCAATTGTACCTGCAATTATGTTTAGCTCTCTGGACTTCACAATGCTGCATGCATCCGTTAGGGGCAAACTTTTGACAATTGTAGAGCCGTCATTCCCTGCTACACACCATGTTTCATCTGTTGAACCAGAGCCCTTTTCAAGTCCCACAAATGTCAGAAAGCATCTTAAATCAGCCAATAGCCCTTTGCTTTCATTTTACCCTTGTATAACCTAAGCATGATTACACTGGGGTTTAAACTAATGACTTCTGGGACTAGACCTTAGATGGCAATTGGCAAGCTCCCAGCCAGACAGAATTGTCGGAGAGGAGATAGTTATAAACCCATGAAAATCAGAGCATACTTAGTGGAAATGCTGTTCCCACCCCCAGTCCACATCAACCTGGGATAACATCACAAAGGGTGTCATTATAACTTTATTATGGCCTCTTCTGAAGGAAGTTGGGTCCCAGTGAGAGTTTTGTTAAAGCAGGCAAGAAACTTCTTGCTCCTCATTGGGGTAAAGCCCTTTATAATGAATGTTGGCTAAACAAAGCACTCATCTGTAAACACTTTTAATTAGAAATCGGTTAAAGCTTAACCTCCATGACCACATCGGCCAGAGGGATTAAATGCATGTCAAGCTTTGCCTGATCAGCAAATAAGATGCCCTTTAGTAACCTAAATTCCTCAGCTGCGAGACCCTTTCAGTCTCCATCTCATGTCATTGTGCTGTTCAAGCCCTTCTCTCCAAGCTCAATAGAGGATCAATATTTGTCTGTCCTTTCTAGGTAAAAAAGACTCCTTGACACAGGCAGCATCTGTGTTTGAACAGCTACTTGCTAACACAGAGCAGACTTTCACCAAACAGATCTGGAGTTTGACAGGTCAAAACAGAACCAGGGTCACCTAGCAGTGTAGTTATTTCTGTGTTTACTTAGTGGAATGTTCATACCATATCTACTATAAAGGATATGGCTGGGCCCTAAATGAAGGATGCTTATTGGTTTCGTGATGAAATACACATTTATAAGAACACTACGTGGTTAGAGAGAGAAGAGACACACGTTACTAGGCCTTGGCTGCTGTAAATTAAATCTTTCTGATGTTTCCAGTCCTTTGATAACATGCCAAAATATCTAAGGGCCAGGGTTAATATAAATGAGTCTGACAGCATGCAATCAGATTTCACAGGGGATGCTATGGCTTTTGGCTTTGATTCTGTAGGGTGGTAGCTAACAGCACACTGACACACCCTCAACTTTAAAGACAATAAAAAATGAAGAGTGAGGATGAAGAAAGGAATCTCTGAAGCAGTTATAAGGTCAAACATAAATGGTTCTCTCTGTGTGACAAGAAACTTGTCCATTGGAAAGTCCAACGCTATTAGAACAATTATGTTAGTGCATAATTGCTGCTTATATGGATTTTGCATCTTCTTTTGAAGCATCTGGTGTTGACCAGTGTGAGAAGGAGGATACTGGACTAGATGGACCCTTGGTTTGATCCCATATGACTTTATAGACTAGGTTACAAAGGAAAGGATGAGAAGTTGGTGTGAAAGTTTTGATAGTTAAAATGGGGAGGGAAAGGCGCCTTTAAGAACTAAGGATCATGTGATGGAATTCTTCCATCAACCTAGCACTGTCTACACCGGTGGAGGTTAGGTCAGCATAGCCACATCTCTCCTGGATGTGGATTTATCATGCCCCTGAGAAATGTAGCAATGCTGATGTAAGTTCACTGTGTAGACCAGCCCTCACCATGATCCTAAACTGAGTTCTGCTGAACACACCAAACTACCTCATCTGGGCGAAACGTTTCTGTCTCTCAGGACTCTCTCACAGGCCATCAACTAAGAAGCCCATCACACTCCAAACCCACACTAAAGAGGCAAACAGCTTGAAGGCCACTTCGTGAACTTCATCTGAACCGTGCTGACAGCGAAGAGCGTGAACCATTTCAATTGGACAAAAGGTGGAGAGTGGGAGACTCTTGCTAAACTGCTCAAGAGGCTCCTGACCCTCTCCTAATCTAAAGAGAAACCACATATAGAGAGAAACTTAAAAAGGCTGTCATTTGCCCACCTGCTTTGAATCTGGGTGTTAACTGCCTCCAAGGGCACGGCTAATATGCAACAGGTGCCCAGTAAACACCAACAGGTGTCCGTGAAGCTTTTGAGGTGGTTCAGCCGTGGCTGCCATTAAAAAGTCAACATTTGCCAACAAGGACAGGCCGCATTGTGGTTTGTGAAAGAGCCCAATATTTCCAATACAGAGGCCCTGTGCTTAGAAGAGGAAATAACTGTGGTATCCCAGATAGTGTGGTGGATCTTGTGATGGATAAACTAATCTCATGAGTTTTGGGGGGCCTGGATCGAGATTTTTGAACATTTAAAGTTGGCAATACTAGCAATACATCGTGAAGTTTCCTAATCACTATAAGTCAGCTACAGGGGAAATTGCTCTGTTGACTAATTTATTCAAGGGTTTCTTTCTTTCTTCACTGAATGCACATTGTTCAGCCTCTGTTACATCCACTCCACCTTCTCTTTTTGCTCTAACTGACAAAGCCTCTTTGTAATCCAGTCAGAGCAATTAATTAAGGAGGGCAACAACAGTCCACACCCTTACCTAGCTGCACTGTTACATTGTTGCCCTTGAAATCTCTATCTCAGAACTGAATTAGAAAGTGTGAATCAACACCCAGCCTTACAAGCTTCTCTTCTTGCTTCTGTTGCGGGTGGACGAAGATAGTGATCTAATATTTGTATTGCAGTCAAGCTCAGAGGCCTCCGATCAAGATTGTGCATGACCCTGGAAAACACATACGAAGACTCAGACCGCATAGAATGATCCCTGTCTGCCTTGCCTTTTTAAAATTATATTTTAGTTAGTCTAATAAAAAAGGATCGTAAATGTGGGGAGGGATTTTTCTACCAGAAACTTCTATGTATTTTATTTTATTTTATTTTATTTTCAAGGTCATTTATTGAAGCCATAAAACTGCATTTTGAAGTGAAACTTGGCAAAGGAAGCCAGGACACTGGAATTCGTATTTTATTTTCAACGAGCCTGGTTCAGAGTACGTAGCATCAGGGAGGCAGTATGGTCTACTGGACAAAGCCTGAGGACTCAAGAATCCTGGCTTGTAGTCCTAGCTCCCTCTCTCTGATGTTGGGGAAGCTGCTTTGCCTCCATCTTCCTCTCCCACCTTCTGTCTGTCTCGACTTTTTACACTGCAGGCCTTTCGGGGCAGGGATTGCCTCTTACTATGTTTCCAGAGTGACTGACAAAATCTGTCCTCCCCCTCCTCCCCCCACCCACCCGCCCCAACTCTCAGTTGGGTCCTCTACTATTAACCATAGTTGCCCTTTTCAAAGTCATAGAAAAATATTCTGAAATCTCTGAGTAGCGTCTTTAAAGAAGGAAGGAAGAAAAAAGCAAAGGAAGATAATGGACACAACCAATGTCATCTTCCTCTCTGCTGATGGGCACTGGCCATTACCTTCTAGTTCAATGAGTGAAATCACCCTGGAGCGGAGAGCCAACGCAAGGCCTTCTGCACCACAAAGCACTGCGTGCTGCTTACTGTAGGCCTGAGCAACGGTGGCATTGGGGATGGGCTGGGGGTGATGCCGGCCTAGACCAAGGACCCGCTATTGAGTGAAGGGGAAATGGAGCCACCAGCCTAGCAGCTGCCGGTGGGCTCTGCTGCCTGCAGTCTCCCTCCTCGGGCCCTGGTTTAGGTTGAATGATTTCAATTCCCTCCCTCAGAAAAAGGCCGTGTACTCTGGCTTTGTGCAAAGAAAGCGAATTACACCAGATGTCCATACACAACATTGAATGCTACCAGCCCCCAAGAAGCTAGATAACACAGTCAAAGAGTTTGTGCTTCTGTGGTAGATTATTTTTAAAATACATTTTCATTTGGAGTTGGAAATCCACATTCAAGTACAAAATATATCTTCACTGAAGCTTTTTCTTTCTAGTTGTAAGACAGGCCTGTATCTACCACAGTCGTCTTCCTAGAGTCAATCCTCAATCCTGCTCTTTGTCTGAGATCCAGAATATGACCCCCTCTGTAGGACAGGGATGGGTTAGTAGTCTAAGCATCAGATTTGGTATTACTACACTCCCTTGAGCCACCAGTTTAAGTCCTGCTAGGATCAGTCCAGTGTTGTTCATCCTTCTGAATTGACTCTGATACAATTTAATGCATGTGGTCTGAAACTTCTGATGGGAGTTTTGCTTGAGAAAGGAGTGTCATACCAAGAGTGTGCTGAGCAATTCCATTTAGGACCAAGGACTCCAAGTCAGGCAAAAAGCCCACTGATTTCACTGGGAGTTCTAGGAAAGCAGGATTCGTGCCTTAATTTGGAAACACACTACAATAGTCTAATGAGTTACAGAGGCAGCACAGATGCTGCTTCCTCTCATGTTGGACCAATCGCTTGCTCCCAGCTAACAACCAGATTTTGGGGTTTAGCAGACAACCATCACAGCAAAAAAGAAAAGGAGAAAATAGCCTGAATTCTTGGAACTTTTGTATCTTAGGAAATCTTTTAACTTTTTCAGTAGGGGATCCGGAAGAAATGCAACAGGGAAACTTTCACATGGGCAAGACCCCAGCTCAAAAGACCTCAAAACGCCCTTGCTATAAACAGAACCTTTGGAATGTTAATTTATGACATGCTTTCCATATGGATTATTAATATGACTTTATTTTTTCAACTTCCAATCTAGTAAAATAATTGAAAGTTTGGCCTGGTGAGTGTGATTATGAACAAAAGGGAACGTTGCCCATTTGGATTAGCTATAACCAGCCAGGCTGATTCTTTCCACCAGGCCTGAAACACGCACTGCTCCCAGACTTCCCTGGGATACAGTGCCATCTGTGTTCCCTGGTAGACCTGAAAAGGGAAGAAGAATTTAACGGGATTTGGAGTGGAAAATCCAAGCTCAGCCTGAAGTTCACAGACGAAAGGGGAATCTATTCCCTCAGTCCTTTCTCCAGTCAGAAGGGTCTATAGCAGGGGTAGGCAACCTATGGCACGCATGCCGAAGGCAACACACGAGATGATTTTCAGTGGCACTCACACTGCCCGGGTCCTGGCCACCAGTCCGGGGGGCTCTGCATTTTAATTTAATTTTAAATGAAGCTTCTTAAACATTTTAAAAACCTTATTTACTTTACATACAACAATAGTTTAGTTATATATTATAGATTATAGAAAGAGACCTTCTAAAAATGTTAAAATCTATTACTGGCACGCGAAACCTTAAATCAGAGTGAATAAATGAAGACTCAGCACAGCACTTCTGAAAGGTTACCGATCCCTGGTCTATAGGATTGGGCCTACCTGGAGAGAGAGAAACACACAAGACAAAATCCTGTAGGCCTTCTCACAAGGGTAGCCTCATTGAAATCAGCTTGCATGAGTGAAGCCAATAGATTATAACCCACAGGAAACCTTAGTCCATTTGAGCACCTGGAGTTCACGGAGATAGAGAAGCTGACTGCAAACAATGGACTTAATCTTGCAAAGAGCCGAATGCATTCCACTCCCCTCTGGCATTAGTGGAAATGGACAGTTCATGGCAGCTAGCTGTAGGTGCTCAACACCTTAAAGGATTAGGCCCATGCACAAGTTATTTTCAAGCAACCATCATGATTGTAAGGAATACCATAGCTGAAGTCGAAGTATCTTATTCCGACTTACCTCCCGTCCTCACCGCGCAGGATCGACGTCCGCGGCTCCCCTATCGACTCTGCTACCGCCACTCGCTCCAGTGGAGTTCTGGAGTTGATGGAGAGCGCGTTCGGGGATCGATATATCGCGTCTAGATGAGACGCGATATATCGATCCCTGATAAATTGATTGCTACCTGCTGATACGTCGGGTAGTCTGGACGTACCCTAAGAGTAGGACAATGGAACAGACTGCCTAGGGAGGTTGTGGAAGCTGTCCCTTTTAACCTGATGCTTCGATGATGATTTAACATTTGTATTACAGTGTCGCCTAGTTGGGGGCAGGGAGGGCGGCAGTGCACTGGGCAGTGTCCATACAGGCGGTGCAAAGACAGTTGCCCCAACTTGGTAGTGACAAGACACAAGGGATGGGTGAAACAAAGAACTGGAGAGGGCGCGGGGGGGTGGGGGGAGATGAGACGACAGTAGTTGTGCACAATGGGTGGCAGTATCAGCTCATCACCTGCTTAGCTGTTATCGGGTCGCCATCTTCTGTCAGCATCACTGCAGAAGGGAGTCTTAAGGGCCTGATTCTTTACTCATGTGAGTCATCCTTACTCATGCGAGTCATCCTTACTCATGCGAGTGGACCTATTCAGGCCACTATTGTCCTTCTCCCACAGAAGTCAATGGCAAAATCCCCAGTGAATTCCATTTGCATGGGTGCAATCCCTTCCTGGCTGATATTACACCCAGCTTGTGTTTGCACCCTTGTATATGAGCAAAAGTTAAATATTTAGAGCAGAGGTGCATTTCCCTTGCTACTGAATATTCATCCTGTACATACAGCTAAGCCAATATTTGTCAGAGTGGATGTAACGTTTTTCAGAAAGCACTGACTTCAGTGGGTGCAGGGTGCATGCACCTAAAGGCTGGATTTGGTGCTTTTATATAATCAGTTTCTTACAGCTTTGCAAATACACAGACACCTGTATTGAAATTAATTACCATGAATGCCACACAAGCTCACAAACCTAATCCTGGGCAAACCTCCCTTATAAACAGATGTTTGGGAATACAGGTATTCTTCCCATAGAAAAAAGCAACAAAGAGTCCTGTGGCACCTTATAGACCAGGAGTAAGCAACCTATGGCACGTGTGCTGAAGGCGGCACGCAAGCTGATTTTCAGTGGCGCTCACACTGCCCAGGTCCTGGCCACCGGTCCGGGGGGCTCTGCATTTTAATTTAATTTTAAATGAAGCTTCTTAAACATTTTACAAACCTTATTTACTTTACATACAACAATAGTTTAATAATATATTATAGACTTAGAGAAAGAGACCTTCTAAAAATGTTAAAATGTATTACTGGCACGCGAAACCTTAAATTAGAGTGAATAAATGAAGACTCGGCACACCACTTCTGAAAGGTTGCTGACCCCTGTTATAGACTAACAGAATGTTGCCAACCTTAGTAAGCAGATGACACACACAAAATGAATTGGATACAAAGGCTCATTACAGCTCAGTGGCTTCAATCTTGTCAAAATAAAACATGGAGGGAAAATATGGAGAGAATCAGCAAAATATGATGCGAGAAGATGATGGGTACTCATGTGGACTTTGATGTCTGGAGCAGGCCACCGCCATGTTCGGGGCCTCTGAATGATCAGAAGACAATATACTGGAGAAGGCAAACCAGGAGACTGTTGGGGGGGAGGGATAACTCAGTGGTTTGAGCATTGGCCTGCTAAACCCAGGTTTGTGAGTTCAATCCTTGAGGGGGGCATTTAGGCATCTGGGGCAAAAATCTGCCTGGGGATTTGTCCTGCTTTGTGCAGGGGGTTGGACTAGATGACCTTCTGAGGTCCCTTCTAACCCCAATATTCTATGATCGCAGTAGACCTAGCACCAGGTTTTTGAGAGGAAATAAGAAGATTACCTCACAAAATAAATATCACTTAAACTATTCACTTAAGAAAGGAAAGTTAATACCTAGGCATCATGCCTAAATATGAGATATAGCCTCCTCTTAGAACTGCACTCCTCCTCATGCCAGAAGTTCTGCATTATTGCATTATCTTCTCCTATGGGATTATACCACCATCTGGTTCACACTATTGTTCTAAGTACTTCTAAGACTAAGTTTAGGTCTCAACCATACATTCTGTATGCAATCATACATGCAATTATTTATCTGCTTACACACATACACACTGTTCATTAATAAGAGTTGAGGTTTACGGTAGAAAAGTAATGTCTTCCAGGTTGAAAAAGTAACTGCTTTCAAGTTTTTCAACCCAAGGGACAATGGGATACCTTATAAACTAAAAACCTAACTCAATATATGTTTTATTATGCCGTTTAAAAATGCATGTCCCTCTCCAAATGTGCTTCACTTTCACTTACTGTCAGCTGATGGATCTCTTTTTTTGTTTTTGTTTTTTTAAACTCACAGGGGCACATGAGCTGCTTATCCAATGGAAGTGCTCTAACAGCAGCCATCTTGGTTAAGGAGAAGGAAAAAATATTTCAGCGATCTTATCCCTGTCTGCAAATGTCTGTTGGCAGGACTGGGCATAATGGAACATCTGTGCCCATCAGATTCTTAGTCCCTTGCTTTTCTTACACTAAGGGTTAAATCAAGAGAGAGGCTTGACCATCCACACACCTTCCACTAGATTTCCATGGAAATTGCAGGTGCTCCCCATCTCTATGGAATTGGCCCCAAAATCACTCACAAAATCAACGTTAAACAATAAAACGGGGAGTGGGGCAGCAGGATGCTACTTTTTTCCATTCTGGTTCACTTTTGATAGTGGTGTGTGTGTGTGGGGGGGGGGGGGGGTTGAAAGACATACTTCCTACTCTGATGAACACCAACAAGACTAATGAACTCCCTAGTCATTTCCTGTTTCTACTGCAGCTTAGTTGAAGGGAGGAGAATTTGGCCCAATATTCCTTTTAGTTAGTTTTCCACTACTAATCTCTGCTCATGCATCCTCTGTTGTCATTCCTACACCTGCCCGGGGTCCAGTTTGTCAGGCTTTTACTCGTGCACACAGTGAGTCTGTGAGAAGGAAAAACTGGAATTCCAGGTGCTCAGCACCTCCTACCAGATGGTGAATGCTCTCAACTGTCCCTATTTGCCAATCAATTCGTTTCCAAATTAATGGGAGTGGAGGGTGCTCAGAACCCTGCAGGGTCAGGCCCATAGATCCTCTGAACAGGGTTGTCTTCAATGGACTTGATTATCCAAGGGGTGGTGTCAATGGAACACAAAGATGCTTGCAGGAACTTTCCAGGATCTGGCACTATACAGCACCTTGCACCCACCTAAAGCATCTGGTAAATAACAATAGTCATGAACCCTCCCTTCTCTTGGAAACTGGCGGAGAGAAAAGCACCATTCTATGGCCACCCATTGAACATATTATATAACGTCTGTGTGTGCTTGGGAATGCACTGCTTAGGTCATGGACCGCCAGGAGGGAAGCAAACACACCACTGAAATGAACCTCTTAACACTGTGGGCTAGAGTTTTACAAGCACAAATCCAATGAAAGCAAACAGCCACTGGGCTAATGATCCTCTGTTCGGAAGTAGCACGGAGGTGGTGCACGTGGGTGGGGTAGGGATGGAGGCGGATGCGGGAGAGATGCAAGATCTGTACAGAGTTGTTTAGTGTGCTTGTTAGATGGTTTTCCCTGTCATTGCTCAGGCTAGCACAGACCCCGGTTTCAACAGATGGTTAGCCACATCCATTCCAGGGGGATTTTTTTTTTCTAACCACGAGGGCCACAACATTTTGCAATGCCATCAATCCCCACGATGCTACAGGCCTCTCACATGTGAAGCAGGGAGGAATAAGGAAGAAATGTTTGAAATAAAAACAAAACAAAACGGAGGCTGGTATTTGCTTAGGAATTTTCACCACAATGCTGAAGCTGCATAAGTGCCGTCTTTGTTCAATCAAAAACTGCTTTTGGGTTGAATGGAGGCCACCACTAACAAGATATTTGGCGGGGAAGGAAATTTCCTAATGGGCGAAGTGAATTTAGGGGTTTGATGGAGCATTTGATTCTGGGTATGGTTTGTAGAGCTGGAGAAACAGAAATACAGTTTCCCTATCTCAGCCAATATATACAACATGCCACAGAACACATATAGTGCTGGCATCTTAACCACATGGCTAATGGATATGAATGAGAACTATATTCTTGTGTGAGCAGGAGGAATGATAAAGTAACAGATAAGAGAACTCAGAGGGAGTGACACAAGGTATTTTGCACCATTTGGGATGAATTTTCTGGCAAGATGGATTGATTACAGATGCTCTTATTGAGCTTTATGAATCCTTGCCTGCAGGGAACCAGCTCAGAATGAATTTGGCTTATATAGCATATTATATAATCATCTGACGTTTGCACCGAGTAAGTTTTCCCATCTCAGGTTTCCCCCCTGATTAAATCCTCCATTGCCCTGTAGGAGTTCTCGGGATCTCCATTTTCCCTTACTTGACATCCTCGACGGCAAACAAGATGGGTGCTGCCATCTTGCCATCTAAGGAGAAATGGAAGGCCCTCCTTCCAGACCCTGTATTGGCTGGTTCCTACTGATCCTCTCACTTTTTACTGGTATCAGTTGGTGAGCCAGTAGGCCACGGAGCCTGAAGAGCAATAGACTATGTTGTTTGGTTTCCAAAACTTATTTGCCTAGTGAGAAGTTCATAGTTTTTAAAACCAGAAGGGTGCCGTCAAGATCTAGACTGAACTTCTGCACAGCACAGACCAAGGTATTTCATCCAAGGATTCCTGCAAGGAAAAGAATACTTTTTCCTTTATATGTGAGTGAACATTATCAAGCCCATTTAACTACCACTCAGGAACTGGATATGTTGCCTCTGCAGTGTTGCTAGTCCATGAAGTGACTGAGTCTGGAAGGCAAAGGTGGGGGAGAGGAGCACTAGCCTGTGGTCACTGAGCCACATCCCTCCTTAAGTTAAAATAGTTTATATTTCCCTACTCCAAAATGTCTCTGAATAACCAGCTTCTAGCTTCACAGCAGCTGCTACAGCCAGTGAAATTGCAGTGACGGAAAGCGACGATAGCAGAAAAGGAGGAGACGGAAATGGCAGAAGATCAACGTCTACAGCTTTCATGAACAACAAACCCTGTGTTCCCATTATAACAGAGTCCTCTGTCACTGATAATTGAATTTGATTTGTTTTACCCACAATCACCTTTGGCTTTCAACACATCTCTTACACTGTGGCCAATTACCTTACAGTAGATGCTTGCTGTAACGGAGACTGCATCTGCAATGACATAGGCTAGGATAAAATCACTAAGAATATCAATTCTTATGCCTCGGGGCATAAGCTGATCACCAGCTGGGGTCAGGAAGAAATTTAAAAAATAGTATATTGGGGCTTTTACACCTTCCTCTAAAGCATCCAGAATTGGTAACTACTGGAAGCAAGATACTAGGCTGGATAGGCCAAGTCCTCATACAGCAATTCTTGCGTTCTTATGAACCTACACTGCTACCTGTACTGCTTCATTTTCCTTTCTTACCAAACTAAGCGTACACAACCGGCATTGGGCTAGTTTTCTGTCTTTGCCGAGTCAGCAATTGCAAGTAGAGAAGGTGATGTAGAAAGTCTGTGATACAGCCAGGAGTAAAACGCCGATCGCGTGACACCACGTCTTGTGCAGAAATGCCATGCCCAGCCTCCCATCTTTTCTGTGATTTTTTTGCAACCTTGTAGAGGTCCGTGTAAGTTACAGATGAGCAGTTGAAGAGGGAGCTGTGGGAGGGTCCAGTGGATGGCTCATGGAATATGAGACAGGATAAGTGGGTTCTATTCCTGACTCTGCTATGACGCGGCAACTCACTTTAACGCTTTACTGTCATTTATCCCCCTCTAAAGTGGGAACAATTATACTTACCTTCATTTATTAAAGGAGTTGAGATTAGTGGATGAAAAGGGCAAAGCATTAATAAATAGGTGCTTCTCTAAACCAGACCAATTCTCTCTGTGTGTGAGCTTTGACTTCTCTCTAATGACTGCTCTTCAGCACAACAGCAAAACAAGTCCCTCATGCCACGGGATGTTTTGCTCTCAACAATCCTAAGAAAAGAATTTGGCAATCTACATCACTGCCCGGAAAGCAAACAGAGAACTTTGGGGATGTAACAAAGCTTTTTTAAAGAAAAGCCAGAAGACTTGGAAGCCTGAGAGTTTGGTTTGTATATAAAAAATAAAAGTTCTTTTCAAATGTTTCCTTGTGCCTCTCTCAGTGGAATTGTAATGATTTTGCAGGTCTCCTGCTTTTCTTGACCACCATGAAACAATCATTTGTTGATACACCATGCTGCCTGAAAAAGACCTCTATCCCATCTACCCCTCCTCTGGGGAGAGGATGCGAGGAACTTGGATTTAATTGGGTAGCCGGCTGCAGGTCTAATGTGAAGCCATTGCTTTCACAAGGAGATAAGGAAAAACTCCGAGCAACAGTCTAGCAGCAAAAATGGAACTAAGAGCTCCTGGGTGGTAATATTCACACTTTTGTAATGACTAAGAAAAAGCCCTAAACTGTGTTGGAAATGGCTTCCTGCTAGTTAAAAAAAACCATGAAACTTGGATTTGCATTGTTGCAGCTGGATTTAGCCTTCGCAATGCTCCAGATGGGAGGTTGGGAAGAACGCACCTCTGAGAACAGTGAAGGGGAGATGGAAACGTGGGGGCGTTCCTGTGCTGGATGGGGCTCCCTGGTGCCCCTTGTAAATGTTACCACCAAACAGAAGGGAAACGTAGGGGTTGATTTCCCTGAAGTTCTTAATTCTTCACACTGTACTCATGTGAGTAACTGCTTTGAGGTCCGTGGGGTCTGATCATGTAAGTAAAGTGGGGGCTTGGAAAACATTAGCTGCTCAGGCATGAACACCAAACTCGAAACAAAGATTTGCCACCCTACCGATATTTTTGCAACAAACCGTTTGCTTAAACATCCCTGCTGGGGATGTCTTCTCCTTGGCACTCATGACCACGCTTCTAAAGAGCCAATGGGAGGGGATGGCCCCAAATTGCGCTAGATGTTAGGAATCTTCAGAATAATTCCAAGAGAAGACCCGCTCCCCACTTGGACACTCTGCTCCCCTCCATACTCAGTAAGTTCCGGGGACAAGGTCTAAACCTGGGGTGGCCAACCTGAGCCCGAGAAGGAGCCAGAATTTACCAATGTGCATTGCCAAAGAGCCACAGTAACACGTCAGCAGCCCCCGCATCAGCCCCACCCCCACCCCCCCGTGTCTCCCACCCGCCAGCAGCACCTAACCCTCCATCCCTGCGTCTCCCACCTGCCGCGATCAGCAGTTTTGTGGTGCGCAGGCGGCTTGGGGGGGCGGGAGGAGCAAGGGCATGGCAGACTCAGGGGAAGCAGTGGAGGCCTTGGGGGAAGGAGTGGAGTGGGACTAAGGCCTGGGGCAGAACCAGGGGTTGAGCAGTGACCACCCCCCGGCACACTGGAAAGTTGGCGCCTGTAGCTCCAGCCCTGGAGTTGGCGCCTATGCAAGGAGCCGCATATTAACCTCTGAAGAGGCCAGAGCCACAGGTTGGCCATCCCTGGTCTCAACGCTTCCAGCAAAGGCACTTAATATGCATCTGTTTGCCAAGTGGTGCTGCCTCCTTCCTTGGATATGGTTATGAGAACGTGGTTTCATTTAACTGGGAAAACAAGTGACTAGCGTCTCCGTTCTGCCCATCTGTAAGCCATGCACACATCTGGTACTGGGGTATTATCACTGGCCAAGAGGGAACGTTTTATATGAGCCCCTTGTTGCTGGTGTTGGCAGCTCACCTCACTGTTCCCGTAATACTGCAGCAGACGTCTGGGGCAGGGAGCAGAGCACAAGGGGAGATGGAAGTCCAAGGGAGCAGCAAGCAAGGTTGGAGCTGGGGCACAGGGAGGCGAGATAGGTTAAGCAGGAGATGTGAGGTGGATGTACAGGTCTAAGCTAGGGGAGTAAAGATGAGGTAAGCCTTAGCAGGAGATCTGTTATAATCCTGTAGCACAGACCCGAGACCAGGCAGAAGGAGACAATAGGATAAGCACTGCACAGCATCTCCAATCAGAGCCTCGTGTTAACTTTCCTCCTTCCTTTGTGCTCTTTTTTGTTGTCCAGTGTTGTTCCTTTATCTTCCTTTCCTGGGGATCAGGCAGCGGGGCAGAGCTGGGAGCTTCCATCCACTATCCTCTGGCTTGCATGGATTTGTGTCACATCTCTACAGAACATCGGGCTCACACTGTCCCACTGTGTGCAGTGAAACGCTCCCTGAGCAGCCTTCACCAAACAATGACACGCCACCAGAGAAGTACCTCACAACATGGAAAGGGCCACCCAAATACCCCAAGGGAACCTGCTTCAATAAAAAAATAAACCCCTCTCTGACCGCACACCCTTCGTTGTCACCTACCACCCGTTGGAATCCATACGGGTGATAATAAAACAGCTACAACCCATACTTGATGGGGACCACATCCTGAACGAAAGCCATCCTGAACCCCCTCTTCTGGCCTTCAAACAACCCCCCAACCTCTCCAAGATCATCATCAGAAGCAAGTTCCCCACAGACCAGGGCACACCAAATCAAAGTGGCACAGACCCTGCCAGAACAACAGATGAAACATCTGAAGACATAGCTCCACTGCTACAATGATCAACTCCCACCCCAATACACCTGTCAAGATCCATGGGTCCAACGCATGCCTATCACAACATATGATGTGACTCATCCAATGCACTAAATGCCCCGAAAACAACTACGTAGATGAAACTAGACAATCACTGCGGTCTCGGATAGGAGAATGAAAAAAGACAAACACCATTATCACCTGTGGGAAAACACTTTTCACAAAGTGATTACTCTGTATCTGACCCCTCGGTCCTTGTCCTCAAAGGAAACCTGCACAACACTTTCAAAAGACAAGCCTAAGAGCTTAAATTCATAACTTTGCTGGACACTAAACATAATGGACTGAATAGAGAACTGGATTTATGGTTTATTACAACAATCGGTAACTAACTAACAACCCTCACCCCATCTTCCTTCCCTCCCTCCTTTTCCACCTATGACTGGAGGGGTGTTAATGGGTCACTTCACCTTGAATGGTATCTTGAAATATGTGTTAGCTACTTATGCTAAATAACGTTCTCCACCTTGTATTTAGCTGTGACATACTGAGTACATTTCCCAGACCCGAAGGAGAGCTCTGTGTACGTTCGAAAGCTTCTCTGTCACCAACAGAAGTTGGTCCAATAGAAGATATTACCTCTCGCACCTTGTCTCTCAACTCCTAAAAAGTCAGTGCAATTTTTTTTGTAAGTCTCACTGCACATCTGGGCAGCTGTACATGTATTGTGAGGCTCTGGTACCATTTCAGTGTATATGCATGTTTCTATCACTACTACTGTAGTATCTGTACCAGGAAATTGTAGGCCACAAAATAGGAAGAAACATAATAAAATTAAGATGTTGCCCCATCTATTAAAATTATTAAATCCATTTCCCTGCAGCATTTTATTAAGCTTGTCCTATAATGTAACTAATGAGGTAATAACAGCATGTGACAATATCTGGACAAGGTTTCATACACATTGGAACCTATTCTAATGACACTGTACGTTTTTATAACCTAAGGATGGTTGAATTGATCGTTGGGATGTGGTACAACTGCGGTCTCACCAAGCTCATTTTTTAAGTACCACAATGTTATTTTATTGGGTTTTAGTGATCCTTGGTTTTGACTTGCACTGATCATATTGGACTCAATACATTTCTATCTTGGTAGATGATTTCATGTCTTGCAGTGCAGTGCTGTGTGTATCCAGGAAGTCTGGATGCCTGGCTCTTTGATAAGCATGCTGTTTCTGGGTATTTGAATAGATTAAAGCATCAGTACCATCAGGAAACCTATGGGCACTGATAGAATCTCTCCGTGGCCCTGATCCAGAACCATCACTTCTGTGAATTTCAGATCATATGTTCTTCACAAACATGGAAAATAAGTAGCCCGCCAATCTTCAGAGTGTTCAGTATAAAACAGGCCAGACTCTTGTTTACACCAAGGCCTTTTTGCACTGTTCCAACAGTAAATTACACTGCCACTGTGGTGTGAAGGAGCCGTGGCATAAATGAGAATCAGGAAATGAGAATCAGGCCCAATATTCTTTGACGAATTGAATTTAAAACAAAATTCTGCGCTCCCTGATACCAGTGTAAATGTAACTCATCTATCCAGAAAGAAACTAGAGGGGGGAAAATCTTATAATTTATTCAACCTCTAAAATCTATTCATCCTCGTAAATATCACAGATTGTATTCCCAGAATTGCCAGGATCCTGGTGGTTGTTACAAACAAAATTGGAATTTATTTTTTGCCTTTTCAGTGCCAGGGGTATGATTTGTTCTGCAGATCTTGCTGGTTTCTTTCATCTCTCTGTTTTACTGTCACAGAGGCAGCTGCAGGTCAGATCCTCAGCTGATATAAACTGGGCTAGCAGCAAGGAAACCAATGGAACTACTCGGATTTACACCCTCCACGAGAGAACTTTGTTGTAGCTGTAGCCAGGAAATATGGAGAGCTTTAAAAGGAAAATCAGCTATTACATGCTGAGCTTTGGAAAGGCCTAATATGCATTGCCATAATCAATTTCCCACAGAATGGTGGTCTAAAAGGAAGCTCTCCTCAGACAACCTAGTAAAACTTAATAAGCCTTCTGTCTTCAGACCTGGCCTTTGAATGGAAGTGAAATGTGTAATGGCTAATGCACTTGAGGATCTGTTTAGGCACCTGGCATCTGCTTGTTCAAAAATAGTTTTGGCATGGATTTCCCGAACAGCAAATCTACTTACCCTTTAGAAAACATGTTGTTTGTTGTTATGGTGCATTACTAGAATAATTCAAAAATATTCATAGGGGGCAGAAGGGAGAGCAATTTAGTTCTGGTTTTCTGGTATCCTGATTTCTTTTTCTTTTCTCTCTCTTTTTTGGAGATACCACAACATTCTTCTAAGCAGGGTTATCTTGATGGAAAAAATATGATGTGTTCATTGCAGAGACATGGAAAAATAGTTAATAGTTTTGTTGTCTCTTTCACGATAGATTTCTGTCTCTGCAACCTCTGTGCAAAAGCGCAGATAACAAAACAAGGGAGACAGACATTGAGGAGTAAAACAAGAAGGTTCAGAAAATACTCTGCATTAATTTTACTTTGACATTTATGCTTTAATAGATTCCAGAAGCCTCATAATTTCTAGTCGGTCTGAAATGGCTGTTTGATTTTCACCCTTGATGAAAAAATGATACACTTTGAAATGCTTATTATTGTGCCCTTGAAGCATACAAAATATGGAAAGAATATATTGTAACCATCTAGAATTTTCTCCACTCTGCAGACCATGGCTCCTCCAAACTACCAGGGGATGGCTAGGACAGAACTAGCTCAGACCTTTCTGTTGTGAAAGTATTACTTTTCCCATAGTCAAAGTAAAGCACCTATGACTCGCAGTCAGACAGTTCTGATTTCAGTCAGTAAGGAGCAGTGGTGCACATGCATACACACACACTAGTTCACTACGGCCTTGACCCTGTAGAAGACAGAGGTGTAACATCAACGGCCCCTGCTTGGCAGTGGGTGGGCTCGAACCTGGGTCCTCTGAAACTTAGTGTATGGGCCTCTACTGCATAAGCTAAAAGCCATCAATCGCTAGCTAGACTAGGTGCCACTAGAGGGGGACAGAGTGCCACCCCCAGCAGACATGGGTACACCCGCACATGTGTAACTTTAAGAACAGAGTAGTACCTTTGAAGAAAATGGAACTACTCATGTTTAAAGTTATACACTCAATTAGGTGCTTTGCTGGATCAGTGTCTACGTATACTAAAGTATATATTATCGCAAAATATTTCAGAACAATTAGTTTTTCTTGTTGGATGACTGCACAGTACCACTGAACCTCAGACACTGGGGATAGTGAGGAACTAGCAAGCAGACCTGACGATGCATGATACAAAGCCAAGGTGTTTCAGAAGAGTGATACTGGTGTAATAACAATAAGCCCTAGCTCTTTTCATCAGTAGAGATCGAAGCAGGTCAATATCGCTATCCCCATTTTATAGATGGGGAAACCAAGGCAAAAAGCAGAAGTGACTCATCTAAGACCATTCAAGAGGTCAGCGACCAAGCCAGGAATAAAACCCAAAGCTCCTGAGTCCCAGTCCAATATCCTATTCATTAGGTCATGCTACCTTACCATATAGCAGCCATACAGTATAGGGTGACCAGACAGCAAATGTGAAAAATTGGGACAGAGGGTGGGGGGGGTAATAGAAGCCTATATAAGAAAAAGACACAAAAATTGGGACTGTCCCTATAAAATCGGGACATCTGGTCACCCTAATACAGTATGTCTCAATCTCAGATCTACTCAGGTTACTGGTAACTAAAGAGGGGATAAGCCCCAAAATTCAAAACTGAACATTCCCAAGTTCAGGGGCATTTTGATCTGGAAGGTGGGCTCAGATCCATTTGTAATAGTCACTGCAATTTGTTATTGTCTAATGCCTGGTCGATGGCCTATTTGAATTGCTGAGTTCTTAAAACCCCATGAGTGGCCAAAAACCCTCCATCACAGCTGGGACCCTTGATAACTGTCACAGCGGAGAGGCTGAAGACTGGCAGACAGGGAGACAAATAGGTTTTTAAAGGCACAAGTGATAGTTAGGTACCTAGGCCCAGATCCTTAAAAGTATTTAGCTGCATAATTCCCCTAATGGGTAAACAACTTTGAGGGGCTGGGCCCTAGTTCCCATTGACTTTCAGCAGCACCGAGGCACCCAGATGTCATCTGTGCCTGTGAAAATCTCAATATGGCAACTGCCCCTCTGCTACGGAACACGGTTGAAGCACATCAGAGGGCAGCATGGGGGTTTGCTTGCACTGATCTGACTGTACCACGTCTGCACGGTAGATAAACAGAATGCTTTCCGTTTCCAGGCCAATGCAACATTCTTCCACGAGCAGTAAATTTAGTTTTTGGTTAAAAAAAATATTAAAGAAAAGGTTGAACTACAGAAAGATTCAGCCCTGAAAATTCTAAAATAGCCTGGCTGCCTTTTCCTTGCCTAGCGAGCGAGCAAGACATATTGTTACAGCTTCATTCAGAAATGTCATATGGAAATGTCATTTTGATACTAAAATGATGTTTCCAAATGTATGTTCAGTTCATCGAAGAATTTAGTCTCATTCATCTCTCCTATTGGACAGAAAATGGACAATAAATTACTGACGCCCAGAAAGCAAATAACCACTGACAAAAAATACCAGGCTGATAAAGGGAACAGATGTTAGTTTGATTTTCTTTTCTACCTCAACCTCTCCTGTTATCTCCTTATTGTTGAATGTTGTTCCATAGGCTGTCAGCTACTTTGACACTGAGTCTGCTTTCACCATTGCTGTCTCTCAAAGTGGTTTCCGCCAGGGCCGGCGCAACCCATTAGGCGACCTAGGTGGTCGCCTAGGGCGCCAACATTTGGGGGGCGGTGACCACGGCAGCTGGATCTTCAGCTGCCCCGGTCGTCATCGGTATTTCGGGGGCGGGACCTTCTGCCGCCTCTGTCATGGGTGCCATTTCGGGGGCGGGACCTTCTGCCGCCTAGGGTGCCAAAAAAGCTGGCAGCGCTCCTGGTTTCCTCAATGGTAGCAATGAGACAGCAGCCAAGGAAGGCAGTCGTGTCAAATAGAAACCAGTAAAGCACTAGAAAAAATATATGCATGCTTTCACCAGAGCATATGGACGTAGGCATATGAGTCCCACATTATTCCACCGTAGGAAGCAATCTCTGGGCAACAAAACCTTTTATTTTCCAAATGCATTTCATTAAGGTGTCCTGCCTAAAAGACATTGAAAGGTGAGATGGAAGTGTGGTGCAATGGAGAGGGGCTAGGACTGGGAGTCAGGAGCATTGACATAGGAACATAAGGATTTTCAGACTCGCTCAGACCTGCCACTTTTGTAGTCTAGTCTCCTCTCACCAACAGTGGTCAGTCCGAGATGCTTCAAAGGAAGGGGTAAGAACCTTGCAGGAACAGCTGTAAGATAATATAACCCCCACAATAGACTTCATTCTGGTCTCCAATAGTTACACAGGCACAAGGTTTAATATCCCTTCTGAATGTTTGTTATCCTTAAAGATGACATTCATATAAAAGCCAACTCCTTTTTGAGTCTTGCTAAGTTCTTGGCCTCAGTGACTCATCAAGGTATTTCATTTTATCACTTTTGAATTTCCCACCATTTAAATTAATTGAATGTCCCCATGCTCTTGTGCTATGAGCCAGGGAGAACAGACATTCCCGCTCTACCTTCTCTATCCCATCCATTATTTACAGACTTGTATCACGTTCCCTCCTCTTCATCATCAAACATCTGTAGCACTCTGGTTTCTTTTTAAATGTATGGCATTCTCTTTCTTAAAGAGCCAAGAGATTATTAATGACCACAGTGGGAAAACACCTCAGATTTTCATCTCGTCCGTGAGGCAGCACTTCCTAAGACCGCACTAAGTCATTGGCTCACTGCTGACTCACAGGGAAAAGTACTGCTTATGAAATCCTCTTCAGCATTTCCTATAGCAACTTGGATTCTCCTTGATACCCTCCCCACCACAGACTGGCCACACCTTGAGACAGAGTGCAGGGAGTTTCCAGGTGATCATGCACTCTGATCACTCTGATACCCATCAGATCCCCACCCCAGAGAAAGCTGATTAGGCGGGTGGGCCGGGTGAGCTAACAAGCCAAGCTGATTGGCTCAAGACCAATAAAGAGGCATAGAATGGACAGTGGGCAGAGAGGAACAAGGTTAGATAGGCCAGTTTCACAGAGGCCTGAGGGAAGGGAATCTTCTCCTCCTCTGAAGTCCTGAGGAGAGGACTGAAAATACAGAGGATATTGTAAATAGTTCTGCCCCACTGGACTGTGAAAGTGTTGATGGAGGGAATGCAAATGAACAGCACAGTGGATATGTAGTCAGTGGAGTCTGAGCTGGTTTCTGTGGGGCTAGAAGACAGGAGTGGACCAGGCTACACGCCTGAACTTGATTAGCCTGCAAGATATGATGCAAATACAGGCCAAGGAGATATGGCTCTAGGCCAGCTAAGAGATGCTTTTGCTTAGAAAAACAGCCCAGCCACTAAAATGTGTAGCAGAGTCTGCGATACTGTAAGGATAAAACTAGCTAAGTGTCTATGCCTAACTGACATCAAAGTGATTTTTTTAAAGCTCGTCAAGTGGCACTCGTATAACAATTCAGTACTAAGTAACAAAAACTAAAGGGCACACCACCTTGCATACCATCCTTGGCCCACGGATACAGCACTGAACTGGGAGAAGAGAGACCTGGGTTTTATTCCTAGCTCCACCACTGACCTGTCGTGTGACCCCGGGAAAGTCACTCCACTTCTCTGTGACTCTGGTTCCTCTACTACTACTGGTCTAGTAAAGCTCTTTAGAGCAAGGGCTATTTCTTGGTAGGTGTTTGTGCAACCCACGCACCTCCTGGTTGTGGTGTTCTGTCCCATCTAGTGGCACCAAGACCACTTAACGAGAGAGAGAAAATGAGACTGCTTTACAGCCTTAGATAATGGCCAGTTGGCTTTTTGGCTCATGCACTAAGTTCCAGAGGTCCCCGGTTCTATCCCACCCACCAACCACTGGGGTCTGTCCGCATCACATTTGTACAGTGCCTAGCACAATGGGGCCCTGATTTCTGTGGAGGTCCCCACGTGCTGCTGTGATATAAAACTCCTAATGGCTTCAGTGGGAGTCTTGCCTGTGTAGAGCCTGCAGCATCTGGTAAATACATAAGTTAGGTCCATGTTTCTAAGTGCCCCATTCTTGAATGGATGGATGTAAAGGGAAAACTACATCATTCATTTTTTTTTAAAATATTATTGTGATTAGTCAAAGTTGAGTTTTTATGGCAAATCAGTGGAAACTTATTTTCCCAATGACATCTAGTATGATCTTCATTTCCTAAGTAGTTCTAGTTTGAGTTTTAATACCCATGGTGATCTGCGTGATCAACACTAAAGGCCTAATCCAAAGGCCAGCGAAATAAATGGAAAGATATCCATTGACTCCTCTGGGAGTCAGATGAGACTATACAGAACAACCTAATGCATGAATCCGCCTTTGTGGTTGATCCAAAGCCCAGTGAAGTCAACAAAAAGATTCCTATTGACTTCACTAGGCATTGGATCTTGCACACTGTTAATATACCAAGAGCCCATTAGCATAATAATGTTTATACTGTGCATGTCTGGATTTGTTTGTTCCAGGCTCAAGATATACTGAAGAACAGAAATAAAATAACCACTTTGCCCTTTAGAAAATGTTTTAGAAGTTTAACAGACACAGTTGTTACCAAATAAAATGATACCAGATTTGTGGGATGAAATTTATTCTGGACTCAGTTACTTGAAATTACAAAATCTATTCCAAGGGTCTCTTTAATCATAAATATAAGTTCTTGAAAAAATAATCGAGGACGGGCAGTTTGGATTTCAATAACCATGGGAAGATGTTGAGAAACCAAGAATCTGAAGTAATTTCCATTTTGTCATTGGGAAAATGCAAAGTTGTCAGTCTTATTCGTGTATTGATATAATGGTACCTTTTCTTTAGGATATTTTTTTTTCTTTTCACCAAACGATAATACATTGTGGTTCAATATGCTGTAAAACTGATTTTTTTTCCCCCCTTAAACCATGGATTCTTTTTGCTTTTTTTATACATAGAAAATAGTTCTTATTATGGAAAAGACAGCAGCTGAAGCAATGAGTTATGGAAGTTATAGATAGGCAGGCGGTGAGTGGATTGGCTAAAAATTGTGCTTATCCTATTTTATTTTTTACACTACCTCCACTGTCCCTACCCTAACTGACTTGTTTGTTTTATTCACCTGTTATGTGCTGTAAGATGTGGGGGCCCAGAAATGTCTCTTAATGTGTTTTCACATCACTTAGTACAATGGAGCCATGTCCAGTTGGCCTGTAGGTCCTACAAGAATATAAATGTTAATTAATAATAAAGTTATAGAAAAGATCCAATCTCTCTCATGTCTAATATGCCCTAATTATCATAAATAGACACACACACACACCTTTAAAAAAGTCTTCCTTGGCATTCATCAGGCTAATGAACCCAGCAAACTCATCAAGGTAATTTGTTAGGAGAATCTTGATCACCAGGAAACTTCTTCTGGAGTCTTTTCAAGTCTATTTAAAATTTAACTTCTAAAGCATGCTGTACACAAGAGCCTGTACACAAGAGGCAGAGTCTAGTGGTTAGAAGAGGTGATGGAAATTCTGAGTTTCTAGGTTCTGACCCTGACTTTGTCAGCTAATTATTGGGCCTCTCTGTTCCTCATTTCAGCCAGCTGTAGGATGGGTAAGATTGGGCATGGCTGCCCAATCATTTGGGGTGTAAATAACAGTATGCACCAAAATACTGTGCTGTTACTCACCCATAAGGATGCTGCAGGCACAAAGAAAAGGTTCCTACTTGGCATTCACATAGTCCTCTTCAAACAGGACTTACATTAATGCCAAGTAGAAACTCTTCAGTTCGAGTCCACGGCGTCCACACGGGGGAATTATAGTGGAGCACGTTGGTGCGCACTGCTTTTCACATCTCTGTTGTCCAAACTTTCGGGCAGTATAGACATGCCCATACAATTGTTACTACCCCACAAACATGAATGTGGTAAAAATTAACTGATCATATTGTTTGATTGAAAGCTCTCTCGATGGGCCTGCTTCAATGCCCAATGAAATCACTGGAAAGCCTCCCATACTTCAGTGAGCTTTGGATAAGACTCTATATACATCGTCTATTGCAGTTGTTCTTGTTATTAATGATGATTATTATTGGTCTCTACGCATGCCATGTGTGCTATAACAACAAGAAAAGAGGAGAGCATTAACAAAATTAAATCTTAATTAAATCTTTGTCCAAGTAGCATGTCCCAAATTTCTGGTCATCTGCAAAACAGCGGGTCCACATGCTCTCACTCTCATTAAAAGATTTTTTAGAGTGTAATTTGGATGACAGTCCATGAATTATTCACTGCCTATTGCAGCAAATTCATCTATTTTTGCTTTTCTCCCCCCTCCACCCCCCTGTGTTTGTTCTCCCTGTATCCCTGGGATTATTTAATAAGGACAGCAGAAGAGCCAGATGTTTCTGTTGCAAGGGCAAGCACAGTACCTGTGGGTCATGGGAGGTGAGTTATTAAATGTAAATTGCCTATTATTTAAAACTTTCCAGAGCTTGGCATTTTTCATATCAAAATCCCACAGAGCCCTAAAAAGAAGTTGTTAGTTTTCACCATAATAAAATTTCTAGCAATGTATTAACTTATCAAATACATTTCAGTAATAAAGCTCCTAATCCTGGCTGAGAGGAGACCCTTTTTTGCTAGCGATTTTGTTTTCCATGTAATTTCATAGCATCGGGATGTCCTGCCACAGTTTTGGAAAGAAAGCCAAGCATTCCAAGGGGATATAGGTTTTTCGAAGCATGTCTTAGCCCTGTTGCTTGCCAGCTACAGAAAGAGCAACTTGATTCCCAACCATTAAAAAAAAATTAAATTAAATTAAATTAAATTTAAAAAAGAGCCACGCGTTCTCTCCCCGTCCCCCCCTCCTCCATCCTTCAGACTGGAAGAACTTTGTCAGAACAGCACATTAATAGAATAGCAAAAACACATGCATCTTTGATATAGCAAAGACGAATCAACTGCAGCTTCACGACAGAGATTGCTAAATGGCTCGGACCTTCACCTGCATAGCTGGCCACCTAGCAGACACTATGAATGTTTTACTTTCTACTCTGCTTTGGTCAGATAATAGAGTCGCTATTTATATTTTCACTGTGTGTGCCGTAAGGGGTGTATTTAGGGTGAAATTTCCCCAGAGGCAGAAGGCCTAAGGAAGGTTTTCCACATCACTGAAGCTTTGTATTTTTCTTCCACAGATCTCAGATACAGGGACCACATAAGAAGACTTCATACCCTGGCACACTATACAGGTGCGCCATAGCAACCACAAAATAAACTTTTGCAGAGGGGGAGCCATTGGAAGTGGGCAGGCGAAGGAAGCTACCGAATTTGGACTTATATGGATCAAGTAGCACTGGGTCAGTGAATAGGACACCCCACATAATCTGCCATATCTTTGGGCGAAATAGATTTCACAGCCCCAGTCCTCACTGATTTCATGACCAGAACTCAGTTCTCCCATAAATCGAGACGACATCACTAAGTGCCTACATAGGCAATTAGAGTATGATCCAGCAGTCATTTAAGACAATAAAAAGACTTCCATTGACTCCGATGGACAATGGAGCAGGCCTTTTTAGCACATATCTGAAGGGTGCAGGCATGAGGCTGATGTCTGCTACCAAAGAAGTGCAATTGTAACACTTAAATGAACTGCCCAAGTTTTTTTGCTTTTGTGCAATGGGAAAATATACAGTGGACAAGATACAGGTGTGATTTAAACCTGTGATGCTCCATTGATTTCAGAGTGATGATGATTTACACCAGCTGAGGATTGGACCCACTGTGTGAAAAATAATATGCAAAAGAGTAGAGCTGGTCAATTATTACAGACACAAATGTATTTCCACCCCATATTGTTCACTACTGGTGAACATTCATGTGAAAGGGCTTTTGTTCTCAGCTATGTTTCAGAATGGCCGTTTTTCTTCCCAACACCTATCCATTCCCAAAGTCACCCAGTTGAGGAGCAAAGTCAACATCATGTGATTTAGACCACCAATCACAAATCAATATGCAGGGGAAAGTCATCAATAACAGTTTATGAAGAAACCATAGGCTAGAATGAGTTTGCATAAGTTGGTCTGGGAACGGTTCCAAGAGCAAATATTCTTATGCATTTGTGAATAGGAGAAAAAGTCTAAAGGTATTAAATAATTCTGTAATGAATAATACAACCAGATCAAGAAAACATTTCAATCTGTACTTTCACTAGGCAGTATAAGCATGGATATTTCATCACATACAGCCATTTAGAAAGCAAACACTGAAAGCCACTTCATAATTTGCAATACAGCAGAAAGAAGTTGGTCCAAATAAAACACTTTCTTGTACCAGAAAGGGTATTTATTAAAAATTTGAAGTTGGATAGATCCTATTTATAGATTATTTATATTAGTTACATATTTCCTACACATACACATGTAAAATATGATCAAATACAATAAAATAAAATATAACCTACCCCCAGTTCTATGGAGTAAATTTACAAATGAAGTCAAGTATCAGAGGGGTAGCCGTGTTAGTCTGGATCTGTAAAAAGCAACAAAGAGTCCTGTGGCACCTTATAGACTAACAGGAGTATTGGGGTATGAGCTTTTGTGGGTGAATACCCACTTCGTCAGACGCATGTGACACAATACTTTACAAATGAAGTATTTCCTTTTTACAGGCACATCCTCAGGTATTTGAGGATTTTGTTAAACTTAAGTCTAACTACAATTTATGGACAAGACAAGCTTTGAAGAACAATCGACTACCAGTAATCTTCAAAACATTCTGCAATTAGGTGTCAAGGCACAAATAATTCTCTTTAGGACAGGGATGCTGGAACAATTTCTATAGTAGGGGTGCTGGGAGCCATTGAACCAAACTGTAAATCTTGTATATAATGGAATCCACTTCAAGACAGGGGGTGTGGCGGCGCCCCTAATTCCAGCACCTATGCTTTAGGATTTACCATGTCATGATGGTGACCTGAACTAGATTTGAATAATGAAGGGAAAAAATGATGGGCTCGTTAAGAAGCCTCTCATTATCCCTTTAAGGAGCAAACTGAAATGAAACAAAATGCAGTAGCAAAACATTAACAGGTAAAGGAATTTGACTGGCTGAGGAGAAAGGCTGCCTATCTATATAAAAAAGTAGGCAGGACCTGGGCAGAAATAAAGAAGAGAATGGCAACAGAATGGTTGCAGGGCCCAAAATGTAGGCAATTAGCTTCCGGACAGAGAAACTCCACAAGCAGCAGAGCTGATCAAAATATTTCAGTTCTCAACATCTGGAGGAAATTTTGAATTTTAAAATGTTGACGTTTCGATTTTGTGGGGAAAAAAGAAAATATTTTGGGTACAGAAACAGATTTTTTTTTACCAGCTTTAGTAGAAAGTAACAAAATATTTGATGAAACTCTGCAAGGAAGGTAGAGGGACAACCTTGAACACTCAAGTCTACCAGTTTGTCAAGGAAGCGTTCCAAGTGATTCCTAGCTTTCCACAGACTCTTAAGAGAAACTGAGTCCTGAGTCTCAGTCCAAAGCCTTAACCAGAAGACCATCCTTTCTCCCATTGACTTCCCTGGAATTACATGTGGAGTAAGGAACTACTCAAGGTGAACAAAGATGTCATAATCCTGTTCCTAAAATGGCAAGCTTTTTTGAGGAGGGTCTGTCTTTTTGTTCTGTGTTTGTAAAGTGCCTAGCACAATGGGGACATCATCCATGACTGGGGCTGCAAGATGCTACCATCATGCAAAGGAGAAATAATCAGAGTCAAATATTCAGTAATAATTCACACGTCTGCATGTAATTAGTTTTTAGCCAGTTTGGTAAGGCCACTAAATACGGAGTGAAATTATCACTGAAATGGCTGCCAGAATAGTCCCCTGAAGGCAATTTTTACCAATGTCTTGTCCTTTATTCTCAAGAAAATATTCCTTAGCCCTCACCCCCTCTTGAAATCAATGGGCGTTCTTGCACTGAACTTACTGAGAGCTGGATCAGGTAAACTTGGCAGAGAAATTATTTTGAGCACAGAAAATACGTTTTGGAAGAACCCAGCTTGTTTTCTTAAAAGAAAAAGCTGCCGTGCACGGGGCAGGAAATAGCACACTCATGGGTGGTTTCCTCCTCACCAGAGGTTTATACACTGCAGCTGAGACAACACAGTGCAAAGACCTGAGTTGGAGTTTCACAAAAAGGATTCCCACAGCATTGGGGCTGGGTTTGGATCCCGGTAAGGGATGGTCTTTTGAGGTATGTACATATTGATGCCATTCCTCGTGAGGTGGAGTTATTTTTCCTAACAGGATGTATCGCCCACCTTCCATTCCAAACAGCGATCAGTCAGCTTTTCAGTAGACAGTTTTCTATATTTTCATTTACCGTGGTTCCCCTACAGAAAACAGGCCCAAAGACATTGATGGATAGCCCCAACCCTGAAGGCCATTTCAGTATAAGCTGTTGCTGCCTCATGGTACCACGGCTGCTTGTCCATGAAGTCAAACACAGATTCAAAGACTGATCCGTTCTGGAATTTGTGCCTGACATGGTGTCCATTAAGTTACGCAAACATGCTAATTGGCAACATAAAATAAAGCAGCAGTCTCTTGCCCTTCCAATAATGTTTCCTTTGGGGCTCAGCAGGGGAATGCCGCTCACATGAATGTTTTGTTAACGTTAGCGACAGTGACTGTAAACTACACTGGAAAAAATGTAATGGATATTTCAAAAGAAGCTCAGGTTTATAATTTTTTACTCCCCAATAAGCCAGAAATATTTGAGGGAATAGAAACCCTTTGCATGGTTTGTTCGGTGGCATTAGGGAGTGTAGATGTAACTGTTTTACTATTTATCTCTTGCAAAGGTCTGGCGTGTGGCAGTGTTGTTAGTGATTTGTATTACAACAGCACCGTAGATCCCCACCCAGAGTGGGACACCGTTGCTCTATAGACACTGTAGAAAGCCCTAGATAGAGAGAGTGGCTGTCCTGAAGAATGTACAATTTAAATGCAGAGAGTGGGAGAAAGGAAGCATTTCTATTAGCCCCACTTTACAAAACAGACACCCAGTGAGCGATTTGCCCACTGGGAGTCTGTAGCAGATCTGGGAATTGAACCTGGAGCTCTTAGAGTCCCAGTCAAGGACCTCACCCAATGGGTTATCCTTCCTGCTGTATTAGTGCAGCCATGGTATACAGGACCATGCCCATGTATGTACGTTAGAACAGAACTTGACCCTAAGGCCAACCGACACATCTTGCACTGTTATAGCCCTCATGCAGGGGTTGATCCAAACTGGCCTGTGTGGCTTAGAAGAGATAGCATTTTTATGCACTGAAACAAGAACACCTAAGGCCACGCAGGCGTAGATCTAACAGGATGTACATTTCCACACAGTGGACAGACCCCCTGGCCCCATTCCCTGCCCTCACTCACTGGGCCTCTCATCGCACAGCATAGGAAAACTCATTGACACGCCAGGATATCCTCAACCCTGGGCCCATTCCACCTACATACAATCTCTTGCAACCCACCTCAGCTAATCTTCCTGCCACAAAGAGCTTTCCTGACCTTGTCCAACCTGCCCTCCCTTCCCCCAAGCAGATTCACCGCTCAGCCTCTTTCTGACAACACTCAGCTGTTCCATAGTAACAGAGTGGTCAAAGCCAAAAGGTCAATTGTGCCCTAACAATAAAACCTCCTTTCTCCCATAATCACAGCCCAATGCGCTAAAATTGCACAACAGAATGGATGGATGAAAGGTCTTTCTTTCCTTTCCCTTTCCAGGACAGCAGAGTGTCCCCCTAGTGCTATCAGGGTGATACCGCAATGGTGCATCAGCTGTCCAGTCTGGGAAGTATGAGAGTTCTTCATGAGTTGTGATAGGCATTCATTCACCCATCCATCCCCACCATGTTTATATCATTCCTAGACCCACTGCCCTATCAGGGACGCAGGCGGATGCCTACTGCAGAAAAGGATCTGGATCTTATAGTGAATCACAAACTAAATATGAGTCAATACTGTAATACCGTTGCAAAAAACCCAAACATCATTATGGGATGTATTAGCAGGAGTGTTGTAAGCAAGACACGAGAAGTAATTCTTCCACTCTACTCAGCGCCAATAAGGCCTCAACTGAAGTACTGTGTCCAGTTCTGGGCACTACAGTTTGGGAAAGAAGTGGACAAATTGGAGAAAGTTCAGAGAAGATCCACAAAAATAATTAAAGGCCTAGAAAACATGACCTACGAGGAAAGATTGAAAACATTTGGTTTGTTCAGTCTGGAGAAGAGAAAACTGAGATGGGACATGATAACAGTCTTCAAGTATGCAAAAGGTTGTTATAAAATAAAAAAGAGTGTGATAAATTGTTCTCCTTATCCACTGCGGACAGGACAAGATGTAATGGGCTTAAATTGCAGCAAGGAAGATTTAGGTTAACCAGTAGGAAAAGCTTCCAAACTATAAGGTGGTTAAGCACTGGAACAAATTACCTAGCTAGGCTGTGGCATCTCCGTCATTGGAAGATTTTAAGAACAAAGTAGAGAAACACCTGTCAGGGATGGTCTAGATAATACTTAGTCCTGCCTCAGCATAGGGGACTGGACTAGATGATGTATTGAGGTCCCTTTCAGTCTTACGTTTCTATGATTCTAAGGCTCTGTGACCCTGGAGCAACCAGACTGATGTCATGGCATAGCTTGTGATCTGCATAGCTAGTTATTCAGATGGCTAGAAATCTCCACAACTGCATCTATGCCTGGCTACAAATTCCACACTCCCATATACACCTCTCTTGCCAAAAATATCTTCCTTTGCTCCTCTTCCCCTTTAAAGCCAGTTGGGTTTGACCAGTTAGCTTTGGTTGAACTTTAGGTAATTTAGTTATTTCTCTTTTGTGTGTGTGTGCGCGCGCACATGCGTGTGTGCATGAACACAGAAATAAAGTGATGTAAAAGACAGGAAATTCTTTTGGTTTGTGTTCTTGGTGTTCAGCTGGATGTGCAAAGTGGGTGAGAAGGAACTTACTCACAGTAGTTTTGAGACTATTGGGAAAACAGCAAACTTCTTCCTGACCCTTACAGCTGAGAGTAGAAGCCAGGACTACAGTTGGGGAAATAATAGATGTTTCAGGTCACTGGCCATTTTGAAAAAAGTCAAAAAATTCATTTCAGGTTAAAAAAAAAAAAACATTTTGCTTTCACAAAACTGAAATGTTTCATTTTAATTTTGATCGTTTTTAAATGTTTTCGATTTTACTAAAGTCAAATTAAAGACAATTTTGGAATGAAACGTCATTTCAAACCAAAATATTGAAATGTTTCATTTTGAACATTTTGAAACAAAACATTTTATTTGTTTGATTTGGTTTAGCTTTTTTCCCAAAATGAACAATTCATGAAATTGACCCCAATTTGCGAAACATTTTGGTGTTGCCAAATCTCCATTTTCCACAGAAAAATGTCTCAGATGAAATTTTTCCCAGGTCTCCCCAACTAACAATCCCCTGCTCTGTCTGCCTTTACTCTAACTTCCATTACACTTCTTTCCACAAAGTGGTCTGATGAGAGGAAAGCTCAAGTGGTCTCCAGTTAAGGCTCAATGAATTATGTTCATTCCCAGCACAAGTTTTTGGCTGATAAATAACAGCTTCATGCACCAGTAGCATACAGCACTTAGCCTGTTTAATCAAAGGCCACTCTCATGCATCAGTTGGCTTTGGGAAATCATGTTTATTCACTGGAGTAGTCTTGAACCATTATGCACATTTATCAGCAAACCACATTTATTTTACGTCACCACTGCAATCACCCAGGCCTTTACAGTCAAGCAAGTGGGAAAAGGAAGATTCTGAAAAATAAGTGCCTCATCTAGAATGAATACAATGAAGACAGGGATAGTCCCAGTGACTTTTAAAAGGACTTGTAGGGAAGGAAATGGAGCAGCAGGAGAAACAGAATGAGCATTTTCTAGAGTTGTTGTTATTATTATTATTAATTCGTATTGTAGTAATGCCTAAATGCCCTGACAAAGATCAAGGCCCCATTGTGCTCAGTGTTGTAAGAAAAGGTCCCAGAGCTGATGAGCTTAGAGTCTAAATATACAAAAGAAAGAAAGGAAGTATTATTATCCTCAATTTACAGGTGGGATTTGAGACAAAGAGGAATTAAGTGACATGGCCAAGGTCACATAGGGAGTCTGTGGCAAAGCCATGAACTGAACCCGGAGCTTGTGAGTTCTAGACTAGGGCCCTAAATACAAGACTATCCTTCACATTCCTGCATACTCATTCTGACTCCAGGCTTTGGGCTTGCTATACATGCACATTTTCAAAAGCGTCTATACATTCTGAGGCCCAAATTGAGACATTTTAGGTTTAAAATGCTCGCCGAAGTCAGAGGAAGCTCTGGGTGTCGAGCACTGCTGAAAATCGACCCGAAGTATCAAGTTGAGGAATCAAAAATTGAGATACACTTAAATTAGAGAATACTTTGGAAAATATTGGTTGGGACTTCGATGAGCTTTAGGGCTGCTCTACACTTAAATATTAGATCTACCTAGCAAGGTTGCTCAGGGTTTTGAAAAATGTGCCCTGACTCCATAGTTAGGTCAACCTAGCCCCCAGTGTAGATGCAGCTAGGTCCACAAAAGAATTATCCCATCAACCTGGCTACTGCCTCTCAGATTACCTACATCTTGGAAAAATCTCATTTCACTGATGTAGGAAAAGTCTACATGTGCTGTTCTGTAATGGCTGTAGTGTAATCATCCCCTTAGTGTACCTGGTGTAAAACAGGCATGAAAATACTTACCTATCTCCAAGGAGTGCTGCAACATCTACATTAATCTCATATATTAATGTACGTATTCATGTATTAATACATACACCTCTACCCCGATATAACGCGGTCCTCGGGAGCCAAAAAATCTCACCGCCTTATAGGTGAGACCGCGTTATATCGGGTTTGGTCTGGTACAGCATACCAGCAACAGCCGGTATGCTGTGCCAGACTGGACTGGCTTTCCCGGTGGTGATTTAAAGGGCCCGGTGCTCCTGCCACTGCGGGGAGCCCCGGGCCCTTTAAATCACCGCCAGAGCTCTGGCAGCTGGGCTTGGGCAGGGATTTAAAGAACCCAGGGCTCCACATGAATTTGGATATAACGCAGTAAAGCAGTGGGGCTCAGGTGGTGCTTTAAAGGGCCTGTGGCTCCCTGCTGCTTTACCGCATTATATCCGAATTCATGTTATATCGGGTCGCGTTCTATGGGGATAGAGGTGTATATTAAAGCATGCTGGGAATCTTTCATGACAGGGAGGTAAACACGCATCTAAACCCAATATACTATCACAAAGATACAAAAGTTCTGAAGTTGCAAATTTGTGTTTTGAAACAGCAAACTTTGGTGACCACACACCAAAACTAAGTAATGCATGTCAGAAATGAGACATTTTGGATCAGATTGCACTATTCGTTTACACTGAAAGGAGGAAAATTCTTGGTTACTAAATGTGTTTCCACCAGGTGTTTTGATAGATCTGTTTCACTGAGCAAAACCTGCCTGGAACATACTAGTCGGTGGAAGTCTAAATATTAAACGCACCTTCCGCAGAAGGATGAATCAAGGCTAGAGGGTGTCTAAAATTAAATAAAAACCTAAATTTAAGCATGGACTCATAAGACTCTAGAGTATTTTATATTCTGGATATGAATGAAGTCTCATGTTTCCAGTATATTATGTGTTTTTGTTTGCCAAACTGAAACCTTTGGTTGAACATCCTGTAAAAATATGCTTATTTTATGCGCTTTATGTGCTGATTGTTAAAAATAGAGGCCCAATATCCATGTGAATTATGTACACACACTTGTGCACTAACATTTACGCATTTATTTGACTAAAATGTGTGTGAAAATTGGATATTCATGCATGCTAATAGCTAGCTAGGCATTCGACTAGCCATTTTCATTCATCATTATAGCAATCACACACACAAAACTAAATGACCATGAATGTGCATTGAAATGTGTGTGCAAGTATAGCTCTGCTTTCTAAAACTTGGGCCTGTTGCGCCTGAGTTTTAAAAAGGGTACCAGGGTGATAGGCTCATAAGACATACCTAGACAGATCAATACGTGTTTAACATTAGAAGTAGGCTGGGCAGGAAACAGGTTTCCCATTCCATGGGAATTTTCAGGATATTTTCCTGTCCTGAATCAGGCCAAAGATTTGAAATCTTGCAATTTTTGCAAACTGAAAATGCAAATAAATAAAATCAATAAAATCAGATTGGGTCGATCAAAGCATATTGTTTCCAATAATTTTGAAATGTTTCATTTGAAGCTCAACCTTTTGTATTTGTTAATGTAAGATGAAAAAAACCTGTAAAAAAAGTTTTAACCAAAAGTTTGTTCTGAACCAAAAAGCTGAACTCTTTTGTTTTGAAATTTTCATAATAGCTCATTTTGACAATTTCAAAAATTTTTTTTTTCCTTTTTCAAAAATCTTTTGAAACTGGAAATTCATTGAAACCGATCCTTTCCAGCAAACAGTTTCAGTGTCAGCAAATTGACATTTTTTGATGAAAAAGCATTTCATCAAACAATTTCTGACCAGCTCTAATTATAAGCAGAGGTAGACGTAAATGAAAAGTGTATGTGCAACCAAAACTACAGTTGCCCATGTGGGGCTCGTGTTTCTACTTGACATCTATCTTCTGACCTCTGGTTTCCCAGACATGTGTACCCCCCCTCAATTTTTCATTCGATTACTGGAAGTAGGAAGAGACAATACACCCTGACCTTTGAGGCAGTGGCACCAACTGGAGGGAGCTTGTGGGTGGGGACCAAAGTTTGTGCTCTTACTCAAAATTCCATAGGCTGTGGAGCCGAGGGGCCCATGGCCAGACCATTTTTAAGCAGTGGTCCCATACCAAACCAGGATGGCTGCTGCCAGAACAGTGCAGAACATCGCTCCAGCTAGTCACAACCCCACTGACATTTGACCCAGTTGCTTCTCTACACAGACAAGTGGGAGGCCAGGCCAAATTTCAGTCAGAGATTTTGTAACAGGGCTGCAATGCCACTCAAATTTGGCCCAACCACTCTTCTGTTTAGATGGAGGAGCAGCTGAGACAAATAGTGTTACCAGCTGAAACGGAGGGAGTCTATTCCTGTACTCCAGTCTGCAAGAGACTCCGTTGAGAACTGGACTCCTGGAGGCACCAGATCATGCACCGTGTGGGTATGGAAGAGGGGAGACTTGGAGTCCCTGCAGGAGGAGGAGGGAGCAGGGACCAGAACATGGTCCCTGCCAGTGGGGGAGGGGGCAAGAAGCAGAATTTGCCTCCCTCCTCTCCCCCCCTTGCCCAAGAAATGTCTCCATTGGCATCACTGCTTTGTGGTGGTAGTGGGGTTCTAGACCTGGATCCAGATTTTACTGCTCAAGCCCAGCTCTGTTTATAAATATTTCTGATGGAGGCAGAGAACTTGCCGCCGAACTCCTCCTCCTCCTCCTCCAACAGCGAAGCTCCTGGACAATAAAACGTATTTCTACCCATCAATACTTGCATGTAGCATTTTGCAAAGCTATCGCAGGGGCAACCATTTACGAAAATCCGGGTATGGTGAAGCGGAGAGAGAACACTTCCATTCCGCAACTGCATAGAGGAGGGACGGCAATGGGATAGTAAAATATTGAGAGAGAGATGTCCCTCCCATGCTTCCTCAAATCATTTGCACCTATGTTATTACAATTCACTCAGTATTTTGACTGATAGCATCTCACAAAACATGTAGCACTAGGAACCCAGACAGGAAAGAAAAAATATAAATCACTACATTTTTCCAGGATGGAAATTCTTCATTCAGCTGAAACCATTCTCTGGAAAGCTGTCAGTTTCCTAACATAATAGTTTTTGTTAGCTTAGAATATGCTTCTCCCCCTTCCCACACCACCCCCATCCACTGGCATAATGGACAGCACTGTCTTGTTGGAAGCTTCCACAATTTCTAGTTAACAGGCAAGTCTAGATTCTTCCTAAGCTGACAAGCTTCAAGGAGTCTTACCGCAGCCTTGGCAATGGTAGTATCTATTTTCTAATTTTTCTAACCACCAGACAGAGACAATATCTCTCAATGTTGTAGCTGAAGCTTTTTTGGCCGAGTGTGGACCAGGAGGGCTTTACAAGAAATTGAAATAGAGCAAACCTTGCAACCATCCGACACAGGGTGGGTTCTGGTTTCTACACTGATCCCAAACATTGGTTCAGGTCTACAATGTTCAGCATAGCTGGGCAGTTTTTAATCACACAGCCCATCTTCCCTTCCACCCCCTTTATCTCACTCAGCTGCCTCCTCTCACCCTGCCACTTAGCTCTGGCTACTGGAGATACAGTCTGTCCAGATGACTCTTTCCCCTTTACCCCATGGGACACCTTGCACTGTACATATTTGGGTCCTATGGCCCATCATTACCAGCACCCTCAATCCATTTAAGGCCTTCATGGGGGCAGAATGCATGTTGGGCAGCAGGCCAGGGAAACACCCCCCCTAAACCCTAGCTCTACTGGGTATTTTTCTCATAATCTCTAATGAAGCTCCTCATGAACCATTGGAAATTCCCTAAACACGTGCTAGGGTATTATAGTATCAGAGGGGTAGCCGTGTTAGTCTGGATCTGTAAAAGTAGCAGAGTCCTGTGGCACCTTATAGACTAACTGACGTACTGGAGCATGAGCTTTCTTGAGTGAATAGAGTATTATAGTTACATTGGCCATGGATAAGTAAGTATCTACCTTGACAGTCAGTATGGCACTCTAGGGATTATGGGATGCTATATGTTGTTGACACAGTACAGCCAAAGACTGAGCTGATGAGTGTAGAATGGAAGGGAGTGTATCACTCCTATCTGCTCCCACATCAAACATGGGCTTTCAGCTGGTGATTCACCTACCCCAAAGCCACAAGACAAGATTTGTCACACACACCAAGGTGTAAGCAGTGCAACCTAGGGACTGGAGCAGGAGTCTGACCTAGTGGTCAAAGCAAAAATTGAAGGATGAAGCCAGAGGTGTGGTCAGGAGACAAGCCAGTGGTTGGAGCTCGGAGTTTGGAATCAGGAGTTCAGAGGCAGGCAGGGATTACGGCTGGATACTGCCTGGCTGTGATGATTCCTCAACTTTTGTGTTAGTGAGCTCTTCTGTCTGAGCTTCTGCTAACGTGGCCTCTGCTTTCCATGAAAGCTGTCATGCCTCTTGTACCTGTGTTTTCACCGGCTGGATGTGATTGTGAGCTGTCACTGAAGCTTGATGTGCACCTGATTGATATGCAGCTTCCGCTGCCAACTCTGAAAGACGTAAAGAAGTCATCCAACTGGATTCTAATTTCAGGAATTCTTGCTGCTTTGGAGTCATCACAACTCTTGCTCCTATGATCACCTGCCATACTGCATCCACCTCTTTGGAATTCATTTTCCCAAGAAGATCTGTATATTGCCGGTAGAAACACACCAGTGTGTGACCCACCTTTGTATACTCAATTAATACATACATTTTTTGAGAGAGAAGAGAACAAGTACTGTCTGTTACCAGCTAAACTGCCTTTCTAATCAAGGCTTCATGATTGGGAGAAGTGGGCTCATGTTTTCCAGTTGTTCCATTCTCTTCTACTCAGATCCTGTAATGGCTTCTCTGAAGGGCCCACATTTCAGGAAGTAGTTCACTGAAACAGCTTTTCCTGTACAATGAGGACTGCACACAAGGCTACTCCAAAACCTACTCCCGCCACTTTATTCCATGGGCCACTCAGTCTAGCATTAGCTAGAACAGGAAAACCTTGTCTGAGGAGGGCGCAGCAGCCCCGGAGCCACCAGCCACACATGTACAGCAGATGCCATCTCCTTGGGACCAGTGCTGGAGTGAAGCAGGCAAGGAGAGGGAGCAAGGCCTGGACAAGATGCAGGTCTGGGACAGCTGCCCCTGTGGAATGCATTGTTCAGCCACTGTGCTGCTGTGGCTCCAGGGCTTAAATGGTGGTCCGTTGGCTCTTCGGACCAACCAGGGAGGACAGTCACTAAGTGTGGGTCTATTGGGCCCAGTCCAGGTCATTGGGTTGCTAGGCAACCATGCCCAGAGGCAGCTGAGTTGCTGACAAGATTAGCCAATAGCACAGTCTGATAACCGTGGGGCAGGAACCTCCAGACACCAAATGGGGATGAGAATAGAAACCAAGCAATCACCCCCAAGCCCTTGGAAACAATAAAGGTTTCCTGGACTCTGTGCAAGCAGGTTGGTTGGGAGTGGTGAAGGAAGGGTATGTGAGTGCCCTAGGATGGAAAGTGGATACTAGGTTCTCCTTGAATATTAAAATTTACAGGATACAGCCCTGCCAGCAGAGTTAGAACAGCCGGTCCAGCACCTGCCCCGCAAACATACCTTGTAGGTCCTTGATTGCGCATCTGTATTGCAAAAACAATTTGGCACAATAAGAAATCAGAGTTCTTGAGGCAATAATAAGAATATTATGTATGTTGTACTTTTCATCCACAAAAAAATTATAGTGCTCCTGTGAGATAGGCAAAGGTTGTTGTTTTTTTTTCATTTTACAGATGGGTTAGCGGAGACTCACATAGATTGATCTGAGACCTATTCAGTAGCAGAGCCAAGACTAAAAAGCAAGAGTTGCCTGCTCTAACTACTTAGATGCACTCCTTCCCAAGACACTATTAAGCTGCAGTTTAAGACCACCGAATTAGGATTGCTCTAATGTATTTCAAACATTTAATAACAAATATTGTCATTAATTACACCTGCTATCCCATAGCAAGGCATGTAAGCCAAAACTAAAATGCAGAATGAAGAGGACAATCTACTTGCCACTTATAGGGAACTGCAGCTGGATTTCCTATGTGACAGTACTATATACTTTACTGTGGAGTGAATGCTCTCTAGTGGTTAGAGCGGGGGATTGGGAAATTGGGATTCCTGGGTTTTGCTACCTGACTCTCACACTGACAGTGGACAAGTCACTTGTTCCCTCAGTGCCTCAGTTTCTCTATAGATGAATGGGTACAATAATACCTATTTTACATGGAAGCAGAATTAGTTAATGCTTTTTTTTTTTTTTTTTTTTTGCTTCAGCAGTCGTGCTCTTGGAGAGTTTTTTTGTTTTTGTTTTGCTCAGGGCGGCAAAAAACCTAGAGCTGGCCCTGTACAAAGTATTTAGAAGAAAGGTCCTATATGTCAAGGCAATGCATTATTGCTGAATTTAATTTTGTGAATGTGGAAGAACAGTTGATGGAAAAAGAAGAAAACATTGGAATACACTTGCCAGATCATCTCTCTCTTTATTTTAGCCCCCAGACTCTGCTCCTCAAGTAGATTGCTGCTTATCTTTACCTAGGGCACCCCGGATTTTTATATGATTAAAATTTCTTTGACAATTGCTGAGGATTTACAATGTGAAATGTTTCAGTTTTCCTTATATTATGTCTTGGCATCAAAGAATCCACACTCGGGTCCTAAGTACTGGATAAAGATGATTTCTAAAGGGAGACAAATGAATCAAGACCCTGACACCCATCCTTTTTTCATATACATCTGGTTATTATTGAACTGAGGCTTTCATGTTTTAATGATAAATTGTCTTTTCCCGCTGTAACAATGTCCCCAGACGGCCTGTCTAGGCTGAAATGTCTTCTAAGAGCATCTGCTTTTGATCTATGGGGGTTTTAAATCTTTGGATCTAATCTCCACCCTGACTGACTTGAAAGCCAATTTCCACAAAAGTAGAGTGTTAAAACTTGTAGAAACCCCTTAGAAGGGATCATTTGAAATTATTTAAGAGACTATGTTGACAATTATATTCAATATGTCTTTATGATCATTTTTCTGCTAATATATATAATATAGTCTTATATTTTACATCTGTCTCCAATATTAGAAAGAGAGAGAGAGAGTGAGAGAGAAAGAGAGAGAGATTTCTTGCAATAAATGCTACAGTGGTATTTCAATGTAATCTGCATATGTTGTGGCTTAATACTCTAATAAAGGAGGCCTGGAAGCTTTCCAGAGCACAATATTTATGCCCTGTGTATCAATTAAGATAATTGCCAATTAAATGATATATCAATTAAAGTAAAGTGACTTATAAAAGATTCCTGCTTGCTATTAACTTGTTTATGTGCGCAAATTGGAAGTGAAGTTATATGGGATTTTCTTTAGATGCTCAATGTGGTTCACATCCAGTATATAACCAACACCACCACCTTGGGCTCACCAGTACATTACTAAGGCCTGGTTTACCTGGGCGGGGGGGTTGTCGATCTAAGTTATGCAGCTTCAGCTACGTGAATATCGTAGCTGAAGTTAATGTACTTAGATCAACTTACCGTGGGGTCTTCACTGCAGTAAGTCGAAGGCTGACGCTCTCCCGTCGACTCCGCCTGCACCTCTCGCCCTGGCGGAGTACCGGAGTCGATGGGAGAGCGCTCAACAGTTGATTTATCGCGTCTAGACTAAACGCGATAAATCGATCCCCGCTGGATCCATTGCTGCTCGTTGATCCAGCTCGTAATGTAGACATGCCCTAAGCTGCAGCTTAGTGGGGTTTCTAATGACTGAGAAGGTATACTTAGCTCAGTCAAGAGGAATTGCTCACTTGGCTATTAGTAGAACAATATGTGGAACAGATAGGCCAGACTCTGCTCGCAGCATAAATGGGAATAGAAGTTGGCCAATATGTGTGTGGGATTTCTGTGGCTAAAAAGGAAAACCATATTGGTCAAATGAAAGAGAACCTGGAAATCCTGCAACATATGATGAAAATCTTCAATGTGCTAGTTTGTCTGCTAAACCCACTGCAGTGCACTGCTACATTTTATGTACCGTATTAATGTCAGTGATAGAGACATCTTGAATGGTTCAAAGTTTAGATTTTGGTTGGATAAGAATTAAAGGTAGGATAAAGCAGGGCACTTTGAGCAGAACATCTCTTTCCCACAAACAGTGGTGGTTTGAATATAATGGAACCCAGATTGAAACCACCCCTCTTGGGGTTTGAAAACCCAAGGCCCAACAACTAATTTTTCTGAGACAGATTCTCTCAGAAGATTTCCAGTGCTCCCAGCTTCTGATTGGACCACAGACACCAGAGATCAGCCCATTCCATGATATTTCAGCACTGCTGCTCTTATCCATGTCCAAACCCAGAAGCAGAGGTCAGAGATGAGGGGAAAGTAAAAACTTATTGGTGAAAACAAAAATTAATCAAATATTTCAGAATTGTCAAAAATGGCTTTGGGTTTGGGTCCAAATATGAGGAAACATTAAGAGAGGTGGAATTATTTTCTCTACCCATCCCTCATTAACAAAGTGCTTCAAAACACTGCGATCCAATACGTACTGATGGCTTTCTGAACCTCATAATGAAAACATACTCTATTTTTTTTTAGAATATTATAAAACTTGGCAGGTAGAATACATGAGTGGGCTGGAAATTTACAAGAAACCCTAATATGATAGGAGTCTCATTGGTGTTAGAAAATACGTGGTTTATCACATATTTTCCATCTCTCTTGCACGTTCGTTATCAAATGATAGGATCCAGTCTGGAAACTGATGTTAACTAACTTCTACTTAAAATGTGTTTTGCTAAGTAGGTAATTTGCAGAACTTTTTAGAAAACGAAGGAGAATGGTCAAAAAGGGTTCTCTCTTTTATTGTTTTCAGGTGGTGTGGATTTCTGAGTTTATAAGGGAGTTCCCAGCTTTGATATTATGGCTGAATTCAGAACCCTCTCTTCCGATTGTACAAACTGCCCCTGCCAGAGCTTGCTGCGGGCTGCCAAGTGGTTTGTACCAGGACTGGTCCAGTAAGAGGCACTGAAGGAAGCTCATCCATGTGAAGAAATTCAAGCTGTCTCTGAAAATGCCCCAAAAGAGCCCCATTTCCTGACTAAGCAAAAAGCTAATTTGGGGGTGGGGTTGTCTTGTTTTCACCTCACATATTTTCCCTGAAAATGTTTGCAGGTGGCCAAACTAACAGTTTCATACTGCTCTGCTAACGCAAGTGCAGTGCCTCCGTCCTGCAGCGGGACAAGGACATTCTACTTCATATAACCTGAGAGCAACGACCCGAAGCTACTCCTAGCAGAAACCCGGACTGTTTATAGGAAGTTAGTTCAACTATTTTGCAGCTTTCACCGACCCAGGAGTGAGCCCCAGTGGTGCCTTGCAACCAGGTACACCATCTCTGAAGCATCTGTGTCCCCATGGGGACATTCTGTTATATTACATCATAGCAGAAGCCACAGTGGATGAAGTCCATCCCCATATTATACTAGCCACATAAATAGACAGACTAATGGGGAGTAGAGGGGAAGGAGGAAGACTCCCCCTAGCACTGAGGATGAGGCACTCTCCTCCCTAAACAAAACCATGGCGATCAGGGAGGAAGGGCCCCTGGAGAACTGCTTTTGGTGTGGTGGGAGAGGGGATCCGAGCCTTCCTCACTCTACCAGGTATGTTTAGATCATGCTTTGAAGCAATCCGTGCCATACAGTCAGACTGCAGCCATCTTTCATGCCCACAGCCTTATTTGGAATAATTCCTCCAGTCAGAGTGGAGAACGAGCAATTGGACCAAGCCTAGGGCATGGTGGGTGGTGTGCCGGACACATTTGCATTGGCTTGTCCTTCTCCAAGAACCTCTACAGGTCGACACACAGCAAGCATCCACAGCCTTCTGCATCTGGCCCAACAGGGATATTTTCTGTTGGAATGGGTCAGAGTCAGCGTGCAAACATTTAATCCACTGAAGTGAGAGAGCAAGCCAGCCAGCTATCCCTGATGGCATTTATCTCTGTACACTCCAGTATCCCTGTGTAGATTCCCCGACTCTTCTGTTGAGTGTAGTTACACATTGAACTGCTAATGCACACTGATTTCTCCTTAAGCTTGAAAGCACAAGAGGTTAAACAGATTTTGATATAAGAGCCTGCAAGGAACACTCTATTTAAAAAGACTATGCATCACTGGCTGCAACTGAAAGGATGATGAGTGGTAGGAGGAGATGAAAGGTGGTTCAGACATGGGTATGATGACAACAGTAAAGGGAAATTAAATACACTGCAGGGAAATGGAAGTCATAATCGTCTTGGGTTTGCAGCTCATGAACAGTGAAAGGCTTATGTGATGAAACAGCAGGTAGAAGTGCCCCGAGACTCAAGTTTTAGGGCCCCAAGGGTTTCAATTTGACATTCAAGCCTTTTAAAGTTTTATGAGGGCATCCAGGAACTCCTCCTGCTCAGCCCCCTCCGCCATGTGCTGTGCTTTTTGATTTACACGCCCTACTGAATGTACAATAAATTCCAGGAAATCATACAGAAACTGTGGCAAGGTCATAATTAAAAAACGTTAGTGTCGTTTTAAATCTCTGTTAATGCCCAGTCTAAATGCAAAGGGGCAAGAACATCAGCTGGTGTAAATCGGCATAGCTCGACTGAAGTCAATAGTGCTTGGCTAATTTACATCATCTGGCAGAGTGTGACATTCCCATTTAAAACAGACACACTGTGTCATGCATGGGGGCAGACATTTAAATTCAGCCGAAGCTTGCTAATTCACACATTGCTAATCCACAAACCTGAGCATCTCCTCTCGCAAAATATGGCGCAGTGATTTTTCTCCACTTCCCAGCAAATATTCAAGAGCAGACAGCCGTAGCAAGGTCTCTCATTGCTAAGTCAAATCCTGAAGTCCATTCTCGGGCAAAATCCCTATTGATACATCTGCACAGACTCTCCTGTTAGAAGCTGCCTGAAGAGAGCTATTTGGAGTGCATAACAGCTCCTCTACTGAACCAACAGATCCTATACTTATGTACCAATCGATGGCCTTATGTTAACTATCTACCTATTTACTAATGCTGCTTTTATTAGCTAGACTTCTTGTAACATCTCCCAGTCTTTAGTAGTTCTTTACAAACAATGACTAAAAAGTCTCTTCCCTCCCGTCCCCCACTTAGAACATAAGAACAGCCACACTGGGTCCAATGGTCCATCTATCCCAGTATCCTGTCTTCTGACAATGGCCAATGCCAGGTGTTTCAGAGGGAATGAACTTTCCCTTATTGTATTACTCAGAAAATAGGATATGTTAACATTTTCAAAAGTGGTCACTGCCTTTGGGTTGATGTGGTCAACTTGAGAAATTTAACGTGTCTCAAACTGGGCACCCAAAGTCAGTAGCCGATTTTGAAAATGTTGGTCCTAGACTTAAAAAAATAAATAAAAATGGTATGCCATGATCCTGTTCATCAAGAAAAAAATTGAGGAGATTTTCTAATGCACAAAGGGCAGGTAGGTGCCAATTCCCATTGAATATGGTGACATTTGTATATCTAGGGAAGTTGGCACTGATCTGTAACTGAATCCTGACCAGCATGGTCCTCCAGCAGTTGTGATTAGGATCAGAAAATCTGCATTTGGGGGAACAAGAAAGAAATATTTTGGGGGGGTGGAATTTTTTTGAAAAATGGGATTATTTGAAATTATCAAAGAGATGGATGAGAAGGCAGAGGATAAGTGCAGTGGTCAAAGGTGTATGATAAATTACTCCATGTCTCTAAAATTGATCTCAGAGTTCCGCCACTGATTACATGGGTATCACCTAACTTTACCTCTTCACACTGAAATTTCCCATGGAGTGTGTCAGCATGGTCAACCTTAAAGCTGGCATTTCCCAACTTTTGAGTGCTTGACATTGCACCCGTAACATTCTTTTAATGCAGAGTTTTCTTTTTGTTTCGTTCAGTATGTTATATAACATACAGCATGGTCAGTGCTGCACAGAACAAATTGCAGACAAGAGTTCTGCCCACAGTCTAAAAGCCCAGTTTTTGCTCATATGGATAGTCATCCTTTAGACGAGTAATCCCACTACTTGCAATAGCCTTTGTGGTTGCTAAATCCCCCCTCTGCCATGAACAGTTCTGCAGCATGCATGGGATTAGCAGTCCCTTTGCAGATACATGACATCTTGTCATCAATCAGTCCACCAGGGATATCCCTACAATCCATCCCTGCCAGCTCTCCTGCCTCTTCAGTTCAACACTCCCATGAAAGATCAGATTTGCCCTTAGCAATATGTTCATTAACATAGAATCGTAGGACTTGAAGGAACTTTGAGAGGTCATCTAGTCCAGTCCCCTGTGCTGAATCAGGAGTAAATATTATCTAGACCATCCCTGACAGGTTTTTGTCTAATCTGCTCTTAAAAATCTCCAATGATGGAGATTCCACAACCTCCCTGGGCAATTTATTTCAGTGCTTAACAAACCTGAGAGGAAGTTGTTCCTAATGTCCAACCTAAACCGCCCTTGCTGCAATTTAAGCCCGTTATTTCTTGTCCTGTCCTCAGAAGTTAAGGAGAATAATTTTTCTCCTTCCTTCTTCTAACACCCTTTTATGTACTTGAAGACTGTTATGTTCCCTCTCAGTCTTCTCTCCTCCATATTAAACAAACCTATTTTTGTCAATCTTCCCTCATAGGTCATGTTTTCTAGACCTTTAATCATTTTTGTTGCTCTTCTCTGGGATTTCTCAAGTTTGTCCACATCTTTCCTGAAACGTGGAGCCCAGAACTGGACACAATACTCCAGTTGAGGCCTAATCAGCACGGAGTAGAGTAGAAGAATTATTGCTTGTGTCTTGCTTACAACACTTCTGCTGATACATCCCAGAATGATGTTTGCTTTTTTGCAACAGTGTTACACTGTTGACTCATTTTTAGCTTGTGATCCACTATGACTCCAGGTCCCATTCTCCAATACTCCTTCCTAGGCAGTCATTTCCCATTTTGGATGTGTGCAATTGATTGTTCCTCCCTAAGTGGAGTACTTTGCATTTGTTCTTATTGAATTTCATCCTATTTACTTCAGACCATTTTTCCCATTTGTCCAGATCATTTTGAATTTTCATCCTATCCTCCAAAGCACTTGCAACCCCTCCCAACTTGGTATCAGCCATAAACTTTATAAGTGTCCTCTCTTTGCCATTAGCTAACTCATTGATGAATATTTTGAACAGAACTGGACCCAAAACTGATCCCTGGTTCCCCACTCAATATTCCCTTCCAGCTTGACTGTAAACCAATGACAACTACTCTTTAGGAACAGTTTTCCAACCACTTATACACCAACCTTATAGTAGCTCCATCTAGGTTGTATTTCCCTATTTTGTTTATGAGAAGGTCATGCAAGACAGTATCAAAAGCCTTATTAAGATCAAAATATACTACATCCACCACTTCCCCTCATCCACAAGGCTTGTTACCCTGTCAAGGAAAACTATTAGGTTGGTTTGACACAATTTGTTCTTGACAAATCCATGCTGATTGTAACTTATCACCTTGTTATCTTTAGGTGTCTGCAAATTGATTGCTTGATTATTTGCTCCATTATCTTTAGAATAATAGAATCAGAGACATGTAGGGTTGTAAAGGACTTTGAGATGTCAAGTCTAGCCCCTGTGCTGAAGCTGGACCAAGTAAACCTAAACTATCCCTGACAGGTGTTTGTCCAACCTGTTCTTAAAAACCTCCAATGACTGAGATTCCACAACTTCCCTTAGAAGTCTATTCCAGAGTTTAACTACCCCTATCTAACCTCAATCTTCCTTGCTGAAGATTAATCCCATTTCTTCTCATCCTTCCTTCAGTGGACATGGAGAACAAATGTCCCCCATCCTCTTTTTATCAGCCCTTAACATATTTGAAGACTATCAGATCCCCTCTCAGTCTTCTTTTCTCAAGACTAAACATGATCACGTTTTTTTTAACCTTTCTTCAGGTTATCTAAATCTTTTATCATTTTTGTTGCTCTCTCTGGACTCTCTCCAGTTTGTCCACATCTTTCCTAAAGTGTGATGTGCAGAATTGGACACAGTACCCTAGCTGAGGCCTCACCAGAGCAGAACAATTACCTCACGCGTCTAACATATGACACTCCTGTTAATACATCCTGGAATATTATCATCCTTTTTGGCAACTGCATCACATTGTTGGCTCATATTCAATTTGTGATCCACTGTAACCCTCAGACCCTTTTCAACTATACTACCCCCTTGCCAATTATTCCCCAATTTGTACTTGTGCATTTGATGTTTCTCTTTGTTCTCCTTTTTAAAGACAGGTGCCATGTTTGCCCTTTTCCCATACTCTGGAACCTCACCCATCCTTCATGAGTTCTCAAAGATAATTGCTGATGGTTCCAAGATTGCTTCAGCTAGCTCCTTAAGTACCCTAGGGTGAATTTCATCAGGCCCTGAGAACTTGAATACATCCAGCTTATTTAAATATTCTTTAACCTGTTATTTCCCTATTGTGATTTGCATTCCTTCTCTCTTGTTGTTAATACTAATTGCATTGACTATCTCAGGGATCAGCAACCTTTGGCCCGCTTCCCGCAGCTCCCAGCACATCCCTCAGCCCGTGCCGCTTCCCACAGCCCCCATTGGCCTGGAGCGGCAAACCGCGGCCAGTGGGAGCCGCGATCAGCTGAACTTGCAGATGTGGCAGGTAAACAAACTGGCCTGGCCTGCCAGGGTGCTTACCCAAGCAGGCTGCAGGCCAAAGGTTGTCGATCCCTGGACTATCTGGCCACCATTATATTTTAAGTGACGCCTGAGAAAAATAGGCATTAGAAACATCAGCCTTCTTGATGTCATCAGGTATTAGCTCTCCTTCCCTGCTAAGTAGAGGACCTGCACTTTTCTTTGTCTCTCTCTTCCTCCTGGTCTATTTATAGAACCCCTTCTTATTGCCTTTTGTGTCTCTTAGTAGGTGTAACTCATTTTTTGTATTAGCTTTTCTGACTTTGTCCCATATGCTTCTGCTATTCTTTTGCACTCCTCCTTAGCAATCCATCCACTTTTTGATTCCTTTTTGATTTCCAGGTCATTAAAGAGCCCCTGACAGATCCATATTGGCTTCTTGCTATTCTTCCTATCTTTCCTTTGCCTTGGGATAGTTTGCAGTTGTGCCTCTAAGATTGCCTCCTTGAGAACCTGCCAGCTTTCCTGAACTCCTTTAGCCCTTACGTTTTCTTCCCATGGGACCTTACCTACCAGTTCTGTTAAACTCTGAGTGCATTGAAGTCTGCTTTTCTGAAGTCCATTGTCCTTATTCTGCTCCTTTCACTCCTTCCTTTTCTTAGAATCATGAAATCTATTATTCCGTGATCACTTTCGCCCAAATTCCCTTTCACCTTCAGATTTGCTACCAATTCCTCCCTGTTGGTCAGTATCAAGTCTAAAATGGCTGTTCCCCGGGGTTACTTCCTCCACATTCTGAAACAAAAAGTTGTCTCCGATACATTCCAAGAATTTATTGGAAATTTTGTGTTTTGCCATATTACTCATCCAATGGATGGATGGGTAGTTAAAGTCCCCCATTACAGCCAGGTCTTGTGTTCTGGATATTTCTGTTATTTATTCTAAAAATGCCTCATCTACCTTCTCTTCCTGATTTGGTCTATATTAGACCCCCACCGTGACATGACCCCTATCTTTTACCCCTTTATTTTTACCCAGAGACTTTCAACTGGTCTGCCTCTCGCCTTCTTCTGGATCTCAAAACAAGTGTTTATATTTTTGATGTATAATGCAACACCTCCTCCTTTTTTAACTTGCTTATACTTGAATAAACTGTACCCCTCTATACCAAAGTTCCAGTCATGAGACGCATCCCATCAACTCTCTTTGAGATCAATTAAGTCACAATTCCGATTATGTACTAATACTTCCAATCTTTCCACATACTCCTGGCCTTTGTGTATAGACGTTTAAGATGTTTGCAGTGTTGTTGTAGCCGTGTTGGTCCCAGGAAATTAGAGTGACATGGTGGGTGAGGTAATATGTTTTATTGGACCATCTTCTGTAGGTCCAAGAAAAATATTTCACTCACCTTGTCTCTCTAATTTAAGATGTTGAGCAGATTCCCACACTGATTTTCCTCTTGTTGCTCCTCAGACCCAACTATAATTTTCCATGTTGCCCACAATATCTAGACCTCTGTTAAGGTCACCTTTTTTTTATGCTTACCTGTGGGCTTTTGTCATCTGCCTCTTGGAATCTACTTTAAGACCAAACACTTAAGCAGGAGTGCTGGGAGAAAGTCATCCAGTAACAAGGGCCATGGTTCTGTTCTTCAAAGTCCTCCTTTGGTATTATACACAGCCCTTTCTTGGTGGTATTTTTCTTATTCATGCACATCTGATTGCAACATATGGTTAGTTTCTGAAATTAACAAAATATTTCCCTATTTTATTTACGTCATGGTTTGTTTGAGCCGCAGCACACTTAAGCCTAATAAATGACAACTGAGAAGCAGCAATGAACCCTCCAAATTAAAGAAAACAGCCTCTCTCCCCCCACCAATTTCCATCATTTCATACTGAATGGCTGCTGTGATGTTTTATTCTGGTTTTCATGATCCTATTCACTCATGATCTGGCCCAGGGTATAGACAGGCAGACACTGGAGCATCTGAAAGAGATTACTGCAGTCTGTTGCTCTACGGCAGGCTCCAGATCACTGACACACAGAAAGAAAGAAAAAAGAGCTGAAAGGATATACCACTCCTTAATCACTAGAGAATTTGCAGGCCAGCATATTCAGACCAAATGGTGTCAAAGGATGGTATTCACTCCCCTATTGACTCACCCTCAGACCACCTTAGTGCTGTCCACAAGCTAAATCCACACTAGCTGAAGCCAATTACTCTCATTATTAATTATTATTAATACCTAACTCTTATATAGCACTTTCCATCAGTAGATCTCAAAGCACTTTCTAAAGGAGGTTGGTACCATTATCTCTGTCTTACATATGGGGAAACTGAGGCACTGGGGTGAAGTTACTTGCCCAAGGTCACCCAAGAAGGTAGTGGTAGAGCTGGGAATCAAACCCACATGTTCTGAGGTGCCAGACCTGCTTAAGTGGTTGTGAAAATTCCACTAGGTGACTATCTGAATTTTTAGGCACATAAATGTCATTGAAAATCTGGCCCTTTGGCACCCAGTGCCTAAAATAAATAAATAATTGGAGATATACCAATCTCCTAGAACTGGAAGGGACCTTGAAAGATCATTGAGTCCAGCCCCCTGCCTTCACTAGCAGTACCAATTTTTGCCCCAGATGCCTAAGTGGCCTCCTCAAGGATTGAACTCACAACACTGGGTTTAACAGGCCAATGCTCAAACCACTGAGCTATCCCTCCTCCCTGCCTATTGAATGAATTGGGTGCCTAACTCACTGAGGCACCTTTGGAACATATCACCTAAGGAATGGAGGTCTCATAGGTATTCTCTAAAGGCCCAATCCTACTCCTGTTGAAATCTATACCAAAACTCTCATTGATTTGGCCGGGAGCATCAGACACCAGAGCCTGATGGTTTAAATGAGACTTTATGTCAGGAGCTCCACAAAACTATAATCATAAGAATTATACAGCCATAAATGATCACACTTAGTCCTTTTTAGAGCATTTCCCAGCAGCACACAGGCTCAGAATGGCATGGCCTGATTATCCTGCTTCCCCTCGCTCACTCATTGGCCTTCTCATGCCCCAGTATGCAAGAGTTCATGTTTCAAAAGGATCAGGGCCTAGCCTACCACCACTAAAGTCAATGAAAATGTTGCCATTGATTTCAGTGAGAGCAGGAGCATGGTTTGACCTGTTGGTCCCACCAAAGGTAGCCCATACGCAAAAAGCAATGTGACCAATCTCACAAGGTGCTCAGCATTCCCTTATGGGGAGCTCCCTGCATTCCTGTTGAAATCAAGGGTACCTGGCATGGTCAGATCATTAGTTACTGGGAGGTCAGCACTGCACAGTTATCACAAAATGCAAAATGAAAGATCCTGCTGTTATTTATATTTCAGTACACACTAGGCCCCATTCACAACAGTGGGCTTCTCACTTTCTAGGCACTTCACAAGCATTATAGAAAGAGATACCCACCCCAAATCTACGGCACCGATTACAACCATGGGACTCTGCAGGGACCTACACAAAGAGAGCTCATTGCAGAACTGGGCCTAGTTTAACACTGACTGTGGCAAGGTTAGCTATAGATTCAATTCTGGGACAGTGCTGTGTTTGAAGTCTAATATCTCAGAACAACCCAGGGCTTGGAGCAGCAGCTTTATGCCATTAGAAACTCCAGAAGCTATCTTTTCCGATAAGTTAAGGCTTTTTGTTTCCAGCCCAGGATATCACAAAGCCAATTCAGATCAGTTTTAGAGGTTTCTAAAATGGATTAATTAAAATTTCCCTTCTTTTGGGGGGTCATAGTAACTAAGGGACAAATCCAATTCCTACTAAAGTCAAAGGAAAGATGCCCACTGATTTCCAGAGGGGTTGGAACAGGCACTAAGAAACCAGCATTATAGGCAGAGTGATGTGAGAAAGAGTCCCCATCAAATCTTTTACAAACTCTGTATAATATATGACCTACATAGGATTCATAAGAAGAAGATGGGACTTGTCAGACCAGGTCAAACCAGTTGGTCCATCTAGTGCGGTATCCTGCCTCTGAAGAGATCAGTGCCAGATGCTTCAGAGGATAACACAAGCAGCACCACAAAGAACAGCTGGGGAACGTATGCCCATAGTAGATGTTCCTCCCTAAACCCAGGCAATTAGTACTTGGCTTATGCCCTGAAACATGAGGGTTTATATCCCTATTATTTTTAATCCCAAGTAACATCTCTGTGGATCTTCTTCATTGTCTAACGGGGTGCAAAGGTTTTCTTGGCACACATTTGGGAATGCCCTTCAGAACTCTCTCATGTCTTTGCTTCTCAAGCCATCCCAGCTTGTACCAGTAAAACCTTTGCATCACACCACCATGCTTTGTGCAATAGGTATATTTCTATTACCTATGTGGGAATGGTAAGCAGGTAATAAAAATGCAAAAGCCTGTAATAAATGGCCTTCCTTCAGATGTATCCGGACTTCCCATCTCGATGCACGCTGCCTTGCAATCCTCCAGCAATCTCAGTTCCTATATTTTTGTGATAAATTTATGACTTTATGCATAGCAACATTGTGCATGTGTGTGCGTGGGAGGATGGCCACCTTCAGGGTGGTCTTGCAGCAAAAAGCCAAAATAAGATACTCAAATATGATTACAGGATATAATAAAAAAATGCTTCTTCCAGTTCATTCTCATAGAGTCTCTTGGAAGAAGAAGAAAAAAGAATTTTTTTTTTAAAAGAGACTGCTTTCTACCCACCCAACGGAGTCTGCAGCGATCACCAATTCTGAACCTTTGAGTATATATTTCATAATTCCACCAGCTGAAAACTAACCCTGAAAAGCCCAGGGGGCAGCTGAAACTCCTTCCTCCCCCTTCATTCCTGCAGAGCAAAGAAACAAAATTGACTTTTTTTTATTTTTTAAGGTCGAGGAAATCTCTAGTCTTTGAGTGAAAAGAAAACTGAAGCAATTAGTTCTACCTTGCATGGCTGAATACATATTTACCCTATACGAGCATATATTAAGGAATGAGCTTTTAAAACATGATTGGTATTTTTTGTTGTTGTCCTTTCCCCTCCCCCACCTTGAGAAATATTGTGTCACCGTCTCTATAGATGTGTATGGTCCTGGTGTCTCTCATAAACTGGGCTGCCATTTTGTTGATATATCATCAGTCTCCAGGCTTAGCTGGAAATAGATTGGAGGCCCAAGCCACAACCCATTAACGTCAATGGCAAAACTCCCAGGCCCTAATTCACTGTGCCTTCTACCTTATGTTGTCATTTATACCAGGGCCAACTTGCCTTTACTTTGCACTGGTGTAAATGACTAAACAAGGTGCAAGGCAATGGAGAATCAGACCTCACTGATCTGGCCCTAATACATCTTCAGTGAGTGAAACTCCATGCAGCTCCACTGATTTTAGTTTAATCTCCGTTTAGGGAATTCAGCTCGTCATTTGAATGTATGGATGTGATAGAGAGTTTCAAAGTTGTTATATAGTGGATTCTAGAATCCTCTTAGTCCCTTGCAGAGAGGAAGGATAGTTTTAGTTAAGGCACAGAATAGGGAATCAGGTAAATGGGGGTCACCATTGTCATTAGATTTCCTGTGTGACCATAGGCAAATCACTAGAGCTGGATGAATTTTCAAAATTTCAACCAAAACATTTGTGCAGAAATGTTTCACATTTTTTTTGTTTGATCTTTTCCAATCAGCTCCTAGGGCGGTCAAAATTTTCCAAACATTTGAAATGTTGATTAAATATTTCTGTGAAAAGTGCATTATTCGCAAAAATATTTTGGCCTTTTTCCATTGTCTCTAACTTTTGAAATATAGGACACCGTGGTCTCACTTTTCAGAAGTGCTGAGGATTCTTCTTGCTTTGTAGATATAGTGAATAAAATATCTCTGACTGCATTTCCGTCTAAACTGAGATACTGTAACTCAAATAGTCATCTCTCATTTTAGCCTTTTAGGGTTTTTTATCCACAAATCTCAAAGTATTTTGCAACAGAGGGTAAGGATCATTATTCCTATTCTACAGAGGAAGAAACTGAGGTGCAGTGGTTTGCTTATGGTCATGCAACAAATCAGTAGCAAAATTAGGAACAGAACCTAGTTCTCCTAACCATCAGACTGGTTTCGTGAATGAAATGAGCTTCCTAAGCATTTTAAACTTGCAGTATCTCCCGTATATTTTTTTCTCCTAGATGACATATTCTTATAGTGCATTGCACTCCTCTTCATTAATTTATAACCAAGGCTATTGTTTCTGTATCTGTACGATTTCAACTTTTAATATAACTACTGTTCATTTAAAACAAAAAGGGGTTTATATAAGCATTATCTAGATAATTCTACTTCAACTAAACTGAGAGGAAAGAAGAAAGATTTGAATTATGCAGCAGTAAAGATGCATGGAATAGCCATAAGAAAATGAAAAACAATGTACAAAATCATGTGGTTTTGCACTTTATGATGAACTAAAATGAGCTGATCTTTGCAAAAAAAATGTTGCAAAGGTATTTCAAGCAAAAACCTTGCCAATTTTAGATGAAAACAGAGGTTCTTTTTCAGGCAAAATCAGGCCTGCTTCTTGGGTGGAAGTGAACTTTGCATGGGAAAAAAGAAACCTTAACTGTTGTACTTTTCATATGCTTTTGAAGTGAAAACAGCCATTTAATTGAAATTTCACACAAAGGTAAATTTGAGGTACAATATATCATGAGAATAAAAACAGCAAAATGTTCATGAGACAGTCCCTGAAACTAATAGTCTGAAGGTCACACTTCAGACCTCTGTTGAGAAAGGTAATTCTGTTGCAGTCTCTGCTTTGAGGATACTGCTGCACGCACAGCTATTTTACATATAAATAATAAAAAACCTGGAAGAAATAACAAGTCATTTTATCACAGAATTGCTATATTAGTGCCAAAAAAAATCAGAATTCATTTGGCATCTAATTATTCTGTTACCAGAGAAGTTCCTACCTTGCTCAATGACATTAACACTAAAAAATAAATTCCTCTGTATTTTGGCTATTCAAATTGGGAGCCAAGTGCTAGTCTCCTGAGTCACAGGTTATATGCAGAGGATTTCTGCAAATGTCAGATCGGATTACTTCTTCCACCAGGCCTTCAAGCATTGGTGATGATGGATGGCCGCATAATGCAGTAAAAGGACTTCTGGACTGGTTCTCTCTTTGATGCTGCCATTTTTATTATCATCTCCTCTCAATTATGCTCTAATCTGTAAATGGTGAACAGAAAAGTCATAGGTAGGGTGACCAGACATATTGGGACCGTCTGGATATTTAAGCGTTTGTCCCGCGTCCCGACCGATGTTTGGTTGGGATGCAATTTGTCCTGATATTTCGTGGTACTCTTTTTTTTTTTTGTTCTGCCGGCGACCCCACATCCCATGTGTCCCAATATTTTCTTCCTCTCATCTGGTCACCCTAGTCGTAGGTATTGCATCTAGAGTCATAGAGCCATATGGTCATCTAGACTGACCTCCTATATGTCACAGGCCATCAGCACCACCCATCCAACCACACACTAAACCCAACAACCAAAATTAGATCAAAGAATTACAGCCCTCAGATGACTAACACATTGTGTGCCACTGGCAGAGAACAGAAGAGATCAAGATGCAACAGTGCCCCAAGCCCCCTGTAATGGCAGGGAATTGATTAAGTGTGATATATCCAGATAAACTATCCGCAGCTATTTTCTTTCACAGCCAGGGTTAAATTTTATAAGATATATGCTGTTCTTGAGAAAGCATTTTTGCTTATTGAACAAATGACTGTTTTGCTTAGGGTGTTTCCCCCTCTCCTCTTTCTTCAAATGAAGGGAAAGATGGAACAACCTTGGTTCATCAGTTCAGTAAGCATATAGTGTAGTTACTATGTGCCGAGAGAGAGAGCGCAAAGCTATACAGTTCATTCCAAACACAACAAACATGATGTTGAGAAATGTGGTCAGAATAAATTTGCACAACCTCTCCTCCGCTCAGCAGTCAGCCCCCAATTATTTCTGGAGAATGGCTCCTGTGTTGATTTAATAGGTAACGCTAAAGATTTCCCATTCCTCTAGTCTAAGCTGTTTCCCAAAATGGTAAACCAGATATATGTCCCCTAGACCTGGAGTCAGAAATAATTAACAATTAGTCCAAACCCAAACCCCAGAAATAAAGAATATTAACTGGGAAGTATTCAGATGACAGATCCAGATCTGGCTCCACTTTTTGCAAACCTTTATAATGGGTCGAACATACTGCTTAAACCTGGGGGATCCTACAGCCCTAAAATCTGGAAATAGAGCCAAATCCATACTTTGCACCTTGAGCCCACACACAGTTTTTCAATAAGAAATTCCCATTTAAGCTGGAAGAATGATGAGCCATCTGCTGGTCTGAATGATCAAAACCTCAACTGAAGGCAATGGAGATATGCCCATTTACATCAACAGAGACATTTTGTCTTACAAGCTGATTCCAAGTATTGGGTCTGTGCTTGTTCCCCCCCCCCCTTCCCATCAGACAGGTTCCTATTAAACCATTTACCACCGAACATACAGAATGGAACGGGTCTGTTAAAGGCCATCGCCTTCTCTGTAGGTAGCCTCAGCAGCCTTTAATATATCATCCTTTACGCTGCATCCTTGTGCTGATGCATGCATTAAAAAAATTATTAGGTGGCTACAGTTATACCACAGAATTAGTTTTTGGGAAAGATATCCAAAGCCACACGTACTGCAGGGCAGGGAATACAGAAGAGTATTATGGCCCTTGCCCTCTGTTCTGTTCCCCAACACCCCCGGAGTTGAAGATCATTGGGAGACGCTGCATTCGTCGAGTGGGAGTTTTATTTCCACCACTGAACAAGCTATCTTTATGAAATGAAATAACTGCCCTTCAGATATTAAAAATAACACCTCTTTAGGAGAGAGTTACATGGGCACTGACTGTAGCCCATTTCATAAAGAGAACATTTACACTTCAGAAAATGTAAAAGCAAGCACAGGATTGGACCAAGACCAATTTCGGGGGATGGACTAGGACATTTCATCTTTGGTATAAAAGTAGGTACTGAGAAAAGGCTAATTTTTTTACACCTTATTCGTGTTTCAAAGCACCTTTGCTAGAAACAAAGAAACCTTAAATGTGGACTTTTAATACTACTGTTAAGTTTAATAGACATTTTGAGCAGCTTTGCATTGAAATCACTTAATGGTTTATATACATGCCTGGCTTCACACCCTGGTGCTTTACCTCATGCTAACCTATGAAAACCTTCTGTTGGAAACACAACAAGTTTTGTATCCAGGAAGCAGGGCTTTGAAGCGTAGAATTTAAAAGTGAGTGGTACTTCAACATACCATGCTGAAATGCCATTCTTTGCCCCGCACAGACAAGGTACTTCTTGTCCCTGTGGCAAGGTTTGCAGAGAACACAAGCAGAAAACAACTTCAGCTAATAAAACGCCTGTACTTTGGAGCATGGTATTAGGTAATCAGCTGGATACAACACTGGCATTTAGTCGCCTCTCCTTAAAGCCTTCTATTTAGTTATAAATTGTCTCCCCTTGCCCATTCATGGTGAAAACACACACTTATTTATGGGATATCTTCTCTTAACATTCCCCTTCCCTCACTTGCTACCTCTGCTTAGTCTTCTGTTACTACATATTCCCTCTGTCACAGGTCAGTCCTAATGATGGTTGGACAAACAACTGTCAGGGATGGTCTAGATAATACTTAGTCCTGCCTTGAGTGCAGGAGACTGGACTCTTGAGGTCCCTTCCAGTTCTATGATTCTATGATACTGTCCTACTAGTTAGCTAGATCAACCTGCTCACCATTCTGAATCCCCTTCCTATTTTAGACCACAGCGCAAACCTGAAGATGGAAGGATAGTCTGGTGGACAGGTCTCTGGACGAAGATGTAGGAGGCTTAGATTCAGTTCCAGTCTTGGCCAAAAGCTTTGTCTAAGAGCTTGGGCAAGCCTACCCTATGTCTTATTTTGCACTGTGGATAATACTTTTCTACCTCTCAGGGGTGGAGTGGAGGATAAGTCTATCAGTACTTGTGAGGAAGTTACATACTATAGAGATGAGGGCCAGATAAGCAGATGGAGATGGGTCTGAGGCACAAAGTTCATGGAAGTTTTAGATGTGTATTTGAAGTTTCACACTTCTACACTTCCTGGTTCCTACCAGGAATAGAAGTGAAACTGCCAATACACCCCAAGAATGGTTACTGCGGTGATATTTTGGGCCTCACCAGAAGCAGCAAGGACTGGAAAACTCATGGACAAGATTTTCAAAACCAACTAGCGATTTTGGGTGCCCAACCCCAGATACTTACAGGGGCCTGATTTACCCATCCTCTGAACCTGCTGATAACCCGTCCTCTGAAAATCAGGCCTCCTTGAGATATCTCAAGTCATGCACCCAATATCACTAATTGCTTTTGAAATTCTTTGCCCATGAGAAAAGCCTGTTCTTCCAAATTTTCCAACCTGGTTTGGCAGACCTAAGGGGCTTCAATCGTTTGAATAAACTTTTGATAATATGCAAATATTTTTCATAACTACAGTTTTAAATGTTGTGCACATGTTCTAAGACATAATTAATTTATACATGTTAGAAAGTAGAAAAAAAATCTTTGGGCTTCTTCAATACATCACTAATAATCTGCACATATGCAAAAAAGTGATTCCCAGCTGACAAGTTTGAAATAGCTCCCATGGGAGCCAATCCACTTATGATCCACTGTCACACTCTATGGAATCATGGATTCAGCTATCTACTGAATCAAATGTGTTGGCTACCATCTTGGTTGACACACCAGGGATTGAACAAGGGACCTCCAGAGCTAAAAGCATGAGCTGATAAGCCTGAATTAAAGAGCCAAGGCTTGCTAGCTGTAAGTGGGCACGGAGTCAGGCTATGTAACACACACTGATCAATGTGTCTCACACAGACATATACACACAACAAACCCAGGCATTAGACAGAGAACTCTGCTAGGTGGTAAAGTCTCCTTTAGTCCTCCTGTTGGTCCTCCATTTGCAGAAAGGACCTGTGATGTGTAGAAAGTCTTGCTATTACACAGAGCTCCAGGATATATGCTGTTGGCATTATCCAGTGTTGTTCTAATTTATTCTGTTTCTGCACCTCCCTCCACACCCCAGCTGGGCTTCCTCTGCTCTGAGAGCTGCAGCCTGATGCGGAGCTTGCTGCCTGCCTGCCCATGATCAGATGCTGAGCAGGGGCTGGTGTGGGTTGATGTCCCAGCACCTCCACCTCCAATCACAGTAACTGGACTTTTGGTGTCCAGTCAGTACATCTGACTGGACACTGCCAGGTCCCCTTTTCAACCAGACTTTCTGGTCCAAAAAACAGACACCTGGCAACCTTAGAAGCGACCCAGGAAGGGTAACGCAGACAGTCCACAATCTTTCCCAGGGTCAATGCTGCTGACCCTCCTGGGACCCTGGGTCAGAGCCCAGTGGAGTGGATGGGCCTGGGCTCCCCTACCATTTCCCTGCCCCTAGCTGAGTGGACGCTATCCACTAGGCCACTGAGCCCACTACTACGCTGCCCTTGTCACCATAGTATCTGAGCTATTTCCTGTAGTGCATTAAGTGACATGACTAACAACTGAGAGACAAGGGGGGTGAGGATTGGACCACCTTTTTTGGTTGAGAGAGACAAGCTTTCAAGCTACACAGAGCTCTTCTTTAGGTGGGTAACATCTGTCACCTATGGTTCATTCCATCTCTCACTATTAGATCGGTAAAATCTGTAATTTGGGTGCTCTTTCTTCTGGCCCTACTTGCTACCTAAAGCAGAACAAAATTTTTGCAAGGAAGTAATACTTTTGAAACTAAGTAATACTCATTTATGAATGTCTGAACTGAGCTTTGGCCCACTTCCAATGAACCCTGGGCAGGTTTATGGTTCGATACCAAAAACAATACAGAACTCATTGTACCAAGTGAAACTGTGGTTTCATTCAAAACTCAAAGCAAAACTGAGAAAGCACAAACCCATACAAAGTTAAACCAAAGCCATGCAGCCCTTCACTGCTGAGTTTGAACAGCTCTGATTACAACAGAAAGTTTTCTAACGAGGTAAACGTCATATTCTACACCCTCCAGGGAATACCTCTAGCTAGGAACCATGCAGTCCTTCATCATCATTATTGCCTTCTTAAGCATGTTCTGTCTCTGAGATCTAAACCTACATGTGAAAAAATACACATGCATTTCTGCCTTATTGCAAACCTCTTTCTTTCAGAGAGAGACAGAGTATAATTCATTTCAGGAGTTCATTCCACCAGAGCGCACACAGTGCACAGAATGGATTCCACACAAGAGGAGCAATCCAAGCGATACTCCGCTCCAGACCGCATGGAAGTTCCCCTCCCGTCTTTCCCATAGAAATGACCTGTAAAATTATTGCATGATGTCTCCAAAAACATCTTGGTTTGCACCACATTTTATCTCCGATTTCAGGAGGATTTCCATCTTCAGCTGCCTAAAGAGAAAAAAGGAGAAAGAAAAAAATCTTCAAAGATACTAGGCTAATTTTATGAAGGAGACAGAGATCAAGAGACAGATTATGACCAGTCTATACAGTTCTTGTGCTCTTCAAAATGCAACGGAAACTCTCACCAAGACTTCCTGTGGGCACTAGTTTCTCATAAAGAAACTCACCAGAGACTTTCCTATTGCCATTGCTTTTATGTGGAAGGAGCTGAAATATGGTGGTGTAAAACCCTAAAATGATAGACAGACAGACAGACAGATAAATGGTATAACAATTCTGGTTCCTAATTGCTCTGAGCAGCACCAGGCATGCCCAAGCTCCATCCAGGTGGTGTGGTTCTGCACCACATTCTATCCAGTAGCTATGTTACATTCAGGCCCCGAAATGTATCCTTTTTTTTTAAGAATATGAAATGAGTGAATGAGTGGGAGCATCCGCAGGGAGCAGTGTGATGGGCAAAACTTAAGGTTTTGGGTTCTGTTAGCATAAGAACTCAGCATTTAGCTGTGAACTATATACACTTCTTGGATTTAAAAAGGTGGGCAGGAATTCACCAGAAATAAAGGCCTTTTCATGACATTTCTAGTAATTTTTGCTTTTGATCAGTCTGGAAATGCCATGAGAACAGCCCTATTTCAAATATGTCAACACTTGTACTTCCAAGACCTGGCCAAGACCGGGAAATACAGAGACATGAAAAATAAGATAGTAGGGCAGGGGAAGGTCAAGTTTTCCCAACATCCACATCAAATGCTCATGAACATCAAAGATTTGGTCTGGGTATTGGTCCCAGCTTTGGATGAACAGAATGGGTTCTGGGCCATGTCCCGAGGCAACGTAAGCTGGTGCAGCTCCATTGGAATCAGCTACTCTGACTTTCACCAGTTGTGAGTGCAGGTCTTTGAGTTTATTCAAGTCGGTGGAGCCGTCTTTAGTGCAAATGTACTTGGATATTTTAATGATGTAAATCACATTTGGGAAGAGTCCTCTGAGAGAGCACACAGGCCTTAGTCATAATAAAACACTGTCTGTATAGTAACACGGTATGATGACATTACTATATACAACTCTGCCTAATTCCTTAAAGGAAAACATACCTTTTCAAATACGAACATTCATTTGCTGACAACTGCTCCAGAACGCATGACCCCTTATCCATGTATATTCCCAGATATGCCTATTAGCTTTGAGTTCATTATTAACAACAACAACACTTTGTACTTATGGCGCCTGATGTTAAATGTTTACTTTAGCATGACGAGGTCACTTGGCCCTGACTATTTCACTGCAGGAATTTCATTGCAGTGTAGGATGATTAAGCCAATGGGCCTGATTCTCTGTTACACTAAGCCTCCTTTTACACCACTCATGCAGAGGAAAGGGGCCGAAAGTGAGTGCAAAGGTATTTTACGCTGTCAGAGCCATGTAAAGCAGACTTACTGCAACCGAGAATCAGGCCCAGTAATGGCAGGGGGGCAATGGAGAGCCACCATCACCACCACCACCACCAACGGCTAAATGCAGAGGAAGAGAGGTCCCCTTCTTCTCCCTGGCTCAGCAGAGAAAATGTTCCCCCATAGCACCCCACCCTCCTGGATTTGAATGCTCTTCCCTTCCTGTTTGAATCTACTTTAAACACCGAATCTCTCAGATAAAAGAGGCAGGGGCTGTCTTTTTGTTATGTATTTGTGCAGTGCCTGACACAATGGAGCCCTGGCCTCCAGGTGCTACCGTAATACTACTACTAAATGCTAGATCATTGGTTCCCAAACTTGTTCCGCCGCTTGGGCAGGGAAAGCCCCTTGCGGGCCGGGCCGGTTTGATTACCTGCCACGTCTGCGGGTTCGGCCGATCGCAGCTCCCAGTGGCCGCGGTTCGCTGCTCCAGGCCAATGGGGGCTGCAGGAAGGGCGGTCAGCACATCCCTCGGCCCGTGCTGCTTCCCGCAGCCCCCATTGCCTGAGCAGCGAACCGCAGCCACTGGGAGCTGTGACCAGCTGAACCTGTGGACGCGTCAGTTAAACAAACTGGCCCAGCCCGTCATGGGCTTTCCCTGTACAAGCGGCGGAACAAGTCTGGGAACCACTACACTAGATAAATGTTCACTGTTTAGTTCCAACTGCTATACAGAGAGTATTACATTAAGGGAATCAGAATGTGGCTTCTCTGATGCCACAGGGCTTGATCCATAGCTCATTGACATCAGCAGGAAGATTCCCATTGGATCCAGCCTGCAGTGCAGCCTGGGAGAGTCTCAGCCCAAGGAGGTGGTAGGTCCTACTAGAGCAGAAGAAACTGCAGGATCCTTAGTCTATCCTAAGGAAGGTGGGAGAGGTGGCAGAGAAAAGCAGGTTGCTAATCCTTTGCCCAAGTGCAGTCGAGGGTTTCAAAGCTTCAGTTTCTGCTAGGAGAGCAGCATTTTTTCGACTCTGTCTCAAGAGGGATGGCAAGGGCTAGGCATATTTTGGCCAGCACTCACTAATACTTTACGGTCTGATGATAAAGGCAACAGCCTGCAAGTTGGGTATGGTGCCCAACTTGCGTCTAAGTCACTAATTGTTGGGAGCTGGAATTGAAGTCAGCTGACCAACCTCAGATTTACAGAACCCAGTGGATCACTGGTTCGCACCTGTGTGGCAGACTCGAGAGTGTGAGATGCTTTGTTGCTTGTTACAGCACACACTGTAGCAAATTAACTGAGGAAAAATAATCTGTGAATTACTTAGGCGCCACGCTGCTGAGTTTTTAAATTAAGGGCGGTTTTAAAGCTGCCTTTTTTTAAAAAGAACATTTGGTCTCAATTTGAAGGCCTGGTCTACACTTCAAACCTATACTGGCAGAGCTCTGATTATCCAGGCTATGAAAAAACCACATTCCCTACCCAACACAGTTATGCCGACAAACCCCCCAGTGCAGATGCAGGTATGACGATAGAAGATGGCTTCTGTCGGTATATCTAACATTGTTAGGGAAGGTGGTGTGCCTCCATTAGCTGGAGTCCTTCTGTGGGTATACTAAGTGTCTATGCTACATGGCTATACCATCATAGGCTCAATTGTGTAAGTATTGTGTAATTGCACCTCTCTGGCATGTGCCAACTACCTTTTCCTTTGCATGGGCATCTCAGCAATCCATCAAGAGGGATTTTTCACCCCCCAGCGTATGGCTCAGAAGCTATGCTAACACACAGGGAACAAAATCACCTTGTCGAACGTCAAAGATTTCACATGAGCTCTTCACTAAGACAGCTAAGGAAATTAGTTTTGGCTGAAGCCATCTGGTCTGCACATAGTTTTGAGATGAAGGAAGCAAAAGTTTGACTAGCAGAGCAGGATGGGGGGAATTGCTGCTGAAAATAGGTTTTTAATAGGAACAGGATTGCTGCAGCCGATTTTCAGTGTAAGCAAAACTTCCATCAAGAGTAACATACTTTTGAATGCAAAGGAACCTCTGCAATTAAGCTTGTTGTTTTTGTTCAAAAGGAGGTGGAAGGGGAGTAATATTTGAGTGACATTAATTGCCTCTATTAGGGCTGAATGTACTGTACTTCATCCAGACTCCACTAAGGACATACAATCCAACTGATTAAGCCATGGACAGTGGTTCTTTTGTAGTTGATGGATGGCATCTTGAACTGAGCAACAGTCCTCATAGCACAGAGTTGAGTTATGTCGAGATCTCAACGCAAACTGCAACATCAAAGGGGGAAAACTTTCTCCAGAAATTCTTGCCACCTGTGCAGGTGCTAAACATTTCAAGGAGCATGCAGGTGTTTACAACTGCCTCTCCCAAGGCTGGGAAAGGGACAAAGGAATCCCCTGTTAATGACATGGCTTAGAAACTTCCCAACCAAACAAATATTATTGACAGCGTACTCTGCCCCGGTCATATTCAGCCAACCAGATGCAGCAAGGAGACCAAACCATGCAAGAAGAAGAGGAGCATGCGCAAGTGCTTGTGCCGTTAGCAGCTTTAGCAAACAGTGGTTGATGTGTGATGGTTCTAGACAAGAGGACTGGATCATCAGCACAGGACCTTGAGGACAACAGCCTATTCCAGGCACATCCTTGTATTATTCAAGAAGTATGGTGGTTTAGGCGTGGATGTGTTTATCTACAATGAGTTTCCCTGTGAGCACAAATACAGCTGCCCTTTGCCTACAGAACTTCTGGCTGGTTACTGGGTTTTATAGGTTCCCTCTGCTGGCTGAGGCAGTGGAGCTGTTCCTTTAGCTCACCAGGCAGACAGGAAAAGCACATGACAAATCCTTTTGGGGATCAAGGAAAACGCACCGGATAGCTATAGCTGCAGACACGTGGTACAGAACCCAGGACAGTCTGCTCCATTGAGATATATAGGCCTCTGCCACTTCATCCAAAGGAGGAGCTCTGCTAGATGTCACTAGTCATAAGGCTTACAGAGCTTCAGCTAACAGAGGGTGAAACCACCACAATTTTTTTTTATTAGGTCTGACGTTCCATCCAGTATATTCCAAGAGCCTGATCCTGGACAATCAGGCCAAAGTTCTCCATCTGCCTCTTGGTAGGCAATGCTGCAGAAATGGAAAGGTGGGGAGGAATAGGGTGAGCACTTGCCTCCTGTATGGTTAGTCATTTTATAAACTCAACGGACTTTGTTTCCTCCAGGCTGTTCAGCACACCTAAGCTCCCATGTGATTCATGTACAGTTAGAGATGTTATCTTACAACATGGAGACTGACACACACAACTCTTATTTTCAAGAAAGGGAGCAAAGTTGCTAAGTCTCTTTTATGCAAGTCTGGTGATATTTCATGTTGTGGACCCCAACAGCTCCTGGAGTCAGGTGATTATGAGAGACTCGCAGCTTGCATTTTTAAAAAAAATAGGTTTCTAACCCTCATGGTTGTGCAGAAAAGCTTGAAATTGTGACCATTAAAGACTCAAAAAGTGGAATACAAATAAACGCTCAGTTCTCTTTATGAATTATTATTATTATTATTAATTATTATTATTTAATCACAAGATTTTTAAGCCAATCCCATAATTTTGGGAAGGCCTGACTCAGGATATTTTTAATGCTTGGGTTTTAGTGATCTAGTGGGAATGACCAGTATAAATTATACAACATGGGGATGGAAACCTAGACACTCAATTACTGCAGATCAAATTCAGTAATTCATCTTGCAATTCCTATTTTCTGCCATTGCCCCATTTTGACTGTTTTAAAATTAAAATAAAAATGGCTCACTCCCGTTTCTTTCATTGTACACCCCATCTCATTGGAGTTCAGAGGTTGAACACAGTCAAAGACAGACTGCAGGAGTAGATGGGCCACTTGGTGTGATTCAGTAAAGTCATTCCGATGATACAAACACATCCAAGCAGCCCGCGTTCTGGTTGTCAGGGATGGGTACAATAAAAACCAACCAACACACAAACCAAACCTGACTGGAACCTCTTCTGAGTTTTGACAAGTTAATTTACCCTGCAGCCCTCTGCCTTCCCATTCCCTGATAGCTTTTAGCTTTGCATTTATTATTATTCTCCTATCTGGACTGCGCAATAAGAGTTGGGAAGTGAAGTGGAAGTGAGAAAGTACCCTGAGAAAAGTTATCCCCCCAATTTCTGTCCAGGTAAAGTCCTGAAAAACTCACAAAAAAGCCTGACCTGGAAAAGTAAAGATGGCCCAGTGGTTTGTATACTAATCTAGCACTTGTGAAACATGGATTCAATTCCCTGCTCTCTCTCTCTATTGCCCATTCGTAAAACAGGAATAATAGCACTGCCCTACCTCAGAGGTGCATTGTGAGGTTCTCAGACACAATGGGGAGCCATATAGGTCTCTTTGATAGAAGGGTTATTGTAGGGAACATTACTGAAGTAGTAGCATGTGGGGCAGGAGATGAATAAGAAGACCCAATAGATCCAATTTCTATCATTCTGACCCTCTTTAAGTGTAATTTTTTGGAGGGAAGGGGTAGGGAGGGCCTCAAGCCTGATACGGTCCCATGGTGAAAGAGAGCGCTAACTCCAAATAGGTCCTATATGCTTGATGTCTCTCCCTCATTAAAAAAAAACACAAAAATACCCTCAGTGGCGGCAATGGGTTTAACTGCCTATCCCCTAACGTTTACAGACAAGCATAAAAAAGGGAAGTGTAATTCTTGCAATTACATCTGAAGAAGCAGCTTTAATGAATATTAAACAGCTTTGAACATCAAAGTATTGACTGAAGTGGAAACCTAATATCTTCACTACCAGCCCTTTATCCCCTGGCACAAAGAAAGCAGAGCTGGGGGAGGGGGAGGGGAAGATGAGGACGCACAAGGTCTTTGGCTGGAATGTCAAAGACAAAATATAGGTGCCCAGTGACCTGCACTTCGAACAAGCCTCTCAGCATGTAGTTTGTAATGTGCAATAAAGGGATATGCCATTACCTCCTCCATTGCCGCCAGTCATCCGGACAGCAAAAGCACCATTACCATAATGCCTGAGGAAACACATCGCTATTAAAGGCAAACAAGGGTCTTTCCATTTTTTTCTTGTCTTATTAATTAAACTGGGGTGTTTTGCCACTCAGGATTTGTTCACAGTGTCTCAGGAATGGCCGGAAGGCCTCTCCCGACAAGCAGGGACTGAAAAGTAGCCAGTGATGAGAACTAAGGATGAGAGAACCAGAAAAGGGTCAGAGGACTGTCAGCAGGGATACACACGTGGGTGCTGAGCTGAAGCTTATTAATTCATTATTTTTATTGCTACACTCTAGAGGCCCGAGCCAAGATATGGGCCACATGGTGCTAGGTGTTGCATATTAATTAATTATTAATTACCGTTTGAGCTAGGTGCTGAACATTATTTATTGTTATTATTTGTATTACAGTTTCACCCAGTGGCTCCAACTCAAATTGGGACCCAGCTGTGCTAGGAACTGTAAAAACACAGAGTGAGAGACAGTCCCTGCCCTGGAGACCTTATCATTAGAGTCACTTTTTTTCCCCCACGATGGAAGTTTTTTTCCATCTGAAAATGTTGGTTCAACTAAATCAAAATGTTTCCTGGGAGAGTATCAATTTTGACAACATTTTCATTCTGATAAGGTCAACGTGCTTTGTTTCAAATTTGACAATATAAGTTATAATGCAAAAGTAAAAATGATAAATTCCAAACAAGTGCTTTGACCTCACTGCCATGAAATATTTTAATGTCATTTTGATATTTCCGAAATTTTGAAATTTCAACTTTTTATTCCGATTCATGACAGAAGGACATTTGAAAACATCCGAATTTTCTGCTAAATGGAAATTCTGAGTTTTGACTTGCTCTGTTTATAATCTATATAGCCCAGACTGATGAATGATGCTTAAGCACATCAGCATCAGCTATCTGCCTTGAAATCATCCACACCAGGACTCTTGGCTTGAACAAAAATAATCAAGCCTCATTTCATACTATCCAGTTCCTGTCCCTCTCTAAAATCAACATTAGAAGGCCATATACAATTGAACTGAAAACAAGACATCTGAGCCATAAATATGCTGCCGCTGCCTATTTCATTTTCACTACTCGAGAGAAATAGACAGACAATAGAGCTGTGGTGAAAAATGGGGAAATCACTGGCATTTCACTGCCAAAAAGATGGCTCTCTCTGTAGAACAACGTCTGAGGCATGAGTCTACCCAGAGGTCCATACAGATGTCCTAGAAGCATCAGACATCAAAATGGCATTGCAGCATTTAGAGAGAGATATACCTACTGAGCTAGGGTGACCAGACAGCAAGTGTGAAAAATTGGGAGAGGGGGTCGGGGGTAACAGGATCCTATATAAGAAAACCCCCCAAATGTCAGAACTGTCCCTATAAAACCAGGACATCTGGTCACCCTATATTGAGGACTCAATGAACACACTATATCCACTCATTCCCTGGAAGGTACATTTGAAAGGCCTGGTGTCAGCAACACAATAGCTAGGACTATTTATATACGTGGGATTTTATCAATTATTTTGTTAACAACAAAAGTAGGTATTACAGCCCTGATCCAGCAAAGCACTTAAGTCCAGGCTTTACTTTAAGCTTCCATATTGACTTCAAGGGGACATAAGCATGTGCTTTAACAGTTTGCTACATAGGGATCTCACTCAGACCCTGACATGTATCCCATTTGCTTGGTCTCTGAGCATCTCTCAAACTTAGTGTGATTATCCCTCATGGCATCACTGTGTGGTACGGAAGTGCTACTATGGTACTATGAATGGTTCCTTCAGAGACGGGTTGTGTGTCAGAGTATGAGATACTTTGAAATCCTCTTATAGCACCTGATCCAAGACTTCTCTGGCCTTTCCATCAGGCTCAGTTGGAATCATTTCCGCCTCTCCATCCCAATAGAATGATTTATAGAGTTGGATGGTGCATCTCCTTACATGCCATCCATCCCAGCTGCACAGCACCATTGTATACTGGGGATCCAGGGCTAATTTGAGGAGTGCTGGATTCAATGTATATCTCCTCCACACACAGATCCATCAGTCCCTCATGCATGAGACAGCACAAGAGACCTGGAGGCTATACCAGCCTGGAGTGAGAAGTGGGTAGGTGCAAAGCTACTTAGCTGCTGTTCCTTGCCTGCAGGGAGAATGCTTTCCCACTCCCCAAGGAGTTCCCCAGCCCCGTTGCTCAGACCGAGCACTGGAGACAGGACGTGGGGCTACGTGCAGTGGTGCCATTTGTGTGTTGCAATGCAGTGAAACAATACAGCCCTTTCCTGCTGCTTCAATAGATGTGGAATTTGCTCTGGGACTAACAACCAGTGACCTCAAAGGACAAGGGCCTTATAAAGGTCCCACACAGTTCTATACACTCCATATTGTCTTTAGACTAACCCATTTTGCCTCAGTCATAAGCCAAATAAAGGCTACTCCACACCTGGCTCCTTGTGTTAGAACAGAAGAATGACCATATTGCGTCAGACCAAAGGTCCATCCGGCCCAGTATGATGTCTGCCAACAGCAGCCAATACCAGGTGCCCCAGAGGAAGTGAACCTAACAGGTAATGATCAAGTGATCTCTCTCCTGCCGTCCATCTTCATCCTCTGACAAACACAGGCTAGGGACACCATTCCTTACTCAACCTGGCTAGTAGCCATTAATGGACTTAGCCTCCATGAATTTATCTAGTTCTCTTTTAAACCCTGTTACTGTCCTAGCCTTCACAAACAAAGCACTCACATAAGTCCTCTGCATATTGTGTCAGAGGCATTTGGCCAGTGTTAGATAAGGTATAATAAAAATACCAGGCTGTTCTTCAGTTAAGGATGCCCGCGGCTGCCCATAAACCATTAGCAGTGAGGTCAGTAGACCTTGACACTGATTACATAACCTTGTGCATTACCATTCCATGGTTTATTTTCTCTTCCTCTCATGAGGACGGTAGAACTTTTAGGAACAGGAAAAGGGCATCAAGCTCAAACTGCCTGCTACTTCGCAGCAATCTTCTTAATCCTACCCTTTCCTCAGTCCTGCTCTTTTCACCACTCCTCTTCTCCCCATTACCTTAGACTGCATCTTCTAACGGCGATGATATTTTTCTATGGCAATCAATACTCCAGATTAGAAACGCTTGGGAATTGTTCAATGGAGCGTTATTTTTTTCCATCGGAAAATGCCAATTTGTTAAAACTGAAACTTTTTGGCAGGAAAGGGTTGGTTTTGATTCATTTGCTATTTTGAAAATTTGATTAAAAAAAAAAGATTGAAATCAAAATGTCTCAAAATTATTGAAACAAAACATTTTGATTGACCATAAATATATATATACTTTTGGGGGTGCTGTTCAGTTCATAAATGTCAAGACCATGTCTCGATTTGGGACAGGAAGAATCTCGGAAAATTCTTGTGAGATGGAAAAAACATTTCCCACTCAGTTCTGCTCCAGACTGGGGTATATCAGGTGTCATACATCTTCATAGTAACACCAGAAACATAGGAATTGCTATATTGGATCAGGCCAGCAGTCTATCTCATCCAGTATCCTGTCTCAGACAATGGCCAGCATCAGCAGCTTCAGTGAAGAAACTTTGCTGTAGACAGGTATGGAGTAACCTGTCCCCAGAGAAAATTTCCCTCTGACCCCAACTGTCAGTAGTCATCTTATGCCCTGAAATATGAGGGTTTATATAACTGGATATTCTTGTTATTCATATAAACATCTTTTTTTTTTAACCCTGCTAAGCTGTTGGCCTCGACAATTCATTGGGACAATGAGTTCCACACACTCATTGTGCACTGTGTGAAGATGTATTTCCTTTTATCAGTTTTGAGCTTCCCTCCCTTTAGTTTTCATTGTATGTCCTCTTGTTATTTAATACAAAGACAGAGTGAACAGAAGCTCCTGCTCCACCTTCTCCTTTCTTTGCATTTTATTTCCTATTCGCTCTTTCTGCTATCACACCATAGTGCAGTGTGTCATCAGTCGTTTTTGCTCTGCCCTGGGTTGATTCAGCCATATTTTGGCAATAATTTATTTCCTGATGTCTGTTTATCTTCGCCCATGTTCCCTAGATTGGCTCACTGCTCCCAGACAATTTTATTTTTACCTTCACTAAACTGAATTTGCCACCTGCGCTCCCATTCACCTGAATGATCCATAACATTTTGCACGTAGTTGCATTGTTCCACATAACGGCGACAGGGGATGGATCACTTGATGATGACTAGTTCCGTTCATTCCCTCTGGGGCACCTGGCATTGGCCACTGTCAGAATACAGGATACTGGGCTAGATAGACCATTGTTCTGACCCAGTGTGGCCATTCTTATGTTCTTATTATTTGTTCCGCCTCCAATTTTAGATGTTAACCGGTCATTTTGTTTTCATCTTCCTTGCTAGGCCACATGCATATTCACTTGTGGGGAAGGGAGAAAACCCTCCCCAGGAAGAATCCACTTCTAACCTTTTTGCAACTTTTGAAGATGCAGCAAGATCCAATGGCAAGGCCAGAGACTCAGGAGACAGAGGTTCAATTCTCAGCTTTGCTGTTGACCTGTGTGACTTTAGGTGAGTCACTTCCCCTCCAACTCTTTGTCTGTTCTATTTGGATTGTAATTTCTTTGGAGCAGGGACTGTCTCTCACTATGGGTATGTACAGCACCTAGCACAATGGAACCCTGATCTTGGTTGGGACCTTTAGGTGCTACTATGATACAAATAACAACCTGAAAAGCTTCTAACTACTAGTATGTCTTTGTAGTGATGGACGAGTCTCAGGAGGTCTGGATAAGCATTAAAATGTTCAGTTGCTTATCTCAGCCTAAGTGCTCACACTGAGAGGGCGGGGGTTCAGGCCCCTATAGGTCCCTATCTAACCATAGAAAACTACCATGTTTTACAGGCTCCCCAAATGGACCCATAACTTGTTCCAGGCTAACCTCATCGCAAGTTCACTCAAAAGTCACCTCAAGCATACTGCAAATTTGGCTCAGGCGAGTAGAAAGGGTCGGGGACCTTCATAAACCTGGGTCAAATTTCAGATTTATAAGGGAAGGTGCCCACCTGATGCCCCTTCGCTAGGTGTTTAACAAATCATTCTTTACCAGGCAGACAAGACGTAATGGGCGTATTCCGCAGCAAGGGAGATTTAGGTTAGATATTAGGAAAAACTTTCTAACAATAAGCATAGTTAAGCTCTGGAATACGCTTCCGAGGGAGATTGTGGAATCCCCATCACTGGAGGTTTATAAAACAGGTTGGGCAAACAGCTATCAGGGATGGTTTAGGTTTACGTGATCCTGCCTCAGAGCAGAGGGCCGGACTTGATGACTTCTTGAGGGTCCCTCCCAACTAAACATTTCTATGATTCTAAACAATGATACACAGTAGAGAATTCTTCCTGTGTCCCTTGCTGTGCAGTCCCCACTTTCTTCCAATTGTTCTGATTCTTCAGTCCAGATCTTCTTGTTTAATTTTCCATACAATAATCTTCTTTATATCCTAACAACATTCTTCCCCAACTGGAGCAAAACAATGTTATACCCCTTTCACACAGAGGAAACTAAACTGTAGGGAAATCTATCAAATCATTGGTTACGATTTTCAAAGCCTACTAGGTGATTTAGCCACACAAATCCCATTCATTTCAAAGGGGATTGTGTGGCTAACACCCTAGCTCATTTTGGAAATATCGTCCCATATGTATCAGTGTAGTGATCTAAGCACTAAAGCAACATTAAAACTCACTTTTTGCACAAACACCATGGAACTCACAAGTGCAGTTGGTCAACATCAACAGTTCATCAAGATTAGTGACTTTTCAACCGAAACAAAAAAAATGATGGAAAGTTTTCTTTTTGGTTTCAATGAAAACCAGAAACCAAATAAAATTTCAGGTTTTTGTACAAAATTCCAGGTTTTAGTTTTTGGAAACCAAACATTTTAACCAAAGAAAAAGAAGCGGGTATACATTTGTATTTTTGACTGGAAAAAAAAAATCCTCAATTTCCCACACAAAAAATAGTTGGCATGTTTTGATCAGCTATATTCACATGAGATCAGAATGGCCATGGACTTCACAATTTGCAGGACTAAATGCAAAACTCATTTCTTCAACATAACTTTCCATAAATCAGTTCTTCACATACACATGCTCACAGCCAGACATACGTCACAAAACACACACAGAAATTGAATGGACAATTTTAAAACTCTATTAATTAAGGTATTTCTCCTGCAAATTGGGAAGTATGAAGAAGACAAAGGCTTTCTCTTCACTGACAAAAGGGTGAGGTTTTTACAACACATTAACTAGTCGACAATAGTCATTTTGCTGTAAAATTCTAAATGGAGACAAGATACCTGTCATGTTTACTGTGAGATACCTGGGGGAGGATAGCCCTATATTCCCTGCCAATGGTTTACTTTACCTGGTGCACCTTAAGCTCAAAACTACAGTGCATTCTTTTCATTATGTTTTTGAAATGTTTACTATGCACTTGGATTACCGCATAGTAAAACCTAGTGATGGGCCAAATGGACAGGCATTGCTTCGCGATATCAATAAATACAGTTACCGGGTCAAGTCACTGGCTTCACCCCTAAGTATGAGAGCAGAATTTGCCCTCAACTCATTTGCTGGAACTCCATATTTCAGTGTAACCAGGAAATTAAGAGATGCCCATCTTCGGACAACTGGCCCACCTAAGATTTAGAATTTTGGTATCAAACTTTGCTTGAAGTTATTTCTTTCTACGTTTTTCCTGTGTGTAGTGGTTTCACAGTTTGCTGCTGACAGTCCAGGGTCTGAGAACCCCAAAGATATGAAGCCAGTTATGAAGAGAAAAGGGCACTCAGTGGACATTGATAAACAAGATTTGGAAACAGTGAAACTCCCTCAGCATAGGAATCACGAGCATTCATTCAGACAGAGGCTTTGGGGCTGAATTCCTTTTCTTACCTAAGAAGTTGTGGATGTGAAGTTGTCAGACACCAGTTTTCACCTACAGTTGTTTTGAGTTCCATTATAAAGATCTCCTTTCATGACACTCCAAAGTCAGGAAGCTCTATTATGGCAGCGGAGAGTTTACTTAACAGTTGGAAAAAAAGAGATTACATGACATGTTACTGAAAGAATGTGGTGTCAGAACCAGGCAAAGGCTGCAGTTTAAACAGGAGCAATGGAGTCAAGAAGGCAGCACAGGTGAACGGTGTTGCTCACAAATAACGTCACAAGTGGGCCTACATATTTGAAGGTTGGCCCTCCACAGTCCCACTGGGGTGATTAAAATAAAGACTTGAATTGTGGAATTATTGGTCCAACTCCCCCAATGCACAGATGACGTGACAGCCAGTCGATCCAGCCTGAATGACTGGCAGAGGCCCATTACAGGCAGCAGAACTCAATTAAGCCTCTGCTTACACACAGCCTTTGTGAGCCAAGCTAAATTTTTATAATCCCAAACTGCTCTGTTTCAAATTCTAAACTCACACTTTCACATCCCCTCTAGTAGAAAATATGTGGATTAAACACGTCTCACACACACACATACACACACATGCAGAGCACCTTAATAGACCCCTGACGCTTAGTAGGTTTTTACAATGAGAGAGTGGAAAGACATGATGTGAAGGGTTCTGCATTGAGAAGAAACCTATTACCGCTGTGGAAAAGCCCACTGGGAATGGAAGAAGCTGCTGCCCTTTAAAAAAGCCGAAGGTCAAATCAATATCAGGATTCTCTTGATCTCCAAGAGTTAAGTGAGGTTCCAGTTATCTGACTGCAATTCTCTAGAGCTCAACGTTCATTATTATTAACCAATTGTGCTCGGCCCAGGATATGAATTTGGGGAGACATTTGCTCCAGTAATTGTAATGGTGATCCCAAAAAGGCTCAGAATTAAGGTTTGGTTTTTCATAAGCACCCACAAGTCTGAAACAATTATCCAAAATATAGGCTCAATCTGACTGCGCAGCTCACAAGAATTAACTTTCTCCTAGGAATTCCAGTCCTTGCTGCCTTGGGAAGGACTGAAAATATTCAAAGAAGAGCTTTTCTCATATATTTGGAATCCTTCTCACAGAATTTGGAATGGAGCTGGCGGAATAATTCATATTAAATAATTTGCTGTCAATTAATTTTATCTCTTTTTCTCTTTGTGAATTGTCTACAAATTGGCTCTATACTGCCGTACATTTATTTATTTAAAATTACTTGCTCAATAAATTATGCAAACAATTACTGGGATGCAGCTTATTTGCAAGCAGTTTGTTGTGACTATTCTATACTTGAACTTCAAGATGCTTTGACTGGGTACAGACAGCCGCTCCCAAGCTGAGCTTCTGTTCCCTGACTGGGTGAGTGTATCTTTTCTGATCTGATTTCTGATGCCAATACTTGCATCTACATTTTCAGAATTTGCTTTCCACAAACATTCTGCAACAGCCTCTTAAACTTTGCTACTTCAGTGACAGTTTCTGCCAGTCTGCTGGAACATTACTAGACTGTGAACACAGAATAGGTTCAAAGAGTCAAAGTGAGCTCTGTTTAAAATTTTAACAAATATTCCCAGGTATATTTGTGCAGTCTTGGTGGTAGAACTGATCAGAAAAAAAGCAAACAATGAGAAATCTGCTCATAAATTTGATTTTATTTTGCTGCACCAGTGTAATTTTATTAAGCAAACAGTCATACACAAAGCAAGGCTCTGAGGACACATACACCAAATTCCATTTTTGGGTAAGTCAACTGACTTTAATGGAGCTAAATAGTGGAGGAATTTTGGCCCCACATGTCTACTCAATTTAAGGATAAATTCTTTAGGGACGACACGTTCTGGCCACTGCTTACTAATTGCCTCACATAACAAATGATCGGCTCATTTGTTGTCATCAGATACATTGGCTCTGTTTTCCATCTTGCAGAATAGAGTCAGCAGTGACACTGCCTTCAGTATGTTTCTGTAGGGGTGGTGACAAGGGTTTGCACTGTTTTCTTAGATGAGGACGTGTTATTTGAACCACGTGTCATCACTTGAAGCCCACATGAATTGTAGGACTTCCTCTCCCCATTAATTGAAAGATTGTTTTCAGCGATGTCTTTTATCTGCCTGAATGCAATCCAGCCAGCTTGGATTTCTTCTAAAAGTCTTCCATCTGCTTCCTATTTGATGCTAGCAGGCATTCAAGGTAGAAGTATTCTTCTATTTGTTTAATTTTGATTTCATTCCCAGGGAGCCTTCTTTCTGCTCCAGGTTTATTGAGGCTGTTCTTGTGGAGGACCCGTTTTCCTGGTTTTCAGGACTGAGCTCCTCTGCCGGGTCCTGCCCAAGACCAGACTGTCTGGGCAGCACAACTCGGTCTGGATGGCTCACCGGATGTGCCGTGCATGTCTCATCCATGTGAAGCAAATCCCCGGAAGATGCGATTACAGCCGGCTGTGCAGAACATTTCAGAGGTGCCCAGGAGGTAATGATTTTCAAGAACTTCATATGTTTAGGAGACGAATGAACCTTTTTTATCCATAAGAACATAAGACTTACCAGAGTGAATCAAACCCATAGGTTATCTAAGTCCAGTGTCCTGTCCCTACCAGTGATCAGTACCAGCTGATCCCTGCAGTAGGCTGTTCAGGGTTAGTTTCTGAACTGAGCCACTGACGCAACCCTGTGAAAGCCCTTGACCTCCTTGCCCTTTAGCCAAACCAGGATAAAAAAGGAAGCAAACCCTCACCAAAACTATTAGTATATCTCAGCTGAGCAATCTCGGGAAAGTGAATTACACTCACTTTAATAAATTAAACCCTCCTCAATTTTCTTAAAGTCATAGTTGGAGTCCTAAAGTTTAGTACAAATCTGAACTCACCCCAGCACTGTGGATTCAAAAACTTTTTCAATAAGACTAAACTTTTTTTCTATCCAGGCTCCATACAAGGATGACTCCCATATGAAATAAAGCTGTTCCTTATTTCCTTGTGATCTGTATGTTACTCCTACATATGACAGCATGTTGTGTTAGATATTGAGTATGATTTCTTAGATCTCAAAACCATGGCGTGAAACCTTCCAACGGGTGTAAATGGGGAAAGCTCCACTGCAGTCAGGGTCCTGGGGGAAGGGAGGCAGGACTAGTGGCAGGAGCCTGGGATTCCGGAAGCCAGAGGGCAGAGCCAATAGCAGGCTCAAGGGTCAAGCTAAAGGTCTAGCCAGAGTGAAAGCAAGGGTCAATACCAGTTATAAGGGTCCCTCATTGGATCCCAGGCATCAACTGGGAGTCACAATCTAAGTCAGAGCTGAGGTCAATACTGGGAGTTTAGGAGCAGAAAAGCAGGGCAGTTATGACAGCTAGCTAGGGATCCACATTGTTGCCGGGACACCTGGTATGCCCCATGGGCTTATAGAGGAACAACGAGCCAATCAGGGATGGCTAAGACCACTGTCAGTCAGATCCTCAAGGCGGAACTTCCTGTTGCATTGAATCTCTGCAGATTGTGGGTCACAGAGCTACAGATGACAGTGAGGGGCTGTTGGTTACCTGGTTACCCTGCAGGCCTGGGTTCAAGTCTCATTAAACCGTATATCATGGAGCAGTGCCCATTTATACCAGCTCAGTATCTGGCTCCATTATTTTGGGGGAGAAATTGGACGAGGCCTGTATGTGGAAAAGGGGCTTTTGTGTGAGAGGTTCCCGATCCAAAGACACAAAGGCCTCGAGAGAAGGTAAGATCTGGGTAGGAAAGGAGTAGGAACCTGACACAAAGGAAAAGAGGGCTTGGCAACATCCTTGGAAGTCAATGGAAAGAGGGTCTACATCCTTGGAAGTCAATGGAAAGACTCCCATCAGCTCCAGAGAGAGGGAAGTGAGATGGTGAGCAGAAGTAAGAGGCAGATGATGATAGGGACTCAAAGGCCTATACACTGCCCATAGCCATTTCCAGGCAATTTCTATGTAAACGCAACTGAGGGGTCAGATTTGGCTCAGAGAGGAGGGCCCCTGAAGACAGTGATAGTCTTTTACTATAGCTAATGAACACAGACATAAGAAACCCAACCAGCCTAAGGCACTAAAATAAATATCAGACTTGTTTTCGGTTGGCTTTATTTCCCTCTGCTGCAAGATGTAAGCTAATCTATTTAGTTAGAAAAACATGGTTTATTGCAATCTAAGTAATTTCTATTTCTTTATATATCACACGATGTAAACTAATCTAGTTAGTTAGAGAAACATGGTTTCATTGAATTCTGAGTAATAGCTTTGGAAAAGGAGCAGTGTTGTTGTTTTGCTAAATTCTGACATGTTTTTGTGATGCCTTTACAACTTTCTCTGCTAGGCTGATGGGTTTCAAATTGACAAAAACCTTTCTGGCTGCTCTTTTCCCTGATGGTCACTTGAATTTTAGAATATATGCTGGAGGTGGCATGGAAAATTCTCAATGTGCTGCAGTGGAAAAACAATTTGTAACAACATTTCCTGAAGCAATAGGTTCTAATTCATTGAAACTCTATTCGCCATATGCTTGAAAGACTCCAGGAACAACAGAAAGCTGTGTATGGATGCTTCTGTGCAAATGCAAGGTGGGTAAAAATAGATCCTTCTGACTTTCAGCCAGCAACATCAGAGAGGCAGATGGATTAGGCCTTTCTCGCCCATTCTGAACGAGCACCTGGGAAGTCACTAGTGCTGTTGAGCTTCCACATTTAAAGAACTGTTAACACCACATGGGACGATGAGGTCAAATCCTCAGCTGACCTCAGTGGAGAGACAGCAATTTATGCTAGCTGAGCATCTGCCCTCAAGTGTTCAAAATGGACGTCTGGAGTCTGCATAACAAATGTGTACACAAAAGTGCAGTTGAAATGGCTAACATCTACTGCCATTGCATGTGCCAACTGAGTACATCTGCTCTCCCTCAACAGCTGGTTAAGTACCTTAGCCCCATTCAATATAAGGGGCATATTTTGCACACTCATTTTCCATGTTCATACCTGGGCTTTTACCTTCTGAAAATATGCTCCTAAAAGAAGGGCCAGGTTGTTGAACCCAGAGGGTTCTGGTTTTCCTATCATTCACGAGCCAGTAATTCAAGCAGATTTACAGAACCCAAACCAGAAGTCATTGAAAATGTATCTATGGGTATGTATGAAGGATTTTAAAATAACCCTAAGTCAGGAGAGGGCTGGAGAATATCCAGCCAGCCACTTTACCACTACTATTTATCACCACCTAACATCTGCAAGCAGACAGTTTTGCTTTGCAAATATTTCTCCTAGAGATGATGGCAAAACTTGAAAGGTTTACAGGTTCTGCTTGGTTAGGATAAGTGTCCCAATTTTTGATGCATAACCAAATGAATCAGACCCTCTTTAGTCTGGAAAGTGCACTCAAAACATTGGGAATGGGAGGGATGTTTGAAAGGACTCCAAGTTGGCTTAACTCTGCCCACATTGAGGTCAATGGTCAAATGCCCATGGACTCAAACGGTAACAGTTAAGGCACAACAACTCAGCCCACAAGATCAGGCTTTCTAGTGAGCTTGTTAGTGCTTCGTAGCTTCCGATAGAGCCAGGGCCGCCGAGAGCGGGTTCGGGCACTGGTGAGGGTGGACGGCTAAACAGGGCCGGGGAAGCTGTGCCCCAGACCCCTTTCCAGACCGCCGGGCCCCGGTAATTTGTACCGGCTTCCCCTACCTCTCGTCAGCCCTGGATAGAGCAGAACATGGCAAACACAGTATTCTGTTACATCAGCTGACAGCCACAGCCAGGACATGGGCATGGAAAATGAGGGCAAGAAGAAGATAATTTTTTTGAAACTTAAAACAATGTTTGATTTGGGTTTGGTTCAATTGTCAGGCCAAGAACTGGATGGCACTGATTTTATCTGGAGCAGGTTTGCCCATCCCTACTCCCATGTTTCTAACATCACTTTTGATCCTCCTTTGCTTGGGAGATCTAACGAGATCTCAGTCCAGATCTCTAGTATAGTTGCACATAGATTTAGTGTTGATGTCCTTGGATTAATACGCACTTTAGAAAGGGCATTGCATTCTCACAGTACTCTAAAGGTGTGGGCTTATTTTCCACAGAACATTTCAATGCAACAAAGAAAAAATGTTTTCATTGACATTTTCAGCCAAAAAGTCTCAAGTTTTTTTCAAAAATATTTTTTTAGACAATTTTTGTCCAGATTTTTTTGGTTTCTGCTTTTGTTTTTTGGTGAGGAGGAGGAATTGATGACACATAAAAAAAAAAGGAAATTTTCATGAAATTTTTCATTTAGTCAAAAACCCAATTTTCCATCAAATCCTTTTTTTCACTGCAAACTTTTCAACCAGCCTATGTCATGAGCTTTTTCTGCTCTTTAACAATATTATTGTGGTCAGGAAAAACACTGAAAAATTGCAGATGAATGAACCACTTGAGAAAAACAGGCTCAGAATTACTTTCCTTTCGACATTAGGATGTTCCTTATCCTTTCTTAAAACTCCCACTGAATACATTTTCTATTGCTTCCCCCTAATAGTCCTGAGTCTAGATGATTTTATATCTGCAAAATAATACAATTATACTTTAAGAGTGTCATTTTTGAAAATCCCAGAAAAATGCCCTCCCCAAATATTAATATTTATATATTTCAGCACATTCTGCAATCTTGATTTCTGCAAGCTACTCAAAATTGTCTGTGTCCATTGTGATAAAAAGGTAAAAATAAAGGAAAGTACATGGTTCATGGGATATAAAAACTTTTGGTTTGTCTTTTGGTTTAATCCAAGTCAGGTTGATAGTGATCAAAAGTTCTTTTCATCTGACCACTGGTTCAAAGGATTCCATGAAATAAACTGATGTACATATGTTCATGCCACAGTTTGTAGTAATTTGCATCTGTGCTGGGAGTCTTAAAAGATGAGGTAGATGGAATGTTTTAATCAAAACATATTTTTGATCAAAATGACCATTTTCACAGAAAAAATTCATCACAGTCAACATTTTCTGATTTTTCAATAACGAACCAGAACATTTTACTATAAAAAAATGTTTGGTTTTTGGTTAAAAAAAATCAAAAAGTGTACATGTTCTGTGAAAGAGAGGCTGATGGATGGATGGATAGATAGACAGAGATTGGGGCATGGAGACTAAACTATTCCTTTCTGCAGAGGTGATTCTCCCAGGCAAGGATTGAAGAAGGCAGCTTTACTTCTGCCCTTCAGTTGTCTGACTGATGACTAAAGAAACAGAGGATTTAATTCTCTAAGGCTGCCTGTCAAGTTAGCACTTTTTGCCCATTTGTAATACACTTCAATCTGGAAACTTAAACAGGTTTTAGAAGGAATTCTCAAATGTGTGGCTCAATCTTTGGGTACATCCACATTGCAATCAAGACAGCATCTGTAGACATACCAGAGCTAGCTTTTATTGATGCAGACACAGCAGAGAAATGAGGACAGACACAGGGGAGGAGTGCTACCGGCCCATCACCCATACTCTCCTATACCATGCATTTAATTGCTTCCAGTCTGGGCGTTACAGGACTCCTACCATATAACTCATAACTCGGGGTTGGCTCTCCTCAGCAGAAAGTTGGGGGTGCAGAAAGGTGGGAACCTCGGCCCATGAGGGCCACAAGCTCTGACCTCAGCTTGCAAAGGCCGCAAGATCGTACCCTGTCCCATGAGCCCAAGGACCATCACCAAAATCCCAGGTCTTTTACCGCTAGGAACTGCTCACGTTATCCTTTTAACCGCACTGGGAACTGGGAGTGAGTTGTGATGAACAAACAACTTGACTCAAGTACCGCGTTCCTAGCTAATCTACCGGGGCTTGAAGGTGCTGTGAGGAAAGCAAAAAAAAACCCTCCCTGCTCCTTTGCCAGTTGGTGAATGGGAGAAAAAATTCCTGCCTGACTCCCAAACAGGCAATTGGCTAGACCCACAACATCTGTCAGGCCGGATTCCCATTCCTAGTTCAGGGTGGGTAGGGTAGGGCTGCTGGAACGGAGCCAAAAGAGGGCCCACATGGGTCCAGTTGCAGATTAAATCTTGGGAACTGAGGAATGTTGGCCAATCAGCCCCACACTCCCCCAGATGGCCAATGGGTGTCAAAGCCTCCAAGGATGGGGAGGAGCTACCTGTTGTCCCTGTGTGAATGTCTCCTTCTCTTGCTGCTGGGACTGTTTCCTTTCACCCATCAAACTCCCCCAACCCCTTGAGGCAGGTGGTCAGCATTTCAGTTAGCTCACTAAAATTCCTCCCGACATGGGCTATCAGCCTGAGTACGTACTTAGGGTCCTGTGCCACCACGGCTCCACGGCGATTTTTAGTGAGTGAGGTCAATCAACGCTAGCTTGGGTACACCTACACGTGCCGCAATCACGCCTTCTGGCTGCGGTGTAGACATACCTTTTACGGTAACGTTTAGCTCATATGTGAGGAAATGAATCGCAGAGCCAATGAGCCCATGCAGCAAAGCGAGCATGTGCAATGAGAAATAGAGTTGAATACTGACTGCTGCCTCTGAGATAAGGGCCACTGCACCATGTTATATTTCTACAAACACAAGAAAATCAGCTGCCATGCTAAGGAAGTGCCCACCTTCTGCTTCTGCTACCTGATTAACAGGGTTGGAGTTTGCAGGGTCTCCACTCGTGATTTAAAAAAAAAAAAAAAAAGAGAGAGAGAGAGAGAGACTAGTTTGTGGACGAGAAAAAGGCTGCCTGCAGGTGGGTGTGAGAACCAAAAAGCATTAGGTGTTTCATTTGCTGTTCTGTATATTCTTGCACATCTGCCAACAGTGCAAGACACAGAAAGTGGGTGGAATCTCCATTGCTAAAGGCAAATTCATGTACAGTCAAGGTGGGTGAGTGTCGAAAGGTTGGGTTTAGACAAGCACCCGGAAGTTGGGATGCTTATTTGCATATTAGCTAGCTTATCTGAAGCTCCTGGGTCAGCAAAACTGGGCTAGAAATTATGCTAAAGCTGGAGATTCCCAGCACTACACTTCCCATTTCTGGTCAAGCCAGGAATGCCAGAGCCCTGCCTTTCTCATGATGGTTCAATGCTCCTGCTCCCTATCCCCATCTGAACCAAGAAGTCATGGATGAGTGAAGATGACAGTGAACTGACTTCATCAAACCCGAGGGGAAAGGTTCAGTTTACCTCTGGGAAGGAGGTTCAGATAGTCACATTTTACCTAATTGATTTGCATGTCCCTAGTTATATGTAGATTTGAGATGCAGAACTCTGGATTTTATTTATTTATTATTGCTTTGCACAACTCCCACCTTCTGCTTCAGAACGAAAACATTTTTAAAATGATGGTGAAAACCAAGGTAATCTCTACAATGGTTTTAAAATTACCTTGGTTGATGCCATCACAGGTGACACTAAGGGTATGGGGTACTTTTCCAACCCACATCACACATGACACTGTGTCACATTCTGGCACGATTTCATCCACAGAAGGACCACACCTAAAACATAGAAGAATCTCTTCTACCTGCCCTTCGAAAAGTCACTGGAGGCCTCCAGTTTCTCTCCAGGTTTTCAAAGTTTTCCTGCAAACTCACTTTCACCTGAAAACCTCATGCCAGTAGCAACATTCCATACTGACTGGGCTAGATCCTACGCTGCTGTAAAACAACATAGGTCTCCTGACGTCAATAGTAGAATTGGGCGATTATCTTTTTTTCCCCAGGAAATAGTAAATTTGCCCAAAGGTGCATTTTAGGGGGCACCAGAACTGTTCATGAATTTGGGTCAAATTGGGTAAATGGCTTCAGCCAATAAAAACCCTTGCAAACAGAAATTTAGGAAATGTCAAAATGGTTAATTTTGAAAATAATTGACACAAACCTTTTTCTTTCAGTTCAAAATGACATTGCAAAATGTTTTGTTTGACCCGAATGAAAGTCTTGCCTTTTTTTTTTCACTTCAGCGAGAAAAAACAAAAAATACAGTTTCATTTTTAAACAAACCCATTTTTTCCCTGACTTTTTTGGGTCAGCCACCAAACCAAATAAGATTATATATTTGCTCAGCTCCAGTCAATGGAGCTGTGTCAAATTACTTCGGTTCAGAATCTGGCCCATAGATATAGCAGTGTTCACTGGTGGATCACAGTGTGTCTCATAAAAGTGTCACAATACCCCTGCAAGTCAGGTAAATTTATGGTACCCCCTTCAACACTGAGGCCTGGAAAGGTTAAATGACTGACTGAAATGCACGCTGAGTTAGCATCAAAGTGCTCTAACCACTCAACACTGTCCATCCTTCCAGTAATGCCTATTATTTTATCAGGTCCTGGTCCTTTTTTCAGATTTCTTCTCAATTTTTTGCTGATAACTAACCTCTATACATCTGTATACACCAGAAAAACATGTAAAGACATAGAAGAACCCAGTGTGAAAGAAAGGAAACTAGTAACATTGAGGCATTTACATGAAGTTCTGTTGAACAGTGTTTTGGCTAAAATAATCAGGCAGTTAATAAGATTAAACTGGATTCTTGAGTAAAATAAATTTGGAAAAATCCAGTGTGCCCACCATCTTTCTTTTTCTCCTCTGGAATCCTACCACAGGCTCCCTCTAATGTTCACAGGTGCATACTGCATATACACCTCTACCCCGATATAACGCAACCCGATATAACACGAATTCTGATATAACGCGGTAAAGCAGCGCTCCGGGGGGGGGGCTGCACATTCTGGCCGATCAAAGCAAGTTTGATATAACGCAGTTTCACTTATAATGCAGTAAGATTTTTTGGCTCCCGAGGACAGCGTTATATCGAGGTAGAGGTGTACTAATTTCTACTCTAATCAAGAAACATTAAAACCAAATGAACCCAATTCAGATCTCAGTTACACGGGTATAAATCAGATCAGAATTGGGCCCACAGTAGAAAGCTGTAGTATTCTTCATTGGCATAAAAATAAATTCCATAAAGATGCTACTCTTTCTACAAGTCTGTGTCTCCAATGCTCATCTTGGTTATTAAAACAATGTTTAGCTTAGCACAGTAGCACTTTAAGAGATGCTAGGATTATTATTACATAGCTCTCTGAAAATGAAACATTTTTTATTGACATGGAAAGATGGCGCCATGCATGTAATTGCTGCATATGACAAAATAAAAACCACAAGCAATAAAATACTCCATGGGCTATGACTCGTGTTTACAATAAACAGGACATTGTTGCCATGTGTCGGCAGTGCGAATGGTGTGTGGCTTATGCCATGTTATCAGAAAAAGAAAGTAAAAGCATCAAGGATTTTTTTCCCCACAGATGATGAATGTTGTGTTGATTATGAAACTGAAATTCCGTAGGGTTTCAAAGACCGGGAACTTTTATGTTTATTTAGAGAATCCCTGTATGTATAATATGAAAATGACTGTAATATGCTTGTTGACTCCATCATTTAGAAATAAAAAGGTGCTTTGTCCAGAGTTTCTAAAGCGCTGAGCACCCAGCATGACCATACGTCCATTTTTGGCTGGGACAGTCCCTTTTTTAAGCACTGTCCCAGCCGTCCCAACTTTTTGGGGAAAAATGGGCATTTGTCTCGTTGTCTCTTGCCAACTTGATCAGTGCGGAGGAACATTGTTGGAGGTGAGCGGTGAGCCGGCCCCGCACTAGGGGGAAGCAGGGCTTGCGCAGGGGAGAGGCAGGGCTCAGATGAGCAGTGACATCGGCCCCATACAGGGAGGGCGGGCAGGGCTTGGGCCAGCCCCGCATGGGGGATGCACCCAGGCCCACCCCACACAGTGTCCCATTTCACCTTTGGGAATTATGATCACCCTAGGCAAGAGGAGCAAGTGAATGCTTAATACTTTTGAAATTAATTAACCATTAGAACAACTTCCAAGCAATGTGGTGGGTTCTCCATCATTTGAAGTCTTTAAATCAAGACTTTCTAAATGATCTGCTAGAGCTCAGAGAGAAGTTGCACCCTTGATATGGGAATTAGTGGATGAGGTTCTCTGGCTTGTATTATGCAGGAGGTCAACCAGATGACCACAATGTACCGGTACTCTTTTGCCCTTAAAATCTATCAAAATCACACCATTTATTTAGGGCCCTAAATATGGATCTAGGACTAAGTTTTCCAGAAGTGATTTTGGTTATCTTAATTTTTGGGTGACCAACTTGTGACACCTTAAAAGAGCTCAATTTCAGAAGGTGCTGAACATACGCCCTCTGAAAATCAGGCCTCTTTAAAGGTCACTCAACCGGGACTTCCAAAAAATTGAAGTATCCTAAATATTGGTTGCTTTTGAAAATCTTGGCCTTAGTTGCCCAACGGTAGTTGCCCATGATAGAAATTCTTGGTCCTTATTTTTCACCCTGTGCACATCTGGTATAAAAACAAGTTCTAGATTTCAGAGTGTGAGGTGATGTTCTATAGAATCAAGTCTCCTTAGGGATATGGAAACGGGAATCATCTGAATACTGCAATACCAAGCAGCAGAAACTTTAAAAAAGTTCAGTTTCAGTAGGGCAGAGGGCTGCTTGCCTTTGATGAGTAGTTCCAGTGAAAGCAATTGTATTTGATCCTTAAAGTCAGCAACAGAGGTTCTTGGAATTGTAAGTAGATTGCAGCTAATTAGGGTAATAAAAAAGCATGAAAAACATCCCCGGAAGAAATGGGATGTCTGTCAGACACAAGACGTTTAACATGATTTATGACCCATTGCTTGCAAATGGCACACCTGTCAATCAGAAGGTGCAAAATGACCTTCCACCTATCCCTGTCATAACGCATGACTCCTGGAAATGGACTCTTGACTGTTATACCCTGGAATACTTATAAACAGTCATATTATACAAACTTGGACTCCTTTCAGAAACCTGATCACCTGATCTCATCCAATTACACATGATGCTAACTGTTCCCCTTGCAGATGTGATTCTCCCAGTAATAATGCATTGTGGTGTATATACACTTGGTTACATGACATCATTCTTATCGGCAGCTGCAAGGAACTACTGAATTCAAACTGCATGTTGCAAGCAGCATTGATTCAAACGAGTCCAACTTCCTTAGGCTCTCAGCCCTAAAGCCCCCCAGAACACTAGAGATAACTTATGTTAAATGATCCAAACCCTCAGCTAATGGAAATCCACAGGGAAATGTGAATTTCAATGATTTTTTTTTAAATTCCAATCAAGAGAATTGAAACAAAAAGTGTAGTTTCAAACTGACATTTCAAAATGTAATGGCACTTTTCATTGTGACATATCAATTTGAAATAAAACATTTATTTTTTATATGTCTGAGCATTTCATTTTGGTCAAAAATATCAATATTTCCTATTTCAACTCTTCCCATTCAAAACTTTTTGGAATTTTTTTTTTAGCAATATGTATTTGACTTTTCACTCCCATTCAAAACAAAAAGTAATTTTGAAATATCCTGATTTCCCACAAAAGGAAAATTCCACTTTTTAAACAGCACTATCTGAAGCATCTGCCATTGGTAGGGCCCTACCAAATTCACGGTCCATTTTCGTAAATGTCACGGTCATAGCATTCTAAAAATCTCGAATGTCATGGTTTCAGATATTTAAATCTTAAAATGTCATGGTGTTGTAACAAAACATTAATATGTATTTTAAAATGGCAAAATACAAATATGTAAAGCCCTTAAGACTCAGTGTTGCTCAAACTGGGGGTCCCAACCCAACACGGGGTTGCAAATCTATTGTAGGAGCGGGGTTCATGGTATTGCCACTCTTCCTTCAGAGCTGAGCAGCCGGAGAGCAGCAGCTGCTGGCCAGGTGCCAGCTCTGAAGGAAGTGATGCTGCAAGCAGCAGCACAAAAATAAGGGTGGCAATACCGTGATCCCCCTACACTAGCCTTTTGGGTCAGGACTCCCCCTTTGAGAAGCACTGTGCACTTTTGTATACTTTTACCCTATAGAAGAGAGCAAAAGTACACAAGAGACCAGATTTCACAGGGTAGACCAGATTTCACTGTCCGTGACGCGTTTTTCACGGCTGTGAATTGGGTAGCACCCGAACTATTGGCCATGGTTAGATACATGATCCCAGGCAGGATGGACCGCTGGTCTGTGGGAATTGCTATTTTCCTGTTATTCCCTATTCAGACAAGAAACTGTTCATTTTCTTTTAGCTCACAAAGTTCAGAGAAAAATATGCCTTCCTCATGGATCCTTTCTGCATTCAGGTCTGAAGAGCACCTGCTGTGCTTCACACATAGTTTTCATCTGTGATTGGCAGGCGTGCTCTGTTTGTTAATGCTTCACACTCGTAAACAAACACCCTGCGTCTCTTGCTCTTGGAACAGCACACCAAAGAAACACGTTTTGCTCTTTTACACAGTGCTGGACTTGTATTCTGCTCACCTTCGTTTACTGTCCTGTTTAACTGTGTCTTTGATACAATGGCTTTTTTCTCAGTGAGTTGTATGTGCATTGAATCTGACATATGAAAACACCCAATGTAGAAGTGTCACCATTAGCTTTGCATACTGTGCAATCTCAAATAACTGCAACTCGCGATTATTCATAAGAGGTGGTGTCTCCTCAATGGCTAATTAATTATCATTGGAGAGTCCCTCAATTAGACAAAACCTTGATGATCTGAACTAATTAATTGAGCCCCATTCATATAGCTGATGTTGCACAGAACTCATGGCAACATAAGGCAGTAGCCAATATATTTCCACTCCTAGTGAAATGTTCCATGCCTTCAACTCTTCTCATTCTGACTATCCCTCACCCCCCATTCCCTTGTCTGTCGCCTCCGCACAACTAATTCTCCAGTTTGCTGCTGCTTCTACCTAATGATGTATCACCTTAGGCACATCTGTAACCATGAGGATGATTAACCATTATAATGCACTACCAAGGGAGGTGGTAGATTCCTCAACTCTTTATGTCTTCAAATCAACTCTGGATGCCTTTTAGGAAGACGTGCTTTAGCCAAACACAAATGATTGGGCTCAATACAGTGCCAACGGGGCGAAATGTAATGAGCTGTGACATACAGGTCAGAGCAGATGGTTGAATGGCCCCTTCTGGCCTTAAACTGTATGAATCTATGCACCTTCTCAAACACACACAGCTCCACTGTATCCTCTAGTCAAAATGTCCTCCTTTGTTTGTAAAACCCTCCATGGAACTTCTAAATTAACAGACCTTGTCTCTCTGAATCCCCTCCACAATCCTTCTTCAGCTAGCACTGACCCATCTGCTCATTCTTGGAGACTGCTGGAGTGGGAGCCTTCCTCTTTTTGCAACTCCTGATGGGTTCTCATCCTTGATCCTTTCCTTTACCTGTCTTCCATTAACCTTCCATTTCTCTTCATAACTCACCTGAAGTCTTCTCTTTGTTCCCTTATCTACACCCCTCCCTTTCTTTCCACCCTATTACTCCTTCACCCTCACCCCCCATTGGTCCAAAATAGCCTGGATTTGATGATCTACCAGACACACTGCAAAAGCCATTGATTTGAGAGGGTTTAGAAGAAGGTTGAGGACATGTTGCTAGACATGTGGGTGCATTAAAAGGGTCATTTTGCTACTTTGGTTCATTGGCTGGCTTTGTTGATTCATTGGCATAAGATTATTCTTCACAGTTGAAATATACAATTGGATGGTTATCGCTCAGAACCGTTGACATTCATTAAAAAAAAACAAAAACCTCTTCCATTACCTTCCAGAACTCTTCCATTACCTTTTTTATTATTAAAACCTAAACAAATTAATAATAATTAAATCAATAAGTTAATCATTATAGCTTTTATTACGTTGTTTTGAGGGTACAGTGTGCATGAAAAACACTACATAAAATTGAAATTGTATCGGATATGAATAACGCTTGATTTTTGGAATCAGAAAATCTTTGTTCCATGATCCAAAATGGAGAAATCAAATCAGATTTTGTCTGGATGATGCTCATACAAATTCACACTCATAGGCTGCTTAAGCTTCTCTTTCTTCCCTTCCAGAATATTTATAAAGTGACCCTGCAGCTATCAGCTCTCCCCTCCCCCACCCACTCCTGCCAAATCCCCCTAGCAAATCCATCTTTCTATAAGAAATCTGTCTGCACAAGGCCCCCGAATAAACAGGCCAGAGGCTTGTTTCGTCTGTCACTCATAAGTGAAGGGGAAGCCCAGAGTGACTGGTGCTGCTTGTGTCAATAATCACAGCTAGAAGGTCCTCACTGTTTTCCTTTAATACAATAAACTATGCCTCCTCCTCATCACTCGTCTCTTTCCTCTGGATTCAGACATGCACTCCACAGGGATAGATTCCCCGCAGCCTGTCTCTGCTCTTGAGGAAATGCCTTCTGTATACAACTGGTAGTTTCATTTGCATTAACCTGGGATCTGCTAACTTTGGATGGGCTGCAGATCCTGGAGGCCTGAGCTTCCAGATGTGTGACCATGAGAATTCCAGCTGGGGTCCACTAACAATGGTAACTGGATAGGGCTCTGTCACAGCCCTGCTCACAGCCTGTAGCACAGGGCTGAGTGCACTGCACTGCAGCTATCTCAACTCCCTTAAGGTCCTAGAAAGCAGATTGTTACACTGGAATATGCCCAGAAGCCATGATCCCTTACCCACAAAAGCTTTCCAGACTTAACAGTTGCTAAGCTCAGTAACAGCATGGGGGGAATGAAAATGATGATCTTATACTGGGGATAGGATACGAGAAGCAGAAAAGCATCTTGTCTAGATTTTAAATACCCCAAAGATCAGCTGTGTTCAGATCAGGAGGGGAAGGGGGATGGGCCTAGATACCCTCAAAATCTGAACCTGGATCCAGGCCGATGTTTCACAGATAACTCCTATCTTTACAGGGGCTGATCCAATAGCCCATATCTGAATGCTGCCAAAACATGTGTGTGGAGGGGGAGTTATGAAGGGTGGGGGTAGTATCTGGGTCCAGATCCAAATATTACAGACCTCTATTTTTTCCAACATGACTAATACAGATTAACGTCCCTGTGGCACACAGCCAAGCTACAAGAGGCCACATCTTGAGCAAGGCGTACGGAACTCATCCACTTCTCCTGCCATTTTGACAGGGAGAGGGTTAACACCGTCTCTGAGCACGTGAGCTCGCGCAGGTGCCTGTCTTCATTACAGATGCTACTACCAGGCAGCCCAGCCACAATGAAGGTTAATATATCTAGACAGCTGGAGTGAATGACTCCATCAGGTGGAAGGATAAGGAGGATGAATGGCTGGCAATCTCTTTGGCTTTGGGATGACCTGAGACCCAGACTCACTCTGGGAGGGAAGATGGCGGAAGATGCTGGGTCCAAGAGGCCCTTTAGGTTTCTCTGTTGTGAACTCTGGCTGGCAGCAGCCTTTTGTCTTCTTGTATTTGAATCCCACCTTTATGTGTTGTTTCTTCTTAACTCTTTAGATGATCTGCTGTGGATCTCCCAACTCCAACTCATTGCACTGGAGATGTCCTCAGTTACCTTTAGGCCAGCATTTTAGTCTTAATAAATCACACATTCAGCAGTGCTGCAGGGAAGAAACCTAAAGCTGATAAAAAGGAAATATTTTTTTCCACGCAATCAGCCTGTCAAACTCTTAAGATAGCACTGAGGCCAGTCAATTACATGGATAACAAGAAAAACCAGAGTTACTGTAGAATTTTTTTTTAATTAAGATTTCGGAAGGCATATAAACTTTGTTGCTTCAGGGCTTAAGCAACTCCACATTAATTAGACAACTGATCTGAAATCAACAAGATGAAATTCAATAAAGACAAGTGCAAAGTATTTCACTTTTCTAAGGAAAACTCAAACGCACAACTACAAATGGAGGAATAACTGGCGAGGTGGCAGCACTGCTGAAAAGAACCTGGGGGTTATAGTGGATCACAAATCGAATGAGTCAACAATGTGATGCAGTTGCAAAAAAGGCTAATATTTAGAAGCGAATTAACATACACAAGAGTGTCATATGTAAGAGGTAATTGTGCCACTCAGCTCTGGAGAGGCCTCAACTGAAGTACTGCCAGGGATGCTGGAACAGCCTAAAGGGCTTTTAGGAAGCTTCTGCTGCTCCTGAGTACTGCATCCACTTCTGGGTGCCACACTTTAGGAAAGATGTGGACAAACTGAAAAGAGTCCAGAGGAGAACAACAAAAAGGACAAAAGGTTTAGAAAATCTGACCTAGGACGAAAGGTTAAAAAAAATATCTGGGCATATTTAGTCTTGAGAAAAGAAGACTGAGGGGGGATGTGATTAGTGTCTTCAAATACGTGAAGGGCTGTTTCAAAGAAGACAGTGATCAGTTGTTCTCCATGTCTACTGAAGGTAGGACGAAGAGTAATGGGCTTAATCTGCAGCAAGAGGGAGTTAGATCAACTATTAGGAAAATCTTTCTAAGTATACAGGGGCGGCTCTAGCCATTTCACCGCCCCAAGCACGGCGGCATGCCACGGAGGGTGCTCTGGTGGTCGCTGGTCCCGCGGCTCCGGTGGACCTCCCACAGGTGTCCAGGCGTGCCTGCAGGAGGTCCACCGGAGCCGCGTGCCGCCCTCCTGGCAAACGGCAGAGCGCCCCCCGCGGCATGCCGCCCCAAGCACGCGCTTGGCATGCTGGGGCCTGGAGCCGCCCCTGTAAGTATAAGGGTAGTTAAGCTCTGGAACAGGCTTCCAAGGGAAGTTGTGGAATCCCCATCACTAGAGACTTTTAAAAACAGGTTGGACAAACATCTGACAGGGATGATCTAGGTTAACTTACTCCTGCCTCCAGCTGCAGGCTGGACTTGACTTCTCAAGGTCCCTTCCAGCCCTATATTACTGTGATTCTATGTTTAATGAGGGTCAGGAGGAAATTTTCCTTGGGGACAGTCTGGATTTCTTGCCCATTCCTCCAAATCAGTTGCTACTGACTCATATCAGAGATAGGATAGATGGCCCACTGCTCAGATCCAGTATGACAAACTCTGGTGTTGCTATGAAAACTCAACAATACAGACCAATGAGAAGGAAAAATCAAATGAAGGGATGCTATTCAAAGCTGCTCTCTGCCCTGATCCTGCATCCAAATACGAATATCTCAACAGCAGCAGTTTTTTTAGGAAAATAAATGACTCATTGCAATTTTGACACAACAATGCCAGGGGGTTAATGAGGTCTGTTGTGTGGTTTCCCTGCAGAGTTGACCTCCTCACCATAATTCTCCTGATGTTGGAGTACTAGCCTGTCTCGCGTGTTCTGAATAGCGAGCACCTGTTTGTCAAATGCAGTCAGCATATATAGCCTTTAAAGGAAAACAGTTGGATGTCAGAGGGATCTGAGCCACAAGGCGCACACTGGGACCTGGCTTTTGAATTTCCTCATATCCAGATGCAGAGAAAGAGTGGGGATGGGGGTCGAGCAATCTGCTTTTCTGGTTCAACCATTGTAGAAAGATGGCTTAGCTGCAAAATTAGGATCAGGATACCCCAAAGTTCAGGGCCCAGCCCCTTGTGACTGGGACTCGTGTAATACAAATCATAATCTAGAGGCTCCTAAAGCCCAAAGGTGTTTGGATCCAGAGTTTTGGATATGTATCGTATTAGCTTGCTAACTTCCCCTATCTTCAGCTAACCACCTACTGATCAGTGCCTCCTGAACCCCAAAATGCTATATTTGAAATATCTTATCAGGCCAGGTTTAATGAATCCATACTTCTAGCTTGTTGTTTTTCCTTCTAGCTCTTAAGCTAATCAATTTTCTTAATAGAAAATGTGTTTAAAAAAACCCCAGATTCCCGAGTCTCAAAAACCCATTCCAGAGTTCAACGGAGTGATAAGTACAAAAGTACTTCAGTTCTCCACAGCCAAAGTAACTCTGATGTCTTCAAATATCAGTCCAGGCAGTAGGCATCACTGTGCTGTGACTATTGGAGAGCAGCAGACTGCCATAACCCATGTTCAGTCAGCAAGGAAAGACGGTCATTTCAAGTAATAAGAATAGGAACCACCAATGAGGAGTGACAACACACTGAATGTGTAGATATTGGGCTTACAACCTTTTTCATTGGGCTTACAAGCTGAGTGCATATCTTTAATGTTTGTTTGAAGCAAGCAGAGATCTACAATAAAGTATCACTGTACTCATTCGGTGCCTTAAAACTGTAAACGTACTTAGAAATGCATAGAATAAAATGAGATACCTGGGTCTATTACAGGAGCGGAGGGGTGAAGTCTAGACTAGATGACCATGATGGTTCCTTCTGAACTTAAAGTCTATGGTACGCAAAACTAAACCAGAAAATAATCTTTTACATTTTTTTCACTCATGGATCTCAAAGCAGTAATGTTCATAACTGACACTGCAGGTGCCCACATGAATTAGCAGCACAACTCCCTTCTGATGTAGGGATTATTATTCCCATTGGACAGATGAGTAAACCGAGCCACAAGGAAATGTCTGGGTACCATGGGAAATCTGTGGATGAGCGGGGAGCCAAATTTTGTCTCCTGATGCAATCCTCTTCCTTAGCCACAGGATCACCTTTCCTCTGCTGATCTTAGTGCCCACCAGTAGATCACAACTTTGGTTTATTTTTCCCCACACAGAATGTGAGGCGGTTTGGTCTCTCAAAACAGGGCATATTGTGAGTCATTTCCAAGAGACGAGAGCCCAGAATCTTGGTTGTCACTGTGAGACAATTTACAGTCTAAACAGACAAGACAGACAAATGATGGGAGGAGGAAACGGAGGCACAGAGAGGGGAAGTGACTTGTACAAAGGTCACACAGCACATCAGTGGCAGAGTTGAGAACAGGTCTTCTGACTCACAGAACAATGCTCTGTTCACTATATTACACTGCCTCGATTGGGCTGTATAACTGGTAGGTCACATTGGGCCAGTACACAGCAGTACAGCTGACTGGCACCTCTCTCAAATTGCTGTGATGGTCTCAGGAATCTAAACTTTCATTCAATGAAAACATAAGTCTCTAGCTGTTAGGGCCATGAAGAAAATCTCAGAAATGTGACCTGAGTGTAACTGATGCAGAAACGTCTGCCTGAGTCTGCAGAGAGCCTGGAACAATAGCTCGGAGAGGTGTGAACTTCCCCAGTCATCCTAGTAAAGGGTTAACTCTGATGCACAGTGATGATAATTTATATGGCAACATTATCAACTATTTCATTTCCCCTCATAAGAAAAGGAGGGGGGGACTGCAGCGAACTGCACAGTTTACTAAGCATGATGTCTCATATTGGTGCCACAAGTAGCATGTTGGAGTTACCACCACCTATATGTTTCTTTTTCCCCCACTGCAGTCATGAAAAAGCCCTAGCAGAACCCAGGGACCTATCCAACCCCCATCAAGAGGGTGGTCAGAGAACATGCACAATCAAGCATAGTTTGAACATCTGCACAATCTACTGTGAGTGGAGTTTCATTTTGGCAACTCTCATGGATGCAGCTTATTTTGTGGGTGAAGTTTACAGTACCACCACCTTCTCACACCCCTGACCACAGGGAGAGAATTTTGGTTTGCAAGCAGATGCCCATAAAATATATGTCACATACATGTCGCCTTACCTATCTTTTGCAGAGGAACGGGAAAAAGATGAATCACTTTATCTGAAAGCAGTTGGCACTTTGAGAGCCTCGGAGATGGCAGCCACCTCCACACATGCATTCCCAAAGATTTAACATTTACACTCATTAGTAAGACAGCAACAGGTTAGCAAACTCCCCATCTGCTTCCTGCCATCCTACAGTGTTGCACAACCATCCGACATGAAAACTCCAGCTTTCTTCAAAAGCATCCAGTGCTCTACTAGTTTGCCACTGGCAAAGATGGGATAGAAGGCTTAGACGGATCAGCAGGCTGATCCATTATGACAAACCCTTATGTTCTTTGGCAAATCTCTGCAAGGATTTTTTTTAAAAGTGTAATAAAAGTGGATATTAAAAAACAACCCCCCGTAAATCGGATATACGAACAATTCTCAGCTATGAAGCCTGTTCATCCCCTAGATTACTGGGAGATTTCAGCAAGTGAAACAGTCGTTATCACTTGGTCTGGAGGATTTTGTTGGCTTTTTGCAGGCTGATCCCTATATTTACGCTAGAGCTGCTGTGTCAGAGTGGCTTATTGTTTTCAAGCCAAAGTTCCAGTTACTGACAATCTGGAATTTACCTTTGGGGGAAGGATGGGCAAATTTAATTAGTGGTGCTTTAAGAGGAGAGTCAGAGAAGAATGGGACCATGAAAAGTTCTGCTTATCAAAAATCATGCTTGTCATTGTAGCAGCATTCAGTACTTGCATAGTTTTTCTTCTCAATCCTGGCCTCTTGCTGCTACTGCCATACTAATATTGCATAGCTCTCCTATAGCAAATGTCAGTCTCATTATCTCCACTTTACAGGTGAGGAAACTGAGGCATGGAGAAGGGGAAGAGACTTACCTTAGGTCACTCGGCAGGTTGGGACTAGAATCCAGGTATCCTGGGTCCTAATCTAGTGTTCTATCCACTAGGCCATACTGCCTCCCTCTGACCATATTAGACAATAACTGCTGTACATCTGTGTAACATCAGATTTTCAAAGGTGCCTAATTCTTAGACACCCAAATACCCTTGAATTTCAACAGAGGATGAGAACCTAACTGCCTTACCCTCCATGGAAAATCCCAACCTAAATACATAAACCAATTGTTATGGCACTGAAAGTGACTTTTATCCTTCTAATTCCTCCCTTGTCATGACATACGCTAAATCTTTATGCTGAAGTTTGTTTAATCTTGCAACACTGTCCTTGCAATCAACAGACGTCCATCAATTTCCCATCTGTTCGTTAATCTCCATTCATCGTTGAAAAAAATATTTTGGGCAATTGAGTGGGTTAATTTTATATCAGCTAGAAAGACTTCAGATTTTTAATAAACTTTTGGGTTTATGATCCCTTGTGATCCCTTGGAAGCTTGAAAGCAAACTTTCTTTCCATGCCAAAATGTTCCCTCCCTGGCACTTGTACAATAGCTTACGGCAGGGCTGTTCGTAACACTGGTTTGTTATTGTAGGGTTGCTCATTAACTCTAGATTAGCACAAACAGGTTATTATTACATTGCTTCTCATTAGTGGTTGGTAGCTGGCACTGATTTTCATTTCAGAAAAAATAAGCACCTAAATATTTATTTTCTAAAAAAGAGAACCATTCTAACAACACACATTAAAAAACTACACGGCCATTTCAATAGCCCAGAGAAAAACATGAAGCCACGTCAAATGCTGGACTCACTCTCCAGCACACTGTTGCTTTAAATCACACAGAGCAAAAGTCTTTAATTTATATTTGAGGAGGTAAAAGTCTAAGAGCAACCGTAAATTAGGCAAATAAACCCATTGCTTCGGATCAAATAAGTTTGGAGCAAACATAACAGGGAACATGAATGGTAGTTAATCTTGCAACAATTGAGGAAAACAGGCCTCTGAATCTCTCCCCTCTTTGAAGAGCCTGGGAGCCTTTTCTCAGCCTCTTTGCCATTTCTTAGGAGAATCGCTTTTCCACCCCTATTTTTCACCCGCTGCGAGGGCAGATGAGCCTTACTCCTCATGCTGCATTGCCTCCAGGGGTGGAGTCTTGAACTTGACTCCAGCTCTCTTCAAACATGTGCAGCATAACTTTGGGATGAACTCTACGGATCCCCATACGTAGCAAAGCTAACAAGGCTCCCAGCTGTGCTTCGTTTCAGAGGGAAGAAAAGAGCAGAAACCTCATCCTGAAGTAAATGGCCTGTTCTTTTTCAGGTAGGCCAGTTTGTAGACTGCTTGAGTGTATGTTTGTTCGGGTGCAAATGTGTCATCAGTAGGATTTGTTTTCAGCCTGCTTGAATTTCACAACATAACACACTAAGAACTGGCAAACCTTGCCGTCTGTTGGTTGCTTTCAACATCCTGCTGTTTAGATCCCTGCGTGTTTCGAACATCTCATCTATTTCTCTTACAATTATTACTTCACATAGAGATATAAGCTTTGGGGGGGTTGGTGCTCTGGGCTCTTTCTAATCCTAGATTCCGCCCTTTATATGTACAAATCCCGAACCTAGATTATTGTTCATTCAAGTATCAGCCAGAGCTCTGTCTGTTAAGAGTGGAATGCTTTGTCATATAACAGCTCTACTTTTTATATTACTGCCTACAGGCCTTGATTAAGATCAAGGCCCCATTGTGCTGGGTGCTGTATTAATAACTGAGAGGCAGCTTCTACTCTAAAGAGCTTGCAGTCTAACCAGACATGACCAACAAAGGGTGGCAAATAGAGGGAAAAGAGGCACACGGGTGAAGTGCGACATCACACAGCAGCAGAGCTGGGAATCAAACCCTGGTTTCCTGCTCCAGTTCCCTAGCCACTAGACCAGACTACCTCTAACAGTGGAGAAGTCATTTCCCCTAGATCTGAAATGGACTTGGATTTTGCCTATGAACGTAATTAACATTTATTATTTTACAGCTATGAAAAAAAATCACTCGTTTTCAAAATGTAAATGTATTTTCACATTTCTCAGCACGGGGTATACATAATTCAGATCAAGATTTTTTTTTTTTAAGAGTCTTGCTTCACTTATCAAAACAATTCAGGGGACAACCATTTGCCTTTGGAGGGGGAGGTTAGAGCAGGCAGAGCTGCAGGGAAGAGATCCCTATTAAGCATGCTGACTCAAACCGCCTGGTCCTGGCTTGCCTTCTGGAACCCGTGGTGTCTCACCATTCTAGGTCCCTCCTGAAACCTGACCTTCCTTATTCAGTTCCACCCCTCATACTGCAGCTAGAGCTGGTGAAAGACTAACAAACAGTGCTTCGTCGACAATAATCAGGGAGAAGAATAACAGGTAATTAATATGTGTGAGAGAGAGAACAAGCAGCGGCCATTTGCAAGATGGCCACTGTAGTGCCACAGCTGTTTGTGTCCCCAAAGGCAAAGAATCACCCTCAGAAAGGCATCCCTAGTGGCTGGTGATGGGACACCGAATGGGGAGGGCTGTGAATTGCTACAAAGAATTCTTTCCCAGGGGTCTGGCTGGTGGGTCTTTCCGAAATGCCCCGGGTCTAACTGATTGTCATATTTGGCATCAGAAAGGAATTTTCCCCCTGGTGAGACTGGCAGAAACACTGGCAGGGGGGGGGAGGGTGTTGCCTTCCCCTGGAGCCTGGGGCCTGGGTCACTTGCAGGTTTAAAGTAGAATAAATGGTGGATTCTCCGTACCTGAAGTTTTTAAATCAGGAGTTGAGAACTTCAGTAACTCAGCCACAGGTTATGGGTCTATTGCAGGTGTGGGAGGGTGAGGTTCTGTCGCTGGCAATGTGCAGGAGGTCAGACATGATGATCATGATGGTCCCTTCTGGCCCTGAAGTCTCTGAGTCTATGCTAGGAATGGGTTCCAAGAAGAGGGCAACCTTGCATTCGGATGAGGAGGGGCGGAGAAGAGTGAAGATCAGCACGGCACCAAGGAAGGTGTTGCTAGAAAAGGGACTACTTTGGTGCCGTTCCATCACCACTACATCACATTTTCAGAAGCATTTGTTCAACTGCCAAACTGCTGTTTGATTCAACTGCATTCATGGTCCCTTACTATCTGCTACACGCAAACATTTGTGTTAACAAGTTACTGAGAAATCTCTCTGTTTTACCAAAGTCTATATCTACCTGTAAACAAAGCTATTCTTGCATGTGCTCAAATAGTCATTCACTATTGATTAGTCTCTTCCTTTAGAATGTTTGTCATCCAATCAGAGTTGAGAAATGTTGCCATGTGACTTAGGTGGTCAATCATATACCACCAATAATGGAGACTGAATTGAACATTTGCCAAAGAAACCCCAGACTGAAAATTATTCATTCAAAATATCCAGCAAATTGTTATGAATAGCTAATACATACATAGAAATCAGGCCTGCTTCTCATTTGGTTTTTGAACAGTAAAAGGAAGCTAAATTCACAATGAATACTATTTGCAATGAGCAATTCTGTCATCTCTGGAAGTCTGTCTCTTGACTCATTATGAAGGATATATCCAAACTAGTTCAGCTCAAATACAAATTTACCTAAATCTGAACCTGGCACTTAAAGGAAACCCAGACCAGACCTTTTTGGATATTCAAAAAAGGTCAGCAAACTTAAATCAATTTGCAAAAAAAACCATGGTAATAAAATATAACTGTAACTCAAGTATGTTTCATTCAGACATTGTTATTGTTGATATAAGTACAACCATTCCCTGTGGACGCTATGCTATGCTCCCTGGTGGTCATACAGTTGTTCTGATGGTTTATTTCCCTCAACATGAAGAGAACAGACATCAACGAAAGAGAAAAGGGTGCCTAACATAGGAAGAAACTGCTCTAAGAGGATGCAAGTATAATGTTGCACCCCAGGGTGGGTTGGCAGCAGTGGGAAATAGAAGCTAGGACTTCTGGATCTAAAACCATGAGCTTCCATTACTGGAGCTAAGAGACGCCTGTTATCCAAGTCAATAGAAGGCTCATGAACCTCCAGCCAGTGCTAGAGGGGGACAGAGTGCCATGCTGAGTGGCTGCGGGTATTTAGAGGAGAAGAATTTGGGAAGGTACCATGCAAAAGACGTCCCTGGCTTCTTAACCTCACCCTCCTGTCCTTGTAACAAGCAATGACTCTGACCTCCGTTATTCACTCAGACTCAGATTTCTTCTCACGTTTTCTCTCCTCTTGCCCCTTCCCATGACAATGCATCGGGCTCTCATTTTTCATTGGCGAGATCAGTCTTTTTCATCGGGGAGGTTTTTGTAGTGTCAGAAATACAGACTGATGGCCTCCCCTCCCATTGAAAGAAGAGCGAAGAGAGAGATAAAGAAAGGAGTAGATCGTCCTTCATTCTATACACACACACACACTCAGAACTTTTCCTTCAGACTAACCAAGAACATGCCAAAATCCTGGGCTCTGGCTCCTTGCATAGCTCCTTTCTCAAGCCTCAGTGAGCTTTACAAAAGAGCAAACTATATTAAAAATGGGGATCAATTCACCCAGCCCTTACAGCTAATCCAGTCACCACTGGGGTGAAACAGAGCCTTCAGTTAAATGTACTGATACCTGATCTGAATTAGACTCTGTAAGCGTTCTTCCTTCAATTTCACCTGTTGCGGAATACAACAGAAATTAATCGATTCACAATTATGAGGTTCAAATGGAAAGGTATGCAAATCTCCTTTGTATTTACTAGGAGGGAATGGAAAAAAATCTTCACAAGAATGAAATGCAGCCTAGTGCCAGCACACCTGGGCTGTAGAAATGGCAAGTCCGGAGTGTATCCACTGACCTCATCAGAGGCTGTGATAGAGACTACGGAGATTATTCCATCTATTGGCTACATCATGCATCATTCGCACGGCATTGTCTGGCTTGGAGACCCCACAGCCCACCTTTTAGGCCCCCACCTGGTCCTGTAGCCTGCAGCATATTGACATTCAGCTAAAGTTAAATGATCTCCATGCTCGGCAAGGAAATACCTTAAAGATTTGTTTCTTCTCTGCTTCGAGGTGTTATGTATGAAGGAAGACTGTGTGGCTTGGAAGCCCGTCCCAGGTGTATGTGATGAACTGCCAACGCTGGTTAGTCTTTCCAAGCTAGGCATACTTCTCTCTATCTGAGTGACCTCAGAGAATAATCCTTCAGGAGAGTATTAAGCTTTACTTCCATATTGCTGGCTCAGTGCTTTGAAGCCTGTTGTCTCCTAATTAATACTTGAGGCACAAAATTCCCCTCAACACCCTGCCTCCCAGACACCTCTCCTTAGCCAACCCAACAGGCCAGGGAGGGGCGGAACACAGCTGATCTGTGTGCTGCTACTGCATGGGGAAAGGCAGGATGTGGGGAGCCCACAAAGGGAATTGGCACTGTGCAGAGCTCAGCAGCCTTCAGAGCACAGAGAGGGGCCTGGGTAAACACACCGGGCCCAGCCGCTGCTGCAGCAGCAAAATCTCTCTGTCTCTGCGACTGACGATGGTCATTGAAGCCCAGAAATCTGAGCGCCTCGCAATCTTTACTACATTTAGCCTCACAACACAGGGAAATGCTAATAACCCCATGCTGAGATAAGGAAACTGAGGCCCAAAGAGAATTAACTGACTTGCACAGGCAATCTGAGAGCAGGGAATTGAACCTAGGTCTCTTAAAGCTCAGGCCAATGCCCTAACCACTGGACCATCCTTTCTTCCCCAGCAGGGTTGAGCTATACTCCATGGCTTGGGCGGGGGGACTTCCTTCTCTCCCAACCTTTGCGCAGAGCCCCCTGCGCACAGTCTGTGCACTCAAGCTGCGTTCAGGCTCCCGAATTTGGCCCCTTATGAATAGAGCACTATGCTGTGAAGCACACCGTCAGCTGCACGAGGGAGAGCTTCGGAAACGAGGCTAGCGAAGGCAGGAATGCTCCTTTGGCAGGCTTTGCAGGACCCCAAGCATCAGCTGATTTTTCATCTAAGATACCACTCATTTCAATCCAGATTCTGCTCGCTTTCCCATGCCCGTGTAAATTAATGGCGTTGCTCCAGATTTGCACCAATGACAGTCAAAATGGCTCTTACACACCAGCCTGGAAGCTTGTCACTGTCTCTCTGTCTAGCTGTCTTGTCACCCTCCAGCTCATTGCCTGGCCTGCCCTGTTGGCATTCCTGTCATCTATCTCCACCGTTTTCCGAATTATGCTCTGCCCGGTTCTGTGTGTCTCTATTTATTCAGCTCTCTGTGCTTAAAGAGGGCAGGTTGATACTGGGTAAAAAACAACTGAATAGCCCTGGTATTTCTATATAGACAAGGTCTTGCTTCTGCAATTAAAATGCATTACTCAGGGAGATGATAGTATTTCATGTCGAACAGTAAATTGCCATGCTGTGGTTTTCATATAAATGAGTTAAATACATTGGGGACAGCTGGTATGGCAGTTACAATTATACTACCCATTAGGATGCATTAGATTACATTAACCCAGGACCTCTCAGGTCCACCACAAAGTATCCAGGCAGCAAGGCAGTTTAAAAGCAGCCTGCAGATTAAATAAGCATTAGCATCCAGCGGCTATAGTATTTAGAAATATTTAGGGTGTCTCATTTGCAGTTTTATGGCCGGGCAAAAATACTCACTGAGGCTTCCAGGTTACCAGGGATGGGCTTTCCGAAAACCGCCTCTTAAGAGTGCTGCCTGATGCCATGTTAACCCTTTCACTGCTGCTGCTGAGTATGCCAGGAAAATGAGGCAAAATGCATTGCCAATGCTGCCAGATGTAATAAGACTCTCTCTTGGGCATCTCAAAACCCTTCGTAAGCATCAGCCAGTGAAGCCACATACCAGCCCTCTTAAGCAGTGCTGGTAGATATGATCAAAATCATTGTACGGAGGAGGGAAACTGACATTCAGAGTGGTTAAGCCACACAGCACGTTAATGGTAGTGCTTGGAACAGAACCCAGAACCTGCTGTGACCATGAGGCTCTCAAGAGCTTTCATAGGGACATCAGTAAAATGCAAAACCCTAGCATCTATGATCATGAGTATTTTCCTTGTAGGCTCATCAAGATGTATAAGGATAACACTTTTTAAAGTTAATTTTTCACTTACCTCTTGTGGTAGCTAAAGAGATCCGATAAAACAAAGTTATGGAAGTTTAGAAAAAGCAGTTTAGGCCAGATTCACTGGTAGAACGTCCTTAAGTTCAAGTGGCACTAATCAGTCTGATTTCTATCAAGCCACTTGAATCCCAAACCTCTGAATTTTAGGGGTTCCTTGTTTGTAAATCTGCAGAAAATCAGGCTTTGCTCTCCACATAAATGCTAAGTTGTCCACGTCAAGAAAATTAGCGCAAGCAAGGCTCTAGCAGGGGGATAGAAAAAGAGGGTATTGTTTATGGAACATGAAAAGCCCCTGCAACACAATATATGGAATTTTAAGGGAAACAGGCCGTTCTTTCTTTAAGCACAATTCAAAAAACTCCAGCGGCGGACTTGATATTCCACAAAACGAGCTAGAAAAGCACCGGGCTGTCAAAGCAATTTCGAAAGGGAAAGTTGAAATAAACACAGGGGCTGTTTTGAAACCTTAATGCTTGAAGGACCTTAGCGCTACCCCGCATAATGCGCCCTTTACAAGGTAGAAGGCAGTGCTGGGTGGGCTTTCAGTTCAATGCCTGGAGAGGCCAAGAACTGGCATCAGAGATAGGCTTGGAAAATCCATCGGAATAAAACTGGAGGCTGGATCCTCAGCTGCTGTAAACTGCCCTAGCTCCATTGAAGTCAGTTATTCACACCATGTCAGGCCCTGTGTGTGTTAGTGCAGTAATTGTTACTGGTGAAGCAAACTGCAGTAACGCCCTCAGTGTGGTAAGCCCAACACTGAGGAAGAGGCAGTCTCTGCCTTTAAGATCACATAGTCTAAAAGACAAAGACAGAAGAGGGCTGGGGGTGGGGAGGCAAAGCCCTTGCCTCTGAACAGGAAAGACCTTTACGTCTGTGTAGCGTCGCTTTCACTTGAAAAAACCCACCGTCCCCATAGAGATTCCAATGCACGATCGAGCCCAAAGTAGTTAGCTACCTGTGTTGGGCTGATGTGACATTGTTGTGGGTTTTTTTGTGTGTAACACTCTAAATTCTCACTTTACACAATTCATCCTCCACCCCCAACTCCAAAGTTCCAGTTCCAGTCTCCTTCCTCCCCTGCTTTCCTCACAGCTGTGAGATGCTCCAGAGGTTGGAGAAACATCAGAAATTGGAGTGTCTAGCGTACCTGGTTCCATCACTTGTAAAGAGCCCGACCCAAAGAAGATAGGTTCAGGAGGCAGAAAAAGTCACAACACAGCCCATCCTCTCACCGCTGTAAGAGAAAGGCCTTTGCACTGGAAAAGAGGAAGCTGCAAAAGGGGTTTTGGTGCTTTCAGAAATCTGACAGTAGAAGGGCAGGGAAAATACTTCCCATGATGTGATTTGGGAATATGGGTAACAAGGCTCAAAGAAGCAAGGAAAAAAAGCAAAGCCACAGGAGACTCTTCTTGAGTCAGGCAGGGCATGGGAATTACAGGTGGGGTGGACACTTGCCTCTAGAGCTTTCAATTCTTAAAAACACATTGCTTCTATCTAAACAGGGGGAAAGCTGCATACTCGGCCAGCCCAAAATTCAAACTCCAGGGTTTCCCTTTTCCAATTACAGCGGCTCATCGGACAGGTTGTGGGTTTTTTCCATGAATGCTACCAGGAGTCACATTTTGAACACTGGTGGAAGAACTGAAACCTAACACAATTGGCCTGGGTGTGTTTTGCATAAGAACTGATGATAGCTTCCCTCTGGGTCAGCTGAGCACTGACAACTCTCATTGGCCTCAACTGGGAGGTCTGGGTACTCAGCTCTAGTTGTGCAGCAGGTCCATTTTGACTGATCTCCTCATCCTTATCTTACACCCCGTTCTGATATGGAATTCTGGAATCTAGAGATGCACTGGCAGGTCTAAAAGCAAAATGAGCTGGTGTGTGTCAGTGTAATTAGACCGGTTCTTGCACTCAGGCAGACAACATGGACTCGACATTGAATCTCTGTCTCCCTTTTTGTTTGGGTGGAGTGGAATTTCAAAAGTTTAACAACCCAGGGTTTGGGGTCTCTAATTGTAATTATATGTATACTTATAGTATATCAGTTAGCCACTAGGTGTCTCTGTGAGCTGTAGATTTCCAGGGACTGCGAGGTTCTTGGTTAACAAACAAGACAAAACTGTAACTCAAACTCTGCGGAAGTTTATTAGTTCGTGCCTGGAGTTGTAGCTGTTGGGGTTTTTTTTAATAACTGCCTCCTATTTAAGAGAGACTGTGATTCTGTATATCGTGACAACTATATACAACTCACTGAGCAGCACTAACACAAAAGAGAAGAAAATATTTAAAGTGAATAAGAGTGGTATAACAAGGAGTTACATCTGGAACTAGTACATGAAAATCTTAAACGTGTTAGGGGAAAAAAGTCCAAATATGGGAAGTCACTTAGATAATGGAATGAGTTGCCAATGGAGAATGCTTCAGGCAGCACTAGAAAGAGGCGTAGAATGGTATAATAAAACATGTACGTGATTAGAATTGTGGCCAATCCTGAACTCTTACAAAGGTATGGAGTGAATCATACAAGAGGTTCTTTCTGACCAGAGGTGGTGATTCTGGCATTAGAATCCATGTTCAGATCCATGTCAGAGGCAGTAGGGTCAGATGGTTCTGGCATTGGCTTCTATCTGCTTCCGTACACAATCAGACCCCCTGGTGATGAATGCAGAACACACATTCAGATAGCTAGACCTATAATGGTCCCCTATACCATTTATTTTGTACCCTATTGAGCGATGTTTAGTAAATGTCACCAGTAAAACAATAACCTGTGATGCTGCTCAGAATTTGGGATCTCTGTTAACCCTAACCATTCAGCAGCGTCCATTCAGATACATTCAGCAGTTACTTAACGAACAAATACAAGATTTCCCTGAAAAGCAAGCAATTAAGAGCTACACCATCACTGAGGCAGAGGAAGTTGCTTTATTGTAATAGACCAGACGACAGAGTGAACAGGTCCCCCATATCTCGGGTGTTAGTCAGCATGCGATTTTACTGGCTGACTCTCACTTATCTTGGTGCAGATAGCGGAGTCAGTGGGTTACTGATTCGTCAATTACTTTGAAACGTCCTTGCCCAAGCAGCACATCACAGAAACAAATATCACGTGGAAGAAGGTGTAAATTCCAACTGAACACCTGAGCCCAAAGAGTAGATGGGTAGAGAATGTTAAGGGACAAAGATGGACTCTATGAAATCTCCCTGGGAAGATAAAACATGGCTTCCAAGAGTCCAAGAAAAGATTTTGTTATGTTGGTTTTCACATTCAGGAAGCTACAAGGGGCAAAGCATTGGTGCAGTTAAATGCCAGGCAAGGTACAGACTCTGCCCTGGTATGTGTGAGGGCCATCACAGCATGGACTATACCAGGAACCTCCACAAAGCATCACCTGCTATTGCTTGAACTAAAGAGCTACATCTCAGTAGCATCGGACTGTAACAACTCATATTCTCTGTGGGTCAGTGCAGAGCGGGGCCTATAACACACACTCAGCAGTGGCTTACGCTTGCACACATCTGGCTCCCACTGACATTGTGTGTGTGTGCACGTGTCCAAGTGAGAATCTAGCCCAGACTTTTTCTTTTTGAAAGGAGAGCGCTGGATGCAGAGGAGCTAAGATCTGGCAAGACTTCCCAAGAGGACTATCAGTGGGCTGTAAGCTAGCACATGGGTGAGACTGCAATTGAATAGAAACTTACTTCATACGCTGCTCCCTTGACGTCAAACTCAATGAGTCTACTCAGTGCACAGTACTATTTAACGTGAGCAAGGACAGCACAGTCTAGTTCAGTGAGAATACACTGAAAAAAACAACCACCTCAAAATGCTTCCTTTTCCCGAGAGTCAGAGATACAGGGCCACATCATCAGCTGGTAAAAACTGGCATAACTCGACTGCCAATCAGGTCCATAGATGGACAGGCCATCCCATTCCTAAATGCTTTACTCTCTTTGTTTCTTATATGATCCCTATTGCTGTAGTGCCTGAGCATCACAAAGTCTTTAATGTATTTATCCTAACACCCCTGTGAGGTAGAGAAATTATATAATCTGCATTTTACAGATGGGGAAACTGAGGCACAGAGAAGCTAAGTGACTTCCCCAAGGTCACACAAGAGGTCTGTGGCAGAGCAGGGAACTGAGTCCAGGATCTCATGAGTTCCAGGCTAGTGCCGTAACCACTGAACTATCTTCCTTCGCTAGTTCTTCATGCCTAGTTGGCAGCCCGCTGCTGGTACTCTTTATGCAGAACTGATTCCATCACTTACACACTGACTCATACAGCAAATTGAGAACTCTGGGCCTGATTCTGATCTCACATCTTTATACATCAGTGATGACACTATTGAATAAACAGAGTTAAACTGAGATGCGACTCAGACCCTCCGACACCCATTCCCTTTGCTGACTAGGACAAGTTACCTAGGGAGGGTTACCTAGGGAGGTGGTGGAATCTCCTTCCTTAGAGGTTTTTAAGGCCCGGCTTGACAAAGCCCTGGCTGGGATGATTTAGTTGGTGTTGGTCCTGCTTTGAGAAGGGGGTTGGACTAGATGACCTCCTGAGGTCTCTTCCAACCCTGATATTCTACGATTCTAAGTTACTATCCAGTTACTCTCCTTCATTTTCCCTATCTGTAAAATGGGGATATGGGGATATTCCTTCACCTGTCTTCTTCACAGATGAATTCATGCCTGTAACACATTACATATTATTAAATAGTGGCATTAATTTTCCCTTGTATAGAAACTTTCACTGGTGATCTAAGAGAGCTCACTTTACATACACTAATTAACTTAACCTCCCAGCACTCATACGCAGTTTATACACATTATTATCTATATTTTGCAGCGGAATAAATGGAGGCACAGATGGGCAAAATAACCAAGCCAACATCACACAATAAATCAGTGGCAGCGTCAGGAATAGAACCGAGGAGGCCTGACTGCCACTCCAAACTCTAGTCTCTTCACAGCACTGCATACCTGCAGTTGCTCATGGAAACAGAGTAAAGAGGAGATGAGTCTTGAAGCAAACAACTCATTTTAAGAGACGCGTTTAGAGCTACGTGAAAATCATTAGTTTTGTTTCCCAGGGTGGTTGTATTAATCTATGGTCCATATCAATTAATGGCTCCTCGAACTTTGCTGGCAGGTTCAGGTTTGAATTCCAAACTTCAAAGATAGGCTCAGCCTGGAGGCACACCCCATCCCAAACTCTAAGTAGGCCTCAGGGCTTCAAAACTGTAAACAGACCCTATAAATGGGCCCCAGGGTTACCCCACTCAACACCATAGTGAGTCCCCAGAAATTTGCAAACCTTGGGTGATACCTACTCATATTAGAGCTTTGTAAGGAAAGGGTGTCTGGCCTGTCATGGAGCTTTGTTACAGATGTCAAGACGATTGTTTTAAAAGCAGGAATGGTGGGAACAAGTGCAAAGACACAGTCTGCTTCATCGTAAACGCAGCAGGAAATTCAAAGGGCCGTAAGCAAGGGAAAGGGCACATTGCTGATACAAAGGAGTATTTTTGCTTTTGGCATAAACACAAAGGACAGTAAAAGGTCTCTGACGGTATTTACTCTAGTTTGTACTGTATCGCTGTTAATTCCAACACGGAGCGAGCCTAGCGCCCTGTAAACATACGTTGTGGATTAGATTCCGATCTGGCAGTTAAAAATTTTTTTTTTAAATTAAAGACCCCAGCGAGTTCCAACTACACTTTCATTTTTGTGCTCCATCTAAAGGAGGTAGCCTTGGAGAGCAAGCAGGAGAGACAGGAACCCTTGAGCGCACTGTATATAAATTTATGCAGACTCCTTCATTAGCACATCAGAACGCCAGGATGACAAAAATATCCCTTTCTTCCCCACATCCCCCTTCCAATGCATTACATACACAGTCATCGCAAATCAGAACAATTTTAATCCCTTGTTTTATTGGCCAGCGTGGACAACAGTGACGAGCTATCACCTAATCCCTTTTCCAGATAGACCAAAAAAAAAAAATGGGCATCCTATCAATAGCAATTAGCCTGGGTCCCCATAGGCACAGATTAAGAGAATTCTTCCATGAGACTTTTTGACTCTGAGATTAAGAGTTCTGGTTTGTACAAACAAACCCATTAGCAAGAGGGAACTCTGATGCTGATTATGTGTGGAGGGGGTTCTTGGAATGGATGGATTTAACAAGCCAATTCAGTAATTATTAAAGATGAAAGGGTATTTTTATGACCATTGTTGCATTAAAAAAATAGGAACAGCTGAGTCCAATTGAGACAATCTTTAGATCAGCATGTTAATTTTCTTAACCCCTTCTAGACCTACCCACTCAGATTAAGGTGGCTGGGGGATTGCCCCCTGTCCCACGTCTTATATTGAGAGTGCAACACAGCTTTGCAGAGTCCAATTATTAATTAATAAACAAATAAAACCTTATGTGTCTGACTTCTGTGGCTTTGTGGTCCGCTGATGTCATGCATGGGATTTTTATTTTTATTATTAATAATAGATCACCTTTTAAAAAGCGCTTTGATTTCCTTCCAGACCTTGATTAAGATTTTACTCCTTACAGCATAAATGCAGGCCTGGTTTGCAGTCACATATCTCCCAGCCCCAAGGAATTGCATATTTATTTGCATAGGCTTGGGGAATTACTGAAGAGACCCTCTTGACTACTGTGGAATCTCTTTTCTCCATGGCCTTAATTAGGCCCAACACTGCTCTTACAAGCTTGGCTGGTGAAGCTGGACATGTTAAATAAAGGAGCAGCCTCATATCAGAAGGGGCAATAGCTGCATGGCTCCCAGCTGGAAACAATGGAGAGTCATTGATCGGTGAAGGTCTTGTGGCACTTTTCACAAGAGACGTGCCAACCCACGACTGGTGCTAGCCCAATGTTCTGCCCATCTAGTCCCTAGATAGGGTTGCAGTTTTAGGACTAGATTGCACGTTTACACACAACCATAAGCAAAGCGAAGAGTATAAGATGCTTCACCACAGGAGTTGCCCCAGGAAGCATTGTGGTACCACTGAAACACAATTCCACCCCTGCTAGCTCCGGGGGAGCAGTGGCCATGGCACAGTTAATTAGCCTTTGGCGTATATTAAAAGCATGTTATGACAATGCTGGCCAGGGAGCAGAAGGCTTTTGAGGCCAAGCCCATTCCCAACCCACTTTCTGCCTACAAGCTCCAAGGAGTGGGGTCCTGCTAACTGCTATGGTCCCAGATCCTACGTTCTATCCAAGTCATAATGAGAAGTGGTTGAGAATTTTTCAACTTTTTCTTTTTTGGTCAGAAAATGCAGATTCATCAAAACCAAAACTGTTTGCAGGCAAGGGGAGATTTTGACATATTTCTCATTCAGAAATTGCTTTGGAAAAAAGTGTGTTTTGAAGTTGAAGAAAAGGGACATGTTGAGATTTTTCTAAATGAGACCGTTCCGGGTTTTTGGTTCAACATGACTTTGCATGTTCAAAATGTCACATAATTTCAGATTTAAAAAATGTCAAATATTTAAGGCGGTTGAGAGCAAAACTACACATTTTGAAATTACTGAAATGGTTCGACTGACCCAGTGTGAAATTTTTTGGGGGTGGGAGTGGTGGATTTTCATCTTGTGAAAATTTTCAAGATTTCAACTTTTCATCCTGATTCAGGAGAGGAATTTTTTTTTTTTGAAAGTGCCAATATTCTTATGGGCCAGGAACACCAGTTCCCACCCGGCTCCAATCATAACAAAGTCTTAGGTAGTTACACTGTACATTTCTCTTTCAGCTGGATGTGGAATTCTCCTTCACTTCAAGTGTTAAACTGCTGTGCAGTGTTGTTGCACACTGTTAAAATACGCTGTAGGAATTATTTGGGGGAAGTTCTATGGCCTGTGTTCTATGGCCAGCAGGTCAGACTACATGATCACGTTGGTCCTTTCTGGTTTTGAAATCTATTAATCAGTGAAGTAACTGCCTCATGCCTCGCCAGAGATAGCTGCATTTCAGACGGGAGTGAAGAGGTTCCTGTATGTGTACATATTGTGATGGGGCAAGGCCAAATGGCTACAGTAAAGTACTAAGGAACAGGTATGTTAGCCCCAGGCTAACCAAATCCCTAGTACCATGGTAACCAAATGGCAGTTGCTCCAGGTTAATCAAGACACCTGGGGCCAATTAAGATCTTTCTAGAAGGCAGTGGAGATAGCTACATTGATTGGGCCACCTGAAGCCAATCAAGGACTGTCTGGAACTAGTTAAAAGCCTCCCAGTTAGTCAGTGAGATTGGCGTGTGAGGAGCTGGGAGCAAGAGGTGCAATTTGCTGAGAGGGAGAGGGTGTGCTGCTGGAGGACTGAGGAGTACAAGCGTTATCAGACACCAGGAGGAAGGAGGATAAAGAAGGTGGTTGGAGGAGGCCATGGGGAAGTAGCCCAGGGAGTTGTAGCTGTCATGCAGCTGTTACAGGAGGCACTGTAGACAGCTGCAGTCCACAGGGCTCTGGGCTGGAACCCGGAGTAGAGGGCGGGCCCGGGTTCCCCCTAAACCTCCCAACTCCTGATCAGACACAGGAGGAGCTGACCCAGACTATGGGCTCCCCCAGAGGGGAAGATCACTGAAGTGAGCAAATCCGCCAATAAGCGCAGGACCCACCAAGGTAGAGGAGGAGCTTTGTCACAATATGTAACTAATAAATAAAGCATTTTGGGTCATGATCAAAATGTAAGAAACGATTACGGGTTGAACCATTATTACTTAAGGCCCCTTTGTCCCCTGAATCTCTCTCAATTTCTTTTGAGGTGAAATAATTCATTTGTATTCAGGCACTTCATTAATGTTTAGGAGAACGCAAACACACAGGCAGAGCAAGAACTAAATGTGAGCACAAGACGTGTGATACGATCAATGTCACTCGAGCAAATATTTGGAGCTGTTTACAGAGAGGCCTATTAAGTCCTTTTGAAAATCTGTGCAGCACTGCAGTTTGGTTTCTACATAGCAACTCCAGCATAAACAAATGGAAGATGGCTAACTCTCTTGTTACAGCATCTGGAAACCCAAGGATATTGGAAGAAGCTGACCGGATGCTATGCTATAGCATGTAGGAACAGAGTTGCTTATCGCATGAAAGTGAGACAGGCAAAGTGGGGCCATTCAAGTTACACAGCCCATGCCAAAAATCAGCTGATTTTCAACAGGTCAACCTGTATTAATATCCCCCTTGATAGATATTGTTATAACACAAGGGGAATCGGTTGGTTACGAGTTACTCTTTCTGAAAAAAAGTGCCCCAGGTTGTGTATGGTTCAGAGAAAGCAACTTAACTGTGGATTTGTTTCATTACAAATTGGCATGAAATTGAGCCAGAAATGCTGCACGTGTGTGGAGAAGTGGCACTGGGGAATAAAGAATTCATTGCAATCAAGTCTGCGTTGGACTAAGACAAACAGAATAGTCACCAAGGGATAGAAGAATGTGTCATGAACCCCAGACTTTTAGCATCCTTGGTCTCCATTTTGCAAGTGCTTATTCCCACTGAAGTTAGCAATCAGTCAAGCTTTCCACAGCTGACCATTCCTCACCAATTCCCTGGATCAGGTCCCACAAATAGTACATTTTCTTATCATGAAACACTAATACATTAACAAGAAAAGGAATGATGATGGTGTATCTCAAACTCTTTCCTAGAGATAGGCTGCCTAGGAATCTTTAGGACGCTAGTGTGAAAGATTGTCGTGCGGTGAAGGCACTAACGTAGGACTCAAGAGACCCAGGTTCAATTCTCTCCTCTGTTACAGCCTCCCTGTGTGACCTCGGAGAAGTCACTTAGGTTCAGATCCTCAATAGGAGAAAGGTGCTTAAAGGCCTTTGAGAAAGAGAGAGACAAAGGGCCAGATTCTCAGTTCCTTATAGGTAAAATGAGGATTATATTTTGGCCCTGCCTCACAGGGATGTGGAGGATATATACATTAAAGATTATGAAGTGCTCAGATCCTGCAGTCATGGAGTTCTGTTACTATCTATGGTAGCATTTTACCTCATATGGAATGACTTCCGTATGAGGAGAGACTAAGACTGTGACTTTTCAGCTCAGAAAAGAGAGGACTAAGGGAGGATATGATAGAGGTCTATAAAATCATGATAGGTCTGGAGAAAATAAATAAGGAAGTATTATTTATTACATTTCATAACACAAGAACTAGGGGTCACCAAATAAAATTAATAGGCAGCAGGTTTAAAACAAGCAAAAGGAAATATTTCTTTACACAACGCACAGTCAACCTGTGGAACTCCTTGCCAGAGGATGTTGTCAAGGCCAAGACCATAACAGGGTTCAAAAAAGAACTAGATAAATTCATGAGGATAGGTCCATCAATGGCTATTAGCCAGGATGGGCAGGGATGGTGTCCCTAGCCTCTATTTGCCAGAAGCTGGGAATGGGTGACAGGGGATGGATCACTTGATGATTCCCTGTTCTGTTCATTCCCTCTGGGGCACCTGGCATTGGCCACTGTTGGAAGACAGGATAGTGAGCTAGATAGACCTTTGGTCTGACCCAGTATGGCCGTTCTTATGTTCTTACCTAAGCAAGTACCTAAGGTAAAATCTACTTAGGACAACTTGTGTTTTGCCTGGTCTGAACAACTAGTGCTCAAATCATACTCATGAAGTATTCATAGAGTTCAAGGCCAGAAGGGACCATTGTGATCACTGAGTCTTACCTCCTTTATTGGCCATCAAATGTCTCCAAAAATAATTCCTACAGCTGATTTTTGAGAAAATAAATCTAATCCAGTGATAGGAAATTCACCATGTTTCAATTGTTAATTATTCTCCCTATTAAAAATGTACCACTTATTTCCAGTCTGAATTTGTCTCGTTTCAACTTCCAGCCACTGGATCATGTTAGACCTTTCTCTGCTAGATTGATGATCTCATGTATGTACTTTTAGACTGTAATCAAGTCACCCCTTCACCTTCTCTTTGTTAAACTAAATGGATTGAGTTCCTGGAGTCTAAGACTAAGGCATATTTTCTAATCCTTTAATCATTCTTGTGGTACTTCTCTGAACCCTCTCCAATTGATCAACATCATTCTTGAATTGTGGACACCAGAATTGGACATAAGATTCCAGCAGAGGTCTCACCAGTGCCAAATACAGAGGTAAAATCACCTCTCTACTCCTACTCAAGAGTCCCCTGATTATGCATCAAAGAATTTCATTCGCTCTTTAAGCCACAGCAGTGTACTAAGAGCTCATGCTGAGCTGCGTATGCACCATGAACCCCAAACCTTTTCCAGAGTCACTGCTTCCCAGGATAGAGTCTCCCATCCTGTAAGTCTGACCTACATTCTTTGTTCTTAGATGTATACATTTACATTTAGCCTATATTAAAATGTATATTGTTTGCTTGGGCCTGGCTTATCAAGCGATCCAGATCATTCTGAATCAGTGACCTGTTCACTACATTATTTATACTTCCCCAATTTTTGTCTCAGCTGCAAATTTTATCAGTATCGATTTTATGTTTTCTTCCAGGTCATTAATAAAAATGTTAAATAATGTAGGGCCAAGAACTGATCCCTAAGGGACACCAGTAGAAACACACCCATCCAGTGATGATTCCACCTTTATAATTACATTTGGAGACCTATTGGTTAACCGGCTTTTAATCCATTTCATGTGTGCCATGTTAATTTTATCTAGTTTTTTTAATCAAAATATCATGTGGTACCAAGTCAAATGCATTACAGAAGTATAAGTGTATTACATCAACACTATTATCTTTATCAACCAAACTGGTAGTTGCATCAAAAAAGACATTGTTAGTTTGGCAGGATCTGTTTTCCGTAAACCCACGTTGATTGGCATTAATTATATTACCCTCCTTTAATTCTTTGTTAATCAAGTCCCATATCACCCTTTCCATTACCTTGCCCAGGACTGATGTCAGACTGACTGGCCTTGAATTATCCAGGTCAGAACATTTAGCCTTTAAAAATATTGGCACAACATTAGCTTTTTCCCAGGCTTCTAGAACTTCCCTGGTATTCCAAGGCTTATTAAAAATCAGCATTAACAGTCCAGAGAGCTCCTCAGCCAGCTCTTTTAAAACTCTTGGATGCAAGTCATCCAGATCAGCTGATTTAAAAATGTCTAACTATAGTAGCTGCTGTTTAACATTTTTCTGAGATACTAGTGGAAGGGAAAGATGTTATCATATGATATGACTACCTCATTGTCTTTTTCTGCTAGAAAAAACACATGATAAAACTCAATGGAAAACTAGGAATGCTGGAATTCTGGTAATGTATGGGTATTTTCTGGCAGTCCTCGAGATGCTAGACTTTACCATTCCATTACTCGTATCACAACTGTAACTCCCTTCCAGAATGGATTAACATCGTGGGTTTCAGCCATAAACCATAAGCAAATACAACTTGAGTTAAAGGAGCAGCTCCTTTAGCTAGTAACAATAGCAGGCAGTTACCTACTAAGAATTAGTTATTACAGAGGACATGATATACACAGGCAATAGGTTATATTCTTGAACATTTCTTGTGTTCTATGCTTGTGGAATAGCACTGTGGCCTTTGACCCGGCCAATCCACCTGTGTTCTTGCTATCATAACCAGAGTATTCCCTTGCCTCTCATGTTCCCACTAGGTTTTGTTTTCCACATATTTCTTCAGCTCCGCATTCTAGACAGAATTTGAAAGCGCTAAAATGGCACCTCTGAGGCACTCCCTTGTTGTATTACCCATCTAGATCGGAAGCTGAAATACAAGAAATCTCAGGGTTCTCCTGGATTTGCTACATAAAACTCTCACTACAAACCCTGTTGGACTCACCCATTACTCTGTTCAAAGTGAATAGGCTTCCAAGACTGATTGTTTTGTAGCTCAAAACAAAATACACCCTTTTCTCACCTCGTTGGTTGTGAGCCGGATTATATATCACAGGATCATACCACTGTAGAGCTGAAAGGGACCTCAGGAGACCATCTAGTCCAGCAGTTCTCAAACTTTAGCAACCCGAGGACCCCCATTTTGATTTAAAAAATTTTGCAGACCGCCAAGCCCCCTGCTCAGCTCCAGGCCCTGCCCCAACTCCACCTCTTCCCCCAAAGCCCCGCCTCCTGCCCCAGCTCTTCCCGCCCCCGCTCCACCCCTGCCCTTCCTCTTTCTCGCCTCTTTCCACCCCCTCACCCAAGCGCACCCCCCTCCCGCTCCTCCCCCTCCCTCCCAGTGCCTCCTGCATGCCGTTGAACAGCTGTTCCGCAGTGTGCAGGAGGTACTGGGAGGGGGCAGGAGGAGTTGATCAGCAGGGCTGGCGGTCCCAGGCATGACTCACAGACCCCCTTGAGCACCCTCGCAGACCCCCAGGGGTCTGCAGATGCCAGTTTGAGAAACCCTGATCTAGTCCGTCCCCACATGCTGAGGTAGGGTTAAGTAAATCTAGGCCATCCCTGAGAGGTGTTTGTCTAACCTGTTCTGAAAAACCTCCACTAACAGATTCCACAACCTCTCTAGGTAATTTGTTTCAGGGCTTAACTACCCTTATAGCTAGGAAGTTTTTTTACTTTATCTAACCTAAACCTCCCTTGCTGCAAATTAAGCTGAATACTTCTTGTGCTACCTTCAGAGGAAACGGAAAACAATTGATCCATGTTCTCTTTATAACTACACCACCACTTTTTAGCTACCAAGTTTGCTTCCTTCTTTTAGAGGTGGCAATAAGGGTATGATATACAGGAGTGCTAGTAAGAACCTTGCACTTTGTAACCAGGATCCCAATCCTATGACTGGGTCCTGGAAATAAATATCAATATCCCTATTGCAGGACGGGGCTCGGCATTCTCCCACGCCCAGAGACGACTTTCCAAATGAAACTAAAATGAAAAATAAAGCAAAAAACCACCAACCCACAATAATAAACCACAGACTCATTCTAACTACTGTCTCTGAAGCTCAGTGACTTCCTGATCACATGGCCATTACTTCTTTTTTCCCCAAAAGAAGCCCATTCAGCCACTGAGGAGTATCTGTGACCTGGGTTTGTGGCTTATGGTGTTTTTCATGGTCAGCAATGGAGAGAGTGTGTAAATACCATTCTGGACAGACCGAAGAAACAGAGAACCAGTGTCTGACTTGGTTTTCTTTAGGTACCTTCTGGGCCGTCTTTAGGAGGGACTGTGGTGGGTATTGATGCTGTATGACCTTGATGCAATTGACATCGCTGTTATATTGGTAGGTTGCAATGGGGATAACGCTACTGAATATTTATTGGAGTATTTCATCTGGTCTAACTGTGTGCTATATAGCTCTTTTGGAGCTACAAAGGGTTAAAACAGCTGGTTAGAGGCACGTATTAATGCCTAGGGACAAGCAGCTTCTTAGATGCCAATACCGAGTGTGTGTGTGGGGGGGGGGGGATTATCCACATGCCCATGAGTCTCTGAACTGGGTGATGCTACAAAGCACTGTGATAGTCTCAACCTGCTACGTGTGGATTCTGGGAATCACCTGTCAAGAATTTTATTTCATCCGGGTCTTTGCTATTTGTACTGACTTTCCTGTTAACCAGTGATGACTGTGCATAACCAGGGCTTGAGCTGGTGTGCGTCAAGTGATGTATCAAAGAGAACTGCTGAGCCAGGCCTGAGTTGTAGCCATGACTGGTGCCTTGACTCATCTCGAATCCCGGAGTGAGCAAACCACAATGTACAATGGGTTATGACATCGCTGCTTGGTGTGTTGCACAACAGCTCAATTAAAAGCCATTGTAATCCCCTAATAAAAGAATCGTTCCAGTGAAATCAAAATTAAGCCTATGTTGGATCAAGGGCAGACAGGAATCTCAAGTAGTTCTGGAGGTTCTTTTGCATTCTTCTTCCAGAGATCACACTTGAATCTTTTCTCTTCAGTGACAGCACCCATGCGTGGCCAGAACAGGACGTCTCTGGCCCACCTCTTACATTTCTCAATACCCAAGCGTGCATGGGGGACCCTGATCCCGGATAACCAGAAACTTTAATGCTCAAAACCAGTATCAGGGTGGAATTGAGTGTCTCTGCTTTCTCTCAAATTCATGACAATAAATGACTCAGGGCTTTGCACATTAAATTCCTCATGAGCTTGTCCAATCTTAAGTAACACCCAGTGAGCGCTCCAAGTAGTCAGTTTATTTTTCAGAAGGGCCCTTATATATGAAGACATAGGGCTCTATTCCATTACCGGGACAAGAACCAGTGTGAATGCTGTGGCTAAATTATTCAATTTCGAGAGAGGGACTTTCAGATGCAAAGACATTAAAGGCTCACAACTCTCTGGACACGCTGCTTCACTGAGAATGAAATTAATGCCTTTACAAGCAAGTTTGAGTTATGTACTGTACAGTCTGTCTCGTTTCACAGCCAAGCCACTTGAGTTAATAATGAAAAACCTCTTTGGCCTCATACAATTAGCTGGGTAAAGAGCCAGTCAGCATAGGCAGGCAGTAAGTCACTGCCACAAACCAAACGCACAGCCAGACGACAGCACAAATCCAGGAACACTCCTGCCCTGGGCCTTTCAATTCTCCTCTCAGACAAGAAGGGTGAGTTATTCCAAGATGGTTTAACTTGCCTAATTAGACTGCCTGGTACTTACATAACTGCCTTAAACAAACAAACTGCGACATTGAGCTCTGTATTTGGAATTTAAAAAAAAAAAACATTTGAGGAACTAACTTAAGATGGGACACTGTTTGGAGCAGCAAGGAAGACACTGGTTACATTGACCTCTTAAGCACCAGTCGGCTATGCCCACTTGGTTCCTAGGGCACTACACTTTAGATTTTGAAGTCCCTGCTCCTCCACCGGCTTCCCGTGTGACCTTGGGCAAGTCACTTAGTCTCTCTGTGCCTCAGTCCCTCATCTGTACAACGAGGCTAATAGCACGTCCCTACCTCACAGGAGCATTGTGAGGATACATCAAAGATGGAGAGAGACTACAGCAATGGGGTTTATATAAGTTACTTTGCTAAATATTAGGTCAGACCTATAAGGCATGCTGGGGTGGATGGGTAGGTGACACTCTCTGGTTGTGGTCTGTGGACATACAGGACACAAAAGGGGGTAAATCTCATCTAGACTATATGTCTGAGGGAACCGCCAGAGCCACAGCCTAACCCCAGCCTAAATCACTGTAAGAGAATATACTCTTGGCAAATGGTGCCAGCCTGCCAACCCTGCCGGCTGACTCCTTCTCTTTGCCATAGCACAGCAGGGGTCAGAACAATGCAAAACCCACTGGTGGCCCCATCCCACCAACATAACTAAGTCTGGATCTAGAGAGATGGCATCATATCAAAGATGGCAGCTCAGTTTCCAAGGCCCACTCAGTCCTTGCTCTCGCTCTCTCTCAAGAACACCAGAATCGGTACTGATAAGCACTGGTGATTTTTGTTGACATCAAGACCTATTTTAGTGGCTGAGACAACCAACTCATCCCAGAAAACTGACCAAGCAGTCATCAAATGGTAACAAGGTTTTTGTCCCATGAATTGGTGTCACGCTAGATATCTAGCATTGGGAAGCTTCAAATCCCACTACCAACCTATTCCCCCAAGCCACTCCTTTGAGAAAAAGCCAGCCTGCTTGTGTTCAAAATCATCCCCCCGTAGGGCCAGATGAGTGCCCCATTCCCTTGGACATACATCAGAACTCTGGAGGGGGTTTTCATTACTGAGCAATGAAACTGGCAATGAAAAAACTAACCTCAAACTCATATTTCTTTGTGTCGACAGACTGTCACCGTTCTCTGGAACACACCATATGAAGGAGACATGACTTCAGAATAATTCTGGCTATGACACAGGACTGGTAGCCTGATTTGCCGTTAAGCCTATTTCTAGATGAGCTGCTTTATTACTCATTTCTTGAAAATGTTCTTGAAAAAGTCCTTCTCTGATTTCCATTCTACTCAGTAACGTGGGGAAGAGAAATCAAGCCCTGCTCTTTCATATTTAACCCTGCTAAGTGATTAAATGGTATAATAAGCAGTTAGCATGATTATCTCGTCAACATTTGTCCTTTTGTGGTGTCCCAGACAACATAAATAACTATTAGAAACCAGAAATCAACTGTACTTTAGTCAATAATTCCTGCTGACCACATCCATGCTACCCAATGCATGGACTATATTCTCACCTGTAAACGGACACAGCTCCACTTAAATCAGTAGAACCACACCCATACATACCAGCTGGCAATCTGGCCCAGTGACTCCAATTACATTTGACTAGCGAAATAAAATTCACTATCTTGATTGTTTTAACATTGTAAATCAGCTACAGGCCAGAAAACACAAAGGCCTTCAGTAACTCAGCTATGTTTCTCGAGTCTCATTTTTCTCACTCCCTTTGCTGACTTTGCATCTTCTTTATACTGAGAGCTATGCATTGGCCTAATATTGAATAGATATCTTAGAACCATAGAATATCAGGGTTGGAAGGAACCTCAGGAGGTCATCTAGTCCAACCCCCTGCTCAAAGCAGGACCAATCCCCCAGACAGATTTTTGCCCCAGATCCCTAAACTGCCCCTTCGAGGCTTAAATTCACAACCCCGGGTTTAGCAGGCCAATGCTCAGACCACTGAGATATCCCGTAATAGGAAATGTCCACGGAAAAAAATCAAAAGGAAACAAAAATGGCTTAGTTGCAGAAAGCATACCGCGAGTTATCAGTATCAGTTAGCAACCGTAGTTGCCAACAAATGTGATAAGTCATTAGGCTAGTTATAAGCGTTAATGCAGTTTCTAAAATATTGGCAATATGCAGTCAAGATATAAAATCTTTAAATAAGGAAATATTCTCCCCTTTGTTACGAATAGCAAGCTAACTTATGAAAATGGAAAGGTCTTTTAAAAAAAATCAACCTATTGACCATTTGTTTTCTTTTTTGCACTTCACTGCACATGAAACCAGCCTGGTCAGTTTCACTTTGTTTGTAGACAGTTTCCTTTTCTAGTTTTCATGAACTGTGGGTAATTTTGTCCCCTACAGGAATCCCAATACAACAGCAGTGGGCACAGTAGAAGAACCTGGATAGAGAGCCACAGAGAAAGATTAGATAAATAAATTAATTAGAATCCAGTGAGCAATGCTATGTTGGTATGGCACTCAAAAGTGACTGGTGATTTTAGATGCTTCAGTTTTTGGGAGTTCAAGTGGAGACATCTGGGAGGGGGTCTGATTTCCAGAGATTGGGGGCTCAGCACTTTCTGAAGATCGAGTCTCCAGATGGGCCCCCCAAAATGAAGTCACCCGAGCTCACTGGTCATTTGAAAATCCTGGCCTTTGTTTCCAAATGTTTGTTAACAAAATATAGAAAAGAAAATGAGAAGTAAGAAAATTTCCCCTCATTTCTACTATAGGGGAAGGCTCGCCCAGTAGTTCGGGCCCACTCCTGGGACTGGGAAAACCAGGTTCATTTCCCTGCTCTGCTACAGACTTCCCATGTGACCTTGGTCAAGTCATTTAGTCTCTCTGTGCCTCAGCTCCTCATCTGTGAAAGAGGAAAAATAACACCTCCCTGCCCCACAAAGTTGTTGTGAAGATATAATATTTTAATGAAACTTAGGCATTCATATACTATTGCAATTGGGGCCAGATAAGTAGGTAAATAGACATTTGTTTCACTCCTTCTATGTTTGACCATGCAAATTTCCTGGGGGTTTCCATCTGGCTTTTCTCAGGCAAACCTTGCCTTCCCAGCCTGTCCCTCCCGCCCCCACACAGACTCTAAAGGAGGTTTTTGAGGGAGTAAGAACTGCAGGATTTGGAATAAATGGAAGGTTGCTCACTCCCGACAAATATGGGATGCTTTCCCGGGTCTAAAGAAGTCAATTGCAAAACTCCCATTGTCTTCAAGTATTCGGGTGAAGGTCGTCGGTAGGATTCATTAAATGAAATAAACAAACAAATAAAAGTTACCCTAAAGTTAGCCAGAATGGCAGAATTTAAAGAAAATTAACTCAGGTAATGGGCATGTATGTGTTGGAGAATGGGGTGTTTAAACCCATGTTAAATCAGTCTTATAATGGGAGATGTGAAGAGACGTAAAAGCTTTCCATTCATTTATATCAAAAATATTTGTGCTGACGGATTTACGCAATTCAAACAACATGCTGTGGTGCCATCCCAAAGTGCCAGACATATGGTTTTAATTTATAGGCTTTAGCAGCTTCCATTTATATCACGTTATGATAATGAAATGACTTGCAACAGAAGCTTTTTCCAAGGACCTCATAGAAACATAGATGCTCTAAGTGGAAATGCAAATGTTAAAGAACATGGTTAGAATAACCAGCGCTAGGAAAGATGACTGGAGTAAGCAGCTGCAATACATACTTGAACACTAGAGGGAGCAGAGGATGGAAATCTAAAGAAGAAGAAGATGGCAGAAGTGTATTTGATGAGTTTGTGCAACCCCTTGGTGAGTATGTGCTATGGATCCTCCTCTGTGTGAAATCTGAATCTCAATTACAGAGCCTTGTCTCTTTAGCTCAAGCTGTAGCACCTCATGCCTTTAGCTCTGGAGTCCCTAATTTAATCCCCAGTGTGCTGGCCATCACACTTAGCTCTACCAGTTTCTCCCATCCTTCAATACATGTCTTCTAACAAACTGATCCTTAGAAGGTTTGGAGGTTCAGGAAAGCCACCAGACATTTGGGATGGGGTTACAAAAGCTTATCCATAACTCTTAGGTCTGAAAAGCTGGGCTGGAAATATATAGCACAGAGGACAGGCTCAAAAGTGAGATTTCTGAAACGTCCTCCTTCTGGTTGCCTCTCTACTGTTGTATCAGCTTAGGCACTATCGCGGCTGGCGCCTGGACGTACAAAGACTCACGGAAATTAAAATAAAGAGGGTCTGCCAACTTCTTGAACTTCAGCACAGTTTTGTTGTAAACTTAAACCAAGGTGCATGAGGTCTTCTTATCCTGCCTCAGTCGTATGGCCCGTCCACCCTACTGCCAATATACTGTATTTTCATGCATCCCTTTTGATTTCAGTCTTGTTATGAGTTTGGCTTCTTTTCAAACCTCTTGGGCCAAGACTTTCAAAAGCGACTAATGATGCTGAATACCCTACTTGCCACATGTTCAAGGGGGCTGGTTTTCAGCAGATGGGGGCTGGCTCAAAACGAGGCCCCTTTAAAGTCTCCTGGGTTGGGTAGTCAGAAACGGAGGCACCCCAAATCACTGGTCACCTTTGAAATTCTTCTTAAATGGGGTGTGTGTGTGTGTAATCAATCCTCATGCTGTCAAATGTCATCTCTCTGTGTGTATAATCACTGTGTGTGTAATACTGTGGGGGGAGGGGGAGAGAGAGAGAGAGACAGCCCTGGTAAAGCATGCAATAAAGCCAATAGACAGGCAGGGTAAATCCTACCTATTTATTAAATCTAGGCATGGATTACCCAATATTTCTCCTTTACATGGCTCATCGTCTGGGGTTGGTATAGAAAGCGAAGAGGTGACTGATAGAGGGATTGGAACCCGAAGTGCATTACAGGGGAAGCCTGTTCTGCCGGCTCCAGCACAGTATATCACTCCAAAGGTCCCAGCCCTGCCTTGCCAAGAGCTCTGCTGCAGACCCCAGTCCCAGCGGGAGCACGAAGTGAATTCGTGCCCTTGCTTACGATCATTTCAGTACAGGAACCACGGACCAGCCGGAATGATGTGGGTTGGCTTTATAACGTAGACTGCTATCCACCAGGGACTGAGGGAAGACCATTAAGGATTTCACTGAGGGCTGGAGGTTGAACTGTACTTGAATTGAGGTTCTTAAGGTCTAAACACAACATTGTGTTTAGAGTCCTAACCTCCACTGAAATCGGTGGAAGTTAGGAGCCGATGTACCTTCGTGGATCTGGGCCCATATCCCCAGTGCGGCAGGCAGCTGGGGGGAGGAGTCATCTCCCCCAGGTGCCTTTACTCCAGTGGGCGGAGGAGCGCTCTGTCGACCCTTTGCAAAATCTTGTCACCTGACCCATGCACAGTTGCAGTGTCAGGCTCTGGGTACCAGGGCTCAGGGTTGTACAGCGGGGCATGCTTGCCTCCCACACACAGCAAAATTATACCATTTCTGCTCCCAAGGGGCCCTCTACAGACACAGAGGATTATTAATTATTTGTATTGCAGCAGTACCCTGCAGCCCCAATCATGGAACAGGATCCCACCGTGCTAGGCACTGCCCAAACAAAATAAAAAGCTGGTCCCTGTCCGAATGAGCATGCTGCCCAAATAAGAGGATGGATACATTTCCCCCCCTTCCCGGATGTGCAGTTTTAAAAACGAGAGTTGCGTCCTGCAATAGACGTGGCATCGCTGGCCTCCAGAATAGATCAGGGATTGCTGCGCAATAGCAAACGTCAGAGGAAAGTGGACTCTGGAGTGGTCAGAAAAATCTTTTCAGTTCCCATTCAACAGAGCGATGCACCGTCTAACAAGGTGGCCTGTCTCTGCAGAAAGCAGCAAAGAGTCCTGTGGCACCTTATAGACTAACAGAAGTATTGGAGCATAAGCTTTCGTGGGTGGTGGAAATTTCCAGAGGCAGGTATAAATATGCAGGCAAGAATCAGTCTAGAGATAACGAGGTTAGTTCGATCCTCATCCTCCCTGATCGAACTAACCTCGTTATCTCTAGACTGATTCTTTGTCATTTTTTACAGATCCAGACTAACCCGGATACCCCGCTGATACTTGTCTCTGCAGAGTACACCGTGTTTCCATTGCATGCCACTGTGCCTCTAACATACCACCCAGTGCTGATGGATCGGTCTGATGCATTTCAATACTCAACTGTGCGAACGGGAGATCGTTCTGTCTGGCTACGGCAAAGTCTCCCTTGATCGGGAGCACTAGTTCAGAGGGACACTGACGGATTATTTTAGGCCAGAGATTTGCCGACGGGGCTAAGCACAAGAGAACCAATCTGACACCAAAGAAAGAGTCTGTAGCTTAACCTCTCTGCAGTTGCTAGCCCTGGAGTAGAAGGCATAGCGTCTTCATGCCATGCCGTGTGATGTGTTAGGGCCACTGGCTCTGCATAATGGTGCCTCGCATCACTCCTCTGGTCTCCTGTTCCCCATGCTGGCTTGGAGCAGCCAACCTTCATGGCACACAGAAGATATAACTGGCTCCTCCCCACCCACCCCCACCATCTGTCCACAAGGATCTGTCTGATCCTTGTGGATCCTAAGCACAGCGGTGAAGTGGGTGGGTGAGAGGGAAGATTTGCATAGGCTCTGCACTATAGCTGGCTTTCACCCAGGGAAATTAGAACGCTTCCCTTTCACAAAATTGCTTTAAATCGGTGGCATTCAGCCTTTGCCATTTCAGGGGATCGTGGAACCTGGTGACCAGAATCTCCCTCCAGTTTAGCAGGATGGAAATGCAAGGTCCCTGACCCTTGTTTCAGCCTCCCCTGAAAGTCACAATCGCCAGGCTGGGAACCCTTGTTTTAAATATATGTTGATATCGGGGGAGGAGGCAGGGGGGTTGATTAACAAAATATAAAACCAAACAACATCCATTTCATCATTATTCAGTGTTCCTTCAAGAGCGCCAGAATCAAATACAGATTGACCCCTTCACCCATTTAGTCCCTTATCCCCACTGACTCTGAAGTCTAGTCGTTGGTGGGTCTCTGGGACAGAGCCCTGGGAGATGTAGCAGAGCACAGAAAGTTGCCCCTGGTGTTTTTAAGGGAGCGTTTCATAGATCCCGAGGCCAGAAGGGACCATCTAGTCTGACCTCCTGTATAACACAGGCCCGGAGACCGTCCTCCAAAATAATTCCGACAGCAGATGTTTTAGAAGAACATCGGATCGTGGTTTAAAAGTTCTCAGCAGTGTAGATCATGTGGGATGTAGAGACTCCACCGAAGGATTGCAAATCCAACCACAGCCACGGTGCATGAATAAGGGAGAGCTACAGGCAAAACTCACCCGGGTGTAAAACACCAGCCACAGACCAGGACCCCAGGGTGCTAGATGCTGTACAAACAGAGTAAAAAAGAGAAGGTGGCTGCCTAAAAGAGCTTCATATTTCTTGATCTTGGGCGGCTAGACTCCTAGGCAATACAGTGAGTGCACTCCAAATAGGAAACAAAATGGCATCGATATCAGCTGTTGTTATTGCGGGTGTGGGAATAAAGGGGGTCTCAGTGCTGGATCTGGCCTAGGGAGCTGAAGGCCGGATCCAGGCATAAGCGTCTGCCTTCATAATTCTCTGCAGAAACCCCGGCTTGGAAGCAAGAGGACCCTCAGCTGCATGGGGGCCCCCGTCTAACAGGAAAAAAGGCAATACAAGTATTGCCTCAGGAGTAGCAAATTAAGCCGCAAGTTCCCTAATCTGGGGGCTTACCATAAATTAGGCTATTCGGTTACCCAATCTGCTGCCAGTAAAATAGGCTTCAAAACGCACGATATAAGGTATCGAATGGGTAGGGTCCAGGGAAAGGTAGCCTCTCCCTAATAGGGATCAAACAGGTCGGGTCCGGGAAGGGGTAATCCTCACCATACTAGGAAACAAAAGGATGATTGGGAAGGTAGGGGATACGGCAGGTACCAAGAGAAGATGCTGTCACCATAACTCGGGGATCACATCGTTGGTCGCGAGGCGGAGGGGAACGAGTGGTCTGGATGCTGTAACCGAATAAATCACTTCTTACCGCTCCCCCCAGCTTCATCCATCATTTGGCCCTGCAACAATGATTATTATTTGATGTCTATATTTAAATAAATGTTCAAGTGCCCCCATCAGGATCAGCGCACCATTGTATGAGGTGCCGTGAAAACACACAGAGAACCAAACCTTGACCTGAAGAGGTTGCAAACTGAGACCCTGATCTTACCAATGGATCCACTAATCAAGACCCCTCCAATATGAAGGGACCCACCCCAGCAAATGTGACTGCAGGACAGGGGCTTATGGACGAGAAGCTGGATTTGAGTCAGCAATGTGCCCTTGTTGCCAAGAAGGCTAACGGCATATTGGGCTGCATTAGTAGGAGCATTGCCAGCAGATCGAGGGAAGTGATTATTCCCCTCTATTCAGCACTGGTGAGGCCACATCTGGAGTACTGCATCCAGTTTTGGGTCCCCCACTACAGAAAGGATGTGGACAAATTGGAGAGAGTCCAGCAGAGGGCAACGGAAATTATCAGGGGGCTGGGGCACATGACTTATGAGGAGTGGCTGAGCGAACTGGGCTTGTTTAGTCTGCAGAAGAGTGAGGGGGGATTGAGAGCAGCCTTCAACTACCTGAAAGGATGTTCCAAATAGGATGGAGCTCGGCTGTTCTCAATGGTGGCAGATGACAGAACGAGGAGCAATGGTCTCAAGTTGCAGTGGAGGAGATCTAGGTTGGATATTCAGAAACACTATTTCACTAGGAGGGTGGTGAAGCACTGGAATGGGTTACCTAGGGAGGTGGTGGAATCTCCATCCTTACAGGTTTTTAAGGCCTGGCTTGACAAAGCCCTGGCTGGGATGATTTCGTTGGTGTTGGTCCTGCTTTGAGCAGGGAATTGGACTAGATACCTCCTGAGGTTTCTTTCAACCCTAATATTGTATGATTCTAACCCGAGCAATATATGAAGGTTTGTGGGGGTGAGTAAAGTGGTACAACCAAGTATATACAATCCCAAGTATATACAATCTGTTATATACATTTGCAATTGAATATCAATGCTGTAGATTAATTGACAATTGCCCTGCAAGCCATCTTTAACTGGCTGACTTTTTCTTTTATAGGCATGATGCCAGAGCTGGACGCAAAAGAAAGGTCTCAAGTTGGAAAACAGCATAGCCCTAGAGATCCGTATGAAAAAGTAAATTACATTTTATAAATCTTTCAGGTTTTCATAACTTGGGGTATAACTATTAGTAGCAGCTACTGATTTCTTTTTTGAGTACATATTTTTATCTTAAACAGTTGCCTAGTGCAGGTTTTAAAGTGACTCCATCTTGTGAGCTCTTTGCAGCACACACACAGTACAGAATAATTTTAATTTTGCCTTGTGCCTTTTCATTATGAATTGTATAGAGCTCACTGGAAAATTACACCTCCCCTCCCCCCCACACGCACACCCGAGAAAGTCAGGTTTTCTTCAAAATATAAAACAGACTAAAACTTATTTATTTTGGGGGGAGGAGCTTTTGGCAAAAGTAGACCAAAAATCTTCTGGCATTCCACCACCAATATCTGAAATATTTAGGGCTTTTGGCTTTATTGTGGTTGGGGAAAAAAAATTGAGAGAGAAAAATTGTTTGTCAAAATCCCAGTTTCCCACCAACACAACCCTCCCCCCAAAGGAAAAAGCGTTTTCATCAATAACATTTTGCCCAGTTCTAAACATTTTAACTTTTTCATCTGTTCTTTGTTTTAAACTGGGCCAGGTCGTCAGTTGGTGTAAACTGGCATCGCTCCACTGAAATCAGCGCTACAGCAATTTGTACCATCTGAAGATTATGGCCCTTGTAGATGCAAAAATCTTTAATCTTTTTTAAAAAGGCGGGGGAGGAATGCTAGGCATACCAAAATATTGCCCTGTCTGTATAATAATATTTCATGTCTGTATATTAATATTTCTGCTATTCAGGGCCCAACGTAAAGAGTGCGGATAGATGTCACCGGCCAAACATGATGGACCACCCATAGCCCTTTTATTAAACAGCACTTGTAGTCTCTGTAATCCTATCAATCGCGTAATCAGAGCTGCCATGTCCCAGAGTTTGATGGAACAGCAGGACCTGGGAAATGAAGACTGACTTTGTTAACAAAAGTCATTTCTCCCACTTAATTCTGACTCTCCTTGGTGGGAAGTAGGAAAACAATGTTTATTTGTGCAGCGAGCGAGGGGGAAGAGAAATGAAAGGAAGAGACTAGCTAAGTGTGAAGTTTGATCTGGCACTATCTAGAGCTCCTTTCTTCCGGGCAGTTTCTGATCCAATCAATTACAGTTTGATATTACGTCTCTCGTTTAACTTACCCCACCACATCTTGCAGTGATACAATCCAGATAACAATCAGATTCAGGACTAAGAAGGAAAACCTAGACATCTTGAGGCTAATGAACACGGCCTTCGTTCAATCAGTGTTCTTTCCCATGTACGGAGAGGTTTAAAATCCTCAGGACAACACTGGGTCTTTAGCAAGGCTACTTTGCAAACAGGAAGCATAGTAACGAAAGGCTTGGCCACCAGCTGAATGTGGATTAACTGTGTGGACAAAGAACTAGTGATGAGAGATGAAAGAGAGTGAAGTGGATAATATATAGGAATGAATTAGAGGGCGGGGAGTAAATACCTTCTTGGCAATCATGCTGGGTTCCATGTCTAGAGACAGAACCGAGCAGCGAAGTTGCAAATCTTCCCCGGGAATCGGGGTGCTCAGATACAGGAGTGAAATCCTGGCTCTGTTGAGTCAATGGCAACAGCCTCATTGATTTTAATGGACACCTGATTTCACCTAGGTCCCCTTGCAGAGTTAGGAGCCGGCTGCAAAGTTCAGGTCCAAATCTGGATGTGAACTTCCCCAAATGTCAGCATGATCAGGTGTGGGGTCGGGCCCACCTCTACCCAAAATCAAACCGGTACTTTAGCTTCCTGGAAAGCCCTTGTTATAACTAGAATGGAGCTTTTAGACAGCAGGGTCCCAAGAGCACCAGGAGATACTGCTCCTTCTGGAACCCCAAGAAGCATTTTCCTCTCTCTAACCCCATGGAACATTTGTGGGCAAATCACTTCTGCTCCCATTGGCATTCATGTGGCTGCCTTTCCTCACCCCTTGCCACATAACGTCCTCATCTGGGGCTAGGAGCCTAAAAATTAGAGATGGGCCTGGACTGGAAATGCAGATTCCATACACGTCCACAAGACATGGGGGAGTTCAAAATATGGACGTGAAGCAGGACCTGAGCTTGGCGATTCAGGGCAGTGTCTGTTAATAACTCAGGCCCAGATCCTCAAAGGGATGTAGGCACCAAACCTTTGAGTTATTGCCCAAAAACTTCACTCCTAATCAAAGCTACTAGGATGGATCCATATAGTTCTGATCTGTTCTGAATCATATTCCTGCACTGTGAAAGTTCAGAGTCTGGGGTTCTGACCCACCTTTACGTATCACACTTGGATTTAGAAACCTTCACCACCAGGTGATGCACTGTGTTGTTTGCTAGTGCTAGGACTTACATATATTCAGGGCCCAATCCTGAATTTTGTGGGTAACCAAAGCTCTCACTGAAGTCACTAGGAGTTGTGGGTGCTTGTAAATACTGGATTGGGCCCCTCTCAGTCTCAAGGACACTTAGAAGGCAATTAAAATCAATGGTAAAGCTGCAGTATATTAGCCACACGGTCTCCATATATCAGCAGGGAATACTATGCAGAAGCTCCAGGCGGAAGGGAGGGTCAGACTATGAACGTTATATTGCCAAGGGGCACAGTGGGAAAATGATATACCACGTATGTTCTCAAAGAAGCAAATCAGTGATATGGTACATCTTAATTTTCTCATCTGGATAAAACAATTCACAAATCGAAAGAACTCCAGGCATGGAACACTCCTGGTTAAAAATGCAAAAACCTCCCATTTCTTTCAGAAACAATCGAAACCAAGTACAACGGGGTGATCACTTCTTGATTTCCCCCTCCTCATGGTATCAGATTAACGGATTTGGTGTACAAAGTCCTATTCAAAATTTTCAGTAACACAAAGCTGCCTTTCAGTTTTGGGGGTTAGGGGCGTTGGACAGGGAGAAAGCCAATGACTATAGTTTTAAACTTACTAAGGGAAACATGCTGGATTTTTCCCTGGAAAACAAAAAAGCACAGAGATGTTTAAATGAGGCACAATTACAAGACTTGATTTCCAAATATTCTCAAATATTATATGCAATATTACAGAAATGCTGAAAGCAGTTAAGAAGCACTGATGCCCCTAGCAGATTTGGGAGTGTAATTTAGCGCAGATGTTCTCAAACCACACACACAAGAACTGATCAATTTCTGATTTCCATTTTTAGTGTGTTTAATTATGTGCGTCTAACGGAAGACTCCAAGATTTAGAATTAAGAGAAGAAACCCAGTTAAAGGAACCCACTCCTCTCAATTAGCACTGGAATACCCCAAGCAGTGGGACTGCTAGACAGTGTGATAACATTACAAATTACTACCGCCAAACAATTTGCCAGGTGCCAGAATGCATTCACCTTAAAAGAAGCAAGTAAAGAGCTCTCTGGTTTGTTTTACTTAATTTTGTCTCACGTTGTTTTGATGGCCACCTTTCCAGAAATGGCGTCAAGCAAAATAAAATCATATTTTTAAAGTAACTCGTGAATGGTGACCTGTTTTCGTAGTAACATCAACAATCCATAATCATCAAAACCTAACATTTTGTTAATAAACATCAGAATTTTCCATAAAACTCCCCTTTACGATCTATAAAACAACTCCTTTACTAACTAGGTAATAGTCCTAATTCTTTTTAAAGGAAGGGGGATTCTATGTACATGTTAAAAATTAGTGACTAAAAGGAAAATAAGTTGAATTCTCATCCCCTGAGTACTATGGTAAGAACATTTCTTTGCAATTTTCTTTCCCTCACACACACAAAAATGTGTAATATGATTCACATTTTAAAAGCTTCCAAGTGTAGTTTTTTAACTAAGGTCTTTCATGTGTTTTATTTTAAGTACTATTTGACCTACTACAGCCAACTAGGATCGGATCAATATTGGGAGGGTACCGTGGTTAATTATTGAGACTTCGGTTTTAAAGAAGTATGTGGTCAACACATAGAAAAGGCGGTTAACTCTTTGAAGGAAAAGGAGAAGCAAATTCCTTGTCAAAAAACACAGATGTCTGTAGTTTTTGGTTTAGAAATAAGAATTTTTTAACAACCCAGACTATACTTTCCATGCTCTCAAAGCCCAGGCTCTCACTGATTTGCTGTGGGAACTCTATATACTCTGTGTACACTCTTACAACTGGGAACATTAAAGGACTTTATTTTTGCTAAAAGAAAAAAAAGTGATTTTTTTTTCGCTGTAAAGCAAAACCCCCGTTAGATCTTTGAAAAATGCATCACTTGGTGACAATTTCTCCACTTAAAGAGTCACTGAGGATTCAGGACAGCAGGGTAGGACAGGAAATAGTTTCACTAACAGTAATGATGAAAGCCGGTTTAAAAAAAAAAAAGATACATTGTAATTGTAAGTCATGATTTTTCTCTGGAATATTTCCCCCTCCCACTCTTTTTGCTCCTTTTCAGAATTTCCAGTATTTCTAATTTGACAGTTTTCACAAAGCAACGTCAAGAGCTGTGAATGTATTTCTGCTAGTCCACTAACATGAAATCGATCCTGGCTTGACATTTGGTTTAGAAAGCTGAATTACCAACAGAAAGAGACATTCTGGATTCCAGCTACACCAACACTTGCTCCTTAATCTGTCCTTCACTTTCCAAGCTTCACCTCCTCTTCACAACCCCCCCCCCCCCACTTGCAGATTCAAGAACTGAAAATTCAACTGATCTCAGTACACAACAGCTTATATGAAAGTCCATTTCTTTAGACGTGGAATAATAAAGTAAGAACATCCAAGCAGTTTGCATAACATTAAACACACTGAAAATGACATTAAAACTCCCTCCGCCCCCCATCAATTCAGTTCACATTTTTACTTCTGAGTTGCAGGGAATGAGAGGATGGTGTTAAAAACTTTTTTATCAAGTTGCTGCAGAAATTCAATACTAGGTTTGACACATTCCCTTGCATATTACAAACTTGTGGACACCACATCTCGGTGCCTCTGGCTCCCTAATATCACATGCAGGAGAGAGAGAGAGACAGACAGAGAGTGTGTGTGTGTACACAATTGTGTTGTGGTGGCTATGCCATGCACACACAGCGGGAAAGCGTCACCTCCGCAGATACACAGCACCATCAGTGTTACGTCACTTGATCGCTGCATTGGGTTGCTGAGGGCCTGTTCTAAAGGGCTTTGGCTCATGCCCTGTCCTCATGAGCTCCCTTATCCTGGTGCTGGTCAGTTTCCCTCCCCCCTGCTGGGATGGACAGAGAATCGCAGGGGCCCAAGCCCCCCTTACCTGGGAGAAGTTGAGCCCATTCAGTGGGTGGCACTGCTCTTCCACCCTCTCCACAGCCCCTGTCCTCTTCTTCATCCGCTCGGCCTCCTGGGCCAGGTAGAGGTCCAGCACCGGCACCCCTCGGGAGCGGATGTCCGTCTCTGTCAGGGAGTTGACCATCAGCATCACCCAGACGGGCCTCTTGCGCTCCCAGTTGCCGGCGATGGCATTGAAGAGGTAGTCAGCGTATAGCCCCTTGCCCCGCTGGTCTGGGGTCATCCAGTGCGGCAGCATCAGCTTGACATACTCCAAGTGCCGCTTGAGGCGGCGGTAGAGCTCTCGGGGCAGCACGTCCTGCAGGTTCTCGCCGTGGGGCAGCATCTGGCAGCTGGCCAGGCCCGAGATGGTGTAGGGATCAGTGAGGTCCAGTTCGAAGTACACGCTGGAGCTGGCCTGGAAGGCTGCCTTGGAGTTCTCCGGGATGAAGTCCCACACCCGCGTGTAGGGCACGTGGATGGTGCCAAACAGGTAGGCCGGGGGGTCCCGGCGAATGGTCCACAAGAAGGAGTTTAGCTCTCCCTGCTGGGGATGGGGGAGAGACAGAGTCAGAGCCAGTCCGTTTTGGGGACGAGGCACAGGGCCAGCAAAACCACAGGACAGCATGTGTGAGAGAGAGAGAATTTTATATACAGCAACTCTGCTGCACACACTATACCTACAACAACACAGCCTCAGTAGAGATGTCTATGAGATATACACCACAACGGTCTATCTGCATCGATCCGTACGCAACACAGATAAACCATCCATAAACTGTCTCCGTACGTATGTGCACACAAACACACACTCCAGGCATATACACACTGAACTCCTATAATATACAGGGACAGGTAAAATACAGTGTCTGTGCGTGTGCCTATCTGACTAAGAAATCTTGTCATCTGCATTGTTCCTTGGGATAACTCAACTCTAGTCTGCGATAGTTGCTTGCAAGACGGTGCTGTGTGTGCAGTGCGCACCCAAAACCTGGTTCTGTCTCCACCTGAGTGATGAACTGTTGATTCTGTACTAATGCGGTTCTGGGCGAATTAATAAATTGTTGGTTAGTTATGAATAAGCAAGTAGATTTGAGAAATGCAGTTCAAGTTCAAAGTGGCCCTGAAAGGAATCCAGCCTTAAAATTAGTAAGTGAACGCTCCCTGCATTCAATAAGATAGAGTCCATTCTATGTTGGCTATAACACTTATCCAATTAGCAAACCTAGCTTGTTAGATTTTGGCTTTAAAATCTAACTGGCACCTTGGCAAATTCATAAAAATGGATCCCTTTTCAGTAACTGTATTTATCTCTGTTTCCATAGCTATATAGACACGAGTCTCTGCATAATACAGAAAAATGTGGTGATGGCTAGAGCCACATAGATGTCTAGCTAGATGAAATGTATATTCAGACGCTATATGTGCACCTATATACGCGGAGTGCGAAGAAGTGGCAGTGTGTAGCTATGGAAAGACATACAGAGAAACTGTATTTAATCTGGATGTATCCACACCCAGGTACCAACTCGACACACAGAACTTGCATGTTTGCACCTGTGTGCACTCAGCCATTCGCACAGCCGTGTGGACGTGGTGCCTGCCTAGGGGCACTGCCGGGGCGGGGGGGTGTAGAGATGCAGCTGGACGGGCTCTCTGCACAGGAGCGCTGGATGTGTGGATCCAGCCAGGCAGACCGAGGGACAGTGACCGCCTTGGGCTGCAGTGATCAGACCCCCCCACCCCCGCGAGCTTTGCCGTGGAGCAGCCGGAGCCCAGCCCCATCTCCCTGCAGGGCTCCTGGGGCAGAAAGTGCCTGGGAGCTGGCGTGCCCTGAGCAAACCGGGCAACCATCCTGTCCCCCCGCGGCCGAGCCCTGGTCCATCGGAGGAGAGGGAAGCAAGCGGGGCTGGGATGGGACTGTCTCCACGGCCTGGGAGGGGGGCTGATTTGGGCGGGGAGGATACAAAGCAGCAATGATTCCCCCCCCCCCCGGCACCTGAAGGAGACGGCCAGGCAGAGGGCCAGTCCCCCACTGCGGATCGCCTGGGAGTATCCTGCGGCTTGGGGTGAAGCCGGGGCGCAGGCTGGGGCGAGGGAGAGCAGCTCACCGATCGGGGCAGCTCGCACGGCCCGGGGTCCATCGGCTTCCTCCTAGACGTGGCGCCGGGCAGGAGCCCCCCGAAGATGAAGTAGATCAGCGCCAGGTTGGGTCGCATCCTGCCTCTTCCCAGCTGAGCCTTCCCCGGTGGCTTTTCTGGATCTTACCCTCCCCCTGCCCCTGCCCCTGCCCTTGTTATTCAAACAAACTTTGCCCGTCCCGTCCGCAGGTGGCAAGTGCAAAGCCGGAGCCGGCGCCTGGAGCCCCCCCCCCCCGGCGCTGCTCAGGGCTTGTCAGACGGCGAAAGGCTCCGCGGAGGACGAGCCCGGCTTTGCGCCTGATCCCCAGCCTCCGCCATGCTCTTTCTGCAGAGCCGAGGAGCCACTTCTGAGCTGGCCGGAGCAGGGTTTCGGCGGTGGGAAGGCGGTGGGAGCTTGTCAGGCGGGGGGGTTGGAGCCTCGCTGGTGAGGATGGATTTGGTGATTGCTATTTGAACAGGCACAGGAAGGCGGGTACGGATCAGCATGTCAATAGCGCACACACACACACACGCGCGCAGCGAGGAGGCAAAAACTTACAGCAACTTCCAAACTTCCCATCCTCCTGAACTTTTTTTTTCTTTTTGCCGCTGCAGGGAGGATCTGCCGCCACTAGAGGGCGCCTGTTTCTCAATCATCTAACCAGCTGCCGCTGACGGCTCCGTCCTATTTGGCATCTTTACCCTGCCTGCAAAGGGACGAGTTTGATCCGTCAGCGGGTTTCCTAGGTTCAGTGCCTCAATTGCCCCCAATGTGAGCCACCTGCAGCAGCCTGATTTTCGCCTGCCGCTGGAGAGAGCGGTAAGAAATGACCACACGCCTCTCCTTCCCACCCCTGCCTCCTCCAGTCCTGCAGGATAGAAGCAAACCACAACTTTGTTTTTAAGCTTTTGAAGCAGTTGAATGTGCATTTTCCCACGTCCACTGCCCTTGGAAGTTGCCTTTGCACGCCTGGGTTGAAATCAGGATGTAAAGCCTCATGAGAAAGTATGGTCCTCTAAAGAGATCTCTGGTCCAATTTTGCAAACCTCAGAGGCTCAGATAAGACACAAGAATCTCAAAATGTGTGGCTTGTCACCACTTGGAAGTGGCGATGTGAGGCAGCTTTGGCCAGTAGCTGGCTAAAGGCTTCAGGCAAAATCCTGGCCCAGTTAAAGTCCGTGAAAGTTTTTCCATTGACTTCAGCATGGCCAGGATTTCACCCTTAGATTCTATGCCCAGCTCTTCCATTTACTGCCTGCATGTGCTTGGGCAAACTGAACATAACCCCTCTGCACGTGGGTGTCCCCATATCTAAAATGAGGGAACAATATATATCAATGGTTTATCCAGTGGCTTGGAAACACCCACATCCATACAACAGAACAGAAGAGCTCTGGGTCAGAACTGCACAGCCAGTTCCTCTCTGCAGTAATCCAAATCCTGGATCCAAACACTCCCCAAACTTCGGGGAAGTTTATATCTGAGCATCGATACTCAGGTCAGCTTTTAACATATTAAATCATAAAATCTACCTGGGGTAGGTATTGAGTGCTCTGTGTGTATATTACATACACACTGTGCTGGAAAGAGTTGAAGGTAACTGGTTTGTTTTAACAACAAAACAAGTTAGTTCCTTGCTCATATGCAAACCCCACACTACTTACTGAGTCCTTAATCAAAACTCCCATTTTTGGTAATGGGCATTTGCCAGGGTAAAGCTGGCAGGATCAGGTCCCTCTGACTAATTATAAATAAGATTCTTCTAAAACCAGGGCAAAGCCTGAAATGACGTCACATGTATCAGTCACTGTGGTTACTGTTAAACAAATGTAACTACACAAGACGATTGAAGGGGCTTTGACGTTGAAAGCAAATCAAATTTGTTTTGCTTGGATTCCGTTTCTGGCCTCCAGACATGAAAACAGTGTGTTCTCCTAACAATAGCTTTGAAATCAGTGGCACATTTTTATAGAGGAAAATTAGTCCCATGGATTTATCAGACAGATCCTGGAGATAGGAAACGCATAAAGGAGAGAGATTTTTTCCAACTAAGGCCATGATCTGGTAAAGAATTACATTGACTTCAGTGGGGCTACCCATGTGTGTAAAGTTACTTGCGTGTGTAAGTCTGTACAGGACCATGTTTACAAGCACTCTGGAAACCTTGCAAATCATTCCATGTGGCTGTAGGGGTTTGCCCATGCAGAGCTTTTTGCAGGTGTGGGGCTGGAATTGTAAACATTCGTATCCACTCTGTGCATGTGCAGCAAGATGGCTGCATTTCTCTTTGGCGCATGCTGTCACAGCTTCACCCACCAGAGGCTCTAAGCTGGAGTCCCCAGCCTTTTTCTATAGCTCTCTCCACCCCTGCCCATGTATGATGTAATAGCTTTTAAAACATACCCTTATTTATAGTGAAGAAGCTACAGCTGCTACCACCGTTACCCAGACTGGTGCAAGGGATCGGATGGCCATGCGAGGTGAGCCTGGATGCCTCGATGTTGCCCCTTCATGCAAATGCACAGGGCCCGCCTTGTTGGGGAGGGATCGGGGGAGCACAGGGTGCCGGGCCCATCCCCACCCCCCTGTAAGTGCCTGGCAGGCTTAACTGCTGCAATCCTGCCATGGCCTCACCCAGCCATGGTTACCATAGCAATGCCCTTATGAAGTGACTCCTGGGTATGGTAAATTGGTGTGGTAACAAGGCAGCTTCTGAAGGCACCATTACCCTATTCTGTGAGTAGAGTCTCACTTTGAATTTTGTGGCGTTAAAATATATATATATATATATATATATATATATATATACAATGAGGAGTCCTTGTGGCACTTTAGAGACTAACAAATTTATTTGGGCATAAGTTTCATGGGCTAAAACCCACTTCATCAGATGCATGGAGTGGACATTTACGTCAAATCACAGTTTGCCCTTTGGCCAAGCTGAAGATATTTATCAATGACATCAACAAGACTATGCAAAATGTACTTTTGTAGCTTTGGGGAATTCACTTGTCTGGCCTGAGAAGCTACCGCTCGGTGAGGACTTTGGAACTTGCTTCCATCTTTGGTCTAAAACAGGGGTAGGCAAATCTATGGCACGCATGCCAAAGGCAGCACACAAGCTGATTATCAGTGGCACTCACACTGCCTGGGTCCTGGCCACTGGTCTGGGGGGCTCTGCATTTTAATTTAATTTTAAATGAAGCTTCTTAAACTTTTTAGTAACCTTATTTACTTTACATACAACAACAGTTTAATTATATATTCTAGACTTGGAGAAAGAGACCTTCTAAAAACGTTAAAATGTATGACTGGCACATGAAACCTTAAATTAGAGTGAATAAATGAAAACTCGACACACCGCTTCTGAAAGGTTGCCGACCCCTGGTCTAAAATAACCCATCATTGGTGACCTTCAGGGCATGCCACTAAAGCTGCTAGGGCTGGGGGAAAAGCCGAGGGTGTGTTCCTGGGGAGACTTCCTGGCTGGCTGAGTTATCTGTATATGATTAGTTAATGCTGGTGGCTGGCTGAATAAACATGTTACCTGTAGATAAGTATTCACTGCTGCCGAGTGGTTGCCACTATGTTAGTGTAAGTTGAATTGATAATTAGGATATGTGAAGCTTTTAATCTGAATGTCTCTCTATTGCTTAAATCTAAAGAGCTGCATGAGGAATAATCACAATCTATCTCCTAGTATTTTGGTGCCACTCCTGTAGGACAGTTAGTTGTGTATGGGCCCAACTCGAAGTGTTCCTAGCAAGAATAGATCTATCACATAGGGCAATGCATGTAGCCATTGCTAGGTAAAAGGCAGGTGCACTATATCAATATATACCCGGTTTTATGGCAAATCCCCGAACCATCCCTTAATGCAAGCGCCGTCTAGCTGGGAAAGCGCAGCCTCTTGTTGATTTATGCTGCTTGCGGACGAGATGACTAAAGTAACCGTAAAAAGAACAGGAACGTACATCCCAGCAGGAGACAGAAGCCGAACTGTCCTGTTAAAGTGGCAGAGTCGGGTTATGGACATTTCAGTAAACGGTCCAGGGAGCAGAAACGGCAGACCACAAATCGCATGCCATCCATCATGCCGTCTCACCTAGGACTTAAATGCACGCCTCAGACCGATGACTTTTACAAGGCCATCGCTTCTGCAGCAGCACGGGAAATTAATTCTTTTGTGTACTTGTAATTTTTCTTTTAAGATCAGTTCCATATGTCCCTGCACTTCTCATTTAAACACAGCCGTTTAGGGCAAATCTGAAGTAAATGTTAACCCCCTTCTAATGTAAATATTTACCAAAATCATTAAATAATTGCTCTGATCTTTGGACATGTATAGCGCTCTACCTGCTACTGTAGGTTTCGAGCTGGAGCATTTCAGGGCCTCCGTGATAAACCCCAAAGCCTGTTAGAAGAAGCTTAATGGTTTGATTAGCAGTTAGCTGGTAGAAAAGGCTAGCTATAAACATTGCCCAGAGGAACAAACTGCCAAAGTAAAGGAATTATTTTGGAACAGGGACTTTCTTTTTGAATTTCAATAATTCCAGTTTAAATAATCATGCTTTGGGGAAAAAAAATCTAGAATCTTTCTTTTTAAGGTGGCATGTTACTTGTTTGGGTATAATATTGAATAGTATCAGTGTATATTTGTATCATGTGTCTCATCCTGAATGCTCCCAAATTGTTTTGCTAATTATTAGCAATCACTTGAAACACCACTGAAATGCAACCACTTCTGGGGTGGGGCGATGAAGCTGTTTAACAGCATACAGTACTCAGCAGTTTAAGATAGGAAATGAAAAGTGTCACATCCGATGAAAAAGTAAGGTAGATAGGCTGAGTATAATACCCATCATGGAATTTGGCTATGATGCAGGGTTTTAAAAACATCTCTATTCTTGCGAGAATCATCACTGGACGTTCAGTGCTAACTTTTGTATACAAAACCACACACATATGAAATTCACCTATTTAGCAGATCTGCTTAAAAAAAACACTGCTTATTTTATTTTACAGCCTGTGAAATATGACTCATGTTTGTTACATTTGTATTTCCATGTGTGGGCCTGTTCATTTTTAGACTGGTGGGACTTTTGATTCCAAGATGAATTTCTTTTTCCAGCAGCCACTTCAGTGCTGTGATGCGGAATAGCTGTGAGATTAGAAAAACACCATCTGTTGATCAAATAAACAAAAGCCTAGTTAGTTATAAGTTTAGTAGGTCATTGTGTCTCGCAAGGTCCTTGTGTGTTAATAAATTCCACCATGAAAAGTTTTCTAACATCACATGACAAACCTCTGTCCTCCCAGCATTTATCTTGACGCTGTTTCTTTAACAATGGATCTGGGCCTAAGATCTGAACTTTCCCATAGATCAAAGAGGTGTTTGGACTTGGTTTCATTGTTAATTAATAATTCAGGATACAGCACATATAACATTGTCATGGGCTCATATTATTTATTTGTGTTACAGGCCCCAGTTGACTGTGTGTGTGTGTGTGATTGTGTGTTTTTAAGGCATTCTGCAAATGCAAACTGTGCCGTACTGCAATGTGAAGCCACTCTGGATACATGGAAAGCTTTTGTAAAGCTGGCTCGCCACTCCCCTGATAACATGGGGAATCTCTCCTTCTGGGAGTGGATTGGCATGCTCTAGAGCCTATGGAATTTTATCCTCTAGCTGCCAGTCGATTGCTATTAGTATTCGTGTCACACACGTGATGTCTGATTGATGAAATGCCCCTCACTGCATGCCACGGTGCTCAGGGTGCTGCTGAATGAATAGCTGACCCCAATGGAGCTACTTGTGCGTAACGTGAAGCACACATGTAAGTCTTTGGCGACTGGGTGGTACAGATTGCAAGCTTGCCAAGAGTCCAGAATTGTTGACGTATAGAACACACTGCAAGACTCACCCAGGCTCCCAATTTTTTTCCTGGGCAAATGGAATAAGATGTGGAAGGGAAGATAGTGTGGTGGAGGTGACGATGGAAGCTGTAATGAAGTCTCCATTGATGACTGGGAAGATGGGTTTTTTTACGGCCTTATTCCTTGCCCGGTAAATCAGTGGAAGGACTCGCATTGATTTCAGTGGGCATTAGCTCAAACCCTTCTGGAGGATGTCTCTTTTTCAAGGTTCCAGAGTGGTCTACTTTAGAAAAATAGTGATTTAAAATGTATGGAATGTGGGTAGAGATGAGACAGGCACAACTGAAAATAAAGCCAAATATATATGTGCACATTTGAAGTTACTGGGGGAATTCTTCCCACCACTCAGATTTGCAGGATAACATTTAAGTTTTTTCTCCATTCAGACTCTCAAACATAATAATTTGGAGATTCCTGGACTCTTCCCCCACTCCCCCCCATGGGTTGTAAAAATATGGTCCAGTTTCCTCCAGCTACTTGTTTATTTCTTCTGGAGTTAACACCTCTTCTGTTTTCAGAGTGTAATGTGCAGATTCTACAATGCTCAGTTCTTAATCATCGAAATGAAGCTGTGGCATTTCAGCCATAGTAATCTTTACCTTTCACTCCTCTCAGGTCGGATCTTTCCAAGTGGCTTTCATACATTTATAATCTTAATTAAAAGAGTACAAAGTGTCAAACATCGTTTGACTAAAGTGATTTAAGATGGCTCAGGACAGAGTGGCAACTTTGTTGATACATCCTGAAAGTTAATGGGAAAAGATGTCAAAAAGGTAGGTGATAATGAAATACATAATGCAGTGCTTATGGTATGGATGACTTCTATCTTTTCTTGCATGCCCTTCAGTTGTCCGCTTTCTGTTTATTATAGAACCATAAACTCCCATTTGAATTATCCTAGCAAGGCTAATTAATATTAAACCCAGAAAGAAAGAAAGAAAGAAAGAAAGAAAGAAAGAAAGAAAGAAAGAACAGCTGAGTTTCAGAAAGCAAACAGCTCCCACCACTACAAAGCTCTCAAACTGCTCTTCTGCCCAGCTCTGTCTGCAGATTATTAAAACACAGGAACAAGCTAGAACGTTAGTTGCAACAATGTGTTTTCTTTGATTAGTTCTCTGGTGATAGGAACCCAACTTATCCTGGGAGTCAAACTTAAAAATAACATGTTTCTGTTTACTATTTTTAACCCACAACTTTTTAAAATAGCTTAAATTTCTATAACAGAGATAAAAGAGAATATACTTGTATCAGTGTTTACTCTGTGCATTTGACAGCATTTTGTTCCTAGTCACTTTCAATATGTCCCCTATATCGTAAGTGTGTTTCTCCTGATGTTTGTGTGGGTCTTTCACACAGAAACAAAGAAGAGAAAAATGCTTAAAAAATGAGAAAACTCCATATAATGGCTTGAGCATTCAGTACTGGAAATGGCTTTTCACATATTTTTAAAAACCTAATTAGATTCAAGTGGAGAGTGAGCTTTGCAGAGCTGTGTTATAAACTTTCATTGTATTTGTTGGAGCCCTAGTCAGGGACCAGGACCCCGCTGTGCTAGGAGCTGTACAAACACAGAACAAATAGACTGATCCTTTTGTGAAATTCAGAGAAATGTGATCATTTTTGACAGTAAATACAGATTTGTGAGGGCGTGTAATGAAATCAACCAAACCCTTCTTTGCAGAGGTTGTGAATTTCACTGAGGAAATCTTTGTCCGGAAGAATTGTTTTTCATTGCAAATTGGCATGTGTGCATAGAAACTGTCTTTCCCAGATGAAAAATATTGTGTTTATTTGCAAACCCTCTGGAAATAAATGTTATTACTATTACGTAGTATTTGCTGACCGCGATATTTTATTTTTTATGTCTAATGCCAAGCTCTTTCATAAGTCAAAGTTTGAAAAATCAAATTCGATATTCGTAGACATTTTGTAATTAATATGTTTTAAACTGGCAATATTCCTTCAATGACTTTTCAGGTGTTGGTCTTGCGGGTAAGGCATTGGGCTGGGATTCAGGTGATGTGGGTTGAATTCCGAGCTCTGCCACAGAGTGACGTTGGACAAATCACTTTATCTCTCTGTGCCTCAGTGGCCCATGCCTAATGATACTCTCTTGCCTCATGGGTTATTGAGAGGAATAAGTTAATGCATGTTTATGAGGTGCTCTTCTCCTACAGCAATATGTGCCATCTAACCACCTAGACAGCATCAGACACAGGGTCACTAGTCTTGCATTCTAGTCCCAGCTCTCCCACAGAATTAAATCGCTCCTTGCCTCACTTTCCCCATCTGTAAAATAAGGACAATATCCCTTCTCCACCTCACTGGGATGTTGAGGGTCAATTCATGTCACAGAAAGCTCTTTTCAGACTTAGGGGGAAAGTGCAATTTAAGTGCATAGTTTTATAGTAACTCCATTTAAACTAGAGTTGACTTTCCTCTTCAGAAACTGCTTTGCCAAATTGTCAAACTGTCCTACAGTACACATAGATTGGCATTTAATTCTCGCTTCATTGTGTAAATGCTTGATTTGATCAATTGAATTGTAACATGCTATATTGTGAGTTATCTTTATTGCCTTTCCGTGCGCTCACGGAGATGACCTGTGGACGGCTTCAATATATTTTCACCCTTTTGTAAGGCACCAACCATAAAGCAAATGAAATATTATTCCTCAAGCAGTAAATCTACAGGGGACAGTAACAGATCCCTGAAAACTCAAAGGGCATTTTGCCAGATAAACCAAGCACTTGAATCCACTCTATAAAAAAATAAATACATATCTATTCCAGGGGTTAAGGACCTTTGAATCATGCACTTTTAATTAAAAGGAGGAAAGCACACACACACACACACACACACACACAGACACCCCTGCCATAATGGTACATTCTATCTGAATCACATGAAACTAAGTGTTCTCTTTTCATAAGAGTGTTTGAAAGATATTTGCCAAAAAAAGGTGTCTCTGTAGTTCACTAATATACATATGTAGAAGAGGTTGCATGGGCTAGTGGAGAATAGATTATGCCCTGAATAAATGATCCAGATCTCCTGCTGGTGTAAATTGGCATAGGAGTGAAGTCCTTTGACATCATAGGAGTGATAAGGATTTATAGTAGCTCAGGATCTGGCCCTATGCTGGGGAAACTGGAGACAAGTCTTCCCATTATCTGCCCTAGCAGAACTGAAAAGCCAGCATGGTGAATGAGCCCTTTTTCCTACTGGATCCCTTTAGTAGCAAAGACCAAAGCGATCTGTTTCCCCATCTGTAAATGGGGATAATCATAGTGACCTCCTTTGAAAAATGCGTTGACGTCTACTGCTGAGAAGTGCTAGATAAGAGCGAGGCATCAATATTTATGGTCCAGCTTCGCCTCAATGGGTTCCTCAGCTTGCCAGCAGGCAAGGATCTCGTTATCTTTTAATTTTACATATCAAGACTCATTAGCTCACTTGCCTTTTGCTGTGGTTACTCTCCAAAAAGGAAGCCCGTTCTACTCCCAGCCAGCTATGAGTTTATTGGTTAATCTTCTTAACATGTTGACCCCTCAATCCAGTTGATTTCTTTTGGATGATCTTTCACTCTTCCATTTTCCTTGGTTTCTACCATTATGTCTTGGCCTCTGTATAGAGGGGTAAATGAGATGCCGGCTGAGGATCCAATCCAAAGCCCATTGAAGACAATGGAAATCCTTCCACTGATTTGGATCCTGCCCTCACAAGAAGCCTGAGGATGCTGTTTCACTGGCTTTACTACACCAGTGCAGTTCAATGTGTTATTCCCTCTTGCTTCTCAGGGGACAAGCCAAATCTCCATAGGTCAGTGGCTGGAGGAAACCCAGTGTATTTCTGTACTCTCTTTTCCCAGGACACTTTTTATGCAAGTATCTAGCTATAGCTCATCTTCTGCTAAACTAGATTAACATTTTTGGCAAGTATCCCCATGTTCTCACCAGTCCTTGTCTGGCCAGGCACGTGCAAGTCTTCAGACATGTCTCCAGCAGGATGCTAACCATGTTTTCAATCAACACAATTAAATTACAGCTGTGAGAGGTTTTCAGGGTTTGCTGACAAGTCTTACCCTGAAAAGTGTTGTGAAAAGCCTGAGATCTGCCCTAGGAAGGAATGCAAGAACGTTAGAGTTTTTCTGGGGCTATTCTCCAATGGTGAATCTTCACATGATGCCTCAAGTGATGATGCTCCCACCTCAGCATCTCAGATCTTCGGACAAGGACACATTGTGAGCACCCAGGATGCCTTTCATGCTCTGGGTTTCTTTGTGCCAAGTGACCAGAGTGGCTGCTGTAGTGTGTTTGACTCATTCTAAGCTGTCACAGCTTCAGGTTATAAATACACAGAATGGATTAATATTCTAAATATGTCCAGTTGGACAAACCTCACATGCTGACAAGAGCTGGATCTTGGCTTGCCTTAATGAGTTTTGTTTTTGTTTTTTTCCTATTTGGTATAAATCAAAGATAATATAAATAAATGGAACATTTTTCTAACACCACCCAGCAGCAGATGGGGTTTTTGACCAGGCGCGTAGGTGAATTTGCTGCTTTGTGTTTCCAACATTATTATTTATAGCCTCATATTTAAAGGGACACTGTCAAGATAAAGATCATGTGTGGAGTGTTTTTATTTAAACTACCTCCGATTATTAGTACAGAAATAGGTGACAGGCAAAACTCAACCCTCGCCTATAGAAGGCTTGTGAGGCAGGAGAGGAATATAACGAAGGGAGTAGTTAGAGATGGGGGAATGGCTATTTATTACTGGACTAGGACTCCATTGTGCAAGGTGCTGCACAAACACAGAACGGAAAGATGCTACCTGTCACTGAAGAGTTTATGCTGCTGAGCAGGCTGACCAAAGTCCAGTGGGGTCATGGAGCTATGCTGGATGAGTTAGCCAAGCCCTCTGCCTCCTGCTCAAGGGTAAATTAAACCTAGAGTTGTTTGGATTTTTTTCACTGAAAAGTAGTTTCGATGAAAAATAGCTTATTGTCTAAACAGGTTCCCTCACCCGCCCACCAGTAGAAAAACTTTAATGTTTACAACAAATGTAGGGTTTTTTTAACATTAAACATTTTCAGCATTTTTGTTTCCCCCCAAAACTGATTTTTAATCAATAATGAGTTTTCAAAAGCAGAATTTTTTTTTAACCAACCTGAAAAGCCGTCTTTAGATTTTTTTGAAATGAAAAGAAAATTTCACAAGAAACTTCAGCGAGAACAATTTTCTTTTCAAAATTTCCCTGTGGACAAATAATTGGTATTTTTCATCCAGCTCGAGTTCAACGCTTGATCCTGCTTTTGTCCTGCATGGGGCATAAAAGAAGATTCTTGCGTGCTGTTATCCACCTGTCCAAGCCAAGCTAGACAGTTACCCTCTTTGTCAAATGGTTATTATTATTCGTATAATAAAACAGGTGTTTTAAATGGTAGATCCCTGCCCCAAGGCTCTCACAGCTTAAGGGCCCAGGCCTGGAAACATTTATTGCTGGGTGCAATACAGCACATTTGATATCCTTCAATGCGATTGTGTTTCTGGCTGCGAGCATGGTTATAGTATTCAGCCCTAAATTAGATTTAACGCAGCAAAGGATGACAATAAACAAAGGCTAGGCCAGGGGTATGGAAGAGAGAGACTGTGAGATGTGTTGCTTATCATGCACATGTTTTGTTAGCATCTTTGAGTTTTTGCTTTGAAATGGATCTAATATTGGGGAAATGGTCCAAAATCAGCACCGACAAAGCAGACCCTTGCTTTTTGGTTCTCGTGCGCTAAGAAAGTGCTGTGTTTGGGGTTCCCAGATGTGTATACAGCCATTAAAGAATAATGGATGCATTGCCCTGAATCGTAGGTTTTGGAATCCAGAAGCCCTTGTAAATAATAAATACATGTGGGTATGAGCCTGTATATGAGCATGGACCTTGCATTCATTTATTTGTGTGTGTGTGGAATCAGTCCCTACACTGTTAAATGGTGTGGGTGTGACAGTGAGAAAGAGAGTATAATATAAATTGAGGCCCATTTTTTTTTCTTTGAAGCTATTAACACCACCCACAAGCAACAGGAAAGAGACTTCACTTTTAATTAGTACTAACACATTCGAAATTCACCCTGTATTTGCCTTCAAGTGCAGCAAAGCTGCTTCAAAGCTAAAAGCTTCTTCGCTTGCTAAGTAATAATGAGGTATTAATGAAGCAATTAGGAACTTGTAAACATGGCTGTCAAAGAGATATGAACTAATCACCAACCAAAGGAAAAAGGCAGAGACTTCTGCCTTCAATGCTCTGCTCTCTCCACAGCCCCCGGGGCGTTCTGTGCTTGTAAACTAATCTGCAAAAATGTTCTAGATTAATTCAAAACACTATCCTCCTTTTAATTCCCTGACTTCGGGCTTGTGTCTGAATGGATGCCCTGTGCGGCAGCTTTTAAATATGCACTTTTGTTACGGCAATAAAACCCAGATTGAAGATCTATTGCACCAGCCTCTCATTTACATCTGTCTCTGTTCGGGCCTTTTTATTAAGTGTTCCTAAATCATTCCTTCAGACGTATTTCAGTTCATTTCCTTTCAGGCTATTAAAAAAAAATTGCATGTGATTTCATTAGAGCTGACAAAAACTGCCTGATTTTTATTTTCTTTAATTTAAAATGAAATATGGCGCGGCTGAAAGTGAGGCATTAAATGCACCGGCTACAGCCAAGGTGGGTGAGACCATGCTGGGACCAACAGGACTGCATACAGCTGGATCCAGGCACACTGCAGGCAGGCAACGTACAAGCACTTCTCAGCGGGGAGGTGGTGCGGTCGACTGGCTAGAATGCTGGACTGGGAATCAGAAGATCTGCGTTCTGGTCCCCAACTTGCCATGAGCCTGCTGTGTGATTGTAGGCCAGTCACCTCTATTTCTTCTCAGGCCTGACCACCAACCCTTCCTCTTGGTCTAATTCGGTCTACACAGACTGTTGGGGCACCTCCAGCATTGCCAACCCCAAAGGTTAAAAAACCATGAGTTAGGGGGCCCAAAATGATTAGATTTTAAATATATTCTGAGTTCTTGTGGTGTTTGAACCATTAGGGTGCACCTTGTTCACATTTTCGAGCTTCTCTCTGCCAGCATAAGGGCTAGAAAGTTATCCTCCACCCCACCCCACTAAAGAAAAAGAAAAAGAAAAAGAAAAAAAGAAAGAAAGCTGAGTCACATGACTCCAAGAGCTGGGGCGTTAGAAATACCAAACATCATGAGACTTGCTATTATGAAAGTTGGAAACACTGCATATTCGGCTATTCTGATTTCAGTCCCTGATCTTCCCAACAGCTTTGCTGAGCCTCTCCTACATAGTTGGAACTAATTCATATTCCAACATGTTTCAGAGTGGTGATTCTGGCATATGGACAAAAACCCAACAGACTTTCCTTCCCCCTTATGATCTAGTTAGGATTTGCATATAGGAGGTCTCCAGAGGTGAAAGGTGAATGCACTAAGCAACTGTGAACTAATATGTTTAAGACCTACATGTTGCTCTTGCTTTCTGCACTCACACTGGTGTAAATCAGCTGAAGGCAATGACATGCGTGTAAAGGCTGTGTAAGTCTGCAGGTCTTAACGAGGAGTCTACAGCCCCCCTGGGGCGGGGGTACATGCAAGTTTCAGGGGGGTCGCCAAAATAAACCAGAGAACATGCAGAAATAAAAGGTGTTTCACCTTGCGCTGTATGGACACAGTGCACTTTTATTTATTTGTTTATTGATTTATTTATATTTAGGAGAGTGGGTGTTAATTTTCCTGCATGATTTGTTGAAACCTATAGCAAGCAGGGTAATTGCCTGAGGCCCCACACTACGGGGCCCTGCATGCCTCTGGCTTCTCTTCAGCCCCAGGCAGTGGGGCTTGGGCATATTAACATTTGAACATAATATTCAGGTTTTTTTAGTTTTGTACCTATATTATCCTTTTCTCTCTCTCTCTCACACACACACACACACACAAAGGGCTGTCAAGCAATTAAAAAAATTAATCACACTGTTAATCAACAATAGAATACCATTTATTTTAAATATTTTTGGATGTTTACTACATTTTCAAACACATTGATTTCAATTACAACACAGAATACCAAGTGGACAGTGCTCACTTTATATTTATTTTTATTACAGATATTTGCACTGTAAAAAACAAACAAAAATTATTTTTCAATTCACCTCATACAAGTACTGTAGTGCAATCTCTTTATCATGAAAGTTGAACTTACAAATGTAGAATTATGTTAAAAAAAACCTGCACTCAAAAACAAAACAATCTAAAACTTTAGAGCCTACAAGTCCACTCAGTCCTACTTCTTGTTCAGCCAATCACTCAGACAAAGTTGATTACAATTTGCAGGAGATAATGCTGCCTGCTTCTTGTTTATAATGTCACCTGAAAGTGAGAACAGGTGTTTGCATGGCACAGTTGTAGCTGGCATTGCAAGAAATTTACGTGCCAGATGCGCTAAAGTTTCATACGTCCCTTCATCTTCAACCACCATTCCAGACAGGGGCGGCTCCAGGCACCAGCGCTCCAAGCGCGTGCCTGGGGCAGCAAGCCACGGGGAGCGCTCTGCCAGCCGCCGCTAGGGCAGCAGGCAGGGTGTCTTCGGCGGCTTGCCTCCGGAGGGTCCACTGGTCCCGGGGCTTTGGTGGACCTCCCGCAGGCACGCCTGCGGAGGGTCCACTGGTCCCGGGGCTTCAGCGGACCCTCCGTACTTGGGGCGGCAAAATGTCTAGAACTGCCCCTGATTCCAGAGGACATACTTCCATGCTGATGATGGGGTCTGCTTGATAACAATCCAAAGCAGAGCAGACTGACACATGTTCATTTTCATCATCTGAGTCAGATGCCACCAGCAGAAGGTTGATTTTCTTTTTTGGTGATTTGGGTTCTGTAATTTCTGCATCAGAGTGTTACTCTTTTAAGACTTCTAAAAGCATGCTCCACACCTTGTCCCGCTCGAATTTTGGACAGCACTTCAGATTCTTAAACCTTGGGTCGAGTGCTGTAGCTATTTTTAGAAATCTCACATCGGAACCTTCTTTGCGTTTTGTCAAATCTGCTGTGTCAAATCTGCTGTTCTTAAAAGGAACATGTGCTGGGTCATCATCCGAGACTGCTATAACATGAAATATATGCAGAATGCAGGTAAACCAGAGCAGGAGACTTACAATTCTCCCCCCAAGGAATACAGTCACAAATTTATTTGACACATTTTTTTTTAATGAGCATCATCAGCATGGAAGCATGTCCTCTGGAATGGTGTCCGAAGCATGAAGGGGCATACGAATGTTTAGCATATCTGGCATGTAAATACCTTGCAATGCTGGCTACAAAAGTGCCATGTGCATGCTTGTTCTCACTTTCAGGTGACATTGTAAATAAGAAGCAAGCAGCAATATCTCCCGTCAATGTAAACAAACTTGTTTGTCTTCGCGATTGGCAGAATAAGAAGTAGGTCTGAGTGGACTTGTTGGCTTTAAAGTTTTACACTGTTTTGTTTTTGAGTGCAGTTATGTAACCCCAAAAAATATGCATTTGTAAATTCAGCTTTCACGATAAAGAGATTGCACTTCAGTACTTGTATGAGGTGAATTGAAAAGTACTATTTCTTTTGTTTATCATTTTTGCAGTGCAAATATTTGTAATAAAAAAAATAATATAAAGTGAGCACTGTGCACTTTGTATTCTGTGTTGTAATTGAAATCAATATTGAAAATGTAGAAAAACATCCAAAAATATTTAATACATTTCAATATATGTGTGCATGTGTGTGTATGTTCAACTATAAAACTATAAATTTAATACAGCTTTTAATCTACTGAATCTGCAGAAAAAACAGTTGTTGTGGCACGGATGGGCCATGGAGTTTTTATAGCATGTTTGGGGGTGGGAGCATGGGGTGCTCAGAAAGAAAAAGGTTGATAACCCCTGGTGTAAGAGACGGCAGGATCCAGGGCCGTCCCTAGCCATTCAGGGGCCCAATGCAACCCCACCATGGGGCGGGGGGCAGGCCTCCACATGGGGGGGGGCTGGCCCCAGGCCTCCGTGGGGGGGGCAGGAACAGGCTTGGGGAGCAGGGGGGAACCGCCCCCCAGCACTCACCAGCGGCGTGGCTGGGGCCGGGTTGCTGCATTTCCCGCCGCCAGTGAGTGCAGGCCCGACCCCTGCTGCAGTCCTCAGGGGAGTGGGGGCGGGGCTGCGGTGCAGCAGGGGCGGGAAGGGGTGGGGCAGGGCAGAGGTTTGGGGTGGAGGCCATGGGGAAGAGGCGTTGGAGCAGCACGCAGCTGCGCACAGGGCACCCGGAACTGTGGTGCCCCAAATTTCCTGGTGCCCTGTGCCGCTGCGTACTTTGCGTATGGTTAGGGACGGCCCTGGCAGGATCAGGTGCATGGTCGTATTCCTCACATCGAGAGTTTGACTGAGCCAAGTAAAAACTCTGTAAGGGTTCAACAGCACTAATTTCATAGTCACTGGCAGGTCATTAATACTGTATGAGTTGGTAGTTAAGGTGGAAATGTGGATATTCACACATGCACCTGATATTTCAAAATGGCTTCCAAACTTTGGCACAGTTTCTTGTGCCTACAAACCAGGTAGTGAAACGGGCGATGGTATTTGTTCCCCCAGTGACTCATGCCTGCAAAACTGGAAGTCTCTTTTTAGAAATTTAGCCCGTTATTTATGCTTCCATAGCAGCATTAATTAATTCTGAATTGCAATGGGTTAAGGCTCATATAGGAACCACTCGTGCAAGGCCTTTACATTAGGGCTGTCAAGTGATTAAAAAAATTAATCATATGATTAAACAAATGGACAGGAAAGTTAAAAGGAGAAGGCTCCGTTCAGTGCAGGGCTGACGCAGAAGGGTAGCCTGGTTTCACCCAAGAGTCAGAGATAGCTTGCTGCCTGGATAAACCTGCTGGTGGGTTGGCCTAGCAAAGTGGACTAACAGGGCCGGAGAGGAAGACAACCCCTGAGGAGAAGGCTGGGTTCTGCTGAAAACTGATAGGATGGTTCTGTTCTTGACTTCATAACATTCCTTTATTTTTAGGCATTCATGCATGCAAGAGGTGGGAGTCAAGTGTGCCTGAACCAGACGGCTAAAGGACCACAACAACATATTATGAAGGTATGTCTACATAACAGTGTAAGCCCAGGGTTTGAATTCAGGCTCAAGCCTAACCCCCCGTGATGGAGTGGACTCCCCTCATGGGTTCTGAGAGGGCTGAATTAGGTCAGGTGGGCCCAATCAGCCAATTGGGCGGAAGCTCACTTGTGAAGGATGAGGAAGGGTCTATATAAAGACCAGGAGCTGAGACCTGAGAAAGTCTGCAGTCTACTCCTTGGGAGACCATCTGAGACCCTGGGACAGGGTGAGCAGTGCCCTATTGGGCTACAAAGCAGGCCCTGTCACAGAGTGTTATGAGCCACTCCTGTAGGCTTGGAAGAATTAGATGGATATTGGTAATTGCTGGCAAATGTCAACTTCACTTTATCCATGAAAGCCAATAAAAAATGCGTTTCCATTGATAATAATCAACATTTACAGATAGGCAAAGTAAGAAGAATGCTGCTTGAGAACTTTAGAGCTTGATTTAAGAATATTGGCTTTGTATATTTTGACTTGTGATGCGTTTTAATAGTTATAAAGCTTTAATTGTTCAAATCTCAACATAGACTGTCATTGAATAATTATCATCTGACCCTCCCTAGAGCATCCCACAACTGAGAAAATTTAACTTGTAAAAGTTTAAAAAATGCTTTAAAATAAACATCAATATTATCCATCAAAATTATTAAAAAATTGAATTCTGCCAAGCTACTGGATCAAGAGGAAAGTTAATGTTCTTTCACCCTCGTCTTCCACTTTCTAGTGATAATCCTACATAACTCTATAGTCTTTCCATCTTGGTCAGTATGCTGGGAATCCCTGCTGTTCTGCTCTGCCTCCTCTGTTTATGTGAAATAATATAGGATTGCTGAGCCGTTAACACCTCCTAGGAGCTCAGTACATTGAAGTTAGAAAATGCTCTGCCCCAGTCTCCTTTGCCAGACTGTATCAGAGTGAGTTGTGTGCATTCAGTTCCCTTTGTTTAAAATACAAGCAGTGGTTTTGTCGCTCTTACTTTGCATGTCCCCTTCTCATAGTTGTACCCCGGTGTGTTTTCCTCTTGTAGCTCCATATGAAGTAAAGAAACTTGTGAGATTTTTTTCCTCTTGTAGGTTTCTCCTGGGAGGTTAGACAATGAGAGGAGGAAATTGAGTGACTCAGTGGATTGTTCATAGGGTGTGAAGCCATTTACTTCAAAGTCAGTCTATTTTAACGCAAGCTGAAGTCAGTAGTGACACACAGTCTCTTCCTTCTGAGAGCTAGTCAGACACAGAGGAAACCTATCCCTAACCAAAAGGGATCTGCCCAAGGGAACCGTAACTGTAGAGCGGGGACCCTAACAATAGGAAAACAAATCCAAGCTAGAAGTATGCACCACATCAGAACCCTAACCCTAGGAAGGGGCACCCTACCCAGAAGAACGTTAACCCTAGGGCAGGGAGTTCTACTCATAGCAACCCTAACTCTCACTCCAAGTACCTTACCTGTAGGAACCTTAACCTAGGGAGAAGAGCTATACCCATAGGAACCCTAATCCTAGCTCCAAGTACACTACCCATGGGGACCCCTGTCCATGGGAACCCTAACCATAGCTCTGGGGAGAGAACTGGATTTGACATAACCCACAGGCATCTTGTTCGCTTAGCTCCCATAAGCTGGAAGCGAGGCCACCACAGAGTCAGGAAAATCTGGCCTTGGCTTAGGCAAACAGAACAAAACACATCTGCACAATTGCAGTGTTAATAACTAAAACAAATAAAGTGAAAGGACAGATTCATGATGTGGGAGGCGGGGGAGAGTGTAAATAGCTGACCTTGATGTGAGTTCGCCTGTGTTTGTAAGTTTCTTGCGGAAGTTGCTTTGCTAATAAGTAGAAGAATAAATTATTATTTGCTGTTGCTAGACTGTTTTTAGAAAGATTGTTAGCATATTAGGGGCCATTATAAGTTATGTGGTTGGTCCAAAAAAAGCTTATAAAAAGCTTGGTGTACTTTGTACTTTGAAAAGGCTTGGGAAAGAAGTTTGAGAGGATTTCTACAAGCTAAAAGGCTGGCATCAAACTCCCTAGTGGCTCGGAAAAAGGCTGGCCACCGGAACCGTGCTGCTGAATCACTCAACACCACCTCAGACTTTGGGTGATTATATCTATGTGGGTGCTCTAGACTATTGCTAATTTTGATGTGCGCTTTGTATTTAATAACCCCAGGATTTTGGTGTGGAAGCACTCTTGTGTGTACCAATCATTTTATCAGATGGATGTGCTATATTTCCTAACATTGCCTGGGAAACAGAGACTAGTTACCACGGCTATGGGTTCAAATAACCTCGGGTAACAGATTTGGTGAGCCAGCCAGAAGTTTTTGGAGAGGAAGGAGATGACTGGTACACACACACAGTTTACTTGTAATAGGGACTAGCGGATGGCAGGGCAGGGTTGCAACCAGTAATTCCTGTGTTGAAGTTTGCGAGTCAATTTATGGATACATTCTAGGACTGGGACTCAGGCCGGTAGCCTGGTCAAGTAAACACAAATATTAAAACAAAATAAATCTTAAAATGGTTTTAAATAACAGCTTGACAGATTTTGTATGAAAATATGGTAATAAACCCTGAAAGCCTGGAGCCTTCACTGGCCCCAGAGTGTTTCTGCAGTTCTGTAAGCAAATAATAGTACATAAAAAAATAAATCAGTTAAAAGCAAAAATAAAAAACAAGATTAAAAAAAGAGCAGCTAGCCTAAAGGAAATATGAAATACCTGAAGGGCTACAACTCTGAATCGGGCAGCACAAATAGTGGCACTGCAAAAGCAAGGGTGTAACAACAACAAAGTAAATAAAACAGCTAAACGAAAGGTCTATACATTTTTTTTAAAAGCAAACAAACAAACAAACAAACAAAAAAACCCGAGGCTCACAAAAAACCCCAACATAAGAGTTAGGCAGAGCATGAGGAATGTCAGATCTTTGCTTTCCAAGCGGAGTCGGGAGAGAAAAGGGAAATCGTGGCTGTGATCAAAAGGCCTTGTGCTGGGGAGGGAGGTGGCTGAAGGGAAGCACTGAAAGGAGGTCCTAATCTGTATCCTGCTTATTACAACTATAAGAGGGCTTCCTAAATTTAAAAGGTAAAATCCTATAAATTAATGCTTTAAAAAAACACCAAGAGGTGCAGGCTAAATTTTCGCCCCGGTAATTCGGTGACCCCACTGATGGCCCCTGTAGTGGTTAAGTATCAGAAAGTAATGGCCTCCATTGTGAAAAGGTTTAAATCTGGCCCATGCTTTCTTTGCTATCCCTTTACATTGGGCCAGTTGTTCTAAGTTTGCTTTTAACTTTTAAGGGTATTAAATCAGGGCTAGTAAATTTGCTGAGCTCCAGTTGGATGCTCAAAAGCACAGTTGTAAGCACAAAAGCCCTCAGCTCGGCAAAAACTGACTTGGACCCAAATAAGTCTAAGTAAATGCTATTAAATGTAATGTAAATATAGAATAGTGCCTCCCGCTATATTAAAAAAAGTTTTCTTTGTATTTCAAATGACTAATAATGCAAATATTAAATATAATGCACTCCTGTGTGCTGCTTTTGCTGGTATCTGATTTGCAGGTCTATTCCTCTAATAATGGGAAATATGGAACCTGTCGTGTTTGAGGCTTGAAAAAACTTCATGTAAATAACAGTAAATATGTAAAATAAATGGCTCCACATAAATATCACTGTGACACTTCAAAAAACCCCTGACAAAACTAAAGTGTGTCATACAGTGAGCCAACAGGAAAATAAAATAAAAATACCAATTTGAACGCCTGCCACACAACAATTCCGCTTGCAGCCAGCCACTTCCCTCCCCAGCACAAAACCATAATACTAACGTAAAAGTTGTCATTAGAAAAAAATTCCACTCATACTAAAAAAACCCTGCATAATAATAAAACCCATAAAATATAAATAACAAAAAATACCCCAAAATAAAAAGTACAATTAAAAGCCTGCTTAAAATAACCTAAAATTGAATATAAATGCAATACAAATGCCTTACAGCCACAAAATATATACTTAAAAATAACAAAAAATGCCATTATACTATTAACACATTTGCAAATACATTTATAATTATATATGGAAATAAAAATTGTGTATGTTTTAAGAGCTGGAGCACAGTGCTCATAATTAATTATGTGCATAATATAACCCACTATCCATATAAAAACAAATATTTTTGTCACATTGTAGTTAGTTAAAAGGTAGTTTTAAATACCAAAGTTAAAATATAGTCGATTAAAAATAAAATACACTTTATATTCAAATATAATACCTGTATCCATTAAAATAAATTTAATTGTTCTAAAAAAAAATGCTTAGGCACCCCCATTTAAATCTTATTTACATGCTGCTAAACAAAAGGCACACAAAATCATGGTCACTGTCCTTTACTCCACCCACAAAATTAAACAAATAATTTTAAAAATTTGCAAAAATGTAAAACACAAATGATGAAAGTCTTTGTTAAACTGGTTCCCCCACGGCAACAGAAATCTTAAATTTGGCCTTCCATCCAATTATGGTAATTCTAATGTTCCAGGTGGTGGTGGTGGTAGTTTTATGCCTGGCCCTAAAGTGCTGGATAGTAACAAAAATCAACCTGATAGAAAGCTGCTGCTTTTACAGACCACGGACCTTTCCCCAAAAAGACTATAAAGTCGCCAATGAAGCACAATCGGGGCAAAAGTTAAGGGTGCTGGCAAAAAGATCTTTGCTTGGTCTCAATTAAGAGCCTTCAGCCTATGCTGGATTGCCTTTCTAGTAACCTGTTGAACTCATTATAAGTGAAGGTCTTCATATTATAAAACCTTCAAGGACGGGAGTGTTATGAGACAACTGGATTGACATAACCTGCAGCCATCTTGTACACTTAGGCCACATAAGCTGGAAGTGAAGACATCACAGAGAATCTGGCCTTAGGCAAACAGAACAAAAATATCTGCACAGTTGCAGTGTTACTAACTAAAATAAAGTGAAAGGACAGATTCATAGATTAAGCTTACCTGTATATGTATAAAAAGTGCCTGTGTCTGTAAGTCATTTGCTAAAATTGTTTTGCTAATAAATAAAATAATAAATTATTCACTGTTGCTAGACTATTAAAAATTGTTAGCCTATTAAAAGTCATTATAAATTATACGCTTAATAAAAATTATAAACAATTATTTTAAATACATTTTTAAAAAGCTTTAAAAATTAAAAAAAAATTCTACAAGCTAAAAAGCTAATATCAAATTTCACAGCAGCTTTAAAAATAAAAAGAGAGCTGGGTGAGCTAGAAAGGGGCCTTTAACTCTAATCCTAGCAAGAAGAGCCCTCACCATAGCAATCCTAAACATATGTCGGGAACTCTTACCCAGAAGAACCCCAATTCCAACTAGATGAGAGGTTCTTAACCCTATGGTGTGGACTATTTCCCATAGGGACCATAACGCTAGCCAGAAATGCCCTTCAGATAGGAACTCTAACCCTGGGGCTTGGCCAATGACTAGGGTCATTGGATGACTGTCCCACTCCCAGGGAGTATGTGTCCAACTCAGAAAAAACTACCAACACTCTTGGGATTGCCCTAGGTCTCTTGTTAGAGACAAGGAGGATGAGGTAGTGTCTTTTAACAGACCAACCTGTGTTGGTGGAAGAGACAAGCTTTCAAACTGCACCGAGCTGTTCTTCCGGTTTGGCTCTTTTGTTTGGTGGTCTAAATAGGGAGTCCCAGGATTGTATAGGCCCTGGTACCTGACCTAATCTTATCTCCCTAGCTGTAGGCCCCTTGGGAGTAAGTTGAGGTAAATTGGCTGAGGCTATGTGGAGGAAAGTTGAATGGCCTCAGCCCATGCTGGTACCCAGAGCCAACCTTTGGAACCCAGGGAGTCTGTGGCCTATTTCAGTGAATTTAGAAATGTGAAAGATTCTCCCTCCTTTATCCTAGTAGTGTGGGCCTGGATCATGTAAAGTGATGGACTGAAAGCTTGTTATCCCTTTTTTCATTCGGGCCACAGATTCACCATCCATCTGGATTCTGGCATCTCGCAGATGTGTTATGAGCATCAATACACTAGAAGTTTGACATACTCAGATACAATGGGGACCAGATGGATACAATGTGTTATCTGTGACTGGACACCTTGATTGTTGCAAATTCTTGGTCCGCAATCGGGAAGAGGTGTCCTTGGGAGAAGGATTTCTCGGTGCCTCCTTGTCAACAACCTAAAATGCCCTTTGGGAAATCCATTATGCTGGGGACTTCTCAGATTCCAATCCCAAACAGGAAAGCACGTAGACAGAGGACAAGCTTCACTGCCATCCCAGCACAGAAATCTTTATCTCCACCAAGTAACTGCTCTCCCCCATTGCCTTTATGCCACTGAGTTCATCATCCAGCAAAGCAATCCCCAGGGACAAACCCTTGGACTATTTTGTGTGGGCAGCTGAGTGAGCTTTATTAGCATCAAAGACGCTACTGATGTGCAGCCAGCTTCCCAAGCCCTTGCTCCACTGGCATGAATGGGAATTTTGCCATGGATTTCAAGGGATGCAGGCTCAGGCTTCCTAAGGTGACTGAGACATGTTGCCCACATAAGTTGTTTTCTGAGTATGACAGTCGTTGGAAATCGGTGGGGGCGCAAGGTGCTGTATATTATGCTAATTTCATACAGCAGTAGTGGGTAAACCTAATACATGCTTAAGAGCTGTATGGGGAAGCTTGGGGAAGGGTTCTAAAAGGAGAGTGCAAGAAGATGGTACTGTTCTGACCGGTGAGTATCTTTAAATAAAGATGCCAGTTTAATCACGGTGGTTGCTCAAACCCTTCCAGTCAAAGCACAGCACGAAGCTCCTGTGATTGGCTATGGTGTTTTAGGGAGCTCGTTAAAAAAAGAGTTCTGATGGAGTCTGAAACTTTCCTCCCTTCCTCGATGTACTAAGGTCCTGGACGAGAGTGAGCTCTTCATATGACAATATAATTGTTTCCTCCAGTAAGGGAGAGGATGGTCTTGTGGTTAAAGGCACCACCCTAGAATGTGAGATCTGACTCCAATTCCCAGCTCTACCATAGACTTCTTGGATGACCCTGTGCAAGATGGCTGCGTGTTTCCATTCCCCATCTGTAAATGGGTATGGGGGGTAGTCATTAAAGCTGGGTGAGAAGTTTGTTGGTTTTTGGTTTTTTAGTTCTCTGGCAATTCTGCAAAAATCAATAAAGAAAATTGAAATTGTTTCTAGTCAAACTGGATTGCATATTTTTTTTAAGGTTTTTTTGGAATTTTTTGGCAAATTGAAAGGGAGAAACCAATTCATTTCAGGTTGAACAAAGTAGTTTCGACAAAATCAAAACACTTTTTTTTGTTTCCATTTTGACCATTTTTAAACATTTTCAATTTAAAAAAAAATGTATTAACGGACATTTTGAAACAAAGCCAGTTTGAAGTCAAAAATCAAAATTATGTGTTTGTTTAAAAAATGCTTGAAACATTTCGATTTTCTCTGAATTTGGTTTTTTTTTTCCTTCACTGAAATAATTTGGTGAAACTGACAAAAATGTATGGAAACATTTTCATGTCCCTGAATCTGTATATTTCTGCTGAAAAAATTTCAGCTCCCTCAAAGGAAATATATTTTATGAAGAGATGGCACTAAGCTGGGGGGAGAGGTAGATATGCTGGAGGGTAGGGATAGCGTTCAGAGTGACCTAGACAATTTGGAGGATTGGGCCAAAAAAAATCTGAGATTCAGCAAGGACAAGTGCATAGTCCTGCATTTAGGATGGAAGGATCCTATCCACTGCTACTGGCTAGAGACTGGCTACGCAGCAGTTCTGCAGAAAAGGACCTGGGGATTACAGTGGATGAGAAGCTGGATATGAGTCAGCAGTGTGCCCTTGTTGCCAAGAAGGCTAAGGGCATATTCGGCTGCATTAGTAGGAGCACTGCCAGTAGATTGAGGGAAGTGATTATTCCCCTCTATTCAGCACTGGTGAGGCCACGTCTGGAGTACTGCATCCAGTTTTGGGCCCCCCACTATGGAAAGGATATGGACAAATTGGAGACAGTCCAGCAGAGGGCAACGAAAATAATCAGGGGGTTGGGGCACATGACTTACAAGGAGAGGCTGAGGGAACTGGGGTTATTTAGTCTGCAGAAGAGAAGAATTAGGGGGGATTTGATAGCCGCCTTCAACTACCTGAAGTGGGCGGGGGTTCCAAAGAGGATGGAACTCAGCTGTTCTCAGTGGTGGCAGATGACAGAACAAGGAGCAATGATCTCAGGTTGCAGTGAGGGAGGTCTAGGTTGGATATTCAGAAACACTATTTCACTAGGAAGGTGGTGAAGCACCACCGATGATCCATCGCCCCACGAATGCACCACCTGGCTGTGCCACTGCTAAGCACCATGCAGAGAAAGGTAAATACCATTATCCCCATTTTCCCCATTTCCCCATGGGAAAACAGAAGTGAAGAGACTTGCCCAAGGTCATACAGTGATTCAGTGGTGGAGCTTGGCATAGAATTCTAACCTTAATACCCACTCAGCTCACTGGACCATGTTGCTGTCCTGACCAATCAAATAAGAAATACTAACAGACCCTTACGCCATTTATGAATAGAATCCTTTCATCCATTCCCAGCTGGATCTATGACGGCAAACCCATTTTAAAGAGGTTTACGGGATTTCTCCATCAAACACTGCCTTGGATTGCTCATTACTTGAAATCCTGCCATGCCATGCTGGGAGAGCAGGCTAATTCCCATAGCGAAACATGAGGAGCCACTGTTTGCCATCTACAAGTCAGGAGCCCTGAGCCAAGAGGCTGTCAGCGCTGCCGAAGCAAAGTCAGCCTGTATAGGCATGATCACAGGACAGCTCTTTTCTCTCTGCTCGAGAACACCCACTGCAGTGCTTTCCACCAGCCTCCCTGCTCCAGCGTTCTGTGCCCCTGCCAGCTGATCAGTCCAGAGCACTAAGAAACGGTTGTAAAGATAAACTACACGTTATACTGAAGATCCATATGTGGTGGAGCTGTACATTGGGTCTGTGGTAGTACAGAAAGGAAGGTGAGATTTCAGGGAGGGGTCCCATGAGGGCTCTAGAGTGGGATTCAGGAGACATGGGCTCTATTCCCACCTCCGTCCATCACCTGCCACGTAACTTTAGTCAGTTTCCTCTCCCACCCTTTGTCTGCTTTTACTATTTAGATTAGAAAGTCTTTACGGCAGGGACCGTCTCCTGCTGTGTGTATTTACAGCATCCAGCACAGTGGGACCTCATTTTCACTTGAGATCACTGGTCTATCGGAGGAAGAACGGGCCAGTGGCTGGAGCTGAGCCTGGGACTTAAAAACAGCTCAGTTCAATTCCCTGCTTTGCCGCAGACTTGTGGGAAACTCACTTAAACGCTCTGTGCCTCCGTTTTCCTTCTGTTAAATGGGTATAACTGCACTGTCCTTGCATTAAAAGCTCAGTGGTTTGAGCATTGGCCTGCTAAACCCAGGGTTGTGAGTTCAATCCTTGAGGGGGCCATTTGGGGATTGGTTCTACTTTGAGCAGGGGGTTGGACTAGATGATCTCTTGAGGTCCCTTCCAACCCTAATAATCTATGATTAAAGACTGCAAGGTGCTCAGATACTATGGTAATAGGGGTCATATAAGTAGTGAACGCAAATAAAAAGCAGAAATACGTGCGTTTAGGTGTAAAATGGGATCACTTTTGCCATAATGGGGATTGCAAGTTGGAAAGTGCTCTGAAAACTTGGGCCTGTCATTTATTTATTTTATTGCAAACTCTTTGGGGCTGGCCCATTTTGGGATAGAATCTGCAACTCTGACACGCTGGCCACTGTTGGAAGACACGATACTGGGCTAGAGGCAGGGGTTAAAGTAACTCACAGGACTTACCAGTACAGCCGGAGTCCTGGGGGGCGTGGCCTCATCCAGAAGAGGCGTGGCCTCATCCAGAAGAGGCGGGGCCTCAAGATTTAAAGGCCCTGGGGCACCAGCTGTGGCTGGGAGTCCCAGGGCCTTTAAATAACCCAGGGGGCTCCTAGCTGCAGAGGTGGCTGGTAGCCCCCGGGGCGAACTAAAGGGCCCGAGGCTTTAAATCCCCACCGCAGAAGCTGAGGCGATCCGGCTTACTTTCCCCTCTGGCTACAGGGACCATTGGTCTGACCCGGTATGGCTGTTCTTGTGCTCTGGCGCACTCGAAGTCAAAGGACAACTCACATGAGTAAGAGCTGCACAATCTAGCCCTTTGTGTGTTGTACAGCAAGCGACAGTGTTGGGGTCTAGACCCCATTTCAGGAAAGCCCTTCAGTGCAGGCCCTGGTCCCAGTGAAGTCTGTGGGCAAAGCTGGAAGCTGCCCCAGAGCTGCTTCTGGGAAGTTTACCGGGGATACAGGAGACAAGGCATCCCTCTTTCCCCAGCTGGGTTTCACTGAGCACATAGAGCCCGCTTGTGTTATAAAGAGTAGTGTCCTGGCAATCCTGTCACAGTGTCATGAATAAATGTATCAAGCTCAGTCTGTGGCCAAGCAGCGCCTCAAACCCAGCAGTCCTAAGCGAATGCCTTAACCACTGGGCTATGCTTCCTCTCATGCCAACTCTCCTCTGCTCCCAGAGTGGAGAATGAGGCCACAATATGGTCCCTATAATCTTTCCATTCGGGGCGGGTTGACAGTAGAGGAAATAGTTCCTAGTTCATTTGTAGGATCCTAGGAATGTGAGAGGGCAATGACCTATTAAGCCAGCTGCCCCCACCCCCTGCCATCAGCCACGATTATTCCTTTGCATAGATCCACTAATGCTTTGAGAAAGCCCAAAATGAAGCGTAGACATAGAAAGCTGCTGCTTACAATCAATGTAAAGCTTACATTAGGTTGAGCAACCGGAGTCCTCTCCCAGCATAAACAGAATCTATCAACACCGATTAAACCATTAACGTTGACAACTGAGGTTCTCCAGAGAAAATCCTTCTCAAAACGGAACCGAAAAGGAAACCTGAAGGAAAACTCCACATCACTCTTTAATGCACTTTAGTAACTTTCTTAAGAAGACGTGGATGAGTCTTGTTAGGCTCAGTTTAATCCTTTGTCAATCCAGGGATTGCTGCAGGTTGGGCTATAAATTCTTCAAGGATTTGGGTCCTCATCTTCTGTTGCTCTTTAGTTTAATGGTTATTCTAATGGCGTTTCTTTAAAAAAAAATCTACATTCTCGCTCAGTAACTGTTCAACGCACAATAGTAATGTTTAGAGTCCAATCCCTAACCTGTTAATGTCTCTGGGCCCAGTTGTACCCTTGGTATCCATGTATAGATGGGAATTCTTAAAGCATAGGTCTGCCCTGCTTCATCGGCATTCCAACACCCCCTGGACAATGCAGAAGGCTCCCCAGAAGCTGGACATGGGCAATGGGGGATGGATCACTTGAGGATTGCCTGTTCTGTTCATTCCCTCCGAAGCATCTGGCATTGGCCACTGTTGGAAGACAGGCTCCTGGGCTAGATGGACCTTTAATCTGACCCAGTGTGGCCGTTCTTATGTTCTTACATTCCCCAGATTTGGGCATCAGTGCATGGTGGAGGGAGCGGCCAGCTCATGGGCCAGGGAAGAATAAGGGGGCTGAGGGAAGGGCCGCAAATCTTTACATTGCTCCCTCCCACCAGCTCTGCAGAGATCAGGGTGGAAAAGTTATATAGCCTGAGGGTCTATTATTTTTCTACAGCCCCATGCTAAGAATCCCCTTTTGCTGGGCTCCCAGGGCAGCCACCAGCCAGGGGAAAACTTAGGAGTGGGGCTGCAAAGGTCCTGCATTGCTAGGGAATGGGGAAGGGACTCAGGTTGGGACCAAAGCACGTGGTCTCTGTGCCGATGGCCTTGGATTCTGTCAGATCTTCCAGGATCTGTAAGGTCTGTGACCTTTCTTCTGCAGGGTGTCAAACCCTGGACACCAGCTTAACCAATGGGACAGCTCAGGAGGAAGCTTTCTGGGGGACACCTCATGGAGACTTCCTCTGTGGATTTCTCCACAGTAGCAAGTCAACCAGGGTGGAGAGCTTAAGAGAACGGATGAGCTGGTGTGAGGTACTGTATAAGAAAACAGCTCCCTAAAGTATTTGCTGATAGTGATGGAAGAAGCTCAGAAGGTTTGAATAGTTTGGAACAGTTCGTATAGGCACCTAAAGGCATATTTAGAGCTGGATCTGTACTGTAAACTGTCAGTGTTATGTTGAATGACATTTTGGCCCCTACTCTGACCAGGAAGTCTGTTGGAGGACAGCCCTTCCCATGGTAATTTTGAGCTCCTACTTTGAAATGGAGGCAGTGGAGAGAAGTGTGAAAATGAAAAAAAAAACATTGAGAAGTTATAGGACCTTCTGGTCACTTCTTATGTTGATTCCCATGGGTCCATCTAGGTGGGTTTAGGACATCATAAACCTCAAAAACAAAGCTGTAAATGGCTTGTCTCACCAGGATCCTTGGAAAATTTCTCTCCTCCTTCCTCCTGCATGCTCTGTGTGTGTGAGAAAAGTGAGTGGTACAAGGAGCAAAACACAAAAGGTCCTACTGAAAATATCGCAGATATGTCATTTAGATGCCTATGGGATTATGAGTAACATCATCCATTTGTATTCCCTGAGGAAATCCAACACACATCTATCTCCACCTACTGGAGGAAGATTTAAAATGTTGAAGGATTGTTATTTTAAAATTCAGACCTGAAGAATTTAAACAGATCCATCTTTTGTGAGGCTTGAATGAAGAAGGATCTCTATTTTTAAATGAAGATGAACAATGCTAAACCCACATTTTGGGGATGGTGCCAATGTTTTTGCAGACTTACATGGTAACAGCTAAATTATTTAGTGCTCAAACAGGGTGGCATTTGGCTGTCGGTCTTGTTCTGAATTCAGAACATTCAACTGATCCTTTTCCAAGTGAGACATTGGGGTGCAGTTCTGGCTTCCCTCAGAATGTGTGCAACTCCTATGGAATTTAGCTCAGGGCAGAACTGGGGCATTGGTATGTGAATTGTGAAATGCACGTAGGCCTGCCTTTCTGAAGATGAAGAATTCACAAAGATTCAGGGACTTCAGTGTTCTCACTTTAAATAATGTAACTATTAATTGCTTAAATGCAATACAGATAAATCACAGACAAATAAGGTGATCTTTGCTTCTTCACGAGAAGACCTCAAAGTTGCGTCTGTGGTTTTTTTGTTTTTTGTTTTTTAATTTTAAAAAAGTTTCGGGGTGGGGGTGTCTACCTTTAGAAATAAAAGGAATACCAAATCTGGTCTGAGAAGGATGGCTGAGGACTAGGCACACTGGCTGAGTCTAAACAGATCTTCCCTGGCTTCACTGAAGCACTTTTTGGAAGGCTCAGAATGGGACCTGTGAGTATTCTCTGAGATTGATGGCTCTTTATCAGAGATGTCTTTTATCCCAAACCTTGCTTAGCTCAAATGACCAAATAGTCAGCAAACCAAACAAATTTGAAACAGTCTGAATGGAAATCACTTCCCTTCCCAATTAAGCAGGAGTCTACAAAGCACCAAACATGTTATATAGAGATAATCACTGTCATCCAACCTAATGTGTTAGCAATCACAGAGGCAAGGAAATGCTTTAAGTGCACTGGCTGGGTTTTCTAAAGAGGCCTAAGGGCATTGAGGTGAACTTCAGTGGGAACTGCTTGCCTAACTCCAGCCCTATTTGTTTTTGTCTTGAAGGTTAACAAGGCCGAGAAAGGCAAAATAGGTGAGCGGTTCCTTTAAATGTGCCCTTTAAAATCAGGCTTTAGTCAGACCTATTTTGTCGCCCAATTATCATTTGTATCTTTATATCAGACTGTGAGCGGCTAGTTTTTTTTTTCCATGCATATATTCCCAGCGGGATGTTACATTTTTACACAAAGTATTTGTGGGTCATCGACATCTTCTGTCGTCAGGAGGATGAATTAAGGAAACCCAGAGCTATGGGCCTTCTAAATCTGAGGACGATCCAGCCAGCTGCCTGTACTGTAAAGACCCACATCCTTTCACACAAAGAGCATTTAACACATTGGAGGACGTGCCAATGAAACACGGATATTTTATTGCTGCAACATACATTATTTGTTTGTTCATGTCAGTAAATGACAAGTCCGCTGAAATTGCCTTAAGATCTTAGGGGGCCTTGAGTTGCAATTTGAAACCTATAATTAAGAAGAGTGAAGGGAAAGTTTCTCACAAGTCTCCAGAGACTATTCCACAAACCAAAGCATGTTTTCCATTATGGATTACATCAACATTTGGTCTACAGGACACTCGTGCGTGTGTGTGCGTGAGTGAGTTGTCTATCATTGTACATGTTCCTCCTGGAAGGGGACAGTAAAACTCACTTGCAGATTCACACACACAATGTCAGGATCCAAATTCAGGCTGTGTTGGGTGAAATTGCTTGGGAAAAGGAGGAGTTGTGTAAACCGTAATAGGAAATCCGACTCTGCTTCAGCATTGTGTCTGTTACCATATTTGGAAGCTCAGTATTTCCTTTGCTCCATTCAGCGATTCACACACTTGATAGTCACGTCACTTTCTTGTTGCTTTTTGTGGAATAAGAGGCAGGACAGTTAGTGAACTCAGCTGACTGGTTTTGTGTGATGCCCAGTGGATGTCATGACCCTGGCTATGATGGCACAGACTGTGCAATACATTTGAACTTGACAGAACCATGACCCATTAGTGGATTGCAACCCATTCTGAAAGGTTGCCGACCCCTGGTCTAAGCACTGACACTAAATAAAAGGGATGCCATGCATTTTTCTTACACTTAGCTTGGGCCAGTACAAAGTTCCCTCTTTTTCACCTCCCCAGGCTAGGCTCGGAACTGGCTAGACATTGGTGAAAGTAAAGCACATGCTTAAATGTTTTGCTGTTTTGGGGCTCTAATTGCAATGGGGGTCACAGAGCTTAGGGTTGAAGGATGGAGGGTGACCAGGGGGGTCTGGAGCAGCATGTGGTGGTAAATGGATTTACTTGGGGGTGAGGGTTAGCTCTGCTTTGTATCATTTAGCTAATGTCCCTTTCTCTGTGTGATGCGTGTCAGATTTCAGAGCAGTCACTAGGAAAGAAGCTACAGGATATGGCTGGGGAACAGCAATTTCAATCTCTTCTCTGTGTCGCTCAGGTGGATCTCCATGGGGCACTGCTTTTGCTCTACTAAAAAAGAAAAACGTGTGTGCAAATGAAGTTGTTTTCTCTAAGAATCTTTGCTGCTCTGAGGGCTTGGTTGGAGATCAGGGGTCAAGTAATGCCGAGATCTACCTCAGCTGCTCTTGGGCCTGCTCTGAATGGCAGCAGGGAGGGGAAATCTGGGCAGAAGCCAGGCCAGCAGAATAATATCTCCGCTGTTGTCAGGCCTGCATGCAGTCGGTAGATGAGTGAGCTCCCGAGGACCCAGGAATCCCCTTAGAAGCAGCTCTTCCACTTCCTTTTGGGTGAGGTATCATGCTTTCCCCAGTGCCAGCCTCAGCCAGTCAGTCAGTGCATGGGCAAGAAAGGGCCGGGGCCGGGCCCCTCGCCTGCCCAGCCACACCCGTTATGGGGTGCTTAGTGCAGCAGGTATTGTTATCACTTCAATCAAAGAGCCCAAGCACAGGGATTCGGGTTGTTCCTATATAACTGGGGAAGAAGGGGACGGTTGCAAAGGCTCCCTGAGTCCCCCTCGCTGCTCTCACTCACTCGCTCAAGGGACAGCCAGGATCTGGCCCTGGGTCTAGTGCTCCATAGAAGAGCCTGGCTAGATGGAAAGTCAAAGGGAGTTAGGTGCCTGAATGCCACTTGCCTTTGAAAATCTACCCCTGTCCTCGGCATGATCAGCACAGCTCCCTTCTGGCCTTGGAATTGATGAGCTCAGTGGAACCAGGCCTCCACACCTAACCCATACTGTCCCTGAGTAAAGTGGTCTCTCTCTTTCCCCTCCTCCGATCTCCTGTACCATATTTGCTGCAGTGATGTCTCTTCTGGGACTTACTCCAAGTGGGCTGAACTGGTGCGGGCAAGGGGTATGGATGAGTAGCAGCACCTGCCTTAAAGATACCCCATTAGCACTGACCTCCAAAGTGATCATCCCAAACAGATGGGAGAAAGGTAAGGTGAGTAAATGGGCTGGTAAGTTCCGGTGAGCAGAGCGCAGGGACAATTGTCTCTGACTTCATGGCTGTGCCTGCCACCGTGACTCCGCAGAGACATCTGTTGTTCCAGGAGCCGCTCATAAATTTAATAAGCAGCAACCACTGCTCCAATGGGCTGGAACCCCCTTTCTCAGGTGACGTCCTGGCAAGTTTCCCACTGCAGGTCAGTAGCTTGGATGGATGGAGCCTCTCTTTAAAAATATAACAAGCAATCTCCTGTTCCATAGTGGGGTCATTCTGCTGCCCTGGTTGCCTCATGTTTCTGGGCACTAACTTCTCCCTTGCTTTCTGCCACCCAATCCCTAATAGCATATGTAACTCACACACCGTCTGGGTGTGGTGTTCTGTCCCATCTAGTGGCACCAAGACAACTTAGAGAGAGAGAGATTGAGTCTGCACTACAGCCTTAACTAAGAGCCAGTTGGCTTTTAGCTCATGCGATAGAAACTCATGCACTAAGCTCCTGAGGTCCCCAGTTTGATCCTGCTCGTCAATAACTAGGGTCTGTCTCTGTTACATATATGCAAAGGAGGATGACAGCTCCTGCTGTACATGGGCTGTCCCATGGTGAGTTTGATGTACTGTGCCTTAATAGGGCAGAAGTGGCTGGAACTGCAGCAGGGGAAGGGGAGAGTGCTTGGGCAGATATGCCTTATGTTCATCAGGCTACGCACATAACTAATCTATGTTCTATTTACTCTCACCCTTGGTTTTCCTGCTCTCCAAATTGCTATGCCACTCCTTGCCTCAGTTTCCCCACCTACCAGAACCTAAGGGTTGAATTAATTCATCTGTCAAAGAAGTGACTTGAAATCCTCAGAGGAAAGCGTCACTCTAAAGGGAAAGTATTACCGTTAAAGCCATGGGGATGGGAGGACAATGGTCTGCCTTCCCTGGAGTGTGGCAGAAGGCTCCAAAATTGGTGATGTGTCCTCTGGTGAATTTACTACAAGTAGAAGCAGTGTGGACAGGGAGAAATCCACATGAGCTTTAGGGAGGTGACTTGTCTAGGGATATTAGAGAGAGACAAGCGGGGTGAGGTAATATATTTTATTGGACCAACATCTGTTATCTCTTTCACCAGCAGAAGTTGGTCCAACAGAAGATATTAACTCACCCATCTTGTCTCTCTAATATCCTGGGACTAATAAGGCTACAACATCACTGTAAACAACCATGGAAGTTGTCCAGAGATACACAGTTTCCTGCTGTGAAAAGCTCAACACAGCTCATGTGCGTTCATGTCTCGCTCGCCATTCAGCTGAATTAAATAAAAACATCTGAGAATGATCAGTGCCCTGTAAATGTCACCATTTTACAAAGGACGACGTTGACTTACCAGGGATTACAATATACACACATGTTTTATCTCCACAAGATGTTTTCAGGAAGTTGAATAAGCCAGTCTATGTGCTGACATGCATTGTAAGCAGAAGCTCAGCTTGAAATATTAGGCCAATAATATGGATAATATACACCCAGTTGCACTGCAATCCATCTAACAGGATGACTCAGGTCGTAGTTTTGCCAGCTCCGTTTAAAGTGGACCGTCTGGGATAATTCCACATTTCACATGTTCTTGTTTTGTTTTCCTAATGTTCTGGAGTTCTCAAGGTTTGACAAGAAAGTGCCACTTTAACTGAGAGGAAGACATTAATCTTTACACCAGCTTAGTCTTTACAAGCTTTTCTAAGCAGAAGACTCTGACCTTAAAGTGGGTGTAGAAAAAAATAATTTTATATAAGGTTCTCTAGAGGTGTGGCACAAGTCCCTCATTATGCAAATCAGTTGGCCAGCAAAGTTTAGGGTTAAGACATGCCCACTCATTGCTTAAAAGAAGACAACTCATTTCAATGTTACATTTCATCCAGGAAAAGGCTCAGAAGCTACCAAATGAGTAATGAAATATTTGAAGAATCTGAGAATCAACTTCACAGAAACTATTGTCTCCAGAGCAATCCATCACCCTGCACTCATTCTGTGCTAGTCATGTGACTATCTGACCACACGTTGGCCAAGTGTTGGCTTACCAAAAAGATCAGATAAGTTAGTGTGGCATAGAACTCATCCTCAGGAACCCTGGAAGATAATTGGGAATAACATTTTTTAGCGTGATTTCATGACAGCAGGCCTGTAAAACGGCTTACGAGCTGGCATTCCTGTTCAGTGTATCTGCTGCATGGAGAAAAATGAAGTGTTATGCCCATGACCTCTAACTTGGTAGATAATTCAGATGAAAGTTCCAGCAAGCAGACTAAATGTCATTTGTCAGAATTCTGGCACTGAATCCATAGCGCACAGAGTCTGATGGGTAGGAAATGGACATGTTTAAAATCGAATTAATTCTGAGGTGGAAATATTTGAGGCATACATTCCCTCCCCGCCTTAGCTGTCAAGAACATTCTTTATTTCTTTGGTATTTCTCATTAATGTTGAATTCTCCAAACCCTTGTAGCAGGGCCTCTTAGCTGGATGAATAAAGCCCAAGAGAAAGTTGTGGATTTCCTACCATCTTTCTTATATTTTATCCTTGCTTAAGCTTTCAGAGCGAAATCCTTCTAGTTTTCTAGGGATATTTGCTGGTCTGACGGTCAAGATTGTCTTATCAAAACCAAGTAACCAATTTGCAGCTACTTAAGTGTGGTGAAACTGTGGGCTGCCTACATGCAATCGTGCACTGATTGAACTAAAGGTGTGACTTAAAATGGATTTCATTAAAAGACTCTCTTAAATCAATAGAAGCCTGGTGCATCTCAATTTAGCTCAAGTCCTGCTTCTTATTTCAGCCCGGTCCACACTAGGCTCTTTTGCCAGTGTAGCAATGTGAGTTAGGGGGGATGATTTTTATTTTTTTTGTAATTACAAATTTATATTGGCAAAAGCCTTAGTCTAGATGCAGATATATTGGGCGGGGGAGGGGGAGAGTGGGGGTGTACATTTACTGGTACAGCTTGTTTTGTTCAGGGAAAAAGTACAAACTATAATGGCAAAAGCACTCCTTTGCCTATGTAAGTTCTGTCATCTACACTGGGAGGATTTGCTAATATAGATATAAAGTAGAGGCAAACTTTTTCTAATGTAAAGTAAGGGTACGTCTACACTACCTGTTGGATCGGCGGGTAGCAATCGATCTATCGGGGATCAATTTATTGCATCTAGTGTAGAGGCGATAAATCGATCCCCAATCGCCCTGCTGTCAACTACTGAACTCCAGCTTGGTGAGAGGCGGAAGCAAAAAAAGTCAACAGGGGAGCCGCGGCCGTCGATCCCGTGCTGTGAGGATGTGAAGTAAGTAATTCTAAGTCGATCTAAGATACGCAACTTCAGCTATGAGAATAGCGTAGCTGAAGTCGACTTATCTTAGATCGCTCCCTACCCCCACAGTGTAGACCAGGCCTTAGCCTAGGAATCTCTTCTGGGTTGTCTGCCTGCGTGTGTTGGTTTGTTTGAAACCCAAGTGGAGTCTATGGATCTACTCAGCTGAGCTGCTTGTTCCACAACTGCGTCATCTCCACTTCACTGACTAGTGAACCTCACAGTTGGGGTCAGGTCCCCCTCCCCTCTCTGGCACCCGTGTAAATCCATTGGCCTCAGTGAAGTCACTCCTGGATTACACGAGTGGAAGTGAGAAGAGATTCTGTCACTGTGGAACTCCGTGGTAACAGCCCATATAGAATCCAAACTCTGCTGCTTCAAAACCTCAGAGTCTTATAATAGGAGCCAAAGAAAAATCTCAGTTAGCTGTTAGCAACTAGGGCCAATGACACACAGCTGAATAGTTTGAATTCTGCCCACTAGAGGGCACTGGTGCAATCACACTTTTTACAATTAGAACAGGGGTTCTCAAACTTCATGGCACCGCAACCCCCTCCTGACAACAAACATTACTACACGACTCAGGAGGGGGGACCGAAGCCTGAGCCCCACCACCCCAGGTAGGGGGTGGAGCCAAAGTCTGAGCCCCGCCGCCCAGGGCCGAAGCATGAGAGCTTCAGCTTTAACCTGAGACCCCAGCAAGTCTAATGCCATCCAGGATGACTCCATTAAAACGGGGTCCTGACCCACTTTGGGGTCCTGACCCACGCTTTGAGAACTGCTGAATTAGAAGATCACAACACAAATTTAAAAAAACCAAAAAACCAAAAAACCAACATTCAGATTTGGTCTAAAGTTTCAAACATTTTTGTTCACGATTTTCAATTTGTGTGCATCCCCAGATGCCCGGGTTCTGGCTGGGATTGGATTCACCCGTGTGAGATTGCTGGTACTGTATTCCCAGCCCAGCGAGGAGCAGGAAGGACTGGAAATATCACAAGAAAAAGTCCAGATAGACAAAGGATGGGAGGGGATTTGTCCAACATTCTTGCCTATACAGCCCAATTGTATAGGTAAGAATAGAGCCTATGTCTTTTAATGCCCAGTTCAGGGCCCTAAACCCTAGAACAGGTTGCCCTCATTTCCAGCTGGCATTAACTAATGCACACCCTGTGGGAAGTAAGGAATGAACACAATGAGACTCCATGTAGTCAGGTTTGAGGCTTGTTAAAATTAAAATAGGCTAAAAATGTGTAAGGGATATAAACCATCATGCTTCAGGACATAAGGCAACCACAGACTGATAGTGGTCAGGAAGAATTTTTCACCCTATGGGCAAATTAGAACATAGTTGTCCATTATGGGTGTTTAAATAACTTTATCTGAAGTATCCACTAGTGCCCACTGTTGGAGGCAGGATACTAAATCAATAGACCACAGTTCTGATCCATTCTGGCTATTCCTATGTGGCAAGTGGTGCTTAGTAGGGCTGTGCAAATAGCTGAATTTTCAGTTCAGGTCTGAAAAACTGGAGCAGGAATCATTTTGGGTCAACCCGAAATGAAAATGTTTTGAAATTTTCAGTAAAACAAAACATTGAAAAAATTTAGTTTCATGTCAACTGAAACATTTCAGTCAACTCAATCTGAAGTGTTTTGTTTTGATTTTGAGGGGTTTTAAAACATTTTAAATAAAAAAAATACAACTAAGAGGAATTCCAAAAGGAAAAATTTTCCCAAACAAAAAACCAACACATTTTGTTTTTGAAATGCCCAAATGAACCATTATGAGGTTTACAAAAAAAAAAAATATGAAACAATTTGAAATCAGCCCCAATTTGCAAATTGTTTTGTTCCACGCAAATCTGCATTTTTTAATCCTCCCCCCCTCCCCAAAAAAGCCTTGTACAAAAAAATATAGCCCCACTCTGGTGCTGAGAAACTTGCATGGCTACTTTCTCAGCACCAGAGTGGGGCTATATTTTACACATATATATAGTTTATATATAAACTGTCCATGCTTTAGCTGGTCTGTGGACAAACAGAAAACTTCAATTTCCAGAGCTGTCAAGCCAGCACTTCAAAAACAACCAACCAACCAAAAACCCTTCTGAGATTAAAGTAAACTGCAGTAGGAAAAGCAGGGATCTGATTTAGCAATCTGCAGCTTTTTTGTATTTGTTGTCCCAAGGATTTAGGCTAAAGTCTAAATCACACAGTGCAAGTGACCAAGTGCACCATTTTGTCTTTAAAATCAATGCGGAGAAGGGAGTTAGTGGTCACGCCAGACAATTGGTTATAGTGGAACTGGAGATACAGTGCTGGAGATATTCCACATTTTCCTTTAATGTTTTCTTGGGTCACATCACATGGCAAACACATCTGTTCTCTCTGCCCCCCCCCCACCTTGTGTCCAACACCTGTACAAACAAACATCATCTGTTTCAATGCAGGAGAGTTATATTCTGGAAGCTGCAGAGACCCAAAGGCAATTCTAACAGGATTTCACATCAGAGATTAGCCTTAATCCAATTAATCTCCGAATGATACAGTGCTGGGAGCATATGGCCAAACGGCTAGGCTTGCTGGATGTGAAGTGCTGTCAGCTGTACTAAAGTCTATTTATTCACTGGGCAATAAAACCAAGACAATCTCTTAATCTTTCCCATCAAATGTCTTCCTTGTTGATTTGAACGCCCTACAGTGGACAGCAAGCATATTAAAATGGCTATGATTTGTGGGGTTTATCTGCTATCGGTGATCCCATCACATCTCAGAAGTTCAGCAGCGGAGTGCCAGGTCAGTCCTTGGATGGGAGAACTCTAGAAAAAGGTAGATGTTTGTGATGGGGTGAGATCCCTCCACTATCCCTGCAAGAGCTGAATTGGGCTAGGTGGGCCTAATCAGCTAATTAGGCTGCAAATGGGAGCTTTTGGCTGGAGGCAGCTAATTAGGAAACAGGCTCACCTGTGCAGGAACAGGCAGGGCCTATAAAGCTAGGTAGCCGGCTATAGCTGATAAAAGATGGTCACTCCCTGGGAAGAGGGTTTGGGGTTGGTACACCCAGACAGATAAGGGAACTGGTAGGAAGAAACAGGGAGGGCTGAGAGAGGAAGGCCCCAAGCTTCTGAGCTGAGGGTCCCTGGTCTGGAACCCAGAGTAGAGGGCAGGCTCAGGCTTACAAAAAGTAATGCTGTTATTGGTGTCTCTCTTTTCCAACAGTAGAGAGCTAATAACACCAGATTGGTGTTTAAGGGATGGGTCTGTTTTTGCTGGAGGTGGCATCTAAGGCATGAAAGTGAGCTCTTGATTGTTTGTCATTTTGTTATGTGATGGTGTTGATCACACTTCATCCCAGAGCTTCAGGCAAATGTTGAGACATGCTGGGCCCAGGCTACTGAGTGCCTTGATGATAAGGCCAAGACCTTGAACTTGAGTTCCTTCCTCAGGGTTGAGGAATGGGGGTGGAAGTAATAATGCCATAGGATGACTCCCCACAGGACAATCAAGCCTGTTGTCCTTTGAGCCTAGAATGGTTTTGATGACAATTCTACCCCCTCAGGAGAGGGCTTCTGGCAGGGTGTTCTCTGTGAGGTGCCTTCATTTTGGAAACCCTACACTCTTTCCCTCAGTCTGAAACAATCCCAGATCTGCTGACCTCCAAGAGATGCTGTGATTTGGATTTCCTCAGCATTTGGAGGAGGTGTGAGATAGCTCAGAGCTGGTATTTTGAGGGGGTTTTTAATCTTTCTTTTTGGGGAGTTTAATCTTGTCTACATGTATGAAGTTACGCTGCTGGATTTATGATGATTTAATTGGTTTGTTTTAGGACAGTGCCTAGAAACCCCAACTGAAATCTGGGCCCCATTGTGCTAGGCCCTGTACAAACACATTAAATAATAATAAAAGATAGGTATATCTCCTAGAGCTGGAAGGAACCTTGAAAGGTCATCAAGTCCAGCCCCCTGCCTTCACTAACAGGACCAGATCCCTAAGTGGCCCCCTCAAGGATTGAACTCACAATCCTCAGTTTAGCAGGCTAATGCTCAAACCATTGAGCTATCCCTCCCCCTTTGTGAGTGAGGGTCCCTGCCCTGCAGAGCTTGCACTCTAAATAAGCAAGACTGATGAAGTGCAGGAGGGGGAAAAGAGTTGAAGGTCATATGGTATCAAATGTGGCTTTAACAGTTTGTCTACAGTGCCTACAGCATAGTGACCGATACATGTTATTTTTCTCTCTCTCTCTCTGTCTCTAAGAGGTGGCACAAAGAATTGCCAATAGTCATACGGGAAAGTTACGTTGTAGTAGTAACATTAGAATGGTGCAAGAGCCTAACTGCCACTCATTCTCTCTGTGTGGGATCATGTCTCCTCCGAGGTCACCACTGAAGGAATACAGGAGCCTAGTGCTTAGACAAGGTTCTCCTTTAGAGCCCAGTGGCCAGATGTGGGCGACACTAGTTCTCAGCTGACACCCATGATGTCTTTATCATTTGTAGCACCACAGAGCCCTAACCAAGACTGGGACACCATTTCCCTAGGCAGAGAACCGTGCCTGAAGATCTTACAATTTAAATAGAGAAACAATGAGGGTGGACAACATTATCCCCTTTTCACAGGAGAAAGTGCAGGAACTTAGCGACATTGAAGGTGCAGTTCTCTACAGCACTCAGTATTGTCCTAGGTTTGCTCCCAATTGAAATCTGTTGTTGTCTCGTTGTTCCCTTGTACTCCTTTATGCCTCTGTCTTCTCCTGAGACTGCAAGCTCCTAGGGGCACAGGCTGTCTTTTGTTCTGTGTTGGTACAGAGCCTAGCACAATGGGCTTGTGGACCATGACTATGGCTCCTAGGTGCTATGGTAAAGCAAACAGTATTAAGTCAGTTGTGAAACTCTCACCCTAAGCAATGTACCCAAGACCACAAAAGGGGTCTATAACAGAGCCAGGAGTTGAACCTATTTTACCCAAGGTCTACTCCAGTACCTTCACCACAATACCAACCATTTCCATTCTGGTAGTGTCAACAGCAAAAGGCCACTGCTCCTACACAGAAGGAGGCACATTCATTACCCCAACAGTTTACCTTCAACATGCAATCACTGCTCGTGAAATAATGAGTCCAGAAAGGAAATAACCTCAGTATTTTCCTAGGGAGCTGTAACATTCTGGTAGCAAGGATGAGCCAAAATAGTAGCTGTCTGACTAGCAAGGCTCATAAGGTATCCTAAATGTTCTTAAATCTGTTTCTTATAATCCATATATGTATCACTGAATAAGTGAAATCCCAGTGTGCTCCAGGGGACCGCTTTCCCTGTGTCCAAGAGAGGAGAATCCAATGTGAAGGCTGAAGCTTTACAGGCCATGGCAGCTGCCAGCTGGCATCCGTTCAGAGCCAACATTGCTGTCCTCCTCATAATTACCCTTCATTCCAGAGATATCTCCTGAGCTGGAATTGCAGCAAAACTTTACCCCATTCCGTCACTTTTTTTTAAGTGCTTTTCTGTGTGTGTTCATGTAGATCTGTTCAGAGGGGAACTTTCGGTAGAGTAAAAAATGCAACTGAAATAGGTTTCTATCCAAGATCACATCTGTTTTTCTTAAGACAAGACATTAGAGGGATAATATCACTCCTCACAAGAGGATTTTTCTGCTTGCTGAAGTGAACTTTTATGTTTTTTGGGGTTGGGTTTATTTATTTATGTATTGGTGTCCTACCATTGATAGATGGGCAATCTGAGGGCAATCTGATACCCTTTCCACAGCTAAAAGGAAAGAGCCTTGTTGCAGTCTGCATGGGGAGACTCATGGAGGGAGTTTTGTTCTTTCAGCCCTGGGACATGACTTGCTGTTGGCAAAAGCTGGGGTAGCTGGAGGTAGAGATGCGTGTTGGGTACCTTGATACATTGGTATCTCAGGCCCGAGAGATGCATTCTTCTGACTTATTTCACCCCGATCCTGAAGCCATCCAGGCTGTTGCTCAGCTGGTGTCTGAGGAAGGGTTTATATTCCATTCATACCCTCTTGCTGTCTGTGATGGGGTGCCTATCCCACACAGGATTGGAAGGGGTTAAGATGGTTAGACTGGCCAATTAACTCCCCAGGCAGCAGCTGGAGGAGGAGCCAGGGAGCAGGGAACTATAATTGATTGCAGGCAGGCTCATCTCTGCAGGTACAGGTGAGACCTATAAAGCCAGGAAGCTGGCTACAGATGGGGGCTATAGCCACTCCCTGAGTGGCGCGAGTTGGGAGTCTGGGGAAGAAAGTAGGAAGAAGCTGAGGGAAACAGCAGCAAGGGGTAAGACAGTGCAGATACCTTGGTTGCTTGTATTAGGGTCACTGTGTTATAGGGTCAGTGTAGAGGATGGGCCTGGCTTCCCGTACCAGCCCCTGGGAAGTGGCAAGGCCATTGGAGATGCCAGCCAGACAGCGGGTCTGGAAGGACTTTGAATTTCCTGGAAGCAGGAGGACCTTAGTGACCTGGCCAGAGGGCCTGTAGCAAGGCGGTGGGATACCCCACGTCCCCGCTGGGGGACGAGCCTCTGCCGAGCCCCTCTACAGGGCTAAATTCTGAAGAGGAGACTGCAATCCCTGTAGTGAGCGGGGCTGCAGGGCAAGACCACATGGGGGAAGACATAGCCAGAGGGAGAGCATGATGCTTGGCAGAGCTAATTCCCAGGATGGCCAGCAGGAGATGCTACTAGAGGGGAGGGAATCCCGTGACCCTGTCCTTATTATATAAACCTGTCTTCATCTCCACCTATGCTCAACGAAATATTTCAACTATGGAATGCTTCCCTGTGGTGAGAGGGGCCCCCTCAAGCAAACCTCCATCTCCTTCCTCCGTTCAGGCTGCCACTGTGTATATAAACTTGGTGTCATGCTGAACTTTCCACCTACTCCCACATCTTTTATGTCTGAAAAATGCATCACCACCTCAGCAAACTTCGTTTGTATATTCCACGGCCTTGATTCTATCTGTAGCTGAACACCCCATCAATTACTCTGCAGTTCTGGTGGCCTGTCCACTCCAGACTCTGACATATGTATCATGGTACCGCTCTGACAATTAAAAGGAAAATGTATCACATCATCTTCACCCTCAAATGACCCAAATGGGTTTGCAGTGCTTTCAGGATCCAGTGTAACACCGCTTTCTTTGAAGGAGAAGTACCTGTCACCCATGGGCAATCCTGCATGGACCTCCAAGTTCATGTCTTTCTCCATTTAAACCTCCACTCTTCTTTCTCATAATCAGATCACTGGTGTTTTTGCAAGAGCCTTCCCCTCTGCAGTGTCTGTCATCTGGAACAGCCTCCCAGCAGCTCTCTACCTCATTGGCTCCACCTCTTTCCAGCTTCATCTGAAGTCTTCATCTTTTCTCCTTTGCCAGTGCCTCTGAATAGCTCTCTCCCCCAGCTGTTATTTATCACGTAACTCTGCGAAGGGGTCAGACAGCTTGCATGACAGACACCGCACATCATAAAGTTGTATCATCCTCTCCAGTGAATTTACCATGGAAGTTACTCATTTCATGGTTTAGCTATTTTGTCCAGTGACTTCACATTTCAGCCCACAAGTTGCTCACCTCCTGCACTCTTCCCAAAGGCTTTGGAAATGCTGATGAAAATCTTCTTGGATTTGGGTTTAAGGCCTTTGGATTGAACTCCCTAAAGGTGATTCTCTCTTTTCCACTGTTTTTTCTTTCTTTCTCTCCCCCCACCCCGAATTTTACTCCTGACTTCCAGTCAATCAGTTGTGCAATGCATAAAGACGTTATTTACAGTCTCTCTTGGAGAACTGAGTCATTTTGTGGTTGGATTCAAACCTGAGGTGCATGACACTCATCACGGCTCACCATGAGAAATCTCTCCATTACAGCAGTTTGTGCAATGCAACCGAGATTAGGGCTGACTAGATCTCACATCAGCACTTCAAATTAACTCCTAACTATAACATTTGGTGGGGAGGTTTTTAGAAGGTATATTCTAGGAATCAGCAAACCAATTTAAATAAAATTAAAAGCCAGCCACAACTCTGTCTAAAACACAGATCCAATCAAATTCAAACTTTTTTTTTTTTTTTTGCTTTTTGTGGCAAGCTGGAAAACACTCCTGATTATTTGTCTGCTCAGATTGCACTGGTTAGGTGAGGAATTGAGAAGTTAAAATACCCCTCCCAAAAAGATTGTTCTTTCTTTTCTGGACAACCAAGGGCAGACATTTTCAGAAAGCCCTGTCCCGAGGAGATGTTCAGTCCAATATTACAGACCCCCAGACTGTAAACTCTTTGAGGTAGAGATTTTTTTTTTATGTCTGTTGAGCATCCAGTACAACAGGACCCTGATGCATGACTGGGGTTCTTAAGTTATACTTCAATAGAAATAATAAATGTCAGCATCTCAATGTTTGGCTGGTGATATGAGCTTCAGCCTCCATTCTTGTCAAAGTTCACCCAGTGCTAGTGTGCTTGTTCATTGATTATTCTTACTGTTTTGAAAACCATTCACCTTTCTTTGAATGAAACTTTTTTGCATGCCCTTATTTCTGTATTCAGTCTAAAAAAGATTCTAATAATTCTACTAATAGAGCACCTTACCTTTGAGAATTTCACAACACTTCATTAAGGCTTTCTGTCACCAAGGTACTTAAGCATATGCCTAATTTTAAGCACTTGAGTAGTATCATTGAAGTCAGAAAAAATGCTCCTGGTAAGTCTGTTAAATAGACTCTGAGTCACCCAGCTGCTACAATAATGAGGACTTAGTGAGATGGTGAACTTAATGTTCAGCATAAGCCTAAGTACCTTGTTGACTCCTGGCCAAAGCAAGTCTCACAAGATACTTACATATTTATTAGACCCATTTTACAGACAGGGGAGCCTATATTCCTTAGCCAGGTTCACATAGTGACTTACATAAGCGTCTTCCTTCTGCTCTTTCAAAGAAACCAACTTTGTTCCTGGTGAAAAATGGGGTTCATGGCTGATACCAGTTCAAACATAGCTGAATGTATTTTATCGTTTGGAGGCAGACCTCATACCGTGCTTGTCCAGTGCTGGCTGCTGATTTAAAGGGCCATTATCCTGAACACATTAATATGTGATATGCTCCACAGGCTACCTTGGCCTAGAATGGGAACCTCATTAAGGGCAGGAAAAGCCTATATGCTTCAAAGGAGACATGTTCGCAAGAGATGTTTGCATAAAACTTATCAGCTTAATGTCTTTTTTGCCTGTTAGTCTCCTAGGTTTGGGAACATACCCCTGGATGTAGGTCTTTATTTAGCCCTTTGATGACGACCTTAGAGTCCTACCTCTCACAAACTGTGCACTTCCCCCCACACACTAGGTCTGTGATGAAGCTAGTCAAAGGAAAATCATCAGACCCTCCAAAACGTTGAATGGTGCTGTGCCTAGGCTGTAGAAGATGCATAGCCCTAGCCCACAAAATAGGTGGCAGAGGCTCCAGTGCAAAGCTGGCAGAGGGGAGGTATGTTCTGCTGTGTGCAAGGCAAATATTACCAAGGGTGTGATGGGTTAGATCACAAACCCCCTTGGGAGCTGCCAACTGATGTGCCAAGACTACTACTGCCCCGGCCTTCCTGCCCTGGCAGCTTGGGACTCCAGCACCCTGTCTTGCTGAGCCAGACATGCCCGTCTGCTCCAACACAGACCCAGGGTCTGAACCACATGCCCCAAAGCTGCAGACTTAACTGAAAGCAGCTAACGGAAGTGTTCTTGTCTTTAACACTCTGATGCCCAACTCCCAATGAGGTCTTACCCCCCCACCCAAAAATCGGAAATGTTCGCCCTCTATAACACTGAGAGAGAGTATCAGAGGGGGAGCCGTGTTAGTCTGGATCTGTAAAAGCAGCAAAGAGTCTTGTGGCACCTTATAGACTAACAGACGTTTGGGAGCGTGAGCTTTCATGGGTGAATACCCACTTCGTCGACATGCATCCGAAGAAGTGGGTATTCACCCACGAAAGCTCATGCTGCAAAACGTCTGTTAGTCTATAAGGTGCCACAGGATTCTTTGCTGCTTTTACTGATAGAGAGAGATGCACAGCTGTTTGCCCCTCCCCCAGGTATTAATACATACTCTGGGTTAATTAGTAAGTAGAAAGTGATTTTATTAAATACATAAAGTAGGATTTAAGTGGTTCCAAGTAATAGCAGACAGAACAAAGTGAATTACCAAGCAAAATAAAATAGAACACGCACGTCTATGTCTAACAGAACTGAATACAGATAAAAACCTTACTCAAGGACCATCCTTTTACAGACTAGTCTCCTTCTAGTCTGGGTCTAGCAATCACTCACACCCCCAGTAGTTACTGTCCTTTGTTCCAGTTTCTTTCAGGTATCCTTGGGGGTGGAGAAGCTCTCTCTTTAGCCAGCTGAAGACAAAATGGAGAGGTCTCTCAGGGGTTTAAATAGACTCTCTTGTGGGTGGAGACCCCCTCTTCTCTCCTAAGCAAAGTCCAGCTCCAAGATGGAGTTTTGGAGTCACATGGGCAAGTCACATGCCATGCATGACTCAGTTTTTACAGGCAGCAGCCATGGCTTACCTGTTACCTTGAATGTCCTCATGTAGACTTCTTATGTGGATTGGAGCTTCCCAAGATCCATTGCCCCTTAAGTGCTTCTTGATTGGGCACTAAATTTGCACATTCCTTTCTCAAGAGGCTAACCAAATGCTTTACAAAGGCTGCTTAGAAATCAAGCAAGTATTCAGCCAATATTCCTAACTTCAAGTACAGAAGTGCAGAGCCAGGGGTTGAGCAGTGAGCACCCCTGGCACATTGGAAAGTTGGCGCCTGTAGCTCCAGCCCCAGAGTCGGTGCCTGTACAAGGAGCCACATATTAACTTCTGAAGAGCCGCATGTGGCTCCGGAGCTGCAGGTTGGCCACCCCTGATCTAGTGGTTATCAGAGTGCTGGCCTGGTGTCAGAATACCGTTTGCACCCTACCCCAATGAACTGAATGAAACCCTCCTCAGCGGAGCCTAGAAGCGGAGACTTGAACATCTGGAGGTTTATTGAAATTGAATCTTGGGACCATTTGCTCATCTTTAGTTATCATGTGCAGAGTACTAATTGCTGTGGTAACATGATGAGAAAAGGAAGCAGGTTCTTGGCTTCTGGCAAGATGGTTCTACTGATCATATGCTTCTCAGCAAGCACTTTACAGGGGCATCTTTCCTGAAAGATTAAATTCCTCCCTGAATATTAGTGTGCTAGAAATGAATCACCCCCTGAGGCTGAATAACTGATCTCTTGGGTCATGTGCACAGGATATAAACCGAACAATAAAGCAGAAAGAGGAGTGACATGGCCACACAACAGCTGGCAAACACTAGGTAAAGATAACAGAAGCTCTCTCTTCTTTTTTCTTTTTTTAAATAAAGGCCAAGCAAAAACTGTCCTCCTCAATGAGAAGCAGATAGTCCTAGAGTGATATTAGAACTTCAGTAGCTGTAGGGATTGAGTCCTGATCTGAAGTCAATGGGAAGATCCTTATTGAAATTAAAGGGGATGGATTGTGTCCTTGGTGCTGTAAGAGATTAAAGGACATTAAAAAAAATTGGAGGGGGCTTAGGGGAAGAGGGGTAACATAAGAGATCAGCCTGGACTGCAAAATTTGAATCAGGATCCAGATCTGAAGCCCTCTGAGGTTTGAGGGATTTGGGATTCTAGTCTAGTGCATGCTAGACAGAGGGACTGCCACAAAATGCGAGTCTGGATCCACATTTGAAGGCTGGAGGCTTGCTTCCCCCCTCCCTCCCCACCAAAAAAAAAATTGGGGTTACTCAGCTGTAGGGTTTGGGTTGGGGCCTATCTCTAGTTAGGACAGTTACATGCACATTAGCCAAAGTCAGCATGTTCTTCTCTTTGTCCTGACCAAAAAAAAAAAAATGAGCCTGAAAAAACAACTGCAATCGCATGAGAAAATAATGCATCAGCTGCGAGACAGAGAGGCGTGTTAATGATATCTGGAGTTCATTCGCGGATTAAATAAACCACAGTGATAATATACCAGGGCTAACAGTGCCAATGGACAGCCAAGTGCCTCACATGATTGTGAGTCATAGAGCTGTTCCTTTTCTTCCTCCTTCCCTCTCATCACAAGGGGCTATTTGCTGCTGGTGGGTGGATGCGTGGGGTAAGAGGTTTTACAGAGTGTTCTCTACACACTCTGTAAAAGTCCGAGCTGGGGATAGACTCCCATGTGTCCGAATGCTGAGTTCAGTGCCCCGTCTGCTAGAGCAGAGGTGCTCAACTTCTTTCATGTCACAACCTCATTCCCATCTTGCAGGGGAAACCTTCTAGATAAGGGAAAAGCAGGGTGGTCCTGACTCTCTCTGCCACCTGTTTGCAACCCCCTGGTTGAGAACTTCTGCATTAGATCACACTTCCTCTAAAGTGGCAAAGGTGTTTTAGGGCTAGTCTACACTTACCGTCTGGGTCGACGCGGTGAGTTCGACTTCTCGGAGTTCGAACTATCGCATCTGATCTAGACGCGATAGTTCGAACTCCGGAAGCGCCGCGGTCGACTCCGGTACTCCACCACTGCAAAAGGCGGTGGCGGAGTCGACCTTGGAGCCGCGGACTTCGGTCTGGACAGGTAAGTAGTTCGAACTAGGGTACTTCGAGTTCAGCTACGCTATTCATGTAGCTGAACTTGCGTACCCTAGTTCGACCCCCGCCCTTAGTGTAGACCTGCCCCTGGATGATAAGCCAGAAGCAGGCAGCCTTTGAAGACATCCTCCTCCTAAATATGCTTGAGTTGACAACCAGGGAATAATCCTTCTCTTAGGGGAAGGTTTGGGTGCAGACCATTGTCAGACAGAACTCAGTGTATCGCCTGTACATTCCGTCTTTATTTTGATGGCTGTCCCTATGTTTTAAATGATTCCTTTTCAGCTTTCTTTACACACTCATTTACCAATGTGCCAGAAATAACATGGATTTCTGGTAACAACAAGGGTAATTTTAGGTAAATAACTTCCTGAGCAGTGCTGAGCAAATAAACCCTACTTGCCTTTCACTATTTCTCCACACTGATATGGCTCGTTATTGAGTTCATCCACATTTCTCTATTTTATTTCCCCAAGTGAATTCATTGCTGGCAAGAAGTGCTGGATTGACAGATTAGGAAACTGAAGCCCTCGATTTAGGCACAAAACAAGCAGAGCACAAGTAGTGGCAGGATGAACTAACTCCACGCTGTGCTTTACCTTTAGAGGTGGTTCTTCTGGCACAGAGTCAGATGTCTAGTAATGCTTGGCCTCTGAGCTAACTATGTGGGATCTCCGGTGCAGAAGTAAGCCATTGATGAGGGTGGGTTACTGGTTCTCCTCTGTGCTGGTCCACAGAGGATATGTGGTGTTAGGAAGGATTCATACTCCACTAGTAACCAGCACTCTCAGCCAAACCACCCTTCGTCACTGCCGGTTAGAACAGCTCTCATCCTGTGAGTTGCAACCTCTTAAGGGGAATCTTGCTGCTATTATTCTGGCTTGGGCCAGGAGCCCTGCCCTGCCTCTGATCTTTGGCTGAAGCAGACCTGCTGAACTCTTTGTCATTCTACCTTCAATGCAATGCACAAGTTCACACAGTGGCTGCTTTGAAACACCAGGGTCCCTTGAGTTCTGACACGCCTGCTTCTTACTAGAGATGGCCCAAAACAATGGATCCCAATACCCTCTTTCTTTTGCGCAGTTCAAACTCCAAAACTGAATCCAATCCTCAGCCTTGCAAATTGGGTTCCATCTTCTATGAATGGCGGGGCCTAGCCCTGATCATTGAAGCTATCTAGAATTTGAGGGTGTCTGGAAATCACGTCCACAGACCCTCTCTCTGTCTGTTGCCAACAGTGACATCCCAACATTGTGCAGCCTGCCAATGCCAGTCCTCCATGGAAAAGATTGTGTGGTCACCTTGAATTTTTCTCTGACAGAAAGTGAAAGAGGTGCACGTAAGATCAAACCTTAAAAGGGTCTGATTGATCTGAAAAGCGGTGGGGGAGGGGGCGGGAATCCAAGGTGTGGTTTGCCTTGTGAGGTATGTGTTTCCCTGCTGGTAACGTATGCACCTGCATTCCAACCCCCCCCCCATTCGAAGTGTGCTGTGCATCTCTTGCCTGGGCTGCCAGCTCGGGCACTGTAAGAGAGACCAAGCCTCACTACAGTTACGATAGAGGAAGAGGATATCTGCAGTGCGCAGCCGACCAGTGGAATTTGCTGCCACAGGCCATTGATCACAATCTGTGGCTGCTTTTCGTACATTCATAGAGTTTAAGGCCAGAAGGGACCAACAGATCATGCAGTCTGACCATCTGCATATCACAGGCATTATATTGCACACAGTTACCCTTGTACTGATCCCAATAACTTGTGTGAGACTAAACCAGAACTTATGTTTTGGCTAAAGCAGATCTTCTAGAAGGGCCTCTGGAACTGAAGATCTCAAGACTGGGGATCCACCAGATTGTCCAAAGGATTCATCACCCTCACTGTTTCAAATTGGTGCCTTTACGCTTAATCTGAATGTCTCACTTCAACTTCCAGCCACTGATTCTTATTATGCCCTTCTCCTAGGTTAATGAGCCTTTTAGTGTCCACCGTTTCCTCCTCTTCCCTCACCCACGAAAGTGCTTAGTCACTGTAATCAGGTCACCTCTCAATCTTCTTTTTGATAAGCTAAACAGGTTGAGCTCTTTAAATCTCCCTGTAAGGCCTTTTCTCCAGCCCTCGGATTATTCCTGTGGCTCTTTTCTGCCCCCTCTGCAATTTTCAACATCCTTCAAAATGCAGACACTAGAACAGAACACAGTATTCCAGTATCCGTCTCACCAGTGCCATTTACAGAGGTAAAATAACCTTCTTACGCCTCCTCAGTACTCCTCTGTTTATACATCCAAGGATCGCATTAGCCCTTTTTGCCACAGCATTGCACCGGGAGCTCATGTTCACTTGTTTCTCCACTGTGACCCCTAAATGCTTTTCAGAATCCCTGCATTTCAGTCCCTTGTTCTGTAGGGGTGGCCTGCATTCCTCCTTCCCAAATGTAGAACTTCACATTGGGCTGTATTAACATACATTTTGTTTAAACCGCCACACTTACCAAGCCATCCAGATCATTCTGTAGGACCATCCTGCCCTCATTATTATTTACCACTCTGCCAATCTGTGTCATCCACAAATCTGATTATCAGTGATTTTCTATTAGTTTTCCGATCATTGATGAAAATGTTGTATAACCTCGGGCCTGTACCGAACCCTGTGGAACCCCTCTAGAAACATCCCCATTTGACAGTGATTCCCCATTGTTGACTACATTTTGAGATCTGTCCGTTAGCTACTTCTTAATCCATTTAATGGGTGCTCTATTGATATTGCAGAGTGCTAACTTTTTAATCAGAATGTCATGGGCTAAATCAAATGCCTTACAAGTCTAAGAAGTTACCTTTATCAGCCAAACTTGTGATCCCCTCAAAGAATGAAATCAGGTTTGTTTGACAAGTCCTGTTTTCCATTATATCATGTTGACTGGCATTAATTATATTAGTATCCTTTAATTCTTTATCAACTGAAGCCCATATCAGCACCTTCATTATTTCACTCAGGACTGATGTCAGGCTAACCAGCCTACAGCGGCGTATTATCGCCAAGCCAACAAGGCCTAGTCCTAGGGCGGCAAATTTGCAGGGGCGGCAAATTTGCTCGCGATCCCTCCCCAGCGCCGCCCCTTCCCCAAATCCCTGGCCCACCTCCTCCCCCAGGAGCGCCATGCTTCCCCCCTTCCACCTCCCTCCCAGGCTTGCCGCGCGAAAGTGTTGGGTGCGAGGGAGGGAGAAGTGAGTAGCAGCACTCAGAGGAGGCGGAGCAGAGGTGAGCAGGGGCCCGCGGGCGCGGGGAGTAACCCGGGGGGGGGAACCGCTCCCCGCCCCAGCTCACCTCTGCTCCACCTCCGCCATCCCCCGAGTGCGCCACAACTCCTCTTCTCCCCCCTCCCTCCCAGGCTCGCCGCGGGGGAGCGGAATTGAGCTGGCGCGTGGGGGGGGGCAATTTTTTGAGGGCCTAGGGGCGGCAAATTTGTTAATCTGCCACTGCTAGCCTATAGTTATCCAGGTTATGCCCCCTTCCCTTTTTTTGGAATACTGGAACAACATTAGCATTCTTCCAATCTTACAGATTTTCTCTGGTATTCCAAGATTTATTAGTAATTAACATCAGCAGGAAAGCTATCTCCTCATCCAACTCTTTTAGAACTCTTGGGTGCAAGTTATTCTGGCCTGATGATTTTGAAATGTTTATCCCTAGTAGATGTTTAGTAGTTAATTAGTATGCATGCAATTAATAGCATGCATGTCTTTGCCCCCATGATGATGATCAAAACCTTGTGTTGCTTTAGAAAATGAACAACAACAGAGAGTGAAGGGATTTGAGAGGGGGGAAGCTGAGAGGAAAGGGCAGCAGGGACAGAGTTATGGAGGAAGAGGAGGAGAATAGAACATGTTCAGGACTCTTTCTCTCTGAATCCCTCTCATCTCAGGGACTCCTGTGACCACAAGTTCTGAAGCCTGTCAGACCACTGCTCTTACAATGAGGTGTAGTGCAGTCCAGTAGATAGAGCCATGCACAGGAATCTTGGTGATATTCCCAGCTCTATTGCCGGCCTGCTGTGTGACCTTGGGCAAGCCATTTCAACTTTCTGTTCTCCTGCTTCCCCTCCTGTGTATTGTGTCTGCGAAAAATGGTAATGCTGGGGATTAATGGAAATACGATGGTTTCTTTAAACTATCAGTTGGATCAGAAATACTAAGGAGGAAGCAGTTGCATTTAAAAAAAAATGAGAAGGTGGGTGACGTTAATGGAAATCCAAAAACTGGCTGAGATAACGAACTCCTTTCATAAATATTATTTTCTTCAAGAATAATATACAATTTAAGGTAGGAAAGACCCTGTCACAACAGCTAACATTTAAGGTTAGGTAAGAGAATATGTGGAAAAAGTGAACATACACAAATCTATTCCAGAATATAAACATTCCAGGGGTAGTTAGGGAATGTCTTCATACATTTACTGTATCACTGGCTAGAATTTTTGAGAAGTAATGGACAGCTGTGATGGTACCAAAAGAAGACAGGTACTATATTCTCTTCCATTCAAAAAAGGAAATATGCATGATCCTGCCAATTAGTATCCCATAAATCTAGCTTCTATTAAAATAATGGAACAAATATTGAGAGAAAGCTAATCAATACATTGAATGATAATAGAAGTGTGATCAAAAGATACCACGGGTTTATAAAGAATTAATCCTGCCTGACGCATTTGATTGCTTTTTGTGATATAATTTGGATTTTAGGAAAATATATAATTACACTGCTTCTCACCAAATCTGACTTAATAAATTAATTCAAAGTTGAATCAGAGAGGAACTCTGTCATTGAGCTGAAAACTGTCTCCAAGAACTATAAATAAGAAGAGTAAATCATAAAAGGCAGTGTGTTGAATTGTGGATAGACATCTAGTGAGTTACTGCAGGGGTCTGTATAAATCCAGGTCTGATTTAACCTCTTCAGAAAGATCTGCAAAAGGAAATAACATTTCAAGAGTATCGCATTTCATCCAGTGAAATCTGCAGATGACATTAAATGTGGAGGTATTGCAAACATCAGTCAGGACAGAGAAATAATACAAAGGCACCAAAGGAGATAAAGAACATGAACAGCTAATAATGTGAGATTGGACAAAAGCACACTAATATATGTGGAGAAAAAGAATCTGAAGCAAAGCTAATCAACAAGGAGAAGAAAACTGTGATGTTGAAAATGACGTAGGAGTGGTAATGGGCAGTAAATTATGGCATACAGGAGATTGCAATGTGATATGGGTAAAAATAAAGGGGCACTGAAGTTTTGGACTGTGCAGGCAAAAGGCATCGTGTTACAGAGCAAGGCAGGAATAGTTCCACTATTCTGCACTGGTGCGATCACACCAGGAATTCAGGGCTTGGCACTACATCACTGGAAAGACTGGAGGGAGTTCAGAGAAGAGCAAGAAAAAAATATCAGGTAGCTGGAGGTAAAGCTTAAAAGAGCTTACTACATGTAGCATGACTATGGGCCTTATTCTGAAGCCAATGGAGTTACTCCAGATTTACTCTGGTGTAACTCAGATCAGAATCTGACTCGGGGGGGGGGAGGGTGCATGAGCATGAGAGGGGGAAGGGGGAAAGAGTGTAAGGGACATTACACTCAGACATCCATAGAGCGTTAACACCAAGGCCTGATTCTGCTGCTCTTACACATACTGGGCCAAAACCTCACATGGTGTCAATTAGCATAGCTCCTTTGACATCACTGAAGCTATGATGATTTACACCAGCTGAGGATCTAGTCCACTGCATTGTACCTTACTCCATGAGTAGTCACAGTGAAATCAATTGCCCTGCTCAAGGAGCAAGGTACTCTCCAGTGTGAAAAGGATGTCAGATCCGAGACCTCAGAATGGAGAGGAAATATTGATCATAGCACTTGGGGATGTGTGTAGGCCAGCATCTGGGGTGAATGTTGAGCCCCTTTGTGGCAGTTGTCATGGATGTGATAAGTGAGAATATACAAAGGGAGCCAACTTGGAACCTGCTTTTCACTGATGAGTTACTAATATGTGTGGAAGATCGTGAGACCCTGCAAGCCAACTTGCAATAGTGGTAACGTACTTTTGAGTGGGCTGGATTTGGAATGAATGCTGGTAAAACTAAGGCTATGATGACTGAGGGAGGAGAACTCCTCATAAAGGATATCACAGGTACAGCACTTAGAAGAGTGAAAGAATTTAAATACCTACGATCAAAGGTTGCTGAGGATGGTGCCTTTCTGAGTGATGCCCAGCATCATACTAAATCTGCATGGGGCAAATGCCAGGAGCTGACCCCAGGCCTCTGACAAAAGGATGCTAATACAATTAAAAAGTAAGGAGTATAAAACTAATTCAACTCATCTTAATGTATGGAACAGAGACGTGGCCAGCCACAAGAAAGGAAATCGGTATGGTCTTCACCCCAGAAATGAAGATGTTAAGTCAAATGGTTGGACATTCTGATAGGAAATGAGATTGTAAGGATTGTTCCAGTTGAGGGATGTTTGTATGGGCTTGTCTCAGAGACTGGAGAGCTAAATCAGTAGGATGGCTCTTGCAATGATTGTGGATGGAAGATGACCAAGGGGGAGACCAAAGACTCGGTACCTAGACCATATATCAGCAGACCAATCTGCATGACAGCTTGGCATACAATCATGAGTTTTGGAAGAAGTCTATAAAAGTTGCCGACTCTGACTAGGGAAGTGGCAAGATATAAGAAGGCAATGAGTTGTGGATATGAGTAGGAGTAATGCAATTAAATTAATCTGGGGAAATTAAAGCTGAATATCAGGAAAAAGTTTCTTGACAGTGAGATGTATGAGGCTGTGGAAGTTTTCCCAAGTGGCAAAAGCCCCATTGCTCAGGACTGGAAAAACACTTAAATTGCACAGTGGGGGCTAATCCTACATTGGCAGAAAAAGAGACTGGATGGACTATCAGGTTTTCTCTATCTGTGATTCTATTAGGCAGTGCTTTGTCTGATCATAGGAAATTGATGAGAGAGCCCCACAGATTCCTAAAGGCTGATTGGTGGTTTTTTGTGTAGTACTAATTTTTCTCCAAATGCAGACAGGCACAGTAAAGAAATACATGAGAAGAAATTAGAAAGCATTTGTTGTTGTTCTCTTGATTTCCTTTTAGAAGGAACTATTCAGGTCTTTTCCATATCTTTTTGCCTTATAATCTATTTGGATGTGTGTATGAAGCCAGCTCCTAGCAAACTCAGTGTTCTCAAAATTTACTTGGTTGATTCTTTCCATAATCTGTGTGACCTGATTTTGCAGAGAATAATATGTGCCACAGTTCATGAAAGTTCTTCTGAAACAGACAGGAAAGGTGACTTTTTTTTTTCCTGATCAGATTTGGATCAAATTGTAATCTGAAATAAGGGCAATTGAATGAAGTAATTTGCATATGCTTGTTTAAATACTTCATTGGTGGTTCTATCTATGCCAAAAAGCTGGGTTTGTTGATGTAATCACAGACCTCTGGGGTTTATAAAATACTGCATCATTTTAAGAGGGAGGCTTTTGCCAGAAACTTGTTGAATTAATTTCTTGATTTACCTTTAAAGAGGATCCCCACCTAGTGTAAATCGACTTCAATGGACCTTTTCCAATTTATATCAGCTGAGGATCTGGCTCGTTTTTTCTTTCTTATTTATTTCTGTCTTTGAATAAGTCACTCTAGAAGCCTGCATCTGTCATGAATATAACTTAAAATTAACTTTTTTTTTCATGGCCTTAAAAGAAATGATGTATTGTTCCATTCAATGAGCCTTCCTAGAGACTTCAAAGAAATGTACAATATAAGCAATGCAAAAATCAGCTTTTGGCTTTCAGTGATTGCTTAAATGAAAAAAATGTATAAGTATATATATATATATATATACATATATATACACACACACACACAGATTGTGTATATTCCTGGATATTAATTCACAGTCACTCTATTTAATCTGTGCCTATAATTATATTTTTCTCTCTATCTGTGCATTCATCTAATTTTGAAAAAAGGAATAACTTATTCAAGAAATCTCACCTCCTTTTTTTTTTAGGTCCAGACACAGATCATGATTTTCTCCAATGTAGTCCTCATTCTAAAGGATTTTGTTTATTATTTTCTTTACTCTTTGGCTCGCCTTTTGAAATTCAACATTCAAAATTTGAGCGATGGTGCAACTGGTCACACAACCCACAGGCTCTTGCTTCTTTCCTCCAATTAGATTAGTGTAATTCGTAGAAGGTATGTTTCTGGAGTGTATAACGGAGTTAAAATTCACTTTCAGGGCCAAATCCTCATCGGATGTAAATTGATGGCACTGCATTATTGTCAATATATCTTATAGGGCCAGGCTATATTGGGTAAATATAGCACTATCCCTAAAATAACCACATTTCTGCAAGCTTCAGGTTTCTGTTTGATCCACAGTGCTAGTCCAGCATTTTGCTCTGAGTTTTTAAAAGCTAGGGGCCTGATTCTCCTCTCACATATACTGTCTATACACCAGTGCAATGCCGTTGTTTCACTGGAATTGTTTCTGATTTTAACTGGTATAAGGTTTCAGTCCAGCAAAGCACTTTTGCATATACTTAACTTGAAAGCATGAACGCAGCTTGTATAGTACAAGACCATTTTAGAGATGATTTTGACTTTAGTGGGTCTATATTGATAATATAATGATGGGGTCTAGATTGGTTGTTGCCACAGAGATCTTGGAGTCCTTGTGGATAATTCTTTGAAAACATCTGCTCAATGTGCAGCGGCAGTCTAACAAGCTAACAGAATGTTGGCAACCATTATGGAAGGGATAGATAATAAGTCAGTAAATATCATAATTTTGTGATATAAATCCATGGTATATCCACACCTTGAGCGTTGTGTGTAGTTCTCAAAAAAGGTAAATTAGAATTGGAAAAAGTTCAGTGAAGGGCAATGACAATGATTAGGGATACGAAACGGCTTCCATATGAGGAGAGAGAAAAAAGATGGGGACTGCTCAGGTTAGAAAAGAGATGACAAAGGGGGATATGAGAAAGATCTATAAAATTGTGACTGATGTGGAGAAAGTGAATAAGGAAGTGTAGCGAAGCGATGACTCGCCGCTGCGGTGCCTCCTGCTGGTTGTCCAGGGAATTAGCTCGCCAGCCTCCGAAGCGCCCTCTGCAGGCCTGAGTCTCACCTGTCGCTGGCTCTGTGTCCCTCCCGGACCCCGGGGCCCCTTTGTCCTGGAGTTCTGCCCAAGCAGTACCCCCACAGTCTCTCTGGGTCTCCCTTCACCGGGGAACCCCTATCCCCACCTCGCCTCAGTCTTTGGCTACTGCCAGACACCATCTAGCCCCTGTTCACTGGGGACTAGATGGTAACAATTGCCACTCATCGTCAGCAAGGAGGGTTTGGACCTGCTGCCTGTGTCTACCCTTGGGCTGCCCTCTGTAACCCCAGTACCTTTTCCAGCCTTTCTCAAGGCCTGCAGCCTGGGGGTTATCCAGGCCGGAGCTCCTCTGGCCTTTCCACAGCCCTGCTCCAGTCTAGTACCTTGCTCAGCTTCCAGCAGCCAGGCCCATCCCTTTCCACATCTCTGAGCTCCTGGACCACTGCCCTCTTATAAGGGCCAGCTGGGCCCTGATTGGGGCATGGCCCCAGCTGTGGCTGTTTCCCCTTTCAGCCCAGGCTTGCTGCTTACCCCAGCAGAAGCCCTCTCGCAGTCTCAGCCCCTTCCCTGGGCTGGTTTAATCCCTTCAGGGCAGGAGCAGTTGACCACCCCGCTATGGAAGTGTTATTTAGTCCTTCACGTAACACAAGAACCAGGGGTCACCCAATGAAATTAATAGGCAGCAGGTTTAAAACAACAACAACAACAAAAGAAGCACTTCTTCAACCTGTGGAACCAGTTGCCAGAACTAACGTGGAGGTCAAAAATAACTTGATTCAAAAGGAACTAGATAAGTGCATAGAGGACAGGTACATCATTGTCTATTAGCCAAGATGATCAGGAATAGAACCCCATGCTCTAGATGTCCCTTAGGGTACGTCTACGCTGCAGTTAAAAACCTGTGGTTGGCCCACATCCGCTGAGTTGGGCTCATGGGATTTGGGTTGTGGGGCTGTTTAACCACTGTGTAGACTTCTGGGCTTGGGCTGCAGACCTACCTTGCAGAGTCGTAGAGCTGGGTCTCCAGCCTGAATCTGGAAGTCTACACTGCAAACAAACAGTCCCACGGCCGGAGCCCTGCAAGCCCTAGTCAGCTGGCATGGGTAGACATTCCCTTTGAATGCCAGAAGCTGGACTGGATGACAGGGAATAGATTACTCAATAATTTCCCTCTTTTGTTCATTCCCTCTAAAGCACCTGGCATTGGCCACTGTCGGAAGACAGGCTACTGGGCTAGATGGACCATTGATCTGACCCAGTATGGCCATTCTTCTGCTCTTAGTCATGATAGTAATGAGGCAACTCGCATGCTCAAAGTTAAGCACATGTGAACCATCAAAGGGATTTCTTGACCCAACTGACAGCAGAATCAGTCCCCATATTCCTTTCTGTAGTGATCCTGTAACAGGTTTTTGAAGCAAAATTAATAAAGAAAGAGCAACATCAATTGAATCCACAAGTTCCAGTTGAATTCCCATTAAAGTTTCAGACTTTGTGCTAGAGTTCTTAGGCATACCTTACAGAGAATCTATTACACAGATAAAATCCATACCATCATTTTTTCTTTTTGTCAGATGAAAGACATAAAATCAATCAGCCAGCAAAAATAAATAGTGACTTTGAAAATGGTATTTAAGGAATAAAAAAACCCAAACCTAAAATATCTCTTCGGTGTAATGAAAAATTAAGTATGATGAAAATAAAAGATTGTGGAATACGCTCTCTGGGAAAAGATGAAAGATTGTTTCATTGACTTTTATATTTTTGTTTCTTTCTCAAAGGACTTTAGTTTTAAGCACATTTGTTACCGCCTGGTGGTGGGAGGTGTGATATAATGTGATTGATTGAATTCACAATGGAAAAACTTGAGAGAGTTTTTTGTTTTAGAGGTTTGCCTCTGGGTCTTAGGAGGAGACATTATCGTGATCAATATTCTTCTTGGTGAACCTCAGGGGGACCTGTGAGTACATACAGCAGCTGCGGGGGACAATAAATAAACACTGTTTAAATAAACAGTGTTGCCAACTCTCATGATTTGGTCATGTACTAGGAGACTGAGAATCTCAGCTTTCATTTCACAAATAAACTAAGTTTCTAGCCCTGCTGGTTGCTGACTAAAGTTTCAAAATGTGAAGTGAGGGCTCCCTAAAGGCTCAGAAGCCAGATAACAAAGGAAAAGCACCCAACATTTATTATTTTTAAAAAACACTTGATTTTAAGGCAATCCCATGATTTTTGGAACCTGACTTGCAATCATGGGATTGGCAATACTGGTGTATATGTGGCTTAGTACTTCTCTGTACAGGTCTGCTACTCTCATTAGGATGATGGGGTTTTACAACCACATCAATAGACTAGTAGCTTCTCTTAGTTCTGGGCCTACCTTGTTTTGAGGGTTTAATAACAATGAACAACAATGTTCACAATCAAGATAAATCGAAACCTCAGAAGTCACATTCTCAACCTGCCTCTGAATTTGTACAAACAGAACTGTTTGCACCCGCAAGACTGGGATTTGTGCATCCAAAAGGCCATTTACATGTGCAAAATGAGTATTTCATGATCTAAACTGCATTTGAAAATTGCCTATTTCTATCTGTCTTCCTTTCTAGGTTATTGTATCACACTAGGTTGGGGTCCATTTTTCTTGAAGGCTGAATTCTTCTGTCCACAGGATAGCTTTGTCACAGGGTTAGCGTATACAGCTGGACCCGCACAATGTCATCCTGATTAGGAGGGACCAAACAGAAGGATCAGAAGTGGATTCAGTCCCCCTGGCTCATTATCAGAAGCTTTATAACGCTGACCTTTCTTTCAGTCTGGAGCCTTAAATAGGAATCCGTAAGGAATGGGTGATGAAGGTCTGGATCCTGCCAAATGCCTTCCAATCCCACTGATCTCCATGGGGTTCACTCTATGGACATTCAGTGTATTGAAGTGAATCGGAGATGGAGGTGCTCAGCACATCATAGGATTGGGCCCTAAGTGAAGTGTCATTACAAATGTTTGAGTGTGTTATTGCGTTAAACCCCCTCTCGCTTCATTGTTGTTGTGAGTCAAGATTCTGAGGGGAGATTTTCAAAGGCAGAAGCTGCAGTTAGATGCCCAACTCCTATTGACTTTCAGTGGGCGCCTGCTTGCTCTTTGAAAAATCTATCCACTGACAAAATATTTAATCTTTTTCCCCCTCTACCTACTCAGACGAAAGGGCTCCCATGAAAATGGCAGCTTTCAAAGGGCCTCAAGAATCATTGTTATTTACAGGAAATGCAGTAACACCTAGGGGAACCACGAAAATAACCCTGCTCCGTTCGGCACTGTGCAACCAGATTGGCTTGTCCCAAAGAGCTTGAAGTCTGAATTGACAAGATAAGCAAAACACGAAGGACAGGAAGCCAGTGTTTTCAATGAGGGTTTGATGTTACGAATAGTGGGGCTTATGATTAGCTACACGTTTTAATGCAACCCTTGACTTTGTAATAAAACCTAGAACCCCACCTCATGGAACTTCCGGGCATCTGTAATTTTCTTGAAACTTCACTTGTGATCTTTAGAAGGGAAGAAGCAGGCTACGTGTACTTAGTATTAACTTGGGAATCTGACCTGGGGGAAACGTGTCCCATTCGTGCAGTTTGGTGTAATATAAAAATCTCTGTCATGTCACTATAGATAAGGTAATTTGTGAGTCCACATGGAGCAGATGGGTTCAATTATGGCTTGTTTTTCCCCCAGGATTCTAATGCGCAGCTTGCATAGTGTGTTGTGTAGATAGCGGAGCAGGAATTGCACAATTGACTGTTGGAAAGATATAGATTCTTGGATGCTTATCTAAACCTTCAGAGTCCTCCATTACTAACAATAACCAGATACCCTGCAGTATCTTAGGGTATGGATCTCCACAGATCTGAACTTCCCCCATTGTTTAGGCAGACCAGGTATATAGGTTTCTATTGTCTGTCTTACCTTGATTCATTGTTTTTTAGCAGCAGAAAATGTCCTTGATTTTTTTTCCCCCAATAAGTTCTTTTTGGGGGGTAGTAGGTCGGGGGTTGGAGTGGAGAGGCAAGAGCAAGTCACAGTAAAACCAATTCAATCTCTACCCCCTTCACATTGGAGCCAGGCCAGGCTCAAGCAGTGTAATAACCTGTAGACTGCTAGAGCACAGGGTGGGTGAGATTTTTTCAAAAGAACTGTGCTGACCTAATTTTGAAGTCAATGGGAGTTTTGCCACCGACTTCCATGTCAGGAGAGTTAGGCCAGGGCTGAGTGCTTGTGAAAGTCCCACCCTACCTATCTTGCCCAATATCAGCCAGACGTAGCATGGTCTAGGAATTACAGCACAGGGCCGGGAATCAGGAACCTTGACTTCTGATGCGTTTCTGGGCAGTATGTTACCTTAGAGCAACTGGTTCTAATAGGGCCTGATCCTATTGATCAGGATAATGGAAAGATTCCCATTGACTTCAGTGGGCTTTGGATCAGGCCCATCCTGTCCTGTAATACTCATGAACACTGCTCATTTTGAAGATAAAATCTTGATTCTTTCACTTAGAAAGACAGTTTGGAAAATAGAAGTCTTTAACTCTTGGCAGTTTATTAGCAGAAAGCCTTCTTCTATTCAAGCTGTTTACCACCCTAACATACCATAATGAATGAGATGAGAGATTATATAGTAGTTTATATTATTTTAGAAGGTTTAAAAACAGACCCACTTGTTTACATGGTCCAAGATTTTGGTTTGTTCCACCAATATGATAAATGGTAAGAGTCATGTCCTCAGTCAATAGGTTATGTTGATTTACACCAGCTGACAATCTGGTCTTACCATTCTGGGTCAAAGGGAAGACAATGACTGTGGCCTGGTCTACACTAGGGTGAGGGGTCAAACTAAGGTACGCGACTAGCATAGCTGAAGTCGAATTACCTTAGTTCGAACTTCTTACCTGTCCAGACGCCGCGGGATCGAAGTCCGCGGCTCCCCCGTCGACTCCGCCACCGCCATGGTGGAGTTCCAGAGTCGACGGGAGCACGTTCGGAGTTTGATAGTTCAAACTCTGAGAAGTTGAACGCTACCCGGCCATAAGTATGGACGTACCCTGTGTGAATTCTAGCTGGTGTAGTATCTTAGTTACAGTTCAGGAATAGGTGTCTTCCCCCAAATCTCTCCCTTGCAGTTTAGCATAGAATCATAGATTATTAGGGTTGGAAAGGACCTCAGGAGATCATGTAGTCCAACCCCCTGCTCAAAGCAGGACTAATTCCCAAATGGCCTCCTCAAGGATTGAGCTCACAACACTGGGTTTAGCAGGCTAATGCTCAAACCACTGAGCTATCTCTCACCCCTGTTAGTACAGTGTGGTTGGCAGGTTACCTTCTATCACTATAGCTGTATTCTCAGCCATGCCACGGACTCAGTGTGGCCTTAAATTCTCTGGGAAGAGTTCATAGTTGTATAGTAGCAAAGTCAGCCCAAATGGGGGACACAGGAGCCATGAGACCTTGCTGATAAAGATGACTTCTCTAATCATGAGGGCAAAGCTAGTCAAAAACATTTTATAAAAACATTTTTAGATGAAAAAAGGCTTCTTTGTTTTCTTCAAACATTTTGGGGTTTATGTAGAAAAATTCAAAAATTTTCAATTGCCGGGTTGTTGGGGTTTTTTGACAAAACCTCCAAAAAAATTATAAGAAAATTTTCAACCAAAGTTTTTTTGGGGGGTTTTAAATAGTTTTTGCTGAAATTTTTCACAGGGAGAAGAAAAACATATCATCCTCTGATTAGCAATCTGTGTGAGAAAGTCCAGATCCCTGTGAAGACTATAAGGCAAATGGTCAGTCCTAATTTTGTTTGATTTCACAGGGAGAAATTAAACAAAACACTGAGAATGAAGAAATTCAAGAGTGCTGAACACTGCACAGAACTCAGACCGTTAAATATGGGGACCCTGGGAAAAACAGACCGCTCGTTAATCAGAATACTTCATTCATCCCAAATCAAGAGATAACGGTATCTCCATCTTCCACCCACACAAAATATTGCCAAAGCCAAAATAATAATCTCTCTCTAGTAGAGGTTTAGTAACATGAAGGGAGTATCATATATAATACAATGAACTTACACTTCTGTTTGATCCAGGAGTTTACTGAGCACCATTTGGATGTTGTTTGAATGCATTGATTGTGCCTTAGCACATAACAGGGTAGACTATGAGAAGGTTGTCATCACCAGCCCTTCAATGCCTCTGCCACCTACAATACTGTATGGAGGAATGGCATTCCCTTGAAAGCCAGCAAAATTATCACAGGCAATGCAATGATAAAATTCCTCGGAGAAGTTTTGACTAACCATAGGTTTCGTGTGTTCCTTACTGACCAAGTGAGAAGGCCATGCACTCTCAGCTATGGCCTACCACAGGGATTACTCCCATCGCTGATCCTGTTTAATATCTACACCAGTGACCTTCCCGGAGCATGGAAATTTGTCTATGCTAATGATATTGCATTGACTACATGGCATGGGATCTACCTGCTATAGAACAACTCCTAACCTAGGACCTTCAAATAGTGGAATAGTATTTCTTATGCTGGCAGCTAATACAAAACCCCACTAAAACTATCATGTCAGCAGTTCATCCAAACAATGCAAAGGCAAGGGTAAAACTGCACATGGACTTTTGCAGCCAGCAGATAAGACATGATCTCACTCTGAAATATCTTGGAGTGACGTTATTCTGAATCCTCATAAACCACAAACACCTGAAAAATATCCATGTCAAAATAAAGATTCATGTAACTCTCATCCAGAAACTGAGAGGAATGATCCAGGGAGCAAGTGCAAAAGTTGTACAGACCTCTTCTCTGTCCCTTGTCTCCTCTACAGAATACTGCTCACCTGTCTAGACACATAACTCCCACAAATCACATGTCAATTCTCAACACCGTCATGCAGATCATTACTGGCACAGGAGAATCAACACCACAACTGTGGCTGCCCGTAGTGGTGCACATGTACCCACCCCAAATTCATCCCAACATGAGAATCCTTCAGGAGTTCCATCGTGTTCAATGGAACAAAGATCTTCCAATAACCAAACCCTTTGGCTTTTCACTCCCACTGAAAATACAGTCCACTTTGAACTGCATCTGCACAGCGCATGGTGGCAGATGCCTCTACCTCTCCCATAAATAAGAACTGAGACACAATCCTATTTATGACTGTGGGAATGGGACTTCACGTTATGGAACACCTTGTCAACCAACATCCCAAATGATCATATCCCGGTGCTATTTCTTGAAGCAATAACTTGAGTTGTCAACCTCAACGTGGACATGTAACATTGTTTTTCAGCCATATGGAAGGAGAAGAAGAAGAATACAGGCAAAAATTATATTCCTTGTAACTTCTGTATGTTAATGTGTAAATCAGAAATAACTTCACTGAAGTCAATGAAGTCACACTAGTTGTGAGATCAGAGTCAGGCTTAGTCTAGAAAGCCACCGCAGAACCCTTTGTAAACTGCTGCCAAATCAGATTGCCAACTGACATTGGTTGGGAGCATTTTATACCCATTTTGCACAGATGCAGATGACAAAAGATGCAAGACAGTAGAATCAGGCCCTAGCTCTCTCCTATGTATCTCCTACAGGACCAATGGCAGAGATTAAACACACTGACAAGGCACCTGCATCTAATGGAGCAGTTTGCAATGGCTTTATAGACTAAGCACTGTTCGTTTTAGTGCTAGGAGCCAGGGCCAGCCAGGGGGACAACACGCAGATCTGCATGGCTGCAGCAGACGTTCTGTCTAACCAAATGTTTCCCTCCCTGAAATCCTGGCAACTCCCTCTTCACGTCTCACCCGCTGAAACGTCACGAAGGGCCATTGCAGGGGTGATGGAACAGGACCGCTAATTACAGAGCGCTCTCCATGAGTAAATCACCAGGCGTATTCTAATAACTGAGTGTGTTGTGTATTTGGTTGTCATGGGTTTTGTTACTATGGCAACTGAGTTAGACTATTAAGGGATAGCTCAGCCGGTTTCAACCGGCTGAGTGAGCTCTCTGTTTCTGTAAATAAAATGGAGGTTTTGGTTAGCTGTCTGCTCTCTGGCCTCAAGTGATTGCTTCCTACACCGGCTGCCCCTAGGACATAACAGAGTGAGCCAAAGAGTCAGGAAAACAAACACAGGCGCTGGAACTCACGGGCTCCACCACAGTCTCTGGAAGGCATCAGCCACCAGGGCTTTGAAGTAAAATGTCTTACAGGCTAATCCCCATAAAACTCAAACTGCTTTCCCCCCTCCTTTCTTTTACCACAGCAGAGTCTACTTAAGATGCTCGTTTTGGAAGCTGGCATATATAACCCGCCAGCTCTTCAGCCCCAGCCAAGATACACCCAGCAGAGCGGTGGGGGAGGTGTACCAATGTGGCGCTAAGCTAACTTCATTCCCCACTGGTCCGAGGCTCATTGCACCAATTACAGCAGCCTCCAGGCTGCTCCAACTTCTCTCAGCTGCTAATGACCCCAGAGATTATTATTGCTTGGGCATAGCGGTGCCCCATCCCCCTTCCCTTGGTAGCATTGGAGGGTGGGCACTGCACTCCACATTGGCAGCACTACACTAACTGAGGATCCTCCTGTGAAGAGGGCATCCATCCTCCTGGGCACAGTATAATGGGTATAACAGCTACCACATGTGGGTGGAGCAGTGCAAAGCTGACCTAGTGCAGCAGAGGTTCTGGTCCCATGGGTGGAGCTTGAAGGGCATCTGAACTCTTCACCCTATGATCTATTAGCTCTCTTCCCCAAATAATCCCCTCTCCTGGGATATAGGTGCATAAAGGCTCAATGTATCTGTCTGTGGAATAGGGGCTTGGTCTTTCCATCTTTAAATACTATGACCATCTTCACACATTGATGCTCATAAATGAGGAGAAACCAGAATGTGAGCTGGAGCAGGACAATTGCATCAAGAATGAAAGGTCTTAGGGGGAGAGGCCATCTCTCCAGGTGTATGTACAGAGCCCAGCACAATGGGGTCCTTATCTGTGACTGGTGCCTCCTAGGGGCTACTGAAATACAAATCAAATGATAGCATTTCTAAAGTCCAAGTAGCTTATTCTGACTAATTATAGTTATGTTCATGATTTCATTACCACAAAATCATATTTGTGGTAATATTCATGGCCGTTCTGTAAATCCTTGCTGACTACTCTTAATTAAAGCAGGCTTTCCTAGCAAAACCTTAATTAAGGTGTTAATTAGTTTCTAGTGTCCTCTCCAATTCTGATGTTAAAATCGTAGCTGTTGATGTTTCCAGAAAGAGTCTGAGGGAGAAATCTTGGGCTATATTCTTAGAGGCTGCAAAAAAACCCCTCCTCTATGGACTATTTTGGACCCTGTCTGTACATGATGAAATTTCACAAACAGTTGACATTTCCTTGCCAAAGAGAGGAAAACAAAACTGAAAACCAGGAACCCCTATAATCTTACAGAACTGGGATGAGAACATGTGCTGCACTTCAAAAAGGCACAGCACAGAACTCACCAAGCAGGGAGGACTATGATGGTTTAAGCTACCTTTGTATCCTCCTGATCCTGGGCTGCTCTGGGTTCTGGAGAGACACCTGGCATCACTTAGAGAGGCCCCCTGAGCTGTCTAAGGCCATATCTACACTATGTGACTATATCTGTATAGCTACAGCACCGCAGCTATTCCAGCACAACCCCGGAGCGTAGATGCACCCTACACCCATGGAAGGGTCTTTTCTATGGCTGTAGGAATACCACCTTCCTGAGCGACACCACGCTAGCTGTGTGTATACCAGGAGTTAGGCTTGCAGAGTTATGGCGGTTGCTCAGGGGGTTGTATTTTTCCCACCCCTGAGTGCCATAACTATGTAGAGCTAAGTTTTAAATGTAGATCAGGCCTGTGTTATGGCAGTCTCCCTAGGATGCACTGCCAGCTAGAGAACTGCTTGCTCCAGACCTGTTTCTGACCCACGCCCGATCTCAGTTCTTGTAAGGAGGAATCCCCAGAGGGCAGCTTTGCAGCCATCTTCTACAGTGCCTATGTCTAGGGAATCCTCTACCAACTGTATGTGGGTTTTTTAGGGTCCCTTTACACCAATTCAGTCCTTTCTCTTGGAGTGAAAGGGCCTGAGTGGGAATCTAACCCCAGGTTTCTCATAAGCCAGAGTAGCACTTGTTCTGGTCACAATGCACAAATTCTGTTCCATTTTAATGAGGCATAATTTTAGCAAGTAGAGGTCAGTCTCAATTGTCTGAGCAGGTAATGGTTTGATATACCAGTAAGTCAAAATCAAGAAGCTATGCTAAGGAGTCAGCTAGATCTTGTGCCAACACTGATGCCTTTTATTGAAGTGCTTTTTTATAAAGAAAAGGGAAAGTTATGCTTCGATCAAAAAGGACGATAATAGTATTAATGTCTTCATCCAAGGATCTCGAAACATTTTACAAACATTTAATTAAGCCTTTCAACTTCCCTTTCTTGTAGATATAATTAACTCCATGGGGAAACATGTGTGCAGAGAGAGTAAGTCAGGAAGAGAACCCTAAACTTATAATTCTCCATCCTGTGCTATACCACTAGATTACGTCCTCTCTGTTGGCAACTGCTTTACTTATAAAAGAGGCAAGGTAGGCCAGGTAATACTTTTTTTTATTGGACCAACTTCTGTGAGTGGAAGGGACAACCTTTTGAGCTTCAGAGACCTCTTGACTTGAAGAAGAGCTCTGTGAATCTCAAAAGCTTGTCTTTTCCACCAACAGAAGTTGGTCCAATAAAAGATATTATCTCACTGACCTTGTCTGTCATATCCTTGGACCAACATGGCTACAACACTACAAACAACAACGGAAGATTGAATTTTACTTATAAAAGATCTAATGAACTATCCATTCAAGACTGATACATAGCAAGGTGCAAAAGCCAATGAAAGTGTGATCTACATCTGCTATAGCTTATAACCTGAACAGAATTGCTTCCTAAATCTGAATCCTTAACCACTGATTACCGTGCCCTTAAGTCACATGCATGGCCATTCTCAACCAGATATTACACTCAGGGCCGGTGCAAGGATGTTTCGCACCCTAGGCGAAACTTCCACCTTGCACCCTCCCCCGTCCCCGAGCCCCTGCCTGAGGCACCCTCCACCCGGCGGCAGCTCCCTCCCTCTGCCCTGAGGTGCCCCCCTGCGGCAGCTCCCCATCCCCCACCCTCCTCCCTGAGGCACCCCCCCACACCCCAGCTCACCCCTGCTCTGTGCACGAGCACAAGCACCCCGAGCACGCCGTCGCTGCTTCACTTCTCCTGCCTCCCAGGCTTGCGGCACCTAGGCTGATTGGCACCGCAAGCCTGGGAGGTGGGAGAAGTGAAGCAGCTCACTCCACCCCAAGCGCGCCGTTGCCGCTTCACTTCTGCCGCCTCCCAGGCTTGCGGCGCCAATCAGCTTAGGCACCGCAAGCCTGGGAGGCGGGAGAAGTGAAGCCTTCCCCCCCTTACTTGCTGCAGGCGGCCCTCCCCGCACTCCCCTGCCCAGCAAAGTCTGCCTAAATGCCAGCGGCGACCGGGGCGGCCAAAGATCCAGCCACCGTGGTCGCTGCTGAAGAAAATGGCGCCCCCCAAATCCTAGTGCCCTAGGCGACTGCCTGGGTCGCCTAAATGGTTGCACTGGCCCTGATTACACTCATATCTTACATTTATATGGAGCCTGTAATGATCTTAGGCCTCATCCAGAGTGGATTTCTCCACCTCCAGAGTTCTCAACTGTAGAGTCCCACAGGGGTCCAGTATCTTCCTCATCTTCTTCAACAACTCTGTGCAGCTACTATGAGAGGTTGTGAAGCAGTATGGACTAAAATGCCAGCAATAAGCAGATAACATCTGCTCTACATCACCTTCACATCAGCCACAAACAACACTGTTCCACCTATCCCGCCTGTCCTCCAGTGAGGGAGCTCACCCTCAGTTAACTGAGATTGTTTGCAACCTTGGTGCTCACCTCTCTAATTCTGGACACCAAAATAGCTATGGCTGAGCAAATCATGGTTCTCCACTGATAGCTGGTAAAAAGGCCACGTCCCCACTTGACAGATTCAGACTTGACCATGGTGGTACATGAATTCATGAGATCTAGTCCTGGTTATTGTAATTCTCTTTTCCTAGGCATAAAACCTCTGAGCCGAAACAAACCTGCAGCCTGTTGAGAACACAAGAAGCCCGTCTACTCAGCAGCAAGGGTCACAAAGAGCCCACAACCTCAGCTCTCTGCACTACTTCCCACTGGGTCAAAACTAAGGTTTTCGTTCTCATCTTCAAAGCCCAAGTTGCCCGAGGGACCCTCCATGAACATGACCTCCCGCAACATCTACCTTCCAGTCAAACAATGGCAGCAGCAGCCTCCTGAGTGAAGTTTCCATGCAGAAGACAGCCTTCTTGGCGACTGGCCCATGGATATGTAACTCCCTCTAGGAAGGGATCAGGGTAGCCATGAACCTCAAAACCTTCAGAGCGAAATGCATAACCCATGTCCGTAACCAGGCCCCTCACAATATCACCACAGTTAAAATGATAACTCAAACCAAAAGAGAAGAGCCAGAGGTGTAAAATAAACCAAGTCTAGTCCCATTGGTCAGGTCTGTGGTTTTACATCTCACCAGAAAGGCAGCACAGCAACTGCTGAGTGCCTCTAGCACCATGCTGAGGCAATGGTTAAACACCGACTCACCAGGAAGAATGCTGACCACTGAACCACTAGCCCTGCGTCCTGTAACACCTTGCTTTTCTTTAGAGGTGGTCCTTCCAAATACCAATCAGACTAACATGGCTGCTACTCTGAAACCAATCAGATCTGCTCTTCTTAGCTTATATATTAGGGTTTTCTATGGCTACTGTCCTCATAACATCTGAGCCTCGTGCTACCATTAATGAGTTTATCCTCTCAATACTGCGGTGAGTTCACATAGTGAAATGTTATTGTCTTCCCTATTTTACATGTGAGAAATCAGGTGAGCCTTTTCAAAAATGGCATTTGATTCTGGGTGTTTAGCTTGCTGTGTCTCAAGGTGGGTGGCCAGAAAATAAGGCACCCAAACTTAGATCTGGTCCAGAAATGCCACTTATTTTTTTATGGGAAATTTGAAAAAAAAAAGTTCATTTTTTTTGTCTAAAGCTCCCACATAAAGCTATCAGATAAAAAACAAAATAGGAAACATTTTTTTGTGTACAAGAACATTTTTAGTTAAAAATAAAAGGTTTTTAGTAAAACAGTTTTTACCAAAAATGTTGGGTTTTTTGGAAAATATTTTAATAATCAAGGAAAAGAATTCAAGCAGCTCTACCCAGAACCTAGGGGCACTCCTGACATTTTTGGTCTGAGTCCGTTTTCCTAGGTTACAGAAAGAGGCTGTGGCTGAACATGGAAGGAGATGTCCGATCTCCAGAGTCCCCCTAATCTAGTGCCTGAGCCAGAAGAGCAGCCTCACTTTTGAGAACGGATGGGTGAATATACTATCATGATAGGATAGCGCCTTTGCAGACCAAAGAGTTAATTGTTGTGCTCATTACATGCATTGGAAATTAATGTCTTAAATGAGGAAGAGGAAGATGCGTGTGGAAGCACAGCTGCATAGTCTAACAAAACTCCAAGCATTTGATTGTAGAGTAGGCTTTTTAATATATGGATGATAAGATGATTTCATGCCTCATGCAGACTAAAGTCTGGAATCTATATACAAATAACAATAACAATTCCTTTCTTGTGCACACACTGCCCACAAAACCCCACCTACAGAGAGACATGTGAATGTATCTCCAAGAAGAAGCTTCTGGGAAAACCTGAGGTGTCAAACTGCCAGCCCACCTGCAGATAAGAGATTGCCAGTACTGTATTTGCTTTTTTTTAAATAAGAGGGGAACAGTCCCCTGGGGTGGTTATTTCTCAATGCACTCTGCATTCACACATCTCTAACTACGGAAGACTAGAGACATGAGAGAACCCTGTAACATATCTGAAAGGAAGAGGCGTAGGCCAGAGAATTGAGTCATTCCAGAACCACCCAAACATTCATCTGCCCTGAGGGGACATATTTTTGGTAGCTTTACCATCCTTTCACTTGGCGTGTTCCACACCCATTTTGTTAACTGACAGCTTAACTTTAAAGGTTTCCTCAACAGGAAACTATTAAAGTGATGAGCATTTTTGTGGTTTATGGATTGATACGAAAAATGACCAGTTTTTTTTTTTAAAAAGAAGCTGCAGTAATTTCCATAATAACTTTTCCTCTTCTTAAATAAACTTGGGATGGATCCCAAAGAATGCGGTTGACTGTGTCATGTAATTAACGGCTAGATCCTTTCAGCATAACAGCTTTGTGAACAGTGTATAAATATGGATTTAGGCAACTGAAGTGCTAAACCTCAAAACCCAGTCCAACACATGCACGGCTGGTTCAAACCAGACCTTGATCAGCCAAAATGTCTGTTAGAATTTGATGCAAAAATCCTTGCACTGTAGCTTTGGAGATGTCAAACACAGCTGTGGGATTTTGTTGAAATCTCCCTGGAACGGAGGTTAGCTCACCCAATCAGAAGGTGTAGAGAGCTTTGCCTTTTCCCAAACTCTTTTTCTGAAGCACAGGAAAACAACAAGCTCAGTCCAAACAATTGGGAACTTCCACATGAGTAACATAGACAGGCAAACCTCTCAAAGTCTGAGACCTTATTATTAACCTACCCATGGTATTTGTCCATTACTAGGTAGAAATGGTAGAATTATCAATAATAATGCAGAAAAGGCAGAAGAGTTCAATAAATATTTTTGTTCCCTATTTGGGAGAAAAGCAGATGATGTAGTCATATCATATGATAATCTTTTCATTCCACCAGTATCTCAGAGGATGTTAAACAGCAGCTACTAATGTTAGACATCCTTAAATCAGCAGGTCTGGATAATTTGCATCCAAGAATTTTAAAAGAGCTGGCTGAGAAGCTCACTGGACCATTAACGTTGATTTTCAATAAGTCTTAGCACACCTGGGTAGTTCCAGAACACTGGAAGAAAGCGAATGTTGTGCCAATGTTTTAAAAGGGCAAACGTGCTGATCCAGATAATTATAGGTTAGCCAGTGTGACATCGATCCCAGGCTAGATAATGGACAGGTTGATACAGGACTTGATTAATAAAAGAAGGTAACATAATTACTGCCGATCAATATGAGTTTATGGAAAATAGATCCTGTCCAACTAATTTGATATCTTTTTTTTCATGAGGCTACAATTTGGTTGATAAAGGTAATAGGTTAATGTATTATACATTGACTTTTGTAAAGCATTTGACTTGGTACCGCATGACCTTTTGAGTACAAAACAAAAAAGATATAAAACTAACATGACAGACATTAAATTGATTAAAAGCTGGCTAACTGATAGATCTTAACATGTAATTGTAAATGGATAATCATTGTCGAATGGGTGAGTTTCTAGTGGGGTTGCTCACCAGACCCTCTTGACCCTATGCTATTTAACATTTTTATTAATGACCTGGAAGAAGACAAAATAATCACTAATAAAGTTTGCAGATGACACAAAGATTGGGGGAATGGTAAATAATGGAGAGGACAGATCACTGATACAGAGTGATCTGTATCGCTTGGTAAGCTGTACGGAAACAAACATGTAAATGTATACATCTAGGAACAGCGAATGGAGGCCATATTTACATGAAGGGGGACTCTATCCTGGGAAGCAGTGACTCTGAAAAAGATTTGGGGCTCATGGTGGATTATCAGCTGAACATGAACTCCCAGTGCGATGCTGCAGTCAAAAGGGCTAATGCAATCCTTGGATGTATAAATGGAAATCTCTAGTAGGACTAGAGAGGTTATTTTACCTCTGTATTTGGCACTGGTGTGACCACTGTTGGAATACTGTCTCCAGTTCTGGTGTCTACAATTCAAGAAGAATCTTGATAAACTGGAGAGGGTTCAGAGAAGAGCCACGAGAATGATTAAATGATTAGAAAAGCTGCCCTGTAGGGATAGACTCAAGAAGCTCAATCTATTTAGTTTTACAAAGAGCAGGTTAAGGATTGATTTGATTATAGTCGATATGTACTTACATGAGGAAAAAATATTTGCAAATGGGTTCTTCAGTCTGGCAGAGGAAGGTACAACCCAATCCAATGGCGGGTAGTTGAAGTCAGACTGGAAATAAGGCATACATTTGTAATGGTGAGGGGTAATTAACTTTTGGAACAATTTATCCAGGATTGTGGTGGAGTCTCCATTACTGACAATTTTTTATATCAAGATTGGATGGTTTCCTAAATGATATCTCCTAGGAATTAGTGTGGGGAAGTTCTCCAGCCTGTGTTATACAGGAGGTCTGACTAAATGATCACAGTGGTCCTTTTCATGCCTTGGAGTCCACAAGTCTATGAATTACTTATTGTTTGTATTATTGTAGCCCCTAGGAGCCCCAATCATGGGCCGAGACCCCACTGTGTTAGGCACCATGTAAACATAGAACAAAAAGGCTATCCCTGTCCCAAAGAGGGAGTTTGATTTGAGATGAATATATTCCAAACCAGACCTCTGGCATCAAAAATTAGCTGGAACGTTCATAAGAATTTTCATGGGAAGTCTCCTGTAGGTGTCAAGTTTTGGCCAATTATGAGATACTGAGAAAATATCTTTTCTTATCAGTAATATTGTGAATAATTAATATTTAGCATGTTATAGGATTTTCATCCTTCATTCTCAAAGCGCTTTACCAAGGTAAGTGGGACTTTATTATCCCCATTTTAAAGATGTAGATACTGAAGTCGTGGGAGGCTACGTGCTGGATCAGGGCCTTGTCACTTACCTGATATTTCTGCTTCAAGTCTCAGAAAAAAGCAGGAAGTGCAGAGGTGCATGACGTAAATTTAGGTCAGTTCTTATTTTAACTGAGCTCATCCACAATCCCCCTAATAAATATCTTATAGCTTTTCCTTTAGCTTTTCTGTATTTCAATGTGCTCTGTTTGTGTGTTATTCCTATGTTTTTGACAGTACGGTAAAAGCTTTGTTATCTGGCATGCTGGAGGAATGGGGGCATGCAGGTAAGTCAAACTTTTTGGTTAACTAAGAGAAAGAGAACGAGGAGTCTGGTGGCACCTTAAAGATTAACAGATTTATTTGGGCATAAGCTTTTGTGGGTAAAAACCCCACTTCTTCAGATGCATGGAGTGAAAATTACAGATACAGGCATAAATATACTGGCACACGAAGAGAAGGGAGTTACCTTACAAGTGGAGAACCAGTGTAGTTTGGGTGCAGGAGGGGGCTCAGTGGTGAGGAGCAGGAGGGGGTGCAGGACGTGGGCACTGGGAGGGAGATTAGATGCGGGAGGTGCTCGAGACAGGGGATTGAGGCACTGGAGGGGTTTCAGGATGCCGGATCTGGGTGGTGCTCACCTCGGGCAACTCTCCGCAAGTGGTGACAAGTCTCTGTGGCTCCTAGGCTGAGGTTCAGCCAGATGGCTTTGCGCACTCCCTCTGCCTGCAGCTCCCATTGGCCATAGTCCCCGGCCAAAGGGAGCTGCAGAGCCAGCACTCCGGGCGGAGGCAGCGCACGGAGCCCACATGGCCATTTCTCCACCTAGGAGCAGCAGGGACACGTTACCGCTTGTGAGGAGCTGCACGAGGTGAACACCACTCGGATCCAGCACCCCAATACCCCTCCCACACCTCAACCCCCTGCCCTGAGCCCTCTCCCGCATCCAAACTCCCTCCCAGAGCTCGCACCCCTTCCCAAAATGCTGGTTTCTAGAGCTTTCCAGTTGGTAAAGTGCCGGATAACACAGCTTTTACTGTACATGGTTTCATTCTCATCATGAAAGGGGCTGCTTCTGAGAAGAACAATCTAGAATGATGAAGATACATGGATTTATTTTGGGGGGGGAGTTCCATAGGTCTTTGCAGGAGGGAAGTTAAAATGTGATGAGCAATCTCTGCTTAGTTTGCTAGACCAGTTTTGTGGTCAGAACAAAGGGTTCAGAGCTTGATTCAAAGTCCATTGATGTCAATGGAAAAACTCCCACTGGCTTTGGACCAAGCCTTAGTGGTGGGGAAGGGGCCACGTGGCCAGAGGAAAATGTCACACATTTTTAATGATTTTTTGATTAACTTTTTTTTGGACAAAATTCAAAATTTAGATAGACATTTTTATCAGTGCTTTGAAATTTAGAATTTTTCTACCAGCTGTTATTTGGCAACAAGATTCTCACATGGATGTAAATCAAAGAGACACTGATGGTATGGTCCCAGCATCAAAATAATGTGAGTGAAGAACACGGCTCCGAAAGTCTCTTTCTGACTCTTGCACTCCAGGTACAGGGGCAGGTCCTCAGCAGGGGTAAATCTGCATAGCACCATTTTTCTCAATGAAATCAGCTTACACCAGCTGACATTGCAGCCTACTGCTTGTATGAGAGACTCTGTGTGTATATATATATATTGTAAATAGCATGTGGCACAACCCCCAACCCACAATACTCTAGGAGAGCTGCAAAGCTGACCATGCAGAATGCCCAACTTGTATAGGTGGTGTGGGCTTGGAGAGTTCTGGAGAGTCTTTTTCAGTGTGAAATGTTCTGTAAATGACGCATGCGTCTAATGGTGACAATTCAGGAATGTTCCACATCTGTCTTCACTCCTTGTATTTTTAGTAGCCTAATAATAACATGATTAGCAGAGGTGGAGGTCTGAGATAAAAGAGAAGATATAAAACAGATGAAAAAAGTACTAGAGGGAGCCTTTCATTAATCATTTCAATTCATTAATACGCTTAATTCCAGGAAATATTTTGATGGGTAAACTTGAAATCAAATGCTGAGCCACTTATTTTGCTTGAATCCAGCGTTGAAAAGGGGAATTATCTATTCAAAAAACTTGAGCCTCTTAGTTTAACTTTGCATTTTGAGAACTAATTCTTTTTTCTTACTTCCAACAAAGAAGGTGTAAGTTGTTTAGTCTTTCAGGCTGGATGAAGATGACTCCAAAAAAAATAAATAGAAGAGAGAAATCGGATCTTCTCCTTCTTTTCTTCAGTGCAGGATCTTTTGAACACCTGACTTTCCATATTCAAGCCCCATCCCAGAAAAATGTGGCTGCACTCTGCTGCCTTTATCAAACATCTTTTTATTTCTCTTCTTTAGGGAAATAAATTTGTCCAATGGACACTTTTTGTATTTACTGTATGCATTAAAAATTAACTCAAATTCCCAAATTCAGAACTAGGCACAAATCCGTAGTTCACAGGTGGTAGGATCCTATCCATCTATCTCGAGTCTTATATCTTATGTTGGAGGATGTTTCTTCATCTCCAAAAAACCTAACAGAATATTAGTTGCCATTAGGAAAGGAATTGAGAACAAAACAGAAAATATCATAATGTCACTACATAAATCCAGTGTACACCCACATCTTGAATACTTTGTGCAGTTCTGTTTGCCCCCAGCTCAAAAGGTACAGAGAATCAGAAGGGCAACAAAAATTATTGGGGTATGGAACAACTTCTGTATGAGGAGAGAGAAAGAAAACAGGGACTGGTCAGCTTAGAAAAGAGATGACGAAGGGGGGATATGATAGAGGTCTATCAAATCATGAATGGCGCAGAGAAAGTGAATAGGGAAGTGTTATTTATCCCTTCACATAACACAAGACCTAGGGGTCACCTAGTGAAATTAATAGGCAGCAGGTTTAAAACAAACAAAAGGAAGTACTTCATCACACATGAGTCAACCTGTGGAACTCGTTGGCATGGAATGTTGTGAAGACCAAAAGTATAACTGGATTCAAAAAAGAACTAAATGAGTTCCTGGAGGACAGGTCCATCAATGGCAAATAGCCAAGATGGCCAGGGATGCAACCCCATGCACTGGGTGTCCCTAACCCTCTGACTACCAGAAGCTAGGGCTGGATGACAGGGGATGGATCATTCAGAATTGTCCTGTTCTGCTTTGTTCATTCTCTCTGAAGAAACTAGCCCTGGCCACTGTCAGAGTCAGGATACTGGGCTAGATGGACAATTAGACTGACTCAGTATGGCCGTTCTTATGGTCGTATTGTCCCAAGGCAAATCACAACATTCTGCAGGTTTTCACATAGCATTTAACACTAACGACTTCAGAACAGATCTCAAAATGCCATTCCACACGACCATCCCCTGTTCCAATTCACTCTCTTCTGGTCTGTCAGCATCAGAGACAGGTCTTTTGTGCTAGCTTGGGTTGTCTTCTGAAGAAAGGCTGCTGAATTATTGGCATGGTTTGTGGTTATACAGCCTCATGGTGCCAGAGAACCTCATGTTGTTCAGGCATTTGGGTTGAATTCTGGTCCTAAAAGGAGACCGTTTGTGTCATTACCTTTTCATTGCCTATTATTTTCAAGCCTCATATAGCACTTGTGTAAATGCCCTTCCATGGCAGAGCATCCAGAACTCCAGCTAGGCATCAAGGGGAATTCTTCATGCACATTCTCCTCTTATTCACAGTAAGGGAATGCCATTAGTATTGGGGGGTTGGGAATTTAAAACCAATTCCCAAAGGGATTCAAAACTCAAGTGGAGTCTCTCCACTGATTTCAGTGGAATAGAGATCAGGCTTTAGGGGCTCTGGGTTTCCCAATTTCCACTAATTTCTCTCTCTCCAGCAACTTTTAAAATCTCACCCATAAGATCTTGCATTTATAAACTGAAAACTCCTGAGGACAGTAACCTTCCTTCTGTCTCTTGTTCATGGTCAAGCACACCGTTGACACGTAACAAGCAGAACAACAATAGTCTGATCCAGTCTTTTACTGGAATATATTCCAGTTTTGTACCTTGTTGAGAGTCCTTTTATGGCCCCAATGCATTATGGACTCAATGACCATCTTAAGTTTAGTTGTTGCCTGTGATAACAAAGGATCAGACCTTCTCCCAGAGCACAGCCCAAGTCACCATGTACGAGTCAACTATGAATCTAGTTGCTCATTTCTTGTTCCATGGGGAAAAAAAACAGTCAGTCATCACTAACATAAATGTGAAAGCTGTAAAGTTTAGTGAGATCTTGTTCTAGATGTTTACAGACAGTATAAAACTGGCAGAGGAATTTCAGCCCGTTGGGAAATCTTGTATACGGGGATGTTTGACAACTGGGATTGAAGAGTTTAGTTTAATGTCTGAATTGGGACCTGATTCAACGATGCCATTGGGTTCCTTCTCTCTCCCATTACCATTTCTTATTCTTGGCAAATGCCTCACAGACAAGCAATGCTTCTAAAGCCAAAACATTGTTCTTGGTGGGGTCTAACAGGTTATATCCAAGGGACCTCTTCAGGGCATGCACGATGAAAGAGGTTTTCCAGCTGAGTCATTAGCAGCACAGAACCAGACTGAGTTTTCTTTGGATGAGGCATGCATTTCTGTCCCCCTCCAAACCTGCAAGTCCAGGCCAAGAACTTTTTTCTTCTCCTCTTAGGGCATCCCATGACCTGTGGGAGATTTATGACTTCTGCAGAGAAACAGGTGCCAGAACAGGCACGATATGTTGGTAAATTCCATTCCTCTGGGCACAATCCAGCTACAGGGAGACTGGGCAGACCCAGCACTGGGAACAGAACTCAGGCAAATTTCCACTTTGAGCTGATTCCCAAACTAATGTCTTCAGCAAAATGACCTTTTTTCCCCATGGTTGACCATTGTCAGGGAGAAATTTATTGCAGCTCCAGTGTCTGATCTGGATGATCCCTTAAATATAAGGTTATTTTTTTCTGAAATGATGGCACTGGAAGAAACACAGAGAACCTTTTGTATTCCCCTTCTATGTCACAGCAGAAGATCTGAATTGCACAGTGAATGATCAATAGATGTATTTTATTAAGTGTTCTGCGCAGGCCGACTCTTGACCAGAGATAGATATCCTTCCCACTGCCAGTGTAAACAACCAATCCAAGCCCACTGGGAAGTTAACATAGGTGAAAAAAGGAACTTTCAGTCCACCTATTCCAAAGATGTTCTTGCTAATTGCCCTGTGACTATAGAGAAAAGAGTAACATTATACACCTCAACAATGAAAAGTGATGCCAGAAGTTTAAAGGAGGAATTTACTGCATGAGAGCTTGACCATTGGAGTTTTTTTCAAATATTGGTTTCAAGCTGTTATGGAAGCCATAGCCTTCCCTTTGTCATGGAGGATAGCAGGAACAAAGCCCTGGCTGGGATGATTTAGTTGGTGTTGGTCCTGCTTTGAGAAGGGGATTGGACTAGATGACCTCCTGAGGTCTTTTCCAACCCTAATATTTTATGATTTTATGATACTAACACACAGCCTTCTTCCTTTATTTTTTTCTAGTCTTCACCCTGTCCTAGAGTCACATTTCCATCCTTCCCATCAGTGGTCTGTCTCTGATTCTTTCTCTCCTTGGTGTCATAAATAAGATCAAAAGGCCTGGGGATCCATTTCACCTCCCCATGGTGCCATGGTGCCAACCTCCCTGGAGTTGTTTACTTCGTCTGAAAGACACTTCTTTGCCTGCTTCAGAAATGACCACCCCAGAGTTAGATTCCAATCCAAACCACCTACCCTCTTTCATGGATTCCTAGAGAGTTGGGCCAGAAAACACCACTTGCTTCAGCCAACCTTCTGGATTTAGCTCTACATCTAATTCTCTCATACACGGTATCTACAGGAAAGATGCTGTGACCACCTCCCTTGGCTTTCCATTCCATTGGCTTCCTACTATACCGGGGAAAGAGAACCTAACAGAAGCCATTCCTTAGTGAATTATTTTTTGTACAAATTGTAGTTGAAATTTGGAGAAACAACAGAGATGGGTTGCCAAAATGTCTAAATTAGACAGGACCAGGGTGCTGAGATCCAGCTGTGAAAATGTACAATGGATTTAATCACAAAGACGTTCCCAAAGAGAATCTGGATTGTGCTATTTGCAGCTCCACAGAGAGAGTTGGCATGAAGAGGATTTTTCCAGTCTTTTCCCAGCAGGGTCCAGTGGCTTGTAGAGAGGTTCCAAAGAGCCCCATGACTGATGTATGAATATGTGTAAGAGGGAAAAAATCTCACTGCTTCTTCACTTCTAATTCCCACAGATTTGCAGGCTTCATAACAAAGCATGCTGGAAGTAACCACATTTCCTCTCTTGGACATCTCAGTGATCCATTCTAGTATCTGAGCACCTTCCAGAAGCTCATTAAAAGAGGTGACAAACATCTATTGCGTGTGCATTAGGGCACTTAGATCTGATGTAATTTTTTCACTCCATCTGTCTTATAAATTATGCGTACTCTGCTATGTGTGTTTATATTTGAAAAGGCAGGTCAGAGAAGTGTGCCTTGCACTGAGAGAGGCAGGTGGAAAGGTTTGTGGTGCTTCTTAGGTCAGATGTTCATGCCACAGCCTTGAACCGGTCTGAGAAAATGGTCTCCTTGGCATGGACAGCCCCATGGTGGCTGCGAGTTGGAGTTACTGACCAGGGTCTTTATCCAGGATCATTAGGTGCTCATTTAGAGCTGCTGGGCCCAGCCTGCTGAGTGCCCCGAAGATAAGGATCAAGAGCTTGGACTTGATATTGCATGAAAAGCTGATGTAGAGAGTGAAAGGCAGGTTTGTTGTAGGTTTTGGTGTGTGCTGTTTAAAGCTGGGGGAGGTGTTCTGTGAGCGACGTTTTCTACTCTGGTTATTGCAAAATCCTGGTCAGGTAAAAGTTATATAACAATGAGCTGGCAGCCACACAGTCTCTGTAGCATGAATGAATATATTTTCCGTGTGTCTGTACAGTGCCTCGTACAATGGGGCACCAGCTTGATGGATAGCTGTAAGTACTAACAAATTCCAAATAAATTAATAACAAAAGTGCCAAGTTTTCACATAAAGAGAGTGAAGCAAAAAACGTTTTCACCATTAAGCTCGAAATAATAATTTTGCCCACAACAGATTGTGTTCCTTTCCCTTTTTCCCCTGCATCTGAGAAAATTCATTTTAAGGCCCTATAAGCAAGTGGAAATGGCAAAAGGTCACCCCGGGGCAAATTTAGGGTTTTGCTTGTAAAAAACAAACAAACAAACAAACAAAACCTTTCATCGTGTTTTGCGATGAAAATCTGTGTATGTTGGAGCAAACTTTACCCTAAATCAAATTAGCTGAGTTCCTATGATTACTTGTAAAGCAAAGCAAAGCAAAAAAAAAAGCATAATTATCTCTGCACAGCTGTAATCAGTTGCTGTAATCTGTCTCCATGTTAGCTACAAAATAAGACTACAGAGAGGATGGGCTAGGTCAGGGGAATAGTAATAGAATACAGAGCCTTTCACCTTGAGGTCAACAGGTCAAATCCATCCCAGCTTGGTAGTGACCAAAAGTTATCAAATGTCCTTTCAGATTCTCAGAGGAAAATGGCAAAGTGTTGCTTTTATTCCTACCATCTGGAAGCTGTTCATTGTCCTATATCAAAGGAATAGATGGTCTCAGTTGAGATAAGTGTCAGAACAATGGTGTTGAGCACAATGCCCAGCTAGCTAGAATAGTTTACATCACAAAAATCGCCATCACCATTGGCACTAATTTGCCTCCTTGTTGGCAGTCCCAGGAGAGAGGTCAAGGACTAAATTGGCCACAGTGATTGGCTTACCCTCTAGCTCCTGATGTGGTCCCTTTGAGTTGTCACTGAGACACACAGGTAGCTTGCATTGCTGTTGCTCGTGCTGTGCATGGTCCATGGATATTTCAATAGATGAGTGGGATTGTCCACATTCAAGGGCCCTACGCTGGCATGAATAAAAGCTACATCCAGGTCCAATGAGCAAAGTTACCCAACTAAGAGCGAACAGTGAGAAACAGAAAAAAAATCAGACTATGCTGAAAAGGTCTCAGTCATACAAATCTGTTGAAAGATGTTCTGAGTTACACACGTGCCCTATACATGAGACGTGGCTCCAGGTGATCCATTATGTGAATGGAAGGAGCACTGTGCAAAGTAAAAGGAAGTGTAAGATTCTTTTCGTCTGCCATAAATCATAGTGTGTATTTTTTTCCACCAAGGACAAGGTGAAAGACTGATTTTGCCCAGTGTACAACTGCATATATCTTAGCTTCTGATTTTTAAGGAAATGGCACAATTTATGAATTATGTGACATGTTATGTTGTCAGTTTTAGCAAATACAGTGATACCCTTCCTAACTCTTCCTTTAACCCTTGTGCACTTCTCTCATATGCCAACCCTTCTTCCTGACTGCTGCTTAGCAATATATTTAAGGTACACGGATTTTCTTTCTATCTTTCTTCTCAAGTGATTTTAGTACTGGTGAAAGCGGCAGCCTATTTAGGATTAGTGGGTGGAGCCAACCAAAGCAACTGAAGGCCCAGCCCATTCGGCGAGGGCATGGCCACAGAGCCCAGATAACAGCTGAGGCCAGGGGATGAAAATGAACCAACAGAAATGGGGGTGCATGTCCTAGGGACAAACTGAGGAACTAGACTGGGACACTGAACACAGAACCCCAGACAATGTCCAGCCGGGGACCATAAAGTCCTCTTACCCTCCATAGAACACGTAACATGTGAGCAGTCATGGTGCAAGCCTCCTAGCCACACCACACAGTTGGCATCCTTCTTGGCAATCTGAGCAGAGAGACCGAGGAGTTAGTGGGCCTGGAATATGAAATAATCTCTCATCCACAGGGGTGGTACTTTCCAGGCAGGGTGAGTCACAACTAGTGTAATGGTATGGAGGAGCTTCCACCACTGGCATTCCCGACCTGATGTCAGACTGGCCTCTTACACAAATGCCAAGTTCTGGTTTAATTAAAAGAATAAAACAATTCCTGAATTGGATTTTCAACTAAGTTTTGATTGGGAAGTAAAATAACAATGACTTGCCATCCTGATCATTTCTGTCTTCTTTCTGGCATACACACACGATGGCTTTATAGCTCTTCTCTCACAGCTCCAAGCACTTCACCTGTTGAGGCCTCCCAGCACCCCTGTGAGGGAGGCAAGTATGATTGCAGCTACTTTATAGGTCGGGAAACAGAGGTGCAAGGCAATGAAGTTACGTGCCCCGGGTCCCACAAGGAATCCTTATCCCAAGGTCAAAGTCATCCCTAGTTGGAACTCTAGTGGAGTTATAACAATGACGAATTGGACCCCGGTCCTGTTCTTAAACCACCTGACCCTTTAACATTTCTATTGTTGTAGTTCTAGAAGCCACCCCATTGTAGTAGAAGCCGTACAATCATATTGTCAATGGCAGTTCCCGCACAAAGATCTAACATGCTTCACTTCTTTATAGACTGTAGAATCCTATTAATTTTAAATATTTATTTTGCTGTACAAAACCTCCACTTTAAGCCTACCCCATACTGAAGCTATAGCTTGCACGGTGCAATGAACTGAAACCATCTGAGACTTTGTTATGAACCGTCTTTCTCTATATGCAAGTTCATTCTAAGCAAACTCATTGTGCCGCTGAGATTTCATAAACAGAGTTATTCAGATACCTTATTAATACATTATCTGATACATTATTAATCGTGACCCCTACAATCTACTCTCTCACTGAGATCAATTATTCAATTACCTGTCAAAGCTTCCAGGCATAATCAACAGTGCACAAATTTATACGTAATGTTGGCTGCCAGGTGGTGTGCTTAGCCGGGAGTATGGTACCATAACTTTGTTTTGAAATCCCTTTCCTGCCATTTCCTTTTCCACTGAATCTCCTACTCTGCTGAATCAGCTCTGCGGAAGCTACGCACCTATCAATCACTCAAAGCAAAGACTGCCTCAGAAAATCTGGCACAGATTTGTTATGTTGAGTTGATTCCTGTATCTTAGCTACCTATATTTGAGCTGCCATTTCTTACTCCCAATTTCAGTTTCCTCCTCCAAAGGTATTGCTTTCTGCTCCTGTACAGTACTTCAGTATTGAAGTAGTTTTCAGGATTTCTTATAATTGTTTTAAAGGAACATAGTCAAGATATAAATAAAACATTTAAAACAACGTCTTAGCTAGGTCATCACACAGAGCTGAGTATAGAGGAGATCTAAGTCCTAATACAGTGGTCTCTCCCTTGGACCACATGGCTACATGATGAGCAAATATGCTGTCTGCTTATGTTTTGTATGTCACCTTGTTTGGATAGTGAAACAAGGCTGGACAGCCAGGGCCGGCTCCAGTTGTTTTGCCGCCCCAAGCGGCGAAGAAAAAACAAAGATAAAGCCGTGATCGGTGGCACTTCGGTGGCAGCTCTACCGCGCTGCTTCATTCTTCGGCAGCAATTTGGTGGCCGGTCCTTCCCTCCGAGAGGGACTGAGGAACCCGCTGCTGAAGACAGGGACGTGCCACCCCTTTCCATTGGCCGCCCCAAGCACCTGCTTCTTGCGCTGGTGCCTGGAGCCAGCCCTGTAGACAGCTTTACTTTCAGATTCTAGTCAGTTTCACTTTCTGGCTGTGTGTGCTCATTTCCCATGAGTTTTTCAACCTCTAGATGTCCCTCTGTATTATCCAGAGTTCCTGTGGTCCCTGGTAAACAAGGGAGACAAATCTGGGACTCAAGCTGTGTGGAAACCTGTTTGTTTCTTTGTGGATGTTTTCTCTAATAAATACCTTCTTCTTATGAAGGACTAAGATTCCATACATCACGCCAAGCACAATGTTATTCTTTGTGGGTTTCAAACACTGTAAGGAAATTTTTACATGCCCAATCCTCAAGAAAACTGAATATCTTAGGAAGAACATCGCATGGAAACCTTTCTATTCATGAGAGGTTTTTAAAACCTAAATTTTGTGCCTAAACTAAGGTGAAATTCACCGGGCTCTAAGGCTTAAGTGGGATTTAAGTGTGTCCTAAGGCCTCTGCTAACCCTCCGTACATTGGTGAATTTTACCCTAATTAGCAATCTGATTAAAGTCTTACTAGGAAGAAAGTTCAATTTAAAGAACCACAAATTTCAGTGAAACTGAAACCCCATTTTCTCCTTGCAGCCTAGAGCACCTCTTCTAGGCTGATGCCAGGATGAGATGACGTGTGTCTCACCACATAACAGACCAGCTGAACCCCAGAAGGCTTGTAAAGTGCTTTGGGATCCTTTAATATGATAAAGCAATGAGGAGTCCTTGTGGCACCTTAAAGACTAACAAATTTATTTGAGCATAAGCTTTCGTGAGCTAAAACCCACTTCATCAGATGAATGGAGTGAAAAATACAGTAAGCAATATATATATATGCTTAAGGCAACTCCCATCTTTTCATGTGCTGTAATATATATATATATATTATAATAATATAATAATATATATGTACCATGCATGCTCCAAACTGGCTTTAACCATTGTTTTCTGGCACCTGTTGTCAGCAATGGTTAATTTTCTCAGGCCATACAGTCCACCATCTTGTTATTTTTAATGTTGTGAAGCATTTTGGGCTGTGTTCTGTACAAATAAGGGCCCAGTGCTGCAAACACAAGCCAGCATTAGTATTACCACTCGCGTCAATGGAAGTAAACACCTTCCCAGCTAGTAAGTGATGAAAAGTGTTGAAAACTTGGAAACCATTCAGAAAAGAGCTACAAGAGTGATTCGAGGTCTGGAAAACCTGCCATATAGCAAGAGATTTCATAAGATCAATCTATTCTATTGAAGATAAGGTTATGGGGTGACTTGATCACGGTCTACAAGTATCTACCTGGGGAAGAGATTTTTGGATAGTACACAGCTTGATAAATGAATAGAAAAAGTCACAACGAGAGCCTATGGTTGTAATCTGAAACTAATCCAATTGATATTTGAAATAAGGTGCAAAATTTTAACGTGAAGGGTAATTAACCATGGAACAACTGGCCTAGAGACATAGAGAGTTCTCCATAATGTGCAGTCTTTAAGCCAAGATTGGCTATCTTACTTAAAGAAGTGCTGTAGTTCAAACAGAAGTTATGATCTTGATGCACCAATTATTAGCTGAGGTTCTATGGCCTGTGTTATGCAGGAGGGTAGATGAGCACAGGGGTCCCTTCTAACCTCAGTATCTATATGAATCTATCAAGCGTTTGCAGCACCAGGCCTGTAAGTTGTATCACACTATGCAAGTTACTTCATGCTTATTTTTCCTAAAGGCCTGGGAAAATGCAGTCTTGACATTTCCTTCCCTGTAATATATTTACTTGTAAGAGGCCAGCACCATGATTACATGGGAGGGGGAAAAAAAAACAATTATAACGAAAAAAGAAAGGCACCCGTGATGTATAAAATATCAGCCGTAGACCTTCTCCATTTGAGTTTAATTTAATAAAAGCAGTGAATCTATTTATTTTTACCAGTACAATTTAAAAAAAAATAGACTTAAAATATTTTTCTTTAGATTTGTGGCTCCAGCAGCTGCAACTGAAACCAGCAATCAGAGAAGCCCCTTGTTTTTATTGGAGCTGAAGTGCCTCGTTGAAAATGGATTGGATTACGGGGATCAATCAGCGGCAGGTTGAGGAGGCTGAGGGAACTCTGCCAGTAGAACAGCTGCCAAGAGCAGCGAAAATCCTAGAGCTAGCGGCAGGTCCTAATCTACTGGAAAATCCATTGTTTTACAAAGAGTTTTGGAGATAGGAAGTGGATTGAATTGCAGAAGGGTGCAAAAAATAATAATTCCACCCCAAACCTTCATTTGTTCTATTGCATGTGACTGGAAGGAAAACAAACTCCATGGCTATGTTGACTGCCTATATTTTCAGCCAGGGACAGGAGATAAAAACACCCATCATCCTGGGGCATAACTTGGAAAATGAGAGGTGCTGTTTCCATAGCGATCTGTTCAAGGTTTGAAAATGATACAAAGACCTGATCCTGTCAGGCATCAGGCTCTTCTGAAGAGGAGCTGAGAGCCATCAAGTCCAGCTGAAATTAATGAGAGTTTACAGTGCTGAGGGCCACTCGGTAGGTATGGAGCACTCTCAAAGAATCGGGCCCTAGTTAATTTCAGAATGGGTTGAGAGACCCAGTTCCAGACTAGATAACAGAACTGGTCAAATTATGAGTTGAGAATAACAGTAGGTCAGAATATCCGTATGTAAACACAGCTAGAAAGATAGAAAAAGGTGCTAAGTTAATTTATCTATTTTAAAACCTATCCCTATTTCCATGATTATAATGGTTATTTGTAACTATTCATCAGATAGTATGAATGAACAATTTTTAGCTGACTCATTCCTTGCAACTGTTCTTCACCTGTCAATGGAATGGAAAGTCCATTTCACGGTGGATTTCGAAATGTATTTTCATTCCAATTTGAAACAAAAAACAAGTATTTCAAAATTCTTTGCAAAAGTATCGCCTGTGGGGGAATCATGTCGGATCAGTCAGAATGTTTTGTTTTGACAAAATTGAAATGCATTGTTTTGATTTAGACTTTTTAAATTTGATATTACAAAGATGTAATATAATACTCCAAATAAAAAAAGCTTCAAAACAAAAAGGTGTTTTGAATGGAAAAATCGTTCAGCAAATGTTAAAATGACACATTTCGATATTGTAGGAACTCCTGCCCCTTTCTTTTCCAAAATGACTTTTGGACAAAATCACCTCAAATTTGTGAGGCGTTTAGATTTCAGCAGAATTCTATTTTTCCCACCAGCTCTATTAGATTCCCATTGCTGGTCCTAGAAGAAGGAAGTGGGGAGTCTTCTGCATATGGAAGGCCCAGGAGGGAATGCCTTATCATTCAATAGTGAGTCAATCCCTTTGCACCATTTAAATCCCATACAAGCCCCCAGAACACAGCTACGTACTCCTTATGTAATAACTTCCCCCACAGGTCACCGGAAAGGTTTGAAACCAGGATCTCCAACACTGAAATACAGACCTCTACCACTTGTTATAAAGGAGTTGCTCCACAAACTGGCAACAGTAAACTGTTCTCCTCTGTGTGGACTATCTTCTATAGGAGGGGATGAAACACTTTACAAGAATATTAATAATCCTTGTGTAGCCCTCTGCACAAGGGTGAATTTCACCCAGTATCCATTGACCCTCACTGGCTGGCACTGGCCCTTGGTGAGGGAAGGCCCTTAGTTTGGTTATAAGAGAAGGCATCCGGGCCCTGGAGAGGAAGCCTGGATGAGTCAGGCCTGAGAATCCATCAGGAAAGAAGCAGAGATGGAGTGCACAAGCACGGATTTGCACAAGCACTCCCACAAGCACGCACAAGCGCGGACTTGAGACCCTCGCTGCCTGCTTCCTGCAAATAGGGAGACAGGCCAACATCCAGCCGCCTGGGTAGTGGAGGCAGGAGAAGCAGGAAGTTCCCTGGGAATGGCTGCCATGCTGACCGGGAAGGGGAGGCAGTGGGATTCTGCTAGGGAGAAAGGGTGGTACTCAGTTAATAGTGCATGGGGAGTCATGCAGGAGGAATTGAGAGAGGCAAAGGGAAAATCCCATAGGTATTATAGCCCACGGTGGGCTGAGAAACTGTTTTGTGTGTGTCTGGGGAGGTGCCCATGCTTGATTATACAACAGCCTGGAAAAGAGACTCTGGGCACAGCAGTGCGTCCTTTCTCCTTTGGGGACCAGCCAACACCCTCCCCACATGCTTCCACCTGTTTTCCTGAAGGTTCCAAATCTTTTTGGAAAGTCAGGTTTAGTGCCCAAGTATTTTAGCAGTTCCTATTTGCTTTGCCTCTCAAGCCTAAAAGGCTGAGCATGCAGAATATGTATCCACATTATTTTAAGTTTGCTAACAAAGTCTACTTTATGCTGAAAGATTGAATTCATGCCGCATTGGCTTGACTAGAAACATGACTTGCTTATGTGTTGTAGGATGAATAGTGTTTTAAGTGACTCTTCAATGTCTCCCATGATAATGTCCTAAACATTCAGAGCTACAACAAACCAGTGATTTAGATGAAGAAGTTTCTTTCTGGGGAAATAGACCAATGGAATTTAATGGAAGGAGTCACTAATTTTTTACTCCAGAGGGAGTACTGATGAGGTGACTGGAAACTGGATAGCTAGCTTGATTTGACTTTCAGTTATCGGACGTGTTCCTTTTGCACCATCTCATTCATCATTGTTCTGACTGGGATCTCCCATTCTCCATTTCCCTCGTGTCTCCTGAGAATTAGGTTTGGCTAGTGGACATCTAGCTCGACCCTGAATGTATTCTACTGCAAAGCGGAGACTATGTCTGTTTACAGTGGCTGATTGATAAAATACATAAATCCAGCCATCACCTAAGAACCATCTTGCATCAAGCACACTGGACTGACAGTAACAGATAGTCTTGATTGCAAGAGGGTGGATTCTTTATGATGTAACAGAGGGTTTATGGTGAGTAGTTTACCCCCACCTGAGACAATAAAAGCCTGTTGCTCTTCCAGACATATACTCTGTGATTTTCACTGACTATCTGCACTAGAGTCTCGACTGCTATTTATTTGTCTAGCTCCTCTTTAAATGATACAGTGGTTGGTGTTCGACCCCCCGCACACACTTTTCCAGTTTGCCTTGCCAGCTCCCTGCAGTTTCTAATGCTTCCTTCCATTGTCTATGTTGGCTCTGAAGATTTGCAGGGATGACCTGCTAAGTCAAGTTACCTGGGGATGTTTGCACCTTCCAAATCATCCCAGCAACTGCTCTGCTCATGCCTGGACAGACGAATTCTTTGTGGCTTCTCAGAAAAGCAAAGTATCAACCCAGGGCATGGTTAGAAAGGCATTGGTCGTCTCATAGCGCCGGGCTAGGCTGAAGCAGAAGAAAGACAAGTGTTTATGTGGAGTTTCCCTATTAGCAGAGGGGAAGGTCCCTCAAACCATAAGGCCACCACTCGCTGTTTGGGTTTGAAAAGTCAGTTTGGGTTCACAAACAGGTCAGCCCTTCCCACAGCAAACTCCTCTGGAGAGGGCTAAGCAGGAGGCAATATCTGTGAGGTTTCCCTCACAGAGCAGAGCAGGATCTGCCTCAGCTCAGGCAGCCGCTAGCCTCAGCCCCCGAGGCATCCTCAGGAAAGCAGGACACTCTGCCCTGACTCCATGCTTTTGACTGCCTGACCTCTCACCCCTGTCCTGTTTCCGGAAGCACAGCTTCAGTGGAGTCAAGCTACCAGGGCCCCCTGCTCCCCCATGCCCTGCCTCATAATGGATTCCTGGTGCAGATGGGGCTCTGCATCGTCCAGGCTGTGTTGCCTTTCTTAGGGGTATCCATGAGGGCGGGTAGGGGGAAAGCTTCTGTCCACTGGCCTCGCTCCCACCCAACACTGGGTCATCCTCTTCCCATCCCCAGCCAGCCAAGTTCTCCCCTAAAGGACCCCAAATGGGAGGAGACCATGTCAGCCCCAGGCAGGAGGCACCTGGTCCCTTCAGAAGAATGCTTCCCCCACTGAACTGTTTCAGATCCTGCCTGCCCAGCTCACAGAGTGCGGGATTCACAGAGGCCAGGCTAGTTGGGGGATTTTCTTTTTACTACACTGCAGTCCAATATAATATCAAGCTTCCTAAATTGACATAATCTCAAGATTATAGTTCTCTATGGAGACATTTGGGTCGGTTTGTTAATTATCCTGGCTTTCCACACACCAGGCGAAGAGAAGGAAGTGAGCAGGCAAGCCGGTCACGTAATTATTTCAGTGCTACGTGTTAACTGTGGGAGAGACCTTTCGAGAAATGGAGAGAGGTGTGAGAATGGCAAGGGATGGGGTGAGGAAGAGAAAAAGAGAGATGCGCGCACACAGCATGAAGTAGCAGTAGAAACCTAGGGCTAAGACTAGTACTGGGGGGGTGAGAATTCAGCCAGGCTCTAGGTCGAAGCTGCCATAGTTCAGGACAAAACCAGTATTTGGCACTTGATTAGTGCCTGTCGTCTGGGTGTAGTGAGCACAGCAGACTGTATAAACATTGGAAAAACTATTGATTTGGCAAGTAGTGGGCAGTGCCTTCTTTTTTGCATGTTTATTTGTCCTTATAAATGGCGGTACAAAGCCTCTCCGCCTCTGCTATGTTTGCTGGTGGGCCTTGATTGGATCTGAAGCTGTCATTTATTTCATCCCTATATTTAACTTTAAATGAAGTCAGAATTGTTATTAATATTTAGTATTTCGTAGATTCATAGATTCCAAGGCCAGACAGGACCATTGTGATCATAGTCTGATCCTTGTGTGACGTTATCTGATTAAAATATGACCATATAGATCATTGTTGCAGCCATTGTTATATATTTGCAACAAATCTTGTGCAAAATGTGGCATGTAAGATGTCTACAAAAAGGTTATGATTTGCTGGTTATGATTATGCTATCTGTATGCATGTATCATTTTCGTATTTGAAGTTATGAATATTAGCTCTATACCTGGATTTCAAATGTTTGTTCCTGGAGTAATGCCCACAAGGTAGTTACCCAGCACATCTTGGAGGGACTATTCAAATTGAGTGGTCCATTGAAAGAATATTTAACTGATAATGGAGCATGGGAGATGCCCATCTGCACTTAATGGAATTTCCTGCTGTGACTAGGTGAAATGCATGGACAAGTGACTTGCCCACGTGACTCCAAACTCCATCTTGTTGCTGTAATTTTCCACAGTAAGAACAATGGGTTTCCCTCCACATGGCAGAAACTATAAAAGGCCCTGGAAACATTCCCATTTTGCCTCTTTCTTGATCAAAGCTCTGGACTATGGACTTATATTAATGGGAGCATTCTAACCAAGGGAATGAGATCCGTCCAATGATTTGGAAGCAACCAGAGACTTATCAAGCCAGCACTTTGTTCCATCAGTGCTACAAGCCTGAACCAAGAACTTTGCAATTATTGTATGTATTTGATCCCTTTAACCAGTTTTAACTCTCACCTTTCTTTCTTTCTTTCTTTCTTTCTTTCTTTCTTTCTTTCTTTCTTTCTTTCTTTCTTTCTTTCTTTCTTTCTTCTTATGAATAAACCTTTAGATTTTAGATACTAAAGGATTGGCATCAGCATGATTTTTGCATAAGATCTGAGTTCTATATTGACCCATGAAAGCTCATGCTCCAATACATCTGTTAGTCTATAAGGTGCCACGGGACTCTTTGCTCGTTGTAAAGAACCACTCACCTTTAAATCCAATGGTTTTGGTGGAGAAATAAGAAGTGGAAACTGGTTTTATGACTTCTTGTTAGCCAGTGTGGGGAAACAGAAGTTTGCTTTTGTTGCTGGTTTGGTATGTCTTATGGAAGAATAACCACCAGTTTTGGGTTGGGTTTGCCCTGTTTCTCAGCAGTTTGTCCTGAGTTTGGCATTCTCAGTTGTGACCAATAGAATCTCCCAAAAATAATTCCTCGGGCAGATCTTTTAGAAAAACATCTGTTCTTCATTTAAAAATTGTCAGTGATGGAGAATACACCACAACCCTTAGTAAGTTGTTTCAGTGGTTAATTTCTCTCACTCTTTAACAAAATATATGTCTTATTTCCAGTCTGAATTTCTCTAACTTCAGCTTCCAGCCATTGGATCACATTGTATCTTTCTCTGCTAGATGGAGGAGCCTATTACTGAATATTTGTTCCCCATGTAGGTACTTATAGACTGTGATCGTCACCTTTTAGCCTTCTGTTTGTTACGCTAAATAGACTGAGCTCCTTGAGTCCATCACTCTAAGACAGGCTTTTTAATCCTTTAATCATTCTCACGGTTCTTCTCTGAACCCTCTCCAATTTCTCAACATCCTTCTTGAATTGTGGACACCAGAACTGGAGACAGTATTTCAACAGCGGCCACATACGTGTGAAATACAGATGTAAAACGTATATAAAATATAACCTCTCTGCTCCTACTTGAGAGTCTCCTCTTTATGCATACAAGGATTGTGTTAGCCCTTTTGCCCACAGTGTATCATTGGAAGATAAAACAAACATATTGTTTGATTGGCCCAGTTTACCAAGTGATCCAGATGGCTCTGTATCAGTGACCTGTCCTCTTCATTATTTACCACTCCCCCAATTTTTGTGTCATTTGCAAATTTTATTAGTGGTGATTTTATGGTTTCTTCCAGGTGATTAATAAAAATATTAATAGCATAGGGCCAAGGACTGATTGCTGCAGGACCCCACTAGAAACACATTCATTTGATGAAGATTCTCCATTTACAATTACATTTTGAGCCCTTTCAGTTAACCAACTTTTAGTCCATTGAATGTGGGCCACGTTAATTTGATATTGTTCCAGTTTTTTAATCAAAATGTCATGAGGTATCAAGTCAAAGGCCTTACAGAATTCTAAGTACATTACATCAATACTATTACTTTTATCAACCACATTTGTAATCTCATCAAAAAGATATCAAGTTAGTTTATTTTCCATAAATCTGTGTTGATTGGCATTAATTATATTATCCTCCTTTAATTCTTTATCAAGGCACATATAAGCCACTCCATTATCTTGTCCAGGGTCTTGCCCAGACTGACAGGACTGTAATTATCCAGGACATCCCATTTACCCTTTTAAAATATTGGCACATTAGCATTCTTCCAGTCTTTTGGAAATTCCCTGATATTCCAAGACTTATTGAAAATCAGCACTAACAACCCAGTGAGCTCCTCAGCCAGATTTTCTGATTTAAAAAATATCTAACTTTAGTAGCTTCTCTTTAACCTCCTTGTGAGATACTAGAGTAGAAAGGTTTCAGAGTAGCAGCCGTGTTAGTCTGTATCCGCAAAAAGAACAGGAGTACTTGTGGCACCTTAAAGACTAACAAATTTATTTCAGCATGATCTTTCGTGAGCTACAGCTCACTTCTTCAGATGCATAGAATGGAACACACAGACAGGAGATATTTATACATACAGAGAACATGAAAAGGTGGAAGTATGCATACCAACAGGAAGAGTCTAATCAATTGAGATGAGCTATCATCAGCAGGAGGAAAAAAAACTTTTTGAAGTGATAATTAAGATGGCCCATAGAAGGTGTGAGGAGAACTTAACATAGGGAAATAGATTCAATTAGTGTAATGACCCAACCATTCCCAGTCTCTGTTTAGGCCAGTGTTAATTGTATCTAATTTGCATATTAATTCGAGTTCAGCAGTTTCTCTTTGGAGTCTGTTTTTGAAGTTTTTTTGTTGCAAAACTGCCACCTTTAAGTCTGTCACTGAGTGGTTAGAGAGGTTGAAGCGTTCTCCCACTGGTTTTTGAATGTTATGATTCCTGATGTCAGATTTGTGTCCATTTATTCTTTTGCGTAGAGACTGTCCGGTTTGGCCAATGTACATGGCAGAGGGGCATTGCTGGCACATGATGGCATATATCACGTTGGTAGATGTGCAGGTGTACAAGCCCCTGATGGCGTGTCTGATGTGATTAGGTCCTATGATGGTGTCACTTGAATGGATATGTGGACAGAGCTGGCATCGGGCTTTGTTGCAAGGATAGGTTCCTGGGTTAGTGTTTATGTTGTATGGTGTGTGGTTGCTGGTGAGTATTTGCTTCAGGTTGGGAGGCTGTCTATAAGCGAGGACTGGCCTGTCTCCCAAGATCTGTGAGAGTGAGGGATCATCTTTAAGGATAGATTGTAAATCTTTGATGATGCACTGGAGAGGTTTTAGTTGGGGGCTGTAGGTGATGGCTAGTGGCATTCTGTTATTTTCTTTTTTAGGCCTGTCCTGTAGTAGGTGGCTTCTGGGTACTCTTCTGGCTCTGTCAATCTGTTTTTTCACTTCAGCAGGTGGGTATTGTAGTTTTAAGAATGCTTGATAGAGATCTTGTAGGTGTTTATCTCTGTCTGAGGGATTGGAGCAAATATGGTTGTATCTTAGAGCTTGGCTGTAGACAATGGATCGTGTGGTATGTCTGGGATGGAAGCTGGAGGCATGTAGGTAAGTATAGTGGTCAGTGGGTTTCCGGTATAGGGTGGTATTTATGTGACCATCGTTTATTAGCACAGTAGTGTCTAGGAAATGGACCGTTTGTGTGGATTGGTCTAGGATGAGGTTGATGGTGGGATGGAAATTGTTAAAATCACGGTGGAATTCCTCGAGGGCTTCTTTTCCATGAGTCCAGATGATGAAGATGTCATCAATGTAGCTCAAGTAGAGTAGGGGCGTTAGGGAACGAGAGCTGAGGAAGCGTTGTTCTAAGTCAGCCATAAAGATGTTGGCATACTGAGGGGCCATGCGGGTACCCATAGCAGTGCCACTGACTTGAAGATATATATTGTCACCAAATGTGAAATAGTTGTGGGTGAGGACAAAGTCACAAAGTTCAGCCACTTCAGGTTAGCCATGATATTATCGGGGATACTGTTCCTGATGGCTTGTAGAAAGGGTGTTGTCATATCATATGACTATATAATCTGGGTTTTTTTCCAAATAGAGAAATGAAATATAAATTGAACACACCATTGTTGCATTATTATTGATAATTCTAACATTTCTGTCTAGTAATGGACCAATAACATTGTTAGGATTATTTTTTGTTCCTAACACACTTTAAAAAATCCTTATTGTTCTTAACCCTGTTGGCCATAGTTTTTGCCTGGTATCCCTTTGCCTCCCTTATTAATTTTCTACAGTTCCTAACTTTTCATTCATATTCATTACTATCAACTCCCTCTTTCTTTTTACTATTACCGAAGGGCCTAGGAGCCCTAGTCATAGACCAGAACCCTGTGCTAGGCACTGTACAAATGCTGAACAAAAGGACAGTCCCTAGCCCAAGGAGCTTACATGCTATCTTTTTATTGCAATTATGACACTGAGCTGCAACTGGGAGAAATATGCACCTGTGATATATTACTACTTTTAGAACTTGATTCAAAATCCATTGAACTCAATGGACTTGGAATGTAGCCCAATTGTGCCATCGCTGGTGAGTTACAAAGAAGAAGGTCAAGGTGAGGTCATAATGAAGGAGGTCATAATAAAATTCTAACTGTCAGTGAAAGGCTGCTCCCCAAAGATCATCTCCTGAAAATGACATCAACAAACTGTATTGTACAAAAAAGGAATGAATACATAGCAACTTTCCAATTGGTACTGTGTTTCTGTGGCTTGGGAACCTTTTTGAACGTCAAATTATGCTTTAAAAAAAACCAGAACCTGAAGTGGCGGAATGGCAATCAAAGCAGTGCTATTTTGCGTGGTTTCTGGTAAAACATGAAGACAGTGATTAGCAGCTCATGAAATTTCTATACCAGAGGCAGAGGTTAGCAGGAGATAGACAATCTTTGCCCTTCATTCCCGCCCCCCACCTCCCCCAAAATGAAACACATATGAAGCACGTTTCAGGATTCCGCCTCTATGGTATCGAAACACTCAGGCTTCATTTCTTGTTCTTATGGTGGATGTGAGAAACCGAAGGGGAGTTTTTAAGCCACAGTGCCACTGTTTTAAAATTTATTTTCACAGGAACCAAAATAGACAATGGAAAAGAACTAAACAAACTTTCAGTTTCAAGTTAGAAAAAGGCTCCAGTCTGTTATTTTACCACAAGCATTCTTGTTTAGTTAGTGGTGCATGTGGTCATCCTACAAATGTACTATCTCAGATTGTAATGGGAGCAGGAAAAGTAATTAAAGGAATCAGAGGAAATAACCATTCAAAATGGAGGGAGTGTTGCCCAATGGATAGGGGACAGGATAAGGAGTTAGGAAACCATTCTGTTCTAGCTCAGACACTGTCTTTGCTTTGTGACCATGGGCAAATCATCTCTCTGTGCCTCAGTTTCCCCATTAATAATGAAGGGGATAATGATCATTACCTGTCTGAAAAGCATTTTGAGATCTACGGATGAAAAGCACTGTATACTAGCTAAATATTTTTATTAAACAGTGCTCGGGCTAACCATGCTGGAAGTTGTTTTTAGAGCAAAAGATTTACACAATGTGCTCAGGCTTGCTCTGTTTTAAAGAAAACTAGTCCCCGGGTCAGTGTGTGTGAGGTCACTTCATCAGTCACCACTTTGATGCAGGTAGCCCTCTCCAACACATTGTGCAGAGCACTAAAAGAAAGCTGGCTATTTCTTCACGTTTCACACCTTCTTAATTACCCACCTGCGTTCCTTTTACTATAAAGGCTTGAATAGGATCACTCATAAACTAAAGGCCAAAAGGAAATTGCCCGTTTGTTAAAATTGCCTCATCAATGTACAGTGGAATTATTTAATATCTGAACCCCTGGCCCCATAATTTTCTTTTGTTATTTCCATAGCACTCTGAAGCCTACATGGCCCACAGTGAGCATGAAATACGTGCCCACTAGCCTAAGACAGCTACAGTTTTAACCAAAATCTCAAATCCTTCCATCATAGAGTGTCGTCACATTAACTCTTCCTGCACTAAAGCTTGGATTTCACCCCACTCTCTGTTAAAGCCCCAAGCATGATCCGAAAAGTAATATCACATCCTCCTAGGTATTAGTACACGCAAGTGGACGCTTACCGGTTTTCAGTCAAACAGCTGTCCGGGGAAGTATTAAAACAATAGAACCTCTTGAAGTTGAAAGGAGCCTGGAGGAGTATCCGGTGCATTTGGTGAAGTTGGGTAGGATGTTTTCATTACTTCTATATCATTTCTAGAGGGTGAGGAGTGAGTGTGTGAGAGAGAGATTCAGAGATGATGATGATGATCTAAGTTGGTGTCCATTGGGAGTGAATACTAATGATAAATGGCTCCATACTTTATAACGTCCTGTGTTAAGCAGATGAGAATAGATGATCATAAAGGTTCCTTCTGGCCTTAACATCTATGTGTATCTAACCACCATCCCCAGCTTGTTTTGTGGTCTAAATATGTTTTAATTAAAAAGAAAAACAAACAAAAACATGTAGATTTTAAGGCCAGAAAGGGTCCTTATGATCATAGATAAATAAATGAATGTGTGAATCTTTATTTCACACCTTCTTGCACCTCTCTGTGGATGATTTTTCCTGCTACAACCTCTCTTTCGGGGTTTAAGTTGCACCGATTTACTGTCATTCTGATGTTCACTTCCATATCATTTGCACATTCATTTCCAGTATCTCTGAATGCAGCCCCGTGTCCAGCCTAGCCTTCAGTATCTCCGCTGATGATAATGTTGTACCATCCCCAGCTTGTTTCATGGTCTAAATCTGTTTTAGTTAAAAAGCAAAACCTAAAACAAAAATTCCTGTTATTTCAACCAGTTTTATCCATGTATTAGCTCCTGTTCTATATAGAGATATTTGGAAATATACCAATCTCATAGAGCTGGAAGGGACCCTGAAAGAACATTGAGTCCAGCCCCCTGCCTTCACTAGCAGGACCAAGCACTGATTTTGCCCCAGATCCCTAAGTGGTCCCCTTGAGGGCTGAGCTTACATCCCTGGGTTTAGCAGGCCAATGCTCAAGCCACTGAGCTATCCCTCCCCTGTCTTAAGGGTGACAGATCAGGCTATTTTAGCTTGCATACAATGCAGATGCTAAGCCTGGTCATGATATAATTCTGCCTTAGTGTTTGACTAGAAGGTCTCCTGTTACAATGAAATCCATAGGGTGACTATATGCTGAAGCCATGACCTGTCCCATCCAGGCCTTCTTTTCTCCTTGTGTCTTTGTGCCAGTTTCCTGCCGGTCTTGGACCTTGGTATTCAGCTGTGTAATTCCTATCATTCAATTGCACAGTTCCCAGAGTCTGTAATAACAACAACAATTAAGGATGAAGAGGCCACAACTAGAGCTATATATTTTTTTTAATTTATGCCACTGCCAAAGAAAGTGCAGCAGAAACAGCTGCATGATCTCATCCATCCATGTCTATGACAGGGTAGCAACAATTACCCTTAGGGTATAGTAGCTGTTCACAAGTCTGGCTCTTGATCATAAGACAGGGTCACTTACAGTGCCAAGTGGCTTCTTCTGTGATGGCTTCTCTAACAATGAGGCTTTGGAAAAATTTCCCCTGGAGGGGCAAGAAATTTAGTTTAAAAAACAAAACAGCTCACATTAAAAGATGAGCTCTAAACCAATCAAAGTCAGAGACTTCAACATTCTGGTTGCTTCACTTTCTGTCCTCTGTTTCTATGGCATCCATGTTTCTGGTTGAGGGCCTTTAGTGGAACAGTATACGAGGAATCAGAGGCCCAGGGATGGGAAATAGGATGAAGCATAATGGCTCAGGGTGCATCTTCACTAGGAAAAATGGTGCATTCTTACCTCAAGTTAGCTAACACATTGCAATTGACACAAGGTAAAATCCAAGTGAAGCAGCCAGATTGCTGAAGTCCCTGATTTTGATCTTTGTGTTAGCTAACACAAAATAAGAATACGCCTTTTTTCCCTAGAGAAAACAATACCTCAGGGTCTTGGATAAAATACTTGACTGAAGTGTATCCTTTGCATTATTTTGAATTCTCCCTTCACTACAGTAGAACCTCAGAGTTACGAACACCAGAGTTACAAACTGACTAGTCAACCACACGCCTCATTTGGAGCCGGAAGTACGCAATCAGGCAGCAGAAGATTAAAAAATAAAAGAAGCAAATACAGTACAGTATTATGTTAAATGTAAACTATTAAAAAAAATAAAGGAAATGTTTAAAAAAAAAGATTTGACAAGGTAAGGAAACTGTTTCTATGCTTGTTTCATTTAAATTAAGATGATTAAATGCAGCATTTTTCCTCTGCATAGTAAAGTTTCAAAACTGTAATTAAGTCAATGTTCAATTGTAAACTTTTTAAAGAACACCCATAACGTTTTGTTCAGAGTTATGAACAACCTCCATTCCCGAGGGGTTCATAACTCTGAGGTTCTATTGTACTATTATGAGGAAGCCCAATGCCTTTCGGTCTCAGCTGGGCTCATTGTGGGAGTGTTTGAACTGAGCTGTGATCTCGAAGAGTGGCTGAGCGCCAACGTGATGATGAAAGTGTCAAGGAGAACAGACCTGCTTAGAACAGGTTAATGCTGCTGTTGGGGCATCTGGGGGAAAAGGCAGAGCTCACATTTGCAAAGCAACAAAGGGCCAAGATACTGGGAATCAAAGGCAGATGCAAACATCTGTTTCCACAGGGGCATCTCTGGCGTTGGTGGGTCTTGTATGATCTTTAGGGTGTATAGAAAATGATGAAAAACCTGGCACAAAGGAGACTTGCTGCCAGCAGAGAAAAGCTCTATTTTACTCTTTCGCACTCCCCCTGTGTTATTGTCTTTGTCCAGTTTAACCTCCCCTCTTTTATGAAATTAAAATGATAAGAGCAGATAAGAAGCAAATTTAATTAAGGCTGCTTTAAAAAAAAAAAAAAAGAACCCAGGCAGCTCTCAGCAACCTTGTTATTCCCTTTGAAGCTCTGACTCATCTTCCTGGTCCCATTAAAACATAAAGCCCGTGTGGTGGGCTAGCAGGGCTTAACCACACAGTGGGGAATCTTGCCTAATCCTATTTGATCTCCCTTTATTTTCACAAATCACAGACCCCGGCTTCACCATTCAAAAGAGAGGAGGCCCTTGGAATGGGAGCAGAGGATTTCAGGCAGCCCCAGTCAGCCGCTGAGCAGGCTTCATAAGAGGAGTTTTGAATGTGACTAACCAGGTAAATAAACACTGACAAAACCATCTTTTAACCCTGAGACACCCATTGAGGCAGGAGATTAAATCAGGTGTCTGGATGTATTTGATCAGGAGGCTCAGGAGGCATGCCTTGTGCTCTAGAGACCAGCTTTATCTCCATGAGGTAATGTTTTGCGCTGACTCAGGGTCATTAACAAGAGAGCCAACGGCTCACAAATCAGAGCAGATAAACAAATCGGGAATATGGAACAGTGCTGGGGAAAGAGCACACAGCTGCCTTATCACTTGGGTTCTTATCTCACGGTCTTAGTCTACATGAGCTACAGTACACAGTGTGTTAATTCAGGCCATCTCCTAGTGTGCCTGTAGGCCACCAAATTTTAATGCTGCTAATGTGAAGTTGGGGGCGGGGGGAGATATAAGTTTTCACAGATGATTAGAACTTTTTTGATAGGCACCGTGCAATTATTGCCTCCAGAGAGCTTCGTATTTTCCTAAGGCATTTTCTATTGTTAATCCTGCAGGCAATTCCTCCCTCTTCTGTGTAAATTGAGAGCCTGATTTTGAGTTTTATACAAGTGGAGCTCCACTGACTTCAATCAATTTATTTCTCCTGATTTACACCTGTGGAAGGCAAGGCAGCCTCAGGCCCTGTACAGCTGGGTTTCCACACTGCGGAACATAGGGTTTTCCGTATTAGACTGGGCCAAATTTTGCAGATTAATAGTTTATGAGATAAAAAAATGCTGTTTGGGTTGACCTGCACATTCGACAGAAATAGTTTCGGCCAGAGAAGGAGGTGCTGCTGCTGCAGTAGAGCCACATTGACTCCCTAACCCCATCCTCATCCCATGTGCTTATTACTTTAGCTTGGTGGTTAAGGCATTCACCCAGGATGCTTGGAGACTCAAGCGTCAATCCCTGCTCCGGAACAGACCTGAAATGCAATTTTTTTTTCAATTCACCAAAAACTCAGAAAAATTTCACCTTTGGTTCAACCATAACCATTCTTTTTTATTTTTTTCAGAATTGCCACTGAACCAAAAAATCACTTATTTGCCCAGGTCTACTCCATATGATTATATCCATATCATGCATCCAGTAGTGACCTCTACCAATCAACCATTGGGCCATGCTATGGTGCGAGCATGGAAGCCCTTTCAACAAGGTGACCCATACTCCTGCCACTAAATTCAGCCATAGCATACACTAACCAGCTGCAAAGAAATCAGTGGGACTCATGCCTGCTTATGCTAGGGCTGAATTTAGCTGCTGAAGTGCCAGGCATTATATAGCCCTTGTAGATTTAATGATCTATGCATTTTCTTCATGTTCATATGAGACATCTATTTCTTTTTCTTTCCTTCCTTCACTCAGATGCATGCAGAAAGTCACAACAAGAAACCTGGGTAGCCATCATTATTTTGGACTGCAAAACATTTTGATTGGGGTGAAGGCAGGAGTCGTCCCCGATTGTGTAGGCAGCACCAGGAGATGAACACCTCAGGTGAATTAGCTGTCTTCACTCTTCCCCTCCCCCAAATACATTTAATGCTACTGGGCCAATCCTGGCCACCTGTGAAAACCTTTCCTTACTAAACACAAAGTTAATCTAGTTGAGCTCTAGATTAACAACGGCAATCCTCCTAGTCATTGCTTGTACTCAGCCAACAAATTGCATGGTGAAGAGGAAGGAGGCAGGTATTTGCAAGGTTTCCAAATAGTTGGTCTTTTCTCCAGGTCAGGGAGGGCTTCCTCTGGGCAGCGCTTTTCTTTTTCTATACTCCTCCTGGATCTATTACCCCATTTAGAAAGAGTTTACAGTTCCTTTCAGTCAGGATGACGTTTATTTTACATGAAGAGAACAACAGTTGTGGAAGTTGCGGAACTATTAACTATGGTTTGTAACCTGTCCTTTAAATCGGTTTCTGTACCCAATGACTGGAAGATAGCTAATGTAATGCCAATATTTAAAAAGAGCTCTAGAGGTGATCCCGGCAATTACAGACCGGTAAGTCTAACGTCGGTACCGGGCAAATTAGTCGAAACAATAGTTAAGAATAAAATTGTCAGACACATAGAAAAACATAAACTGTTGAGCAATAGTCAACATGGTTTCTGTAAAGGGAAATCGTGTCTTACTAATCTATTAGAGTTCTTTGAAGGGGTCAACAAACATGTGGACAAGGGGGATCCAGTGGACATAGTGTACTTAGATTTCCAGAAAGGCTTTGACAAAGTCCCTCACCAAAGGCTCTTGTGTAAATTAAGTTGTCATGGAATAAAAGGGAAGGTCCTTTCATGGACTGAGAACTTGTTAAAAAAACAGGGAACAAAGAGGCGGAATAAATGGTAAATTCTCAGAATGGATAGGGGTAACTAGTGGTGTTCCCCAAGGGTCAGTCCTAGGACCAATCCTATTCAACTTATTCATAAATGATCTGGAGAAAGGGGTAAAAAGTGAGGTGACAAAGTTTGTAGATGATACTAAACTGCTCAAGATAGCTAAGACCAAAGCAGACTGTGAAGAACTTCAAAAAGATCTCACAAAACTAAGTGATTGGGCACCAAAATGGCAAATGAAATTTAATGTGGATAAATGTAAAGTAATGCACATTGGAAAAAATAACCTCAACTATACATACAACATGATGGGGGCTAATTTAGCTACAACAAATCAGGAAAAAGATCTTGGAGTCATTGTGGATAGTTCTCTGAAGACATCCACGCAGTATGCAGAGGCGGTCAAAAAAGCAAACAGGATGTTAGGAATCATTAAAAAGGGGATAGAGAATAAGACGGAGAATATATTATTGCCCTTATATAAATCAATGGTACGCCCACATCTCGAATACTGTGTACAGATGTGGTCCCCTCGTCTAAAAAAAGATATTCTGGCACTAGAAAAGGTTCAGAGAAGGGCAACTAAAATGATTAGGGGGTTGGAACGGGTCCCATATGAAGAGAGATTAAAGAAGCTAGGACTTTTCAGCTTGGAGAAGAGGAGACTAAGGGGGGATATGACAGAGGTATATAAAATCATGAGTGGTGTGGAGAAAGTAGATAAGGAAAAGTTATTTACTTATTCCCATAATATAAGAATAGAGCCCACCAAATGAAATAAATGGGCAGCAGGTTTAAAACAAATAAAAGGAAGTTCTTCTTCACACAGCGCACAGTCAACTTGTGGGACTCCTTGCCTGAGGAGGTTGTGAAGGCTAGGACTATAACAGGGTTTAAAAGAGAACTGGATAAAATCACAGAGGTTAAGTCATTAATGGCTATTAGCCAGGATGGGTATGGAATTGGGCTAGATGGACCTTTGGTCTGACCCAGTATAGCCGTTCTTATGTTCTTATGTAACAGCAAACTTAAAGATATATTATTGGTATGTGTATTTTGCTAGTGACAAGGAGTCCCGAGAGAGCAAAGCCTCATCATGCTAGGGGCTGTACAAATGCACAATAACAAACAGTCCTGGTCCCGAAGAGCTAACAGTCTAAAGAGACAAGATGGTATTATCCCCATTTTACAAATGGGGAAGTTAGGAACCTAAATACCTTTGATGATCCAGGCCTAAGTGACTTAAGAACATGAGCTGCCATATTGGGCCCGACCAAAGGTCCATCTAGCCCAGTTCCTGTCTCTGATAGTGGCCAGTACCAGAGTGTACAGAACAGGGCAATTTTTGAGAGCTTCACCCTTGTCTTCCCCCTCGAACTGATATAGTTCTTTATTAAACCCAGTTCTACTTTTGGCCATCACAACATCCCCTGGCAATGAGTTCCACAGGTTACTTGTGTGTTGTGTGAAAAAGTAATTCCTCTTGTTTGTATTAATCTGGCTTGTGCAAGGTCACACAATGAGTCTGTAGGAGAGCTGTGAACTAAACCCCAATGCCTTAAGTCCTAGCCCAGGCACTCAACCACCAGACCATCCTTCTTCTCTGTCTATACAGTCTTATGTATGTTTACATATCTCAGAACAAGATAAGAACAGCCAGACTGGGTCAGACCAATGGTCCTTCTAGCCCAGCATCCTGTCTTCTAACAGTGGTCAGTGCCAAATGCTTCAGAAGGAATGAACAGAACAGGGCAATTTATTGAGTGATCCATCCCCTGTTGTACAGTCCCAGCTTCTGGGAGCCAGAGGTTCAGGGAGACCCAGAGCATGAGGTTGCATCCCTAACCACCTTGGCTAATAGCTACTGATGGACCTATCCTCCATGAATTTATTTAGTTCTTTTTTGAACCCTTCACATCACCCTCTGGCAATGAATTCCATAGGTTGGCTGCGCAATATGTGAAGAAGTACTTCCCTATGTTTTAAACCTGCTGCCTGTTAATTTCATTGGGTGTTCTTGTGTTATGTGAAGGGTTAAATAACACTTCCTTATTCATTATTCATGATTTTATAGCCCTCTATCAGATCCTCCCTTACTCATCTCTTTTCTAAACTGAATAGTCCCACTTTTTTTAATCTCTCCTCATATGGAAGCTGTTCCAGACCCTTAGTCATTTTTGTTGTCCTTTTTTGTACTTTTTCCAATTTTAATATATCATTTTTTGAGACAGGTTGACCTGAACTGTGCACAGTATTCAAGGTGTGGGTGTACCAGAGATTTATATAGTGGCAATATGATCTTTTCTGTAGTATTATCTATCAGTTTCCTAATGGTTCCTAATATTCTGTTAGCTTTTTTGACCTGCTGCTGTACATTGAGCAGATATTTTCACAGAACTATTCACAATTAGGGTTGCCAATTTTGGTTGGATGTGTTCCTGGAGGTTTCGTCACGTGACATATTCTTTAATTAAAGATTAATCTTTAATTCCTGGACACTCCAGGACAATCCTGTAGAATTGGCAACCCAACGACTCCAAAATCTCTTTCTTGAACAGCTAATTCAGACCCCATCATTTTGTATGTATTGTTGGCATTACGTTTTCCAATGTGCATTACTTTGCATTTATTAATATTGAATTTCATCTCCCATTTTGTTCCCCCATTACCAAGTTTTCCGAGATTCCTTTGTAACTCTTCACAGTCAGCTTTGGACTTACCTACCTTGAGTCATTTTGTATTATCTGTAAACTTTTCCACCTCAGTGTTTGCCCCTTTTTCCAGATCATTTATGAATATGTTAAACAGCACCGGTCCCAGTACAAATCCTTGGGGGACCCGTTGGTTATCTTTCTCCATTGTGAAAACTGACCATCTATTCCTGCCCTTTCTTTCCTATCTTTTAATCAGTCACTGATCCATGAGAGAACCTCCCCTCTTGTCCCATGACTACTTATTTTGCTTAAGAGCCTTTGGTGAGGGACCTGGTCAAAGACTTTCTGAAAGTCCAAGTACACTATATCCACTGGATCACCCTGGTCTACATGTTTCTTGATACCCTCAAAGAATTCTAATAGATTGGTGAGGCATGATTTCTCTTTACAAAAGCCGAGTTGACTCTTCCCTAACATATTGTGTTCATCTATGTGTCTTATAATTCTGTTCTTTACTACAGTTTCAACCAATTGCCTGGTACTGAAATTAAGCTTATTGCCCTGTAATTGCCAGGATCGCCACTGGAGCCCTTTTGAAAAATCAGCATTATATTAGCTATCTGCCAGTCATTTGGTACAGTAGACACATGTTTGCACAATACCTTCTCGGATCAGTCTGAAATGAGACAGAATGGTGACTCTAGGAGTCAGGGAAAAGAGAGGAGTTTGTTTTTCTTTGTGCTACTTTATCTCACTTCAATGGGAGCAGTCAAAAAATGTCGAGGATAAATGAAAAACAACTGTTGGGCTTGGGTCCAAGTGGTTCACAGAGGACCCCAAATGAGTTTATATCTTCCTTTCAAGTTGTACAAATAAAAGGTGCTGGCATAAAAAGAACAGCATTTTTCTTTGTGGAAATCGTTCGCTGAACTCATAGCATGAATAAGATTTCCCCCACCCAAAATGCAATATTTTGCAATCTTAGGTTTTCCTTGTGCTAAGATCTTTCCGGAGAGACATCCAGCTGAGGCCCTGCCCACTTACAGTTATTACAGTCTCTGTACCAGTTTTTGCAAGATCAGCAATGCTACTCTGGAGCCTGGGCCGCATTCCAGTTCAGGTAACTACTTTCAGCCTCCCTCAAGTCCCGCTGCACTTTCAATTGGACAGTGTATTTCCTGCTCTCATATTGTTGCTGTGCACAGTTATACTGCTGTCATGCCCCAGCCCAGAGGTAGGCGCACACCAGCTTCCAATTAAACATAACAATGGGCAGCTTTATTTTGTATCTAGCTTCTTTCATAAAATCATAACCCAACATGTTTTTAAAAGGTAAGTAATCCTTGTAGGAAGGAAATTAGAAGTTAAAAAAAAAAACCAAGAAGAAAAGATACATTTTCAGATGAGCTTTGAAAAGTTATAGAGTCAATGAAGCAGCGATTTACAGGACTACAGATATCATGGTGATTTGTATGATATAAGAACCAGATTAGGATAGACTAGAAAGGCTGTTCTATAACAGTGACAGTGTTATATGACAATGCAGAGAGAATACGGGTGCGTAGTTAGGATGGAAGTCGAAAGACAAAAGCTCCCTTTTGGAGGCTGGGATAAATTCATGCTGGATTTCTGAAACAAAGAGGGCACACTGATCTCTTTGAGGAGGGTGGTAGTGTAGCTGTGGTTTGCAATATGCGTAAGGCCCTTCATTTTCAGTTTTTACTAATTTTTTACTGAAAAATCAGCAGGTTTACAAAAGCTATTATTCAGTTTTTACCAATTTTCACCCAAATGTTGGACTACTCAAGTACACGAAAATGCTGAATATGTTGAGAAAATCCAGTATATGACATCAGGTCGAGGTGTTTCTGTCAATAATAAATTTGTCTAAGTGAATGTGAGGCTGTCTGGCATTTAAAGTCAGGCAATGTATTAGAAAATATGCACACACACACGGATGCATATATGTATGTACTGTTAATGAAATAAACCATAGCATTCAACTGCTTTTACTTTCAATACTGTTACATTTCTCTATTTCCTGCTTTTTTCTGTCCTCCCATCCCCCCAGTATTAACCCCAACGCTTCTCTAGACAACCGTGAAGTTAATTTCTTGCACTGATTTTTAATTTTTTTTTAATAAACACTGATAAATTCCCAGGAAATTTTAAACAAAATAAAAACGGAAAATGAAGGGCCTTGAATATGTGAGAAGTTGGGCAGTACCAGTAGGATCTTGGTCAAGTTTATCATTATCCTCAATTCAGTCCTCTTGTGCCTGTGTATTATATACAGGCTTTAATTACATGATCATATACTACCTTTTTTTCCCCAAAAAGACCCCTGTCTCATTCAGACAGTGCACACAATGGACCTGCTTTGGGGATGAATCAGGTTGTGTAGTGAAGGAGGCTGTTGTCTGTAGGACTCTAACGTCATTGGTTGTACAAGTTGGAATATCTGTCGAGAATGAGGCAGGGGGTTGTAGAAAGGAAAAGGATGATCTCATGGTTAAGTCAGCTGAAGGCTGCCCTTGAGAATAGGATTCTGTCTCCCTCTGGCTCAAGGTTCCCATGTGATGCCGAGCTAGTCACTGAAGCCAGACTTTCCACAGGTGGTCACTAAAAAGCGTGTTCCTCATTTTTGGGGTGTCCAACTTGAAACCCTGGGGTCTGATTTACAGAAGCACCAAGGACTCCCCACTGCAGCTGAATGCAGTGGGAGCTGGGCTTTGAAAATATTAAGTGCTCTATAATGCTAAGTCCTCTGGAAACTCAGACCTTAGGCATCTTAAACAGGCACCCAAAATTAGTGGAAATGTTGGACCCTAAACTCTCTGTGCTTCAGTTTTCCATCTGTAAAATGGGGATGACACCACCCCCTCACCTCAGAGGGGTGCTGTGAACATACATTCATTAATACTTGTGAGGGATTCAGATACTATAGTGAAGAGGCCATAGAGAAGCCCAAGAGGACATTAATATTTCTGTCTTCAGAGCAAGGTATGGATAGTGTGCAGTAAATCAAACAATGAGGATAAAACAAAAATCCCTGAACAATGAGCATAAAACACACATATAACAATGAGGATCAAACAAAATATTGACTAGCTGCTTATTAAATGAGCCCTTTCCAGCCTTGCATACCGAATGAGGCAGGAGTCCTGTGGTAAAAATCGTATGTGATCATGTCCCCAGCCAATTCCTTAACCACAAAACCATCTTTCCCCAAGACTTTCAAGCTGGGATATAGGGTAAGCCATTGACAAAGGAGTTAGAGATAAGGAGTGAGAAGAAAGAAAGGCAGATACGGATTTACTCAGTAAGGGGACCAAGGCAGTGGCATACATCCATTCAATAGCAGTGCTTTCTGATCCCCTCTCCCTTTTTAGATCGATAATACCTCACAGTTAATTGTTTTCAGTGTTTCTTTTTACCCTGCTGTATAAAAGAATCCTTTATCAAAAAGGAAATTGAATGGCCTGATTCTCCTCTGACTTATGCTGCCACAAATCAGGAGTAAATCCGCCAAAGTCAAAGGAATTAAAAACTGGTGGGAGATCAGAATCAGGCCCTAACTGTTTGTTTAGAATTCTCCAGGGGCAACGGAAGGGAAAGAAGGAACCGAATGAAACACCGCGTTGGGCACGCTCCGCGGTTATTAGGAAAATTCCACCTTCATGCAAATTGTATTTCATCACTTCATTAAGAAGGTATTTATTCTTCCACTTTAATTAATATCTTGTCTCTTCCTTCCGAAATACTTAATCCCGGAGTGAAATCATACTAGAAATATTACCCTGAAGTGAACATTGGCATTTTAGATCTCAACAAATCTTTTGGAGAGAGAGAGAGAGAGAGATTTAATAGCAGTAATTATAAACTACTCTGCCAACTTATGGGCTGCTTTACATTTCTGGCTTCCTGCCACATTTTTTTTTCCCAGCGCCTAATGAATAGCAAGTCTTGTGTACAGTAGAGCTGTGCTACATTTAAGTAATATCCCCAAAGAAATTGGCCTTTACCAGTAGTTAATCACAACTTTGTTAGGCATTGCCTGGGGCGATTTGACAAAACCCATTCGTTAACTAGAAACTGTAATCGGTGGTTTATATCACAGCAATGTATACTTTCAGTGAGGCCCTATTATAATAGATGGAAAAATCGGTTATTTCCTGAGCATCCCATCAACAACCAATTTTCCACCAGTCAGCCCAGAGATGGATGTCCCATAGGCATATAGGGAACTGGATTAATTGATGTCACGTACACTAGAAGCTAGTGGCTTTCATAATAAAATACAAATAAGCCACTGTACAATATTTTAATTGCCTCTTGTAAGTCAGGTTAGCCTTTCAAAAAAAATAAACTTTGATATTATATTGATATTGATATTACTCCTTAGCAGGGAGGGTAATTAAGCATCGGACCAATTTACCTAGAAATGTGGTGGATTCTCTGTCACTTTATAGCAAGACTGAATGCATTCCTAAAAGATATGTTCTAGCTCAGCCAGAAGTTATGGGCTTGATGCAGAAATTACTGCATGCTGTTGGAAGGCCAGTGTTATACAGGAGATCAGACTCGGTGATCACAGAGGTTCCTTAAAATTTATGAACCCGAGACTATTTTAAGGATTGATCATGCAATCGTTAGTCAGATGAGTAATCATTATACCTGTCCTTGAAGTGAATGGGCTCACTTGCCACTATACTGATGTCAATAATTTAGGGGCCTGATTCTGCTGTCTCTATACAGATGGAGTATCCTTATTCACTTTGGTGACGCTACTCATGCAGAATCCCCCTTTGAGGTCTCTAGATGTTTGCAGTACAAATAAAAAAGAAAGCTGGCAGAATCTAGCCTACTGCTTAGCTTCTCATTAAGAAATCTTCCTTTCTTTCTGTCAACTGTACAGCTGGGGTGTGTTACAAATGGCAAAATACGAACCCAAAGCCATGAGCATAACCGGAACAATTCACTTTCTTAGTGCTCTCGGTTTGGTTTGAAGTTTTCCCTCTGATCCAAGAGCTGGGAAGCCAGATCACAGATGTAAGTGATTACACGCACTTACGGCGGATGGCACAAGAGATGTTGCAACACCCAGTTTTCAATTCTTTAAGGAAGAAAAAAAAATCCAGTTAACAATTTCCTTCTCTATTTCCCTTCTTAATGTGATAAGTTGATAGGACAGAATTGTATCAACCCTTTCTAAAAAGTGTGACCAATTCCTAAATAAGGGAAAGAATGACTGACTAGCCAATGGAGTTGTTGTAAAGCATGTGATTGCAACTCCTTGTGACATTACTCTGAAAAGATGGATTAACAGGAAGGCATGTGTTGCAGTGTAAGTTACAACTTATCTCAGAAAGTTTTAACTTTAGGCCTTTGCATGCCTAAGGAATCATTTTAAAGGGAGCTTAAGCTTTACGAGTCCCTTTAGATTCCTACACAAATCTGCAGCTGCAAAGATAGTTCAAACTATTTGATGAAGGGCTGGGAGTTTGAACAGGACACAGGGAGTCACGATTCATGGTTTCTGTCCCTGGAAATGTCACAGACCCTCTGTGTGAATTTGGCCAAGCCACTAAAATGCTCCGTGCCTTGGTTTCCCCTCTCCAAAGTATGTAAAGAATACGGGAGCATTTGGAGGTTTGGTCCATATGCCCGACGGAGATCAGTAGATGAATGGTGCTCAAGTGAACAAAATAATTTCAGAACAGCTTATGCTGTGCATTCCCTGCGCCATTCTCCCCACTTCCCCGCTGCCCTGCTCTACCTCCAGCCCAAATTCCTGCCTTTCACCTCAGTTTTGCTGTTCACGGATCCTCCACAGCTGTGAAAATGAAAGCAAGATTTTCCCATAAGCGGCTCCTCTGATATGTCCATCTGATGTAGATAGATATTTTGATGTAACTAGACATCCACGAGTTTGAACACTTATCCAGGGCGGATGTGAACTATCCCAACCCCACAGGTCTGCTAAACCGAGATGAACTCTAGCATGGGCAAGACTACTCATGAGATTTCTAGAGCTTCTTTTTTTCCCCAATGGGGACAGAAATACCACAACTGCATCAGTGCAAGCACTTGACCTTCCAGTCCTGCTTAGATCCAGAACCAGGAACATTTTAGAAATACTAAAGGTTAAGGAAACCTTTTTTGAACCTCAGAAAAGATTTGGATTGGGTCTTATATGATTCGTTTCTGATTCACCTGTCTGTATGGACCGGTCACATCACTGAGCTTTGGAATTGGAAGGATGGATGTTCATGGAGAATTTAGAAGATGGTTGGGATGTGCTAGGAAGGGTTACTTTAAAGATGAATACAATTACCCAGGAGAAACAAAAATGCAAAGACAAGAGCCTTCAGCAACATGACTGTCAAAGAGCTGGATGGCTTGGGGGTCGGGGATGGGGAATGTTCACGTGTATACAAAATATATCTGGCTGTGATTTAATGGTAGGCTTAAACATGCTTTAAAGAGTTCTAAGCACAGGAAGAAATATGCTGCTAGTAAAGCTTCCGTGTTATCAGCACAACTAAATAATGACGTGCAATGTGTCATGTGTAAAGAATATATTAATGCTTGCATAAATATTTTCCTAATGTCTGCTTGGCCGATGTCTACTTGGCAAATAACCAGTGGATAGTAAATAATGCTCACATTTCTGTTTATTTAAGGTCTATTTTCTCCCTTGTATTTTACACTGGCAATCCTTTGAGGCCGTGCAGGGAAGGGGGCGGGAGGGAGAGTCTCAGCCTTATAAAACGGTTTGTTTTCCTTACAGATTTTGGGAGAAATAAACTGTTTATATCTTGGTGTTTCGCTGCCATGGCAGTGGATCGTTTTGTGGGAGTATAAATTGTGTAACGCTTAGCCAAGCAGTAGCTTTATAAAGGATGGCGGGGGGGGGAAGAGATGGGGAAGTAGAAAGAACATAAGACACTCCCTATATTCTATATAGGTTTTTATACTGCACTCTTCACTGCAATATCTGAGCATCTTTCAGTAGTGCATTAAGCAACGTGACTCTACATCTCTCCTGTGTTGTTTGCTCACTCATCCTCTCCCCAGAGGCCCAGGCCTGTGCCGTGGAGGGTATTGTTTTGATAGGGTGTCTTTTGTTTGTTTTAATATAACTATGCCTGTGGCTATGTCTAGATGTAGGAGAAGGCAAGATCCAAGAAGTGTGCCTTGCACTTGGAGTAGAAAGTGGTGAGGTTTGGGGGCTGGTCTGTACTTCCTGGGAGAGCTCATTCCACACTCTCGGAACATGGGGGAAGTTCCGTCTTGCACAGATGAGTTTTACCCGTATTGCTGGGAGTTCCATTGTGCCAGAGGGGCGGAGCTCTCAAGCATGGTCTTTGTCCCAGAGCTTGGGCCCAAGTCACGGAGCAGTTTGAAGATAAGGACAGAGACCTTGAACTTGATTTGAAATTCTATGGGCAGCCAGAATAGAGAGCAGAAGTCAGGTCTGATGTGTCCGCAGTAGCCTGTGTTGGAGGGGAGAGATGCAGCGGTGTTCTGAACTAGCTGGAGTTTCCTAAGTGCTGAAGGCATTGTGCCCAGGTTTATTGCATTGCTGTAATCCAGCCGAGAGGTGGATGAGGTGTAAATAGCTCTCAGTGACTCCATTGTGAATCTGGAGAACCTCCATGTAGTCCGTGCAATTGCCTGTATTGGGACAGCATGGTGCGCCAAACCTGTCCCCCTGGCACAGATCTGAATGAGGTTGTTCTGAAGGCTCCATGAGTGGGACAGGGAGATTCAAGGGTTTATGCTTCCTCACCCAGCAACAGCTTTTACCACTCACAGAATACCCTTCATAGGAGAGCTGTGCATGAAGTCAGAGTCAGGTTTTGCAATTCATATAAGGATCTGTTTGGGAGGTACCTTGGGGGAAAGGCAGAATATGGGCCATGGAGCCCAGGGTTCAAGACCCTCTCCTTCGCAGAGCCTCAGCTCTAGCTTCAGCTCTAGCCCAAATGTCTACACTGCAATTTGATAGCCCCGCAGCCCGAGCCAGCTGACCGGTGGCCATGCCATGGGTCTTTGATTGCAGTATAGACACAGAGAGCACAGTGTGTATGTCTCCTCATCACAAGCTTCAGCAACACTTGAGAACTAAATGGCTCCATGCTACACACAGCACAGAGTTAAGTATCCATTTGCCAACCCTATTCCACCCAACTTGGAGAGTACACCCCCATTTTCACCACTGACTTTCATTTAATCTGACAAAGACAGATGTATCTATTCAGCCCATAGTCTATCAACCATGGGCGGCTCTAGGTATTTTGCGGCCCCAAACACGGCAAGCCGCCTGCCTTCGGCGGCTTGCCTGTGGAAGGTCCCCGGTCCCGCAGATTCGGCGGCATGCCTGCAGGAGGTCCGCCGAAGCTGCGGGACCAGCGGACCCTCCACAGGCATGCCGCCGAAGGCAACCTGCCTGCTGCCCTCGCGGTGACCGGCAGAGCACCCCCCGTGGCTTGCCGCCCCAGGCACGCGCTTGGCGTGCTGGTGCCTGGAGCCGCCCCTGCTATCAATGTTTAATGGCTTGATCCAAAACTCATTGAAGTGGATTTTAGCATTGGCTCTGCTTGGCAATTTTTTTTATTATGATGATGATTATTTTTGGTTTTGATTTGCTGTTGCTTAAATCTAGAATACCCCAAAATCACACCATTCCACTGACTAATTGGAGAACCTTCAAATGCAAGGTTCCACATAAATATTATATCACCTATACCTAGGTGACATTATGGTCTCATGAGCAAAGTTTACAACTGTTTTCTGAGTTAAGTTCCTCTACTTCGATTTTCGCCATCCGTGATGTAGCTGATTTAACCTGCAGATGAGGTAGCCAGGATTCAGTAGGCAGAATATCTAAAACTAGTGAAAGTTCTACAGAGACCGTTGCCAAATGAAATGGAAAGAAAGAAAATTAACAATAAAGTAATGACTCATCTTGAAACAGGAAAAAAAACAGTTACTATCCACTTCAGAGCTTAGCTGTCCCCCTCCAGCAACATTATTTACAGCTAATTAGAAGCTATTTTTAATATTTTGCTATAATTTAAATATTCTTACACATTGTTTTTCAACAAAAGAAAGTGCCAAAAGGAAAGCTTGTCAAACTTGTCTTGGGGTTTTGCTATTGTTGCTTTTTATGATTAAAATCTTTATTGATTTTTCCACAAATCAAGAGCCCAGAAACACAGGCACAAACCGTAAGGCAGCAGAGAAATTGTAATAATGCTGGTACAATACCCGGCTCGAATCCTACACAGCCTCATAAAGTTATGTGGGCATCTGGAAATTGACAGATTAATGATGCATTTTAAAAAGTTGAGTACATTTTGAAAGCTAAAGATATTCCTTTTTATTCTAGATAGATACATTAGATTGATTTACGGGTTAAACAAGGTAATATGTCATTTCAACACTGCAAGTCTCTTAAGGCAAACTGCTGATCATATTTAAACCAATGTAATTCAGCGTGGCTACATAGGTGTAACTGAAAGTGGAGTATTTAAATCAAGACTGGATGCATTTCTAAAAGATATAATCATTCACAAATTACTGGATCGATGCAGTAAGCATTGGATGATGTTCAATGGGCTTTATTAAACAGGAGGTCAGACAAGATGATCATAATGATCTCATTAGACTTTAAAATCTGAAAGCAAAATTTGACTTCATTATTAGAGCTGAGTGAACTTTTTTTCTCTGGATAGCAAATTTGTCCCTGTAGCAGGGTGGACCCTGCTCCTGCCCTGAAGGGGTTAAAAACATCCCTGGGATAGGGCTCTGGCAGGAGAAGACAGCCTTTAGCCTGGGCTGATTGGGGAAGTGGCTGCAGCTGAGGCCACGCCCCAAACTGAGCCACAGGCCTTATAAAAAGGCCAGGGACGCCAGAAGCCCAGATAGTCTCTCTCTGCCTTCAGAGAGAGACGGGCCTGGCTACTTAGGAGCTTGAGATTGGGTACCTGAGTGCAGCAGGGCTGGGGAAGGCTGAGGAGCCGGGGAGCTCCAGCCTAGAAAGCCCCAGGCTGCGGCCTAGCAGTGGGCCAACAGGTACTGGGGGTTGCAGAGGGCAGCCCAGGGGTAGGCCAAGGCAGCAGGTCCAAACCCCTTTGCCTGTGATGAGTAGGCTGATACTGCAGTCTGCCCCAGAGTGTGGGGCTAGACAATGACTGGCAGTAGCCATATACTGAGGCAAGGTGGGGATAGAGGGTGGGGGTTCCCCAAGGAGGGGAGACCCTAAGAGAAAGGGGTTACTGCTAGGGAGCAGCACCCCATGTAAAAGGGCACCGGGTCCAGTGAGGGACACGGGGGGCCTGAAGACAGGTGGATCACCAGCCTGCAGAGGGTACTCCAGCGCTGGACAGAGCTAATTCCCCGGAGTCACCAGCAGGAGGCGCCGCGGGGGTGAGTCCGACCCGTTACAGTCCCAAAATGCCTTTTTTGTGGTGCTGAAACTACTTGCAAATTTGGGTCAAATTCGCCAAGTAATTTCAGCTGAATGAAAAAAATAATTCAGAAATGTTTAAATGTTTCTGACATTTTTTAAATGAACCTTTTCGATATTTCATTTCATTTTGAATTGATATTTGAAACATATTGTTTGACCTAAAGGAAATGTTTTCAATTTGCCAAATATAACTCCAAAACATCACTTTTTGTTCAGAACTAAATAATTTTCTTTTTCGGATTTGTCAGTTCAGCCACTGGACCAAACAATCAATTATTCACTCCGCTTTAATTATTATATTTCCATTTGCCAGGAGTTCCTTAAACCAAGTCACAGAGCCTCAACAGTGAATTAGGTAACTAGGAGCATCACAGACCATGTCTGTAGTGCATGAGCATATATACAGCCCCAGCTAAATTTCCAACAGTATGCACCGCTGTCAGTGTAAAAACCTGAGATGGATTTGCTCTGGGCTGGATTCTTCATTGTTTGCGCCAAAGTCATGGTGAGGATTGAGGCATGTCTCCATTACGTTACCCAGTTTCTGTCTCCATTCCATATCCTCATTGCCATGCCTGACTTCCTGAAAAGCTATTTCCATTGGTTGGTTCTGAGTGCTCTGCAATTGTTTCCATTTGATCTTAAGATCACAGAAATGTAGGGCTGGAAGAGAACTCGAGAGGTCACCTGTCCAGCCCCCTATGCTGAGGCAGGACCACTAAACCTAAACTATTCCTGACAAGTGTTTTCTAAGCTGTTCTTGTAAACCTCCAAGCATGGGGATTCCACAATCACCCTTGAAAGCCTGTTCCAGAGCTTAACTATCCTTAAAGTTAGAAAGTTTTTCCTACTATCTAACCTAAATCTCCCTTGCTGCAGATTAAGCCCATTACTTCTTGTCCTCCCTTCAGTGGATATGGAGAACAATTGATCACAGTCTTCTTTATAACAACCTTTAACTTATTTGAAGACTGTTATCAGGTCCCCGCTCAGTCTTCCTTTCTCAAGACTAAACATGCTCAGATTTTCTAACCTTTCCTCAGAGGTCAGGCTTTCTAAACCTTTTATCATTTTTGTTGCTCTCTTCTGGACTATCTCCAATTTGTCCACATATTTCTTAAACTGTGGGGCCCAGAACTGGACACAGTACTCCAGGTGAGACCTCACCAGTGCCAGGTAGAGAACGACACTCGCTTCCCATGTCTTGCATATGGCACTCCAGTTAATACACCCCAGAATATTAGCCTTTTTCACATTGTTGACTCTTGTTCAGTTTGTGATCCATTATAACCTTCCGATCTTTTTCAGCAGTACTAGCGTCTATTCTCCATTTTGTAGTTGTGCATTTGATTTTTCCTTCCTGAGTGTAGGACTCTGCACTTGTCTGTATTGAATGTCATCTTGTTGGTTTCAGACCAGTTCTCCAATTTTTCAATTCATTTTGAATTCAAGCCTGTCTCCCCAATTATTAGCAAACCCTCTCAGCTTGGTGTCATCTGCCAATTTTATAAGCATACTCTCCACTCCATTATCCAAGCCATTAATGAAAACATCGAATGGTACCAGACCCAGGACAGACCCCTGTTGGACCCCATTAGATATTCCCCCTTCCCCAACGAACCATTGATAACTACTCTTTGAGTACAGTTTTGCACCCACCTTATAGTAATTTCATCCAGACCACTTTTCCCTAGTTGGTTTATGAGTCACGTAGGAGTCTTACTAAAATCAAGATCTATCACATCTACAACTTCCCCCCATCCAGTAGGCCAGTAACCCTGTCAAGACCCTCTGATCACATTTTCAAGGGCTGACCCCTGAGCCCATGCATAACCCCATTAAAATCAGGGTTCTGCGCTAGCAGATCTAATTGCAGGATTGGGACATCAGGGCCAGATTGAAAGCCCATTGAAATCAATGGAAAGACGCCCATTGACTCTGATGGGTTTGGGATCAGGTTCTAAACATACAACCCTCCTTGTCCATCTCCCTGAAGTGGCAGGAGGGAGGGAGCAGGGAAGTTACAACTCCTGATGACGCTTCAGCTCATCCCAGTCATGGGACTCAGTAGCGGTGAAAATCATTTCCACAATTTTTACTGATGAAACTATATCCATTTTAATGTTCAAAATCAAGGTTTGGCTCCGCACCTAACTCCTCCTCTTCCCCTGAAATTGTTTCTGCATCATTTCACCCTATTACTTAAAGCTTTATTTAAGAACAAATAAACTCTCTCTGTCCCCGAGTATAGACGATAAGCTATATCTGCCCTCAGGCAGCTAGCTTACTACTTGCAGGATTACATCCGTCATCACAAATACCAGAATAGATAGATTTCCTGCTCTGTTCACGGCAGCGCAGCAACGTATTCATGTGTTCCCAGTGGAAACATATCAAAGCCAAGACACTTATCTCCAGGACAGACACCAGGTGGCACTCTAGCGTGTTTGATGCACACAAACACCAGAAAGAAGTCATGGCTGGTTGAACGTGCATTCAACCCGGTGAACAGTGTGTAGTGACAGAATGCATTGATCAGTGAACAGCAATAAACACGATGAAAACGGGCCTGGTGTCAGCAGTAATGATAGCATCAGCACTTCACTAAGTGCCTGTAGGAGAAAGAGGAGTTCTGGTTAAGGCAATCCACACTGTGCGGTACAACAAAGTGACAGAATGTAATGAGCCCTTGGATTGACGGGAGAGGATTATTGGTACACAACTGCCTATTGTACTGTATTTAAGAGTCATGCACGATTGCCTGCTCTATGCTTAAACATGGAGTTTTTCCAACCCCAGATGGTCACTTCCCCACCTCATGGGGTGGTAGTGAGGATAAATACTGTACGAGTTTGTGGGGAGTTATGGTAAGGAGGGGTATAGACGTACCTAAAACAGACAGTCTTTGGCAGTAGCTACCACACAACGGAGAAATAAATAAAATCCTCTCTTTCCAGTGACGGGTTAGCCACTGGGCCCATGCCCAGGGGCCCCCGCCAACTGGGGGGCCTCTGGAAAAAATCCGTTGCCCAACGGTGGAAGCCCAAAGCCCTGGCTTCCTGGCAAGCAGGATGGGGGAAGCCCCCATTCCCAACCTTGCTCCGCAGCATTAGTGCCAGCCCTCCACAGCAGCTCCCGACTCTGGCCCCAGCTGAAGCTGTGGGAGGGGGAAGCCCCCCCCCAGCACCCTCTGTGTGGATTGTCTGAAATAGACCCAAAGGGGGGAAGTCGCATTTTTGATTATCGCAAATTAAACTGAAAGAAACCCCATACTTGTTCTTTACTGATTTACAAATTGCACCAAAGGATAAATAAATACACCCACCCCAGCTATAATCCCTCTATTCTGACTGGAAATAAGATGCACATTTTTAACATTAAGGGTAGTTAACCACTGAAACAGCTCCCCAGGAAGTGTGGTGGATTTGCCCTCACTTGGAGCCTTCAAGTCAACACTGGATGTCTTACTATCTAAGAGATGTTTCAGAGTAGCAGCCGTGTTAGTCTGTATCCGCAAAAAGAACAGGAGTACTTGTGGCACCTTAAAGACTAACAAATTTATTTTAGCATGAGCTTTCGTGAGCTGCAGCTCACTTCTTCAGATGCATCCGAAGAAGTGAGCTGCAGCTCACGAAAGCTCATGCTAAAATAAAATTGTTAGTCTTTAAGGTGCCACAAGTACTCCTGTTCTTTTTATCTAAGAGATGTTCCAGTTCAACCTCAAGTTACTGGACTCAATTCAAGAATCATTCGTTGAAATGCTCTGGCCTGTGCCATCCAGGAGTCCACAGGAGATGATCACCACCGTACCTTAGGGGTCTATGACACTAGAGCTTCCTGTATCGCAGCTAGTTAGCAGGGGGCTAACAATCATGATCCCATGAATCAGTTGTATTAACATGTTGCTTGCTGCCCACACTTAGGGCTATGTTTTCAAAGAGTTCTCACGCTAGTCTTTAAACTTCCACCTAACTTGTAACTTTTTTTTCCAGCCTATGATTTTGTGCACTGAAAATGGGGCAGTTTGATAGCAAAACACACACCTAATCTATGCAAAAAAAAATTAATATTACTATTCCCACCGCTTCCCCCCATCCCTCTCTTCCAGCCAAGGTTGTATGTTATCTCCACTTGTGCCTAATCTTAAACCTGATCACCTTGATCCAGGAACTAGCTCTTACTATGTTTGTGTACAGCTCCCAGGCCCATAATTAATTTAAGGGTGGTGGAAGGTTGCGGGGGGCGGGAGGGGTTGTAGCAAATTATATTTGCTCCTGAATGAAGTAAACCTACATTCAAACTGTAGCTCTGACTCCTGGTTGTTTAAAGCTGTCTGACTATTGCTCCATTGCCTTTTCATTCCCCGCACTGACAGAGCTGTGCATAACTAGAGCTGCAATTGGCAGAAGATGCTCCTGGAGCCTAGTGACAGGTGGTTAACAGCTCCAGGATACCTGATTGATGGAGGAGTTTAACAAATGATTAGCACAGTAATTTTGTGGTTAACTAACCCTTTGCTGTAAACAGGCCTGCTAACGGAGCTCCCGATCCAGGCATCCTCCGTGGTACTGAGCCAGGCTAAGAATGTTGGGAAACTACCTGAAGGGGGGTTCCGAAGAGGATGCATCTCAGCTGTTCTCAGTGGTGGCAGATGACAGAACAAGAAGCAATGGTCTCAAGTTGCAGTGGGGGAGGTCTAGGTTGGATATTAGGAAACACTGTTTCACTAGGAGGGTGGTGAAGCACTGGAATGGGTTACCTAGGGAGGTGGTGGAATCTCCATCCTTAGAGGTTTTTAAGGCCCAGCTTGACAAAGCCCTGGCTGGGAAGATTTAGTTGGTGTTGGTCCTGCTTTGAGCAGGGATTGGACTAAATGACCTTCTGAGGTCTCTTCCCACCCTAATATTCTATGATTCTATGGTGTTATTCTTACTCCTCTTTTTTAAAAACGGCACCGGTGGACATAAAGACACCAAGACCGTCGAAAAAAAACAGAGCAAACTTTAAACATGAGAATGGACTTTAAATGGCTTATTCCTGTAAACCATGTTTCCCAAAGCTGAAAAATCCAGTCTCTAATGTGCTTGAAATTTTTAATGCCCATTTTTTCTGCCAGTGTTTGTCTAGTGCCTTATTTGATGCCCAGGATTCTTCATTTGTATTGCCGTAGCCCTTAGGAAGTCTTAGTGATGGATCAGGACCACACCATGCTAGGTGCTTCACAAACACAGTCCTTTGCGTGCACATAGCCTTCTCTTTAAGTTTGTGCATGAACCTGATGTGATCAGTCTCCTGAGATTTAACAGAATGGGGGGGTGAGAGTTTAACAAGATGGCCAGGACCCTAGAGCCTAGAACAGGGGTAGGCAACTTATGGCACGCGTACCGAAGGCGGCACACATGCTGATTTTCAGTGGCACTCACACTGCCCGGGTTCTGGCCACCAGTCCAGGGGGCTCTGCATTTTAATTTAATTTTAAATGAAACTTCTTAAACATTTTAAAAACCTTATTTACTTTACATACAACAATAGTTTAGTTGTATATTATAGACTTAGAGAAAGAGACCTTCTAAAAATGTTAAAATGTATTACTGGCACGTGGAACCTTAAATCAGAGTGAATAAATGAAGACTTGGCACACCACTTCTGAAAGGTTGCCGACCCCTGGCCTAGAAGCATGTGGACAGAGCCTCTCACCCTCACTCCTCGTCAAAAGCCCTCATTGTGTAGTAGAGTATGGCGGGTGCTGAGGGTAGAGGGCCTCACAATCACTGTGTGAAACAGGTTTCCATTCAACGTGAAAGCTGCTGTTGTGGTGGGAAGCGGATAGGAATGGGAGATGGCATGTATGATCCCAGCTCCCAGGGTTTAGTTCGCTCAGAGAGAGTCTTCTCCATCAGGAGCCACAGGTCTCCATCAGCCTGGGGCCTTCACTGCCTAGGCCAATGTCAATGGTGTCATTTTAGGCCCAATGTCTCCTATGCAGGGCCGGCTCCAGGCACCAGCTCAGCAAGCAGGTGCTTGGGGCGGCCAGGGGAAAGGGGCAGCATGTCCAGCTCTTCGGCGACAATTCGGCAGCGGTCCCTCAGTCTCGGAGGAAAGAACCTGCCGTCGAATTGCCACTGAAGAATGAAGCCTTTTCTTTTTTTTTTCTTTTTTTCCACTTGGGATGGCAAAAATACTGGAGCCAGCCCTGCTCCTATGTTGCACAGAAATTTGCTGTTACCACCGCTGCACACACTTTTATTGCGGAAAACTATTGGCCTCCAAAACAAGGAATCCTTGCCTGGGGTGACAGGCAGAGCTAGTTGTGTTACGCTGAAGGAAGGAACCCCTGAGGGTCTAAGCCTCTAAGACCCCTGAAGGTCTAATGCATAAATACATTTCCCAGGGTCCTTCTCACTCGTTGCATCCCACGCCTGGGCAGGCTGAGGGGTGTGCAAGGCCCAGAAATGGCCTCTCTGATCCCAGCTCGCAGGACGATCTCAAATGGTACCCCAGAAGGAAATTGTTTGAAGGAAGAAGAAGCCTCAAGGCTCCTCCTGCCTGGGGCTCAGATGAATGCCTTCCACTATCTCCTGGGCTCATCTTTTCCTGAGGGCTTATGAGAAGCAGGATGTTGTTTGAGGGGCAACCGTTGAGTCATTCAGCACCAGTGTGGTAAATAATGCTAGGTCAGTGAGGAACAAATCTACTTTTCTTCTCCTACTTTGGAGGCCTGAGGGCATAGGTCAGCTGAAGAGGTGGAAGGTTCTGTGGCAGAGTTCAGAGAGACAAGGTGGCTTTTTGGGGGGAGTAGGGTCTAGAAGGAATGTGGCCCTTGGCAGCAGCCGGCAGAGTGCTATCTGGAATCCAGAACATCCTAGAAGCCTTAAAGGCCTAAGTTTAATTTTGGCCACCAGTGAAAATCTAAAACAGAACGGTTCAAAAACTGAAACTCAACACTCATTTATTTAGCCCATTACTGATCCTACTCCATTGTGTCCAGAGTGTCTGAATGCCTTAGAGTCTGTAACGTATTTCTCCTCACAACACCTCTGTGAGGTTGAAATTATTATTGTCTCAACTTTACAGCTCTCAACCAGCCATGCTCCCTTAAATGATCAGTCCTCAAAAACATCAGTTTTATTTTTTAAATGTCTATAAATACCCTCACTAACATAAGTATACCTACAGAATATCACTACAAACATCTCATATAACTCTTTGCTATCAAACATTACACAACATTAATAGAAGCCAACCTGCAAACCTCTCCAAAAGTCAATCTTCGTTTTTTTAATTTAACAGTTATATTCAATCATTCCGCCTTTCACCTCTTCTTCTTCCTCCTTTATTTCTTTTTGATATGGTGCTTCCTAAAAAAAAACAAATGTGAAATTTCTAAGAGTTCTCTAAGGTGGGAATCTTCTGTTATAAATCACTTATGTGCAGCTTAGCCTTAAAAAAATCCAAACAAATCTTGACTTTAGCTTTCTTGGTTTCTCATACGTACAGGAACTTTCTTCCTTTCTTAACATTGCCCAAAACTAGTTTCTTGTTCTCCCCTTCGGATCCTTTAGGAGACTCTATAAAGAGATTCTCCCATTAGTGTCCTTTAGACTGACACTGCTACGACCAAGGTTAGAATCTGGCTCCTAGTGCTTGAGCTTTGCAGAGGAAGAGACCATACTTAGATCTCTCTTGAGGTCCAGGCTTGCTGGCATCCTCAGCCCCTTGGCTTCCAGAGTCAACTGCTCCCCTGCCCCCAGCTGATCCAACCCCTGATTGCCTCAGCTCTGCCCCATCTGGCATCCTACTCCAGAACTGCCTCTTACTCCTAACACATCCCCTCACCTCCCCCAGGACTATGAACGTCCCCTGCTGCCCTTACCTGAGATCATCTTCATATAGGAGCTTTGTTGCTCCCGACTTGAGACTTTTGCTTAGGAAAAAAAAGGGGTAAACAATAAACAGACACCCTTTTAGAGGTGGAAGTAGTTAGATCCTACTCGCTCGCATGAAGATGTCAGTGGTCTATCAACAATCACATCTAGAGATTTCTTTCAACCACTTTTTGGCCCGTGAAGACAACAAAGCTCTGGGTTGCTGAGAACTCTTCAGCCATCCAGTGCTTTTCATATTTCTCACCCATCGCTGGAGACAGTCGCTCCCACCGAACCAGTTCTAAGAACATGCCTTTGTTTCATCAAGGACTAAGGAAGATCAATGGAGTCTCTTCTATGCCACTGCTAACCAGGAGAATAAACAGAACTCCATAGTGCCCCACCTCTCTCTTCCAACTCCGCAGGGACCCTGGTGGGAGAAGCCAGCATTAACGCTCACAGACCAGGGTCTTGTTCAAGCAAAAACACTTGCAGTAAGACTTTAGTATGAATTAAAGATAACACGGCCCTCTGTTGTGGTGTGGCAGAATTCAGCAGCCACACTGCACCTGGCTCACCAGAAAAGCCTGCTGCTTAGTATTTAGCAGAACTGCAAATTTAAAGAGACAGAAGGGTGGAAAGAAAGTGCTGGTGCCCCACCCACTGCTGGATAAAGCACACACAGAATTTCCCCTGAGCTCCTTCCCAGATAAACCACACGTAGCAGCGATTACAGAAGCACTTTGAAAGTCACCCTCGTTCTTTAAGGAGGCCCTCTACCCCTTCTTCACTCTTCTTATGTTAAAGTGGGGAATGGAGGCAGGGAACCCTATTAAGAAGGGGAAAATTATTTAAAGACTCTGGAGATGAGTGATTTAGTTCTGATCCCCAGTAAAAGGGAGCTGAGGGAAGTGTGCCTGCAGGGCCTGACTGTGCCACAAGGGGGTGCTGTAGGATGGCCCCCTGCCACAAGAGTCTCTAGACTGTCCCATTAATGCTGTTCAGATTCACACTGCTGGGACCCAGATCGGAGTCTGGTTGCCAGTGTTGGAGGTTTGCGTGGGACCACTCATTCCCTAGAATCCCCCCAACCAGCTTCTCATCTTGCTTCCCTGCTTGTGGTCCAGCAGGGGGAGCTGTGAGAGCCCAGGGTGTCTGGTTCGCAGGCCCACAGGGACCAGATGTGTGACAAACTGGCTGGGCGGGAGGAATGCCTGAGCCGGGGAGCTGCAGGTCAGGCAGGATGCCTGTGGCTTGGCAGCCCTGTTGTTGCATCGTCCTGTTGTATCTGGGTTTATACACAGATTAGCCATAGAATGTCCCGTCCTACGTATTTGCACAGCACCTCGGGCAGCGGAATCCGGAGCTCAGCTGAGACTCATCGGTGCTGCTGGGACGGACACTCCTTGCAGTGACAGCAGTAGGGGACCGTGAACCTGGGGCCTTCAGTAAGAAAAGCACGAGTCTCTGCTGCTTGTGTCGAAGGCCTAAGGCCCAGAGCCTCTAAGCTATTCAGCCTCCTAACTTCCACTGATTTCAGCCTAAATACCTTTGAGAATTTGGGCCTAAATCCCTTAGCTGGCGGCTCATAAAACTATTTTGTGAGTCCAGGGGCAGCTCTGTGGATTTTGCCACCCCAAGCACGGCAGTCAGGCAGCTTTTGGCGGCATGCCAGCGGGAGTTCCCCGGTCCTGTGCCTTCGGTGTACCCGCCGCCGAATTACCGCTGAAGCCGCGGGACCGGCACACCTCCCTCAGGCATGCCGCTGAAGGCAGCCTGACTGCCACCCTGACGGCGACCATCAGGCCACCCCCCGCAGCTTGCCATCCCAGGCACGCACCTGGTGCGCTGGTCCCTGGAGCCGCCCCTGTGTGAGTCGAGGGAAAAATGCCCAACTCTGTTGTGTGGGTTACTCTACTGTAATGTAAACAATAATGAAGTCATAAAAATGGCTTCAAAATGTATGTATATAACAAAAGGCTTTTAATCATTTAACAGCTTTTTCAGCAATTAAATTTGTTCCTGCTTGAGATAAACCTACATTCAAACAACAGCTTGATTTTTATGCTTTCTTTCTTTCTTTGCAGCTCTCTCCTCAGCTGCTGCTTTCGGAAGCTGCATGACAATCACTCCTTTTATTTCCCTCACTGTCAGGGCCTTTTTCCAACTAGAGCTGCAATGGTAGAAGATGCTCCACGAGGCTGGTGATTAAGAGCTCCAGGATGCCTTGTGCCTGAGTGCACTTTTGAGCAGTTTAACAAATTATGAACAGAGCAGTTTTGTGGTTAACTAACCCTCTTCTGTAAACAGACCAGTTAACCAAGTTCCCAAAACAACACAGCATCCCTCCTGTTCAGCGGACTGTCTCACCGTGAGTGTACAACACCAGTGATTTGCAATCGGCAGTCGCTGCTTGTGGGTGTCTTGGTTTTGACCCTAAACATTTACCCTCTTCTTGTTCCATATTTGAGAGCGCTTGCTTTCACTGAGCTTAGTGGATGTGCTCAAGTGGGAGCTTGGGGAGAGCTGGGGGGGATAGCTCAGTGGTTTGAGCATTAGCCTGCTAAACTCAGGGTTGTGAGCTTAATCCTTAAGGGAGCCATTGGGGGCAAAAATCTGTCTATGGATTGGTCCTGCTTTGAGCAGGGGGTTGGACTAGATGACCTCCTGAGGTCTCTTCCAACCCCAATATTTTATGAGGTCAAAGGGAAGCTGCTCCTGCCCTGGTATTATGTTTGAGGCCACCTGAGCCTTTGAACTTGTGCCCCTAGGCAAACAACTTGGTCTGAATAAGCCCAAGTATATTGACCTTCAGGATACACTGAGACTCATCTCCTTTGGGGGCATGTCACGCAGTGGACTGGGCCCTTTCAGAGGGAGCTGGTCCAGCCCTGTGCCTCATTAACAATGGGGCCTGATGGAGAGCAGCTGGTCTCTCTAACGAGCCAGAGCGGCACAGGAAGAGGAAGCTGTGACAGAGGCTACAGAGAGCAGGAGGTCTGTGACTGGGGGGAAGTGTTTGGCCTGAGCCAGAGCTTTGAAGAAGGCTGAGGGTGAAGGCAACAGCAGAGCAGTTTTCTTGGTGGCCTCTCAAAGCCAGAGAATAGGCAGCATGGAGTGAGTGTTGGACCATCTCCCGAGGAAGAAAGGACACAAGGTAGGAAGATGGGGCTGTTCCTGCTGGGAGGAGCTGAGAAGGACTCCAGCTAGAAGGGGCTGGGGTGGCTGCTGATAAGTAGGCTGAGGAAGAGCCTGGGACTAGCAGAGCTGAATAGGTATTGGACTGATGGACAATATTTTGGGACTCTGAGGATGGTTTTGAACTGTTTGTTCATAAAGCCAGACCCCAAGGAGGGGTGGTAGCAGCCACAAGAGAGTTTCTAGTGGAGTTATTGATTGAGGGCCTGAGTAAAGGGAAACTGAGTCGGGGTACTGCAGCACCACCTCAGGCCACCAGGGGGTGTCTGGGAGGTGGCCATGCCCTGTGACAGGGAGACACGATCTTTAGAGTGAAGTGGAGGGTGGGTTATAGTCAGGGAATGTCCTTTGCCAGTTGTTGATATAGTGCTTAGCACAATGGGACCCTGACCTGGTTGAGAGCTCTAAAGGATAATCCTATCCCCTTATTTTTCACTTGTTTGGTAAGATCTAATTACAGTGCTGTGCATGGCTGAGTTTGCTGCTGGGTTTGCCTTGATGTCTGTTTGTAGTTTTAAATAGCTCTTAAGGATGCTTAGAACTGGTTGTTGGGTTTTTTTTTGTTTCATTTTTTCCCCCTTTCCCTGTTTTTATAAATTTTAAGTAAAACTAACTTGGACGTAACTAATTGGTGGGTGCAATTCCAAAGGCTGCTTTTGACAATTTGTCCAAGTGGATTTTTTTTTTTTTTTTTAGGGAATCCAGATTCCTGCATTTCTGTAAGGTACAAGTTTTGTAAAGGTTATCAGAGTCATTTAGTGCTGAATTTGCCAAGAAAACTGCATGCTTATGTCACCTTACCACAGTCAGAGTGAGTTTTATGACAGTGCCTGGATTTATAGAGGGTGTTGTACTCTCAACTACGGTAAGCATCACTTTAAATAAAATTAAAGGCTACAAGGGTCATCAGAGAAAATGCATCTGCTCACTGCATAATGACTGTATGCAAACAGTATTGCTCTGCAGTATGCTGCTTCAAATCACTGGGATAAGAATAAGGCCATTTTCTTAGGTTAGTGAACATATTCAGAACTGGAATAGGCAAGGTATGTCTACATTGCAGTAAAACACCTGCGGCTGACCCATGTCAGCTGACTTGGGCTCATGGGGCTCAGGCTGAGGCACTATAAAACTGCAATGTAGACATGCAGGCTCAGGGACTCTGCAAGGGGGGAGAATCCAGAGTCTGGGCTTCAGCCCAATCCCAGACACTTATACTGCAGTTTTAAAGCCCTGTAAGCCCAAGTCAGCCGACATGGGCCAGCTGGGGGTGTTCTATTGCAGTGTAGACATACCCCGAGACAGAAATTCTTCCTCCAGTGGCAAGTTCTTGACTTCCTGTCGTGGATTTACTGTACGCACTGTGCTTTTGCCTTTATACTGTACTAAGATGTTAGTGAAAATCTGCGTGACTTTTATAGGCCAAGCAAAGAAATTATTCCAAACCTCTGTCTGTTAGTGAGAGACTCAGCCAGGACACAGCTTCTCTCTAGTACAAGAAGTCCAGAAGGTATAAGGAGGCATCCAACAGGCATAGATACAGAGGGAAAATACATACAGTAGGTTCCTAATTCTCTCGATGGAGAGACAACATGGCTCAGTTGTGTCAATGTTTCCCAAACTTTTGAAAGCTGACTTACACCCCTTCAAAAAAATGAAACCACGCCCCACCTTTTCCTTCCTCCCCAACAAATCTGCCACGTGTTAAAGGTCTACCCAAAATGAGCAGTCGGAGTGGAACATGTAAGTCTTTGCACTATATTTCCTCTCTTCGCTTGCATGCTTGGTACAGTGAAATAGTTAATCCTAACGTGTAAAGGTTTCAAGTAGCAACAGTAACGTCTGAGTCACACAGTGAAATTAATTTGGCAGTGCACAACTCGGGGTAATTTTCAGGTTCTCTGCAAACTTAGGTAGATACTGCTGCAGCAGCTACACTGGGGTCACATTTTCGAGGTTTTTTTCCTTCAGAATGGTTACAGCTAGAGACTCTCAGATTCTGGAGATATTGGAGAGGCCTTTCTGTGCCCACCTATATAGAGTGAGTCACACCACTCCACTTTGGGAAATGCGGAGTTATGTAATTAAGAGTCAGAGGTTGCGTGTTTTAGTTCCATCTCTGTTACTGACTCCCTGTGTTTCCTTGGGAGAGTCAATCCTCTGTGCCTCAGTTTCCCCACCTGTAAATAATAATGCTTTATCATCACCCCCTCAAAGAAGAAATGTTTGTGGGGGGCTTGGAGATCTAATGATGGCTGTCGCTATAGAAATGCAAATGGTTCTTCATGTTAACACATATTCAGTGTTAAGAAATTAATCACTGATGTGGCTGGGCGGCTCCACTGTCTATATGCGTCTAGGAGAAATAATAATAATAATAAAAAAGGCTCTATAGCCTTTGCATGAAAACCCTGCGGCCTGGCATGTACATCTCCACTATAAATATATTTTTATAGGTTTCAGAGTAGCAGCCGTGTTAGTCTGTATCCGCAAAAAAAACAGGAGTACTTGTGGCACCTTAAAGACTAACAAATTAATTTGTTAGTCTTTAAGGTGCCACAAGTACTCCTATATTTTTATAGTTACTCATAAAATAGTTAACATTCTTAATTGGAGGCTGTTAAATATATTCACACCGTTTTGCTGACTTCCATAAAGCAGCACCAGGGTTTTCAGATATAGCCTTGCAACATTTTAATTCAACCTTATATGAATGATTTATGTTATGTCACATAGGGCCTGATCCTACGCTCACTGAAATCATAGACAGCACTCCTATGGACTCCAATCAACACAAAGATGTTTGTTCATGGCATACACACAAAGTAGATAAAAACATAAATACTCTGGCTGGAAGGTTGCCATGTAACATGACTTATCATTCTGCAGTCTGAGAAATAAAGACACAAGAACCCAAAACCAGAGAGAGACAAAGCAGGCTGCTCACTAAAACAGAGAGGCACAACTCCACCTTACTCTTGTTTGGCTGTTTTCAGACTGACTGCTTCCAGATAGCACTCTGCACTACAGAGCCCCCCTAGCCTGTAAGCAGAACCAGGAACAACCTTCACTTCTCTTAAATTCATATCTTGAAATTCCAACACAGTCCTCCATACACCACAAATGTCAAGCTCTTTAAGCATTTTCTAATGAACATTTATAGCGAGATGGAGATTGGATTATGTACCCTTTAAAGGATTATAAAGAGAATTCTTACTCCTATGCAGACAACCCGGACCTTGGATCTGGGTACACAGGAATAATCATGGCAACTTTCAGGTAGATGCAGCTGAGGAGGGTTGGGTTGTATCTTATTGCTAGAATAGGCCAGCAGCATGCCACTGCTCCCAGAAGCAAGGGAGATCTGGGAGAGAAACCGGGACTCAGTCAAGCTCCTAGCTCAAATGAGCAGACTTTGCTGACCTCTCTTCCCCGCTCTTGCTTTGTATGACTCCATCAGGAAAGGACCCTAACTGGAAGGCCATGGCACTGTGAACACAAACGCCAGTTAGCTGGGAACTGTTGTGATAACTGGACCTACAAATTTACTCTAAGTATGAGCTCAGCTGCAGAAAAGTATATGAAAGTTCATAAAATGACACAATAACCTATCATAGAATATTAGGGTTGAAAGAGACCTCAGGGAGGTCATCTAATCCAATCCCCTGCTCAAAGCAGGACCAACACCAACTAAATCATCCCAGCCAGGGTTTTTTCAAGCAAGGCCTTAAAAACCTCTAAGGATTCCACCACCTCCCTAGGTAACCCATTCCAGTGCTTCACCACCCTCCTAGTGAAATAGTGTTTCCTAATATCCAACCTAGACCTTCTCCACTGCAACTTGAGACCATTGCTCCTCGTTCTGTCATCTGACACCACTGAGAACAGCCGAGCTCCATCCTCTTTGGAACCCCCTTCAGGTAGTTGAAGGCTGCTATGAAATCCCCCCTCATTCTTCTCTTCTGCGGACTAAGTAACCCCAGTTCCCTCAGCCTCTCCTCGTAAGTCATGTGTCCCATATCAAATGTTGATGGGAAAAGGTACAAAAAGGAGGCAGAAAGATTAAACTAGTCTAAACAAAAAGGCCTCCTGATATAACTCAAGGACTGTGTTAAAATCATGCTTGGTAAATAAGAAAATATGGGTCCAGAAATTAATGAACCAAAATTGGTGTGTTAGATATTGCGCCTAATTGTTGGACTAAATAATGAGGGGAGGGGCTATTCCACACATCACTCCCTTTTTAGGTCCTTAAGGATGGAGACTTTGGGGGGAAAGATGGGAGAACAGAAGGAGGTTACTGGAGTGAGCATCACCGTCATATGTGCCACCACCACAACCATCTCATGGGACCCAAGATCTTCATCCTAATCCTCAGAGATTTCCTGACCTAAATAGGCCGGAGCGAGGGACCTAAATGACATCACCTCCCCAACCAGCTCCAGCCGAATCCCAAACATCATCTGAGATGAAATGGGATTGGACTTAAACAGCAGCAACAACAGCTCCAGCTCATCTCAACTAACTTCTTCTCTCTTATCCAAAAATGGCAGTTATTACCAACTTTAATGCCATCTAAGAGACTGTCAGACAATGATGGGGTTCCCTTCTAAAATGCTCTCCAGCTAAAGGAAAAAGGAACAAGAAATGTTGTTCAAATGATAAGCCTTACTTAATATTTCAGGAAATGCTTTAACTATTTTTCCTTCATAGAATATCAGGGTTGGAAGGGACTGAGGTCATCTAGTCCAACACCCTGCTCAAAGCAGGACCACTCCCCAGACAGATTTTTTGCCCCAGATCCCTAAATGGCTCCCCTCAAGGACTAAATTTACAATCCTAGGATTAGAAGGCCAGTGCACAAACCACTGAGCTATCCCTACCCCCTTCCTTCTCAATAAAAGGTTGAAATGACTGTTAATGGTGTTTTTGCCATAGTATTCAGCAGGCTGAAGTCTCTGTACACCAAACCTCTAACCTTGTTTAACAATATTTAATATCAAACAGTGAGTGGCTTATGTAAACACCTTTGCTCCATATAGTCCATCCAAATTAATACAACAGGCCTTTATCTCCCTCTATTGCACTTTAAAAATCTCTTTTGCAACCTCACCCAAGCATGAGCTGATTTGGTACATGGACAGTAAATTGTTAGGCTAGATTCATCCCTGGCATAACCACAAAAGAATGAATTTGGCCCTTACGTTGGCTTTATTCGTTGTTTCAATATGCTGAGGTCTGGACAAGCAGATGTCATGGTTCATTCTTCCTTAGTGGCTCTGTCTTGCTGACTGTGGCACCATTTGCCAACCCCAAACATTCCACGTGAGGCCCCGCAAATCATGAGATTTTAAAATAATAAAAGTTTGTTTTTAGAGCCTACGGGGTCACGTGTTCAAGCTTTTCTCCAATGTGATGAGGGCTAGCGACTTTAAAGGAAGCTGCAGTTCTCACACCACTTGTCTCCTGAAGCTGGGGCCTTAATTAAAACATCAAATAGCGTGAGAATGGCAGTAAAATCATGAGAGTTGGTAACGCATCCAGGAGCAAACAAAGCATTTCAGGGAACTCTGCCTAAATTCCTCCTCATGGTCATCTCAAGCGTCCTCTACTGAAAGGTCATGCAAGTGGCTTTCTGACATCCTTCACCCTCTTTCCTAAAGACAGGAATTACCTAGGGAGATGAAGGCACTTTCTCATGAAGCAATGCCAGACTTCCGCCTGCCTCTGTATTCTAGGAATTCCTCCCCCTGAAGCTAATGTAAAATATCCCTCCTTGGCCTTTGACAGCCTTGGTTTCAGGTTCTCCTTGCCAGCTGAAAATCCTTTCCACTCTTCTGGGCAAGTTGACAGATATAACATCTTTCTTTTAGAAAACCGTCAGAAATCCAAAGTGATATGGGCGGCAGGCTGTGTTTGTCTCACTCAAGCTGTGGATATCCTTGCCTCCAGCTCTTTCCAAAACCGCAAACGTCATCTCCATCCATGAGATTGAAATGATTCTGCATCTCCTGTCAGAAATAGGTTTGAAAGCCATGAGCAGCGCATGAACTGCCGGCTGGGGGAGGCTAGCCCCCAGACCCGCCCCATCTGCTCAAGGCCCCACCCCTTCTGCCCCTTGCTGGAGCACAGAGCCCCCCCCACTGTGGCCACTGGCCCAATCCCAGTGTGAAGCCGCAGCCCCCCCCAGCTCTGGAGCATGGGAGGTCGGGCGGCTCCAGCCTCTCCTACCCCAGAGCACTGGGGACTAGAAGACTGGATGCAGGAAGTGGCGGAAAGCTGGGGGTGGGAGGCACACCTGGCTGTTTGGGGAGGCACAGTCTCCCCCAGCCTATGCGACCCGCCGCCCATGTTGAGAGCCCTCGGGATGTGTTAGAGCCTTAACATGGACAATGGCTTATACCAGTGGTTTTTTACCTTTTTCCAATTTTAGACTCCTAAAATTTTGAATGGCGGTGTGGACCCCTTTTGAAATCCTAGACATAGTCTGCAGACTGCAGGTTGAAAACCAGTGCTTTGTACAACATGTATTGTATGGCAGGGGAATAAACAGATTTCTGGGAAAGAATCTTTATACTGTGTGAAGCAATGCTAAGGCCCTTGAGCATGACCTAACGGGTCAGGATGCTTTTTTATTTTTCATCTTAATCACTGGATAGAGCTGTTAACTTTCTATGCGGCTCCAAGCAATTTGATAAGCCCAATCCATTTTTACATGCCACTGTTAGCGTGAATGCCTTAGTTGCCTAGTTCAGTGGTTCTCAAAGTCGGACCGCCGCTTGTTCAGGGAAAGCCCCTGGTGGGCCGGGCCGGTTTGTTTACCTGCCACATCCACAGGTTCGGCCGATCGCAACTCCCACTGGCCGCGGTTCGCCGCTCCAGCCCAATGGGGGCTGCGGGAAGCGGCAGCCAGCACATCCCTTGGCCAGCACCGCTTCCCGCAGTGGGAGCCGCGATCAGCCAAACCTGCGGACGTGACAGGTAAACAAACCAGCCTGGCCTGCCAGGGGCTTTCTCTGAACAAGCGGCAGTCCGACTTTGAGAACCACTGGCCTCGGGCACCGGAGACTGTGTGTTGCAATAGCTAATGCCATAGCTTTCTTGGGCATAACACTCAGAGGATGAGAACAGTTAAGGAAAATTTTTTGTTTCATTTACTGTAAACCATTACTCCTATTATTACTGTATTGCGGTGGCTGCTGTTCTTGGGAAAGCAACAACATTGGGGATCAGTTCCCAGGCTGACTGAGAAAACACAACCTTGGTGACATTGGTACTGTGTCCAAAACAGGTCACCCATAATGTAACCCACAAGAGCAACCGAAGCCTCCAAATAGCTGTAGCAGCTTCCCAGTAGGGCCCAATCTCCAAAGGAGATAGATGAGCACTCATAGCTCTAACTGAAGTCAATGGTGCGTGTGGGCCATGGTCAGCTCTGGAACTCAGGACCCCATGACTCCTTTTATAGCCCGAGCCCTGGCATCTCTAGGTGTATCCCATAAAAAGGCAGCCAGCAGCCTTCCAATTCCTATGGAATCAGTCTTACAACTATAGGACAAGTATCAGAGGGGTAGCCGTGTTAGTCTGGATCTGCAAAAGTAGCAAAAAGTCCTGTGGCACCTTATAGACTAACAGACGTTTTGGAGCATGAGCTTTCGTGGGTGAATACATCCAACGAAGTGGGTATTCACCCACGAAAGCTCATGCTCCAAAAAGTCTGTTGGTCTATAAGGTGCCACAAGACTCTTTGCTGCAACTATAGGACAGAATTTCCCTTCAGGGGAAACCTCCTTTGAGTGAGCTCCAGTGTAGGAACATCTCCTAAGCCACCTCCTACACTGATGAGTCACAGTGACTGTCACCTGTCTCATGGAAAATTCCTATAGAATTGTAATGAGGTTGACACCTATAGGTTTCCAAAGACATCTAATAAAGTTCTATATCAATTACCTATGAAACCTACACAATATAATAGCGAATGGAATCATTACTGGTTCATTGAACCATTCTGTAGAATTCTATAAAGGGGATATCATTTTCTATTACAGGATGGTTTGAAGGTCATCGTTACCTATTCAGTTCTGTATGACATTTCCATAATGACCTTGCCTTCCATCCCAAAGGGTCCTACAGCATTTTATAAGTAGTGTGCCAGAATGTGTCTTTTAAAGTCCCAGCTGCTTGAAGGGCTGTAGGGGTGGAAGTCCAACATCAGCAGTAGCCAGTGGTATTCTGCCTACAATGACTACATTCCTACAGAAGCCCTTGGAATCTCTAATAGTCACTGCTTTCCTCAATTCTCCTTGGAGCCTGTCAATCCATTCCCTTAATCAGCCACAGAGGTCACTGTGGAGCAACATCACTGGGCTCCAGATTGTCAGCTGGCGGTTGACTTTAATGGAGCTCACTGATTTCACTCCAGCAGAGGATCGCCCCTTATGCCCCATGAGATCTGACCATGCTGCCTCTGTAGAACTGCCAGCTCCCAATGGCGTGGGAAGTGAAAGACTAGGGCAGGGACTCAGGTCCTGGTCTCTCTCCTAGTAATACAAAGCCTTGCCACTGAAGTCATATAGGCCACTATTAAGGATTTATTCACACAGGGGGTTGTTTTTCCTCGGGAAATATTCCAGGATAGAAAATAAACTCTTTTAATATTGTTTTTGACCTCTAGCGCATACACAGCTTATTAGATAACTCCAGTAAGATGCTAAACTGAAGCAGAAAACATACAAAACCATACATTCCATGCATATTCTGAGTAGGGTGACCAGATGTCCTGATTTTATAGGGACAGTCCCAATTTTGGGGTCTTTTTCTTATATAGGCCCCTATTACCCTCCACCCCCGTCTTGATTTTTCACATTTGCTGTCTGGTTACCCTAATTGTGAGCAGAGAGAGGTGTGCACAGCTGGGATCAGATCTGGATTTAAATCTTCCAAAGTGGGGCTGTGTTTGGATATGGGGCCTTGATTCAGTCCATTGCGCGATGCTAGGAACGGATCATGGACTGCGAACATTTGGATCTGAACTTGTTCTGGATCCAGAGTCTTGGTTCAGATCCACATTTCAGTCAGAAATGCCATCACATCTACACACTGGTTTGTTTGAAATGTCGAAAGCAAAGGCTCTTATAGCAACAAATGCAGAATATTTTCATGCTGGGGGTATTTTTTTCCAGCCCTCTTGGCTGAGATGATTTTTTTTTTACAGCAATAAATAACAGAATAATTATTTTTACTTCCTACACAGGAACTCCAGTGTTTGTTTGATGTTGCCCTTTTTGGCATGGCGAATAAGCCTGAAATAGCTCTCCCTGGCACACCTGCCAGCAATGTTTTGCATTAACCCTAAAGAGTTCTGGGGTCTAGGCTCGACTTCAGGAGGGAGGCGTCTCTTCTGCTTCCAAGCTGGTTTTCCCTTTCCCGGTGTCAGTCTCAGACACATGAACAAGCCAGGCCTGGGGTCTCCCCTCACACGGAGATTCCCTTCAGTCCTTCCAGCAGCTCTGTTGGCTCTTGGGCTAATGGAGGGGCTCAGTGGTGAGATTTTTAGGACAAGGAGGGGAATGGCAGGAGGGTGGGTGTCATGGCAACCAAGACCAGTGCCATTCCACCATCCAGGCAGAAGAGCCAGTCCTCTAGGGCAGTGAAGTATTCAGGAACTGTTTGTGGGCTGGTAGGAACTAGCTTTTGCTTACAACAGCAGCTCTCCTAGAGCCATCCCTCCTGATAAATATTTATCCCATGCCCAGTGAATGCTCTTAGGTTTGCATTGGAGAGAGAGAAATGCTTGTAGTGGCCTGCTCAAGATTTTGAAGGTTTGATCACCATATGTAGGCTAAAATGCTGGGAAGTGGTTACAGAAGAGATCAATCGCCATAAATTAGAGTCGGGGAGCCATTAGGTTTGTTTGCCCATTGTCCTACCAGTGAAGGGGGTCGCATCTTTGATTTGGCCTACTTTTAAATAACTCAGACAATAGGGCTCCTGCAAGGGAGACTATCCCGCTGAATAGTGCGTCTAAATGTTACAGATTTTCTCCTGATATTTAGCTTAATTTTGAGATTGTCCCATCATTCATCTCACTTTCGTAACTGATCCCAACCTAAGCAGTCTCTCTCCTTCTTTGCTTTCAGTTTAGACCCTTCAAGCAGTGGCGATAATGAGGGAGGAACTGGGAGAGAAAAGCGAATGCCCTTTCCCAACGTTCTTGCACTTGCATGACCTGTCCACTTTTAAGCACTTAGGAGCTGTACTGGTCCAGAGCATTGCTCCCGCTGCGTGGTCAGAATGCCACTAAAATCTGGTCTGGCTTCCCCTTTGTGCAGATAGAGGGGCAGCCAGAACAAATTTCAGTGAGTGGTGTTGCAACCTGGTGCCCAGGGTCACAGTGCCACTCAAATTTGGCCCAGCCACCCCTCCATCCAGACAGAGGGGTGGGCGTGCAAAATGGTGTTGCTATCCAGTGCATGGGGGAGTCTGCTCTTGTACAGTGGAGCACAGGCGAATCCTCTGAGAACTCAACTCCTGGCTAATGCACAGTGTGGGTAAGAGAGTGTTTAATGATGGAGCTGATTAGACGTCATTAAGAGTCTTGGTTGCCAGTGGATGATTCCTACAGCTGTTAAGCGTGAGATCTTCTGTGCAACCAGTGAAAGGCAACAGAGAAACTGCACTAGCAGCGAGGTTCCCCAGTACCTGCTGAAATCACTGAGAGATGAGTTATGTGGCAGAACCTCAGAATGGGATATCAGAACTGCCGGTGGTGGCGGGATGGTGGTCAGTGGCCACAGAGAGACAGCGAGAGCAGAGAACTGCAGCAGGGGAATGCCGGCAGCAGCAGAGAGACGGCTGAGGCATTGCCCACCCCAGGGGCGGAACCCCTCCCCCCCGCAAACGCACCTCTAAACTCTGAGTCTTCACTAACCAAAGACAGCCAACTGTGAGTGGGGTAACAGGGAGGGAGAGGCAAGTAGTGTGTTAAGGGACATATGTTTGTTGATGAGAAACTGAGGCAAAGGACACTGCCCAATGCACTGTGAGGTGGGTGTTTGCCTATGGTCATATGCTCTTGAATTGTGGTTGTGGTGTTTTCCCAAGTTAATGTTGGGTCCCCAGTTCCCTTTTAATAAGCTTTACTTTGTTGTACACCCACTATGCTTGTGAGAGGGGAAGTATTGCCTCGTAGAGGCACCCAGGTTAGTTTTCCCAGATTACTAGGTGGGAGCTTGAGCTGGTTGTATTTTCCGTTGTTAAGAGAAACCATTAGATATTGAACCCGGGTCTTCTTGCTACTGGCTCCACCTGGTACAAGGGCTACATTTTTAAATTACATTCAACTGGCGTGGGCTGGAACTAGCATCTGAATCATTTTGCCTGAGAATCATTATTGTAAAACTTAACCAAATAAATAATGAAAGACATTATATAAAACTCCCACACAGACTCCCCTGCAACCTGAAACAAAGTAAATGTAGACTTGTGTAATCACAGAATCATAGAAATATGTAGAATATACACATACAGCAGAATCCGGTCCTGCAAAAAATATACCAGGAGTATAAGAGTATCTTTTTATATAAATTGGCTTGTTTCCCATTCCAGAGCCAGAGACATGCCATCCCAATAAACATTCATGGATCACTTAGGAATCACAAGCAAGTATGAATGGATCTGTGCCCTCCTTGCTCAGCTGAATATTTAATGCTGAGTCGGTACATATCAATACCACTAAATATTCCCTGGTCAGTCTGGTCCTCTTAATTCCATCAGATAGTTCTTCTGCTGAAACCTGGCTAAGCTTCTTCGAGGTCTTGTGAAACAGCTGGCTGTAGGATTGACCAAGATCTCTCCTGGATCTGTTCCGACAGAGCACAAATTCTCCCTCCCACTTTCTTTTTGACACTGTAGATGATGGGACCAAATAATTCCAATGCATTCCAAGTGAGCTGATTGTGTGTTTGAATTTAAGTGCGTTCCCTCGATGGAGTCACTTTGCTAATCTGAGATTTCAGTGAGGAAAATGCAGCGGTGACAAAAAAAAAACATTCAGAGAGCTGCAGTTAATGCTGTCTGACCTGAGTTACCACAGCCAATGTGTCCCCCTGAAATGGATCCCACTTGCTGCAAACGATCTCATGAACTTGTGGACTCTCTCACCTTGAGTAGCAGGGTACTTGCTCATAGCATCCCAAAGGTGATTTTATTGTTTTCTGGGTGGGAAATTATAGCTTGAATTGCTATTTTGCACCACCTAGTGGCTGACTGGGCAGCAACATCGATCTATTGATCTATGGTGCACCCATCACCATTGTATCTAAGACCTCAAGTCTTGGGGCGGTTGCTTGTACTCCAGACTACAGGGTGACTCAGTCTCAGATGTCATGAGGAGAGGAACTAGAATAGTCTGAAGAGGAGAAAAAGGCAGAGCAGAAAACTGCAGTTACCAGCTGAACCAGCAAATAGAGCCAGAGTAGAACAAGGCCAACAGCTACCATAGAGATAGCAAGGACTAAGGAATTGGCCGCTCTTCTCAGGCAGAGACTGAGTATTCTGCTACCTACGGCCACCCTTGTATGGTTGCACATCACACTTGGTTAGACCATGGCAGCCACTAGGTACACTGTGTAGCAAAGAATACAAGTGGGAGTTTGGTTGGTCGTAGGAAGGGGTGTTGACTACCACGGTGATGGGAGACTGTCACAGGCCGGCTGGCCCTCCAGTGGGAGTCAGTTTCAGCCTTGCCTGTGGCAGATCAGTGGCAACCCCCAATCTCCAGCTGATCCTGATGTGCTGGGGATCAGATGGCTTGAGTGAGTTATCAGCTGGGACAGGCAGATTTCCATATAGAGCTGGGACAGCTCAGCTGTGGAGGGGAACTGCTGGAGGGGAGGTTCTCCTGGGACTGGACCTAAAGGAAGAGGGTGGTAGGAGAGGAGGCTTCTGTATCAGGCCTTGCAGAGGGCCTAATCCCAGGCAAGTTACCTGGAGGCAGACTGGGAATAAGGATCCAGACTAGGGGAAAGACTCCAGGGTGGAAGCCCTGAGGGTCAGCAGTTTGGGTTGGAGGTGGACCTTGAGGGAGAAAGTTGGGAGGGTGAGCACTCTATGAGAGAGCAGGGCAGTAGAGCAGTCCAGGAGGGGCAGAAGACCCTTCTATTTTGAATTTGTTTGTTACCAGTGCCCTGCCTGTGGGGGCACTGAGAGATGGGGGGACCCATAGAAGAACCTAGATAGGTAAAGCCACAAAGCCAAGCATGGTCTATTCCAGGGTTTGTCTACACTGGGGATTTTGTTGGCACCAGAGCAACTACAATGATGTAGCTGCATCACTGATGCACTAGTGCAAACTGCTAGTGTAGAAGTGATGCACCTGGGTAAAATGTGATTGCAGCAGTTTAGCCTCCTCTGGTTTGAAACCAGGGCAAGCTGTGCCAGTGTAAAACACTTGTTTACTCCAGCGCTACAGGTCTGCACTAGGCATGTTTGCACTAGGATAGCTTTATTCGGGTAGCTCCACTGATGCAAAAATATCCTCTAGGTAGACAAGCCCCTAGTTCTAGAGAAGACTGAGACACAAAGATGGGGGTTGGGTTCCTCATGTAGCAACCTGCATGGGTCTTGGAAGGAGGAGCACAAGTTGCATGCGGGAAAAGTTTGGAGGTGGGACCAAGAAGTCAGTCTGTAAGCACATGGCTGGAATGCTAACTGCACTTGCAGAATCTTTGTAAATAGTTCTCTTAATAAAGAGTCAGTTTAGTTTTATGAGCATGGATTCCTTCCATGTTATTCCCCAGCACATGCTGGCACTGACTTGCTGTGTAACCTTGGGCAAGTCACTTAGCCTATCTGTGCTAAAGTTTCCTTTTTAAAAAAAGGGGACGATAATATTCCCAGCCTTTGTAGACCGCTTTTTAGATCTGGGGATAAAAGAGGCTGTATAAATGCAATGTATTGTTGTTGTACAAGAGCAGGCACTGTTCTGAGACCTGTGCACAGAGAGGGGTTAGCTAGAAACAGAAATTTAACTCTGAATTTCTTGGCTTTTGTGAGGTTTGGTTAAAACCCCTTAATGTTGTTGTAACAGTTTATTTGTTTTAATATGTATCTACATTTCAGAACAATCCCAGGTTCGATTCTGACTGTAAATAACCTGACTATACAGAATTCTAATGCAGCCAGTTAAAAGCAAATCAGCCTAGAATCATGAGCTTTGCAGGAAACAGATTGTAGGAGTAATATGGGGAATGTTTCATTTTTCTCATTAAAAAAGCTAGCAGCTCACTGCCTGCTGGAGAAATGAAAAGCAAATAGAATAAGCATAAGAGTTAAAACACCATTTTCCCCCTCCCTGGACCCTAGTTTGTACTTGGTTTTGTGTTGAAATTGTGTTTGGCCTGGGTGGGTAAGTATATTAATTGTTCTCCATGTGTGGCTAAAGGCAGCTAGTCCAGGTTTGCTCTGAAGAAGCCTATATAACCCACACACCACCTAAGTATGGTGTTCTATCCCATGTAGTGCCACCAAGACCACTTAGCAAGAGATTAATGAGTCTGCTCTCCAGTCTTAGCTTTTAGCTCATGCAGTAGAGGCTCATGCACTAAGCTCTAGAGGTCTCAGGTTCGGTCCCATCTGCTGATGGCCGGGGGTCTGTTGGTGTTACACCTGCAAATGGTTACACTGATACTCCTGCAGTAAGCTGCCCTAGAGCACTCGTGCTTTCTGGACCAAAGCCTTAGAAAATAACCCTGCCAATCCAAAGCGTATTGGAGTCTGTGTAATTCCTTCCATGCCATTGACTTCAATGTGCTGTGAGATCATGCATTGAAGAAGCTTAAGGACTTTGAACACAAAACAGTTCTCATAGTAAGAAAGGCATATTTGGATTTCTTAGTTCCTAAAATCTTTGGATCTGATTTTGAGCTCATTTACACCAGTAGGACTCCACTGATTTCAATGTGTGTTGGGGGTGCACAATCTGGGGGTGTGGTTATATCCCCATCAGGTGCTGCTGGGTGATCAGGTAGCAGCAGTAACAAAGGTGCCTTTTTTCCATCTGTGTCTGCCCAGGTAGTTGTGATGCTGCTTCTGGAGGCTGCAGACTTGGCTGCCATGATCCATGCCTTTATCACATCAAGATTAGATTGCAGTGTGCTCCAGTTGAAGCCATGCAGAATGCCATGGCCTACTCATTAAGCAGGGTATCCTGTCACAAACACATCGCACTAGTGCTCCATGATATGCACTGGTTGCTTACTGACTTCATAGTAGAGTTTAAGGCCTTGGTTTTGACCTTTAAAGATTAAATGATTTGGGACCCACCTTCTAGTGAGACTATCTCCCTCTCCATACAGTAGATCCACAGTTGAGATCAACAGAGACTCAGAGGGGGTAGCTAGCAAGTCGATCTCCATCAGGGATCCTTAAGGACAGTGGTACTTCTGTTTTAAGTTGTGATTGATTAATATGAGGGTGAGGTAAGACTGCAGATGTATGTACATGTGTCAAGAGATGTTGGTAAAAGCCATCTAGAGTGCATAAGAACATAAGAACAGCCATACTGGGTCAGACCAAAGGTCCATCAAGTCCAGTATCCAGTCCTCTGACAGTGGCCAATGGCAGGTGCCCCAAAGGGAATGAACAGAACAGGTTATCATCAAGTGATCCATGCCTTGTCACCCAATCCCAGCTTCTGGCAAACAGAGGCTAGGGACACCATCCCTACCCATCCTGGCTAATAGGTCCATCAATGGCTATCTTCCATGAATCTATCTAGCTCCCTTTTAAATCCTGTTATAGTATTGGCCTTCACAACACCCTCTGGCAAGGAGTTCAAGAGGTTGACAGTGCGTTGTGTGAAAAAATACTTTCTTGTGTTTGTTTTAAACCTGCTGGCCCCTTGTTCTTGTATTATGAGAAGGAGTAAATAACACTTGAACCCTTTACCTTTACCTCTATATATGAGAGGTGTGGACAAAGATAAACCCTACCAGGAATGAGGAATTGTTTCACCTGGACCAAAGGGGTAGGGGTACTGAGGTTAAATTAACTAAAGAAAAATGGAGGCAAAAGTATCATAATATTGAGATATATCAGGGCTTTTCCAGTCTAAGGGAAGTGGCGGAAGCCTCATCTCTACAGTCTTTTGAATTGGGATAGTCAAAACACTAGAATCTACTCTAGAGCAATGCTTCTCAAGCTATCTGATGTGGGGGACCAGCAATTTTTTTTTCCAATGTGCCAGGGACCGGTGCCATATTATTATCCTATCCGACGCTCTTATGAGGAAACTCGCCGCAGACCAGCAGCCGATGGCTCGCGGACCGGCACCGGTCCGCGGACCACCACTTTGAGAAGCACTGCTCTAGAGAACAATTGTTCATGGGCAGAAGTGATAGTTTAAGAGGGGGCTAGCCTAGATTTCCAAAAGAGTCTGTAAATCAAGCTGATTGTGTCCGTAGTCTGGTGGGTCCTTCTCCTTTATCTAGGGATTCTACAGCCCAGGGATCAGACACATTTTGTATGTGAGATATGATCCCTTCCTACAATCACTGCTCGGCTTTATTGTATTTGTGCTACTGAGTTTGCGGTTCCTCAGGTTGGTTAGATTAGTCTATAGCTGAGAGCATGGAGCTGTTAAATCAGAAGTGACAGGCTAGGAAGCTGAGCAGTCATCTTTCTGCATGGTCAAATGTTTGGCAGGCAAGAATTTGCAAAGTAATAGTTCCATGTCTTTTTCTGGCACAGTCCAGAGGAAAGAAGCAAACAAAAGGAGCATAACATTGTCTATCTGTTCTACTGCTACCTAGTTACACAGGTTTACAATAGCTTTTCAAACAGGAAAGCTGCCAAGCTTGCGGGGGGAGAAGCAAATTTCAATCATCGTTACAGATGTTGCATAAGGAATTATCTCTCATGTATCCATTGGCTCAGAACTGTCTGCCATACAAATGACTTTCTTTCTGCAGCTCTTCAGACAAAGCATTAACGTTCATAGTTACAAAAACACAGATTTAATGCCATCCTGGGTATGCTGTGAGCTTTTCAATATTTAAACTGGACTCATCAAACTTTGCCTTTGTGCCACAGAGACCCAGTGCTGTGAGATGGGTAGAAACCCAGTATTCTGTTTCTGGCAGAGGACAGTGTCAGATGTTTCAGAGGAAACAAACAGAACAGGGCAATTATTCAGTGGTCCACCCCCTGTTGTCCAGTCCCAGCTTCTGGTAGTCAGAGGCTTAGGGATACCCAGAGTATGGGGTTGCATCCCTGACCATCTTGGCTAATAGCCATCGATGGACCTAGCCTCCATGAACTTATCTAATTATTTTTTGAACCCAATGATACTTTTGGCCTTCACAACATCCCCTGGCAATGAGTTCCACAGGTTGACTGTGCATTGTGTGAAGAAAGTTGTTCCCTAACCTCCAAAGAGAGTGGAGAGTGCAGGTGTTAACTGAGTTCAGGCCTGGATACATTCCTTCAACCACACTTGCTGCCTTTGGGTCCAATCTGCACATGGTCAGAAATGACTGCTGTATCTGTCACTTTGTTGGCCAACCCCTCCTTAAAACCCAGCCATAAAATCGTGCTACACTCTCTGATTGGGAAGAATCTAAATTTATGGAGAAACTATTAGGAAGCCGAACGGAACTTCGTTCTAATGAGCTCAACTTTGTTCACACAATAACACTCAAACCATTCACTGATACCTTCTCCCTTTTTGTAGGCTTGGAGTCAAATCAGTAATCTACAAAAAGAACAGAAAAGAGGTTGTTGTTTTTTTCCTCAGAGAGACAATATTAAAAAATATCTGGCCCTTGCAACTGTCAGGACCTTTGATATTCAGCTACATGTCATCTCCATATAGCATAACAAACTTTAAGACCAATTTACCTCCATAAATAATGCAGCCTTGTGATTTCCTCAACTACCATTCCTTTGTCGCCGTTAAGGGTGGAAAGAACAGGAAACACAATGAGTATGTTAAGGTGCCATCCCTTTGGTTTTTAAGCTTAGACAACAGCATTATCTAGAGATGAGGATGTGTCCCCACATCGGAAACAAACCTAGAAATAAGAGGCTAATCTCATGCAAGGCTTTGAATATCAGGAGTGAGGCCATGAACTGTTTGCTGTCCTCCAATGGGAAGCCAGTGCAGAAGAGCAGATCACTGGGGTGATGTGTTCCTGAAGAGCAGCTTTAGCAACAAGGTCTATCTGGAAGGGCCAGTTCCAGGCACCAGCGAAGGAAGCAGGTGCTTGGGGCGGCCAATGGAAAGGGGCGGCACATCCGGGTCTTTGGCGACAAGTCCCTCGGTCCCTTTCTTCCTCTTCGAGCTGCCGCTGAAGTGCCGCCAATCGGCTTCATTATATTTTTTTCGCTTCGCCGCTTGGGGCGGCAAAAAAGCTGGAGCCGGCCCTGCTATCTAGTATCGGTTGGAGCTGTATAGTAGCATTTCTTAGCAAACACGCTTCATCGTTGGTCTTCCAGCCAACTAATTTCAGGAGGGATTTAATTGAGGAGAGGGTAGAGTGACTCAGAAAGGGTGTTCCATGAGTAAGGAGCAGCATGGAAGAAAAAACTGATGTTTGTTGGAGAACCAGGCAATGTGGGGCATAAGAGAGAGGACAAGATGGTGACATAAGAGACAAATTCATTATTCATACCAACTATTTTACCAGCTCTAGTCTGGAGTGTGACTGTTTTTGCCAATTGCCTCCACTGTATTTATCTCCTGTCCCCAGATATCAAAATGTATCCATGGTGCAAGCGTGTTGCACTTATTGTCACTACATCCCTGGGCCAATGGGACTACTTACGTTAGAGAAGCTTATACATCTAAGTAATGGGTGCCTTTATTTTCTGTGTCAGATCTTTCTGCTATTTCTTTTAAATCTCTAATTATTTTTGAACAATATATTCCCCATGAATATCTCAGTATGAGACCAAACACTCCGAGGGGCCTGAGAATTCTACTGGCTATGGATATTGGTTCAGGATCTAACCCTGACAAGATTTATGGCTGAAGTCACCTCACTGCCCTTGCCTCCCACAGATAAACTCTAATAAAAAGATGTGTTCGGCCTCATTCCTTCCCCTGTTGGACCCTGAATAGCACTTATATGTGGGTAATTGCTAGGGGAAATCCCTTTATTTTGACGCCAGATTTCTGACATGGCAGCATGTGGTACCATAAAACCGAAAAAACAACCCCAAAAATCCACAGAAGTTGGCTGCGAAAATAGCACAGACCTGGGAAGACCCGTACTATGAACTTTGTGGAGCTATAAAATGTACTGATGAAAAGGACGGGGAGGTCCCTTCAGAGCAAGACAAACCGCTGCAGTTACGTGGTTGCAAACCGAGACAAACCTATCTGTGTAGAAGACTATGGTCATGAAAGCCAATGGGAATTCAGGGTGTGCTACACCTTGCAGAAATGGAACCTGCTGGTGCACTCTTGAAGCTTCCTATCATGTATTAGAATCTGTTTTCATGTGATAGGTTAATCTATTGATTGGGCAGTTCTTCTCAGACTGACAATCAAGACTCCTGGGTTCTTTTCCTGGCTCTGACACTGACCTTAGGCAAGCATGGTCATCTTGAATTAATTTTGCTTATAAAATTATATACATGACTCTTCAGTTCCACAGTGATGGGTGCATTAGGCAGACAGAAAAAAACTGTGCATTCCTTAAATTCTCACTTTGTGCAGTATATTAAAATGTATGCACGTTCTACCCTACTCACCATTGGTTTGGCATCCCAAAGAGATGGGGGAATTGAATATGGTTGTGGTTGTATGTAATCAGTGGCCACAATTCCTTCTGGGCACTTGGCACTGTCCCTAATATCTGCTCTTTTGTTTTATCATGACAATGCCACCCCCACTTTGACAACAATGCCCACCTTGAAACCCCTCCCCTATTTGTCCTCCGCCGAACCGTCTTCATGCTTCCTTCCACATCACACCTTCCACAGGACATGGGCTCCCCATCAGATCCTCCTCCTCTTGGGATAGTAGCAGTTAGGGATAGTAGCTATCTGTTATAATTATACATTGTGTATATACATCTACATCTTCCATAGAAGTTATTTGTCCTCTTAAACTGTGAGTTTCCTGGGACACGGGCTTTGTCTTCCTATGTTTTGCTTATTGTGTACAAACAAAGACCTAAGAATAATTTCCCATCCCTAGATCATAATGGTCTAAAATGGATGGAATTATTTTCTTAACATGCACTTGATTGAGCATTGTCATCAGGTGACCTGACACGCACACAGCCATTGATACAATAAAACCTCAGCTAAGCATGCCAAGAAAATCAACATCTAGTTTAACATAAGAACATAAGAACGGCCATACCGGGTCAGACCAAAGGTCCATCTAGCCCAGTATCTGTCTACCGACAGTGGCCAATGCCAGGTGCCGCAGAGGGAGTGAACCTAACAGGCAATGATCAAGTGATCTCTCTCCTGCCATCCATCTCCATCCTCTGACGAACAGAGGCTAGGGACTCCATTCTTTACCCATCCTGGCTAATAGCCATATATAGACTTAACCACCATGAATTTATCCAGTTCTCTTTTAACACTGTTATAGTCCTAGCCTTCACAACTTCCTCAGGTAAGGAGTTCCACAAGTTGACTGTGCGCTGCATGAAGAAGAACTTCCTTTTATTTGTTTTAAACCTGCTGCCTATTAATTTCATTTGGTGACCCCTAGTTCTTGTATTATGGGAATAAGTAAATAACTTTTCCTTATCCACTTTCTCAACATCACTCATGATTTTATATACCTCTATCATATCCCCCCTTAGTCTCTTCTTTTCCAAGCTGAAGAGTCCTAGCCTCTTTAATCTTTCCTCATATGGGACCCTCTCCAAACCCCTAATCATTTTAGTTGCCTTTTTCTGAACCTTTTCAAGTGCTAGAATATCTTTTTTGAGGTGAGGGGACCACATCTGTACACAGTATTCAAGATGTGGGCATACCATTGATTTATATAAGGGCAATAATATATTCTCAGTCTGATTCTCTATCCCCTTTTTAATGATTCCTAACATCCTGTTAGCTTTTTTGACCGCCTCTGCACACTGCGTGGACATCTTCAGAGAACTATCCACAATGACTCCAAGATCTTTTTCCTGACTCGTTGTAGCTAAATTAGCCCCCATCATATTGTATGTATAGTTGGGGTTATTTTTTCCAATGTGCATTACTTTACATTTATCCACATTAAATTTCATTTGCCATTTTGTTGCCCAATCACTTAGTTTTGTGAGATCTTTTTGAAGTTCTTCGCAATCTGCTTTGGTCTTAACTATCTTGAGCAGTTTAGTATCATCTGCAAACTTTGTCACCTCACTGTTTACCCCTTTCTCCAGATCATTTATGAATAAATTGAATAGGATTGGTCCTAGGACTGACCCTTGGGGAACACCACTAGTTACCCCTCTCTATTCTGAGAATTTACCATTAATTCCTACCCTTTGTTCCCTGCCTTTTAACCAGTTCTCAGTCCATGAAAGGACCTTCCCTTTTATCCCATGACAGCTTAATTTACGTAAGAGCCTTTGGTGAGGGACCTTGTCAAAGGCTTTCTGGAAATCTAAGTACACTATGTCCACTGGATCCCCCTTGTCCACATGTTTGTTGACCCCTTCAAAGAACTCTAATAGATTAATAAGACACGATTTCCCTTTACAGAAACCATGTTGACTATTGCTCAACAGTTTATGTTTTTCTATGTGTCTGACAATTTTATTCTTAACTATTGTTTCGACTAATTTGCCCAGTACCGACATTAGACTTACCAGTCTGTAATTGCCAGGATCACCTCTAGAGCCCTTTTTAAATATTGGTGTTACATTAGCTAACTTCCAGTCATTGGGTACCGAAGCCGATTTAAAGGACAGGTTACAAACCTTAGTTAATAGTTCCGCAACTTCACATTTGAATTCTTTCAGAACTCTTAGGTGAATGCTATCGGGTCCTGGTGACTTGTTAATGTTTAGTTTATCAATTAATTCCAAAACCTCCTCTAGTGACACTTCAATCTGTGACAGTTCCTCAGATTTGTCACCTACAAAAGCCAGCTCAGGTTTGGGAATCTCCCTAACATCCTCAGCCGTGAAGACTGAAGCAAAGAATCCATTTAGTTTCTCCGCAATGACTTTATCGTCTTTAAGCGCTCCTTTTGTATCTCGATCGTCAAGGGGCCCCACTGGTTGTTTAGCAGGCTTCCTGCTTCTGATGTACTTAAAAAACATTTTGTTATTACCTTTGGAGTTTTTGGCTAGCCGTTCTTCAAACTCCTCTTTGGCTTTTCTTATTACACTCTTGCACTTAAGTTGGCAGTGTTTATGCTCCTTTCTATTTGCCTCACTAGGATTTGACTTCCACTTTTTAAAGGAAGTCTTTTTATCTCACTGCTTCTTTTACATGGTTGTTAAGCCACGGTGGTCTTTTTTAGTTCTTTTACTGTGTTTCTTAATTTGGGGTATACATTGAAGTTGGGCCTCTATTATGGTGTCTTTAAAAAGCGCCCATGCAGCTTGCAGGGATTTCACTTTAGTCACTGTACCTTTTAACTTTTGTTTAACTAACCCCCTCATTTTTGTATAGTTCCCCCTTTTGAAATTAAATGCCACAGTGTTGGGCTGTTGAGATGTTCTTCCCACCACAGGGATGTTAAATATTATTATATTATGGTCACTATTTGCAAGCGGTCCTGCTATAGTTATCTCTTGGACCAGCTCCTGCGCTCCATTCAGGATTAAATCTAGAGTTGCCTCTCCCCTTGTGGGTTCTCGTACCAGCTGCTCCATGAAGCAGTCATTTAAAGTATCGAGAAATTTTATCTCTGCATTTTGTCCTGAAGTGAAATGTTCCCAGTCAATATGGGGATAATTGAAATCCCCCACTATTACTGGGTTATTAATTTTGATAGTCTCTCTAATTTCCCTTAGCATTTCATCATCACTATTACTGTCCTGGTCAGGTGGTCGATAATAGATCCCTAATGTTATATTTTTATTAGAGCATGACATTTCTATCCATAGAGATTCTATGGAACATGTGGATTCGCTTAAGATTTTTACTTCATTTGAATCTACATTTTTACTTAGTTTACTTAGGTTATCCCAGGGGGAAAATACAGTTAATACTGAGGTTTAAAATATCTGAGCCCCTGAATCTTAAAACTTCATCAGCACTTGGGGGTTTCAAATAACCTTAGCAACAGGGAGGTTAAATACACACACACACACACACACACACACAAAATGTAACATAACTCAACAGATCACTTTAGAGTTTTGTCTGACATGGTCTCTGCTCTTGATCACCTCGTATTTATAGAAGGTATGGATTAAAAATAATAAAACCTGCC